>NC_139461.1:29270000-29870000 GCF_057233095.1 Heloderma suspectum | reverse complement strand
GGGCCTCTGGCCAAAGTGGTGTATAGCCCTAGTCTAAAGTAGTCGATACTGTGAAACTATTCCTATTGCTTCTTACCTAGGTTAAATAATGCACAATATACCAATATGGTTTAATTATAGCATTTATGATTTCCAGGTTTTCCTCCAAGGAGCCCTTTAAAATAGGGTGAACTATCAATCTAAATTGGGGTGGGCAATGTTGGGAGGTTCAGGGACCATTTTTGCCCCCACGTAGGCCATTTTCTGCAGGGAACTGTGGAGCACCCCTAATTCTTTTAAATACCCCCCCAAATAGGCTATATTTACATAGCCTATCACAGCTCAATACAGGGACGCAAATGGCAGCGGCTACGACAGCTGCCATTTGCATCCCTGCAGGGCTGCCCAGCAGCTGGATGTCCGGCTGCAGGCGGCTGGAGGCGGCTGGCAGCAGCCGGTGGCTCCGCAGCTTGGCTGCGGAGTGGAGCCAGCTGGGCAGGATTCCAGGGGGGAGGACCAGATCGCCTCCCCCCCATCAAGGATTCCGGGGGTAGGGATGGAGCGCCTCCCCCCCACCGTGGATTGCCCGGGGCGGAGCCAGATAGGTGTTTTGTACATCCCTACTTCCAACCCTACTATTCTAGGATTCTAGAAAGTGTCATAATGATGCTTCAGTTGTGCCCTCACCGCCCCCAGGAACGCCCCTTTCCCCAGCCCCCACTCCACACTGTTCTTACGAGTGCAGAGGCAGGGACAAACCGTGCCTCTTACAAGGGGGTATGGGCGGGGGTCCGTTTTCTGGGAACCGACCTCAGAGTGCTTGGTCTGAGGCTGGTTCCTATAAACTGAAAAATCCTGTGGCCTTCTAGCTGCTGTCTAGCAGCCATAGGATTGCAACATTAATACAGTAACTCACCAGAATCAATACATTAACATAAAATAAAATAAAACAAAATGAAATAAACAAAATGAAATAAAACAAGACTTTCCGTTGTCAACCCCAACAAATATTTTTGCTTTCACCAATTAAAATGCCTTTAGGGAGCAATCCGATCGAGGTGGCATGGGTATATCCAATGGCAGATCACTTCCTATGCTCTGATGGCTCAATGCAGACAGAGAAGAAGGTGGGGGGGTGCTTCTTTTTTGACTCCCTGCCTGAACATTTGTGTTGGTTTCCTTCCCATTTACACCACTTGGAGGGAAATGAACTTAGAGATGGAGAGGTGCCCCCCCCCATGTCTGGATTCTCCAGGTGCCTGCCCAGCCCCTGCTCCCACTCATGTACCCTAGGACCTGCAGTTGAGCCCCATGGCCACTTGCTGAGCCTCCCACACTCACCCGGGCCCTGTCCTGCACCACAATCACCATGTTGTGAAAAAACATGACCATCGCAAAAATGTGCGCATAGACTTATATGCAAAATGGCATTGTGAGTCACCCATATATGCAAGATTACAGGCATAAATGGGGAAAACATGGGAAGATGGGCCCCAAGTGAGTGCACATTTCTATAACACTTGTGTATTTTAAAGGTGGGTTATAAACTGCAAAAGAAAAAAAAGACAAGAAGAGAGAACAAGGGTGCAGTTTTATGGGCCCCACCCTCATGAGACGGAAGCCTCCAGACTCAGAGACTTCTAGATATCCAATGCCTTGCCAAGCTGCAGGGCAGGAGGAACAAAGGAGATTTTTGCCTCTCTGTCCTCCATGTTGTAGTTGTTTTTCTCTAGACAGGACTCTGAGCCCATCTAGAGAGGGTGCACTGGTGGGGGCGGGACTGGGGCTGGATTCCTCACATCTTGGCCTCTCCCCTCCCCACCTAATTTTGCCAAATCTGCTCTGTCTGCATTTCTCAAATTGTAAAGTGCCTTTCGTTCCATCATCCACTCATTGACGGAATCGGATTATTTCCTATTTCCTGAATTTGCACAAATTCACATTTCTAAAAATGCACAAATCCCTCTACCAAATGTGCAAATCATCCCCAATGCACAAATCTCCCCCCCCCCCATGTGCGTTTTCATGTTTTAGCATATGGGGGAAATGTGCATTTTCAGCCTTTTTTTTTTTTTTGTCCATATTTTTCTATGACTAAATTTGTGTAAAATTCTGGAAAGTTAAAACAAACAAACAAACAAAAGTTGTCCACAAGTCCATGGAATCTGTGCAACCTGGGAAAAACCAGTCTACTGCGGAATCTGTGAGTCAGGTTCATAGAAATCTAAACTCACTTGATTCCGTTGTGGATTTCTCCAACACCCCTAACTGGCACACCCCCTTATAGACTTATCTGAGGGTGTTTTTGAGACCTCAGAAAGCAGCCATCCCAGTTCTTTCCACCATACCTGCAACAAGGTGGAGGTGGGGGCAGGACCGGATACCACAGTCTCCCTTCCAAAGTCATAGCAGTGATGTTCTCCTAGGACCACATGATTGCTCTCTAAGATAGCAAAACAATAAATCAAAAAGAACTAAGATTATTTAAGCTTTAAAACAGAAGAGATCAATAAAACTATCACAAAAACAGTATAAATAGCAACTACCAGTGAAGACAATAAAAGCCTCAGAGGACAGATTATTACTGTTTCTGCTTAACGTTTTGATTTCAGTATAAGGCATCCAAAATGAAGGTCAGTGTTTTGTTATATTTAAAATAGATAAGCAGAACAAGTGAGAAAGCAACATTTTGAATCTCAGCTGATAATGTTTGTGGATTAATTTGTCCAGCTGCTCCTCTGTCCCAATGTGCTCAAACAAAATTAGAAGTGCTCATTTTTAACTATAAATTGCATCACATCCTCACGGATGCCTCTTGTTTTTATTTTCAGAACTGATTTTATTATAGAGTAAAGAATGCAGAAGAAAAAAAATGGCAAGAGATAAAGAGATAGTGGTTCAAGCTTCAGTGCTTTAGTACAGGCTTTAAGGCCTGCTAGGCCTTGTTGCTGGAAAAACAGTTTGCAATAAAATGGGCAAGGGTGGAAGAAATATGTTGTATGCTAATAATATTTTTAGAAGAAGGAAGTGCAAATTGCGGTCAGCAATTTGTGACAGGCCGGTAAGAAAGAACAGTCTTGTGCTGATTAGCCCTTTTCTATAATTATTGCTTGACCCTTCTGTAACTGCTGACTCCTCATTGTTATTTGTGGATGATTCTATTAATCTTACCTCCTGAAGAGGCCAGGGTGAGAGTGCTGGGGTGCTGCTGCGCTCCCAGCTACTCACCAAGCTCCAGGGCACTCAGTGGCCAGGTCTGTCAGCAGCGAGTGGGGTCCAGGAGGCTGGATGGGGGGGAGTCCATCAGCTGTTTATTCAGTCACTCGCTTCCAACTCTTCGTGACTTCATGGACCAGCCCATGCCAGAGCTTCCTGTCGGCCGTCACCACCCCCAGCTCCCCCAAAGTCGAGTCCATCACCTCCAGAATATCATCCATCCATCTTGCCCTTGGTCGGCCCCTCTTCCTTTTGCCTTCCACTTTCCCTAACATCAGCATCTTCTCCAGGGTATCCTGTCTTCTCATTATTGGCCAAAGTACTTCAGTTTTGCCTTTAAGATCATTCCCTCCAGTGAGCAGTCTGGCTTTATTTCCTGGAGTATGGACTGGTTTGATCTTCTTGCAGTCCAAGGCATTCTCAGCATTTTCCTCCAGCACCACAGTTCAAAGGCATCTATCTTCCTTCGCTCAGCCTTCCTTAAGGTCCAGCTCTCACAGCCATAGGTTACTACGGGGAGTACCACTGCTTTAACTATGTGGACCTTTGTTGTCAGTAAGATGTCTCTGCTCTTCACTATTTTATCAAGATTTGTCATTGCTCTCCTCCCAAGAAGTAAATGTTTTCTTATTTCCTGGCTGCAGTAAGCGTCTGCAGTAATCTTTGAGCCTAGAAATACAAAGTCTTTCACTGCCTCCATGTTTTCTCCCTCTATTTGCCAGTGATCAATCATGCTGGTTGCCATAATCTTGGTTTTTTTGAGGTTTAACTGCAACCCAGCTTTTGCACTTTCTTCTTTCACCTTCGTCATGAGGTTCCTCAGCTCCTCCTTGCTTTCAGCCATCAAAGTGGTATCATCTGCATATCTGAGATTGTTAATGTTTCTTCCAGCGATTTTAACTCCAGCCTTGGCTTCATCAAGCCCAGCACGTCGCATGATGTGTTCTGCGTACAGGTTGAATAGGTAGGGTGAGAGTATACAACCCTGCCGTACTCCTTTCCCAATCTTAAACTAGTCCATTGTTCCATGGTCTGTTCTTACCATTGCTACTTGGTCGTTATACAGATTCCTCAGGATGCCAACAGGATGACATGATACCCCCATCCCACCAAGAACTTGCCACAATTTCTTATCATCCACACAGTCAAAGGCTTTAGAATAGTCAATAAAACAGAAATAGATGTTTTTCTGAAACTACCTGGCTTTCTCCATTATCCAGTAGATATTGGCAATTTGGTCACTAGTTCCTCTGCCTTTTCGAAACCCAGCTTGTACATCTGGCAATTCTCGTTCCATGGGGGAGAATTTCTCCGCGAAAGTTCGGGGGGCCGAGTGCCAAAGCATTCGGTCCTCCGAAGGTTGCTCAGGGAGAAATTCTCTGCCCCCCGCCCCCCCCCCAGGATGGGACTTACCTTTCACGAATATCCCTCCCGGCGGCGGTTCGGCAGGTCTTCATCAGGGGCTGGGGAAGCAGATGGTCTTTTGACCGGCTGCCGCCGCCGCCATTACAAGAAAAGTAAAAAAAAAAACACGCCCCTGTGATAGGCTACGTAACGATTAATGTAGCCTATCACGGCTAGATTTGCAAAGTCAGCCGTGATAGGCTACACTAAGCGTCACATAGCCTATCACGGGTGACTTAAAAAAAAAAAAAAAAGCGCGTACGGCTAATGGTGGCCCCCATAGGGAGCCACCATTCGCGTTCCTTATTTGGTCCCTGTAGTCTACATAAAGATTTACGTAGACTACGGCGAAAATAAGGACAACGCAAATAGCGTTGCCCTTATTTTCGCCGTAGTCTACGTAAATCTTTACGTAGACTACAGGGACCAAATAAGGAACGCGAATGGTGGCTCCCTATGGGGGCCACCATTTGCGTACGCGCTTTTTTTTTCAAACTCACCCATGATAGGCTACGTGACGATTAACGTAGCCTATCACAGCTGACTTTACAGATCTAGCCGTGATAGGCTACATTAATCATTACGTAGCCTATCACAGGGGTGTTTTTTTTTTCTTTTGAAGTTCGCGGCTGGGGAGACGGGGCGCTTCTCCCCAGCCTGAATTTCGGCCGGGCGAGGTGGGAAGCCTCCCCCCCGGCCTGAGTTTCGGCTGGGCGAGGTGGGAAGCCTCCCCCTCGGCCTGAGTTTCAGCTGGGCGAGGCGGGAAGCCTCCCCCCCCAGCCTGAACTTCGGGGGGAGCAGCGAAACGCCTCCCCTTCACCGCGAAGCAAGCTGCGAGACCAGGTAAGTGACTTTCGTGCATCCCTAGTTCCATGAATTGCTGGAGTCTACCTTGCCAGATCTTGAGCATTACCTTACTGGCATGTGAAATAAGTGCCACTGTTCGATAGTTTGAGCATTCTTTGGTGCTTCCCTTTTTTGGTATGGGGATATAAGTTGATTTTTTTCCAGTCTTTTGGCCATTCTTGTGTTGTCCAAATTTGCTGGCATATGGCATGCATCACCTTGACAGTATCATCTTGCAAGCTTTTAAACACTTCAGCTACGATGCTGTCGTCTCCTGCTGCCTTGTTATTAGCAATGCTTCGTAAGGCCCATTCAACCTCACTCTTCAGAATGTCTGGCTCTAACTCACTGACCACACTGTCAAATCTATCCCTGATATTATTATCATTCCTATACAGATCTTCTGTATATTCTTGCCACCTTTTCTTGATCTCTTCTGCTTATGTTAGGTCCTTGCCATCTTTGTTTTTGATCATACCCATTTTTGCCTGGAATTTACCTCCAATGTTCCTAATTTTCTGGAAAAAGTCTCTTGTCCTTCCTATTCTATTATCTTCTTCCACTTCCATGCATTGCATGTTTTAAAAATAATTCCTTATCTCTTCTGGCTAACCTCTGGAATGTTGCATTTAATTGGGCATATCTCCCCCTATCACCCCTTCATGGATCACTGCCTTGTTGTGGCGAAGGGGCTTGCGTAACTCAGTGAAGCCATAAGCTATGCCGTGCAGGGCCACCCAAGACGGACAGGTCATGGCAGAGAGTTCTGACAAAATGTGGTCCACTGGAGAAGGAAATGGCAACCCACTCCAGTATTCTTGCCAAGAAAACCCCATGGAACGTATCACAAGGCTAAAAGAGATGACGCCGGATGATGAGCCCCTCAGGTCGGAAGGTGTCCAATATGCTACTGGGGAAGAGCAGAGGGTATTTCCAAGTAGCGCCAGAAAGAGTGAAGCAGCTGGGCCAAACCCGAAAGGACACTCAGCTGTGGATGTGTCTGGTGGTGAAAAGAAAATCCGATGCTGTAAAGAACAATATTGTTTAGGAACCTGGAATGTCAGATCAATGAATCAAGGTAAGCTGGAGGTGGTCAAACATGAGATGGCAAGATTGAACATCGACATCTTGGGAATCAGCGAACTAAAATGGACAGGCATGGGCGAATTTAATTCAGGTGACCATCATATCTACTATTGTGGGCAAGAATCCCTTAGAAGAAATGGAGTAGCACTCATAGTCAAAAAAAGGGTGGGAAAAGCAGTACTGGGGTACAATCTTAAAAATGATAGAATGATCTCAGTACGAATCCAAGGCAAACCATTCAACATCACAGTAATTCAAGTCTATGCCCCAACCACTGATGCCGAAGAAGCTGAGGTTGATCAGTTCTATGAAGACCTACAACACCTTCTAGAACTAACACCAAAAAAAGATGTCCTCTTCATCATAGGGGACTGGAATGCTAAAGTAGGAAGTCAAGAAATCACTGGGATAAGAGGCAGGCATGGCCTTGGTGTACAAAATGAAGCAGGACAAAAGCTAATAGAGTTTTGCCAGGAGAACATGCTGATCATAGCAAACACTCTTTTCCAACAGCACAAGAGGCGACTCTACACATGGACATCACCAGATGGTCAATATCGAAATCAGGTTGATTATGTCCTTTGCAGCCAAAGATGGAGAAGCTCCATACAGTCAGTCAAAACAAGACCTGGAGCTGACTGTGGCTCAGATCATGAGCTGCTTCTTGCAAAATTTCGGCTTAAAATGAAGAACGTCGGGAAAACCACTAAACCGTTCAGGTATGACCTAAATCATATCCCTGATGAATATACAGTGGAGGTGAGGAATAGATTTAAGGGATTAGACCTGATAGACAGAGTGCCTGAGGAACTATGGATGGAGGTCCGTAACATTGTTCAGGAGGCAGCAACGAAATCCATCCCAAAGAAAAAGAAATGCAAGAAAGCCAAGTGGCTGTCTGATGAGGCTTTACAAGTAGCTGAGGAAAGAAGGGAAGCGAAAAGCAAGGGAGAAAGGGGAAGATATATCCAGCTGAATACAGAGTTCCAGAGAATAGCAAGGAGAGACAAGAAGGCCTTCTTAAATAAACAATGCAAAGACATCGAGGAAAACAACAGAATGGGAAAGACTGGAGATCTCTTCAAGAAAATTGGAGATCTCAAGGGAACGTTTTGTGCAAAGACGGGCATGATAAAGGACAAAGAAGGCAGGGACCTAACAGAAGCAGATGAGATGAAGAAGAGGTGGAAAGAATACACAGAAGAACTATACAGGAAAGATCTGAATGTCCCTGATAGCCATGATAGTGCGGTCACTGAACTTGAGCCGGACATCCTAGAAAGTGAAGTCAAGTGGGCCTTAGGAAGCATTAGTAACAACAAAGCTAGCGGAGATGACAGTATTCCAGCCGAGCTATTTAAAATCCTAAAAGATGATGCTGTTAAAGTGCTGCATTCAATATGCCTACATATCTGGAACACTCAACAGTGGCCACAAGACTGGAAAAGGTCAGTTTACATTCCAATTCCAAAGAAGGGCAACGCCAAAGAGTGTTCAAACTACCGCACCATTGCGCTCATTTCACATGCCAGCAAGGTGATGCTCAAAATCCTACAAGCTAGGCTTCAGCAGTATGCGAACCGAGAACTACCGGAAGTACAAGCTGGGTTTCGAAGAGGCAGAGGAACTAGAGATCAAATCGCCAACATTCGCTGGATCATGGAGAAAGCAAGAGAATTCCAGAAAAACGTCTATTTCTGCTTCATTGACTACGCTAAAGCCTTTGATTGTGTGGATCACAACAAACTGTGGCAAATTCTTAAAGTGATGGGAGTACCAGACCACCTTACCTGTCTCCTGAGAAACCTGTACGAGGGTCAAGAAGCAACAGTAAGAACCAGACATGGAACAACCGATTGGTTCAAAATTGGGAAAGGAGTACGACAAGGCTGCATATTGTCACCCTGCTTATTTAACTTATATGCAGAGTACATCATGAGAAATGCCGGGTTGGATGAATCAGAGGTCGGAATTAAGATTGCTGGGAGAATTATCAACAACCTCCGATATGCAGACGATACTACCCTAATGGCAGAAAGCGAAGAGGATCTAAAGAGCCTCTTGTTGAGGGTGAAAGAGGAGAGTGCAAAAGCTGATTTGAAACTCAACATTAAAAAAACTAAGATCATGGCATCTGGCCCCATCACTTCCTGGCATATAGAAGGGGAAGAAATGACAGATCAGTGACAGATTTTACTTTCTTCGGCTCCAACATCACCGCAGACGGTGACTGTAGCCATGAAATTAAAAGACGCTTGCTCCTTGGGAGGAAAGCTATGGCCAACCTAGACAGCATAGTAAGAAGCAGAGACATCACCTTGCCGACAAAGGTCCGTCTAATCAAAGCTATGGTTTTCCCAGTAGTAATGTATGGCTGTGAGAGCTGGACTATAAGGAAGGCTGAGCGCCGAAGAATTGATGCTTTCGAACTGTGGTGCTGGAGAAGACTCTTACGAGTCCCCTGGACTGCAAGGAGGTCAAATCAGTCCATCCTAAAGGAAATCAACCCTGACTGCTCATTGGAAGGACAGATACTGAAGCTGAAGCTCAAATATTTTGGCCACCTAATGCAAAGAGAAAACTCCCTGGAAAAGACACTGATGCTGGGAAAGACTGAAGGCAAAAGGAGAAGGGGACGGCAGAGGATGAGATGGCTAGATAGCATCACGGATGCAATGAATATGAACGTGAGCACGCTCCGGGAGAGAGCGCAGGACAGGAAGGCCTGGCATGCTATGGTCCATGGGGTCACGAAGAGTCGGACACGACTGAACGACTGAACAACAACAACAACAACAACAACCCCCTATCACTGTTGCCTTTTGCTTTCCTTCTTTCTTGGGCTACTTCCAGTGTCTCAGCAGACAGCCATCTTGCCTTCTTGGTTTTCTTTGTCTCTGGAACTGTTTTTGTTGCCGCCTCCTGAACAATGTTGCGACCTTCTGTCCATAGTTCTTCCGGGACCCTATCTACTAAATCTAGTCCCTTAAATCTATTCTTCACCTCCACTGCATATTCATGAGGAATATTCGTGAGCTCATATCTAACTGATCTGTGGATCTTCCCTATTCTCTTTAGTCTGATTATAAATTGTGCAATAAGGAGTTCGTGATCTGAACTACAATCAGCTCTGGGTCTTCTTTTTACCAACTGCATAGATGTTTGCTACCTTTGGCTACAAAGGATGTAGTCAATCTGATTTCATTGTCGACCATCTGGTGAAGTCCATGTATAAAGTTGTCTCTTAGGTAGTTGGAAGAGAGTGTATGTTATGCACAGTGAGTTGTCTTGGCAAAATTCTATCACCCTATGTCCTGCTTGATTTTGTTATCCCAGACCATGCTTGCCTGTAATTCCAGGTGTCATTTGACTACCCACCTTAGAATTAGGGATGTACAAAAGTCACTTACCTTTTTGAAGGGTGACATTCGCGGTGAGGGGGAGGCGCTCTGTCCCTCCCCCAGAAATTCTCTACGGCCAGCTCCTGTCTGCGGAGATTCCGCAGAGCCACCGGCCGGGGCTGCCCACAGCTGTAGCTGCCGCCATTTGCATCCTTGTATTTTGCCATGATAGGCTGCGTAAGTATTTACGTAGCCTATCACAGCAAAACAAACAAACAAACAAACAAACACAGTGAATGCAAATGGCGGCAGCTACGGCAGCCGCCATTTGCGTTCCCTTTTTTTTTTGCCATTTTAGCCTACATAAATATTTACATAGGATAAAACAGCAAAAAAAAAAAAAAGGGAATGCAAATGGCGGCCGCCGTAGCCGCCGCCATTGCGTTCCCTTCATTTTGCCATGATAGGCTACGTAAATACTTACGTAGCCTATCACGGCTTCCTCAGGGCCGCAAATGGCATCCCTGCATTAGCCGTGATAGGCTACGTAGGGATGTCGGAAAATTTCTCCACGAATCTCTGGGAGGCTGAATGCCAACGCATTCGGCCCCCTGAAATTGGTGGGGAAATTCTCCGACACCCCCCACCCCCACCCCGGAATGGGACTTACCTCGTGCGAATGTCCCTCGCGGCGGCGGCCGCCACCGCCATTATAAAGTAAAAAAAAAAGAAAAGAAAAAAACGTGATAGGCTACGTAAAGATTTACATAGCCTATCACGGCTAGATTTTCAAAGAAAGCCATGATAGGCTACGTAAATCTTTATGTAGCCTATCACGGCTGAATTTGAAAAAAAAAAAGTGCATACGCAAATAGCGGCGCCCATGGGCACCACCATTTGCATTCCTTATTTGGGCACCGGTAGTCTACGTAAAAATTTATGTAGACTAGGGCGAAAATAAGGGCAATGCAAATAGCGTTGCCCTTATTTTCGCCATAGTCTACATAAATCTTTACGTAGACTACCCGTGCCCAAATAAGGAACGCAATTGGCGGCGCACATGGGCGCCGCCATTTGCGTACGCACTATTTTTTTTTTCAAAGTCAGCCGTGATAGGCTACGTAAAGATTTACGTAGCCTATCACGGCTGACTTTGAAAATCTAGCCGTGATAGGCTACGTAAATCTTTACGTAGCCTATCACTTTTTTTTCTTTCTTTTTTTCACTTTACTTTTTTCTTTCGCAGCTGGAGAGGCGGGGCGCTCCCCCTGGCCAGAATTCCGGCGGGGAGGGACGGGGTGCCTCCCACCCACCAAGAATTTTGGGGGGAGAAACGGAGCGCCCCCCCGAAAAAAGCTGTGGGACCTGGTAAGGGACTTTCGTCCATCCCTATTTACGTAGCCTACCACGGCTACCTGGAAGAAGCGAATGGCGGCCGCAGACACGGCCGCCATTCGCAAGTCCATGTGGATGCTAGCAGGTAGGTACTCCGTTCCGGGCCTATTTAGCAGGGGGGGCAGGGGGGCTTCGTTCCGCAATGGATGTCGGGGGGCCGAATGCACTGGCATTCGGCCTCACCGAGATCTGTGGCGGAATTCTCTGACATCCCTACTTAGCATTCCAGTCTTCTGTAATGAAAATAACATCTCTTTTTGGCATATTATCCAGTAGGTGCTGCAGATCCTCATAGAACTGATCTACTTCTGCTTCTTCAGCATATGTGGTTGGGGCATATATTTGGATCACTGTGATGTTAAGGGCTTACCCTGAATTTGAATTGAGATCATTCTATCATTTTTTGGATTGTATCCAAGCACTGCTTTAACCACTTTATTATTAATTATGAAGGCTATTCCATTTCTTCTGTGGTCCTCTTGTCCACAGTCGTAGATCTGGTGGTCATCTGATGTAAGGTGGCCCATTCCAGTCCATTTCAGTTCACTGACACCCAAAATGTCTATATTTAATCTTGACATCTCCCCAATAACCACATCCAATCAGACTCCACCCCTTTCAAGACAGTTCTCATTTTGCATATGGATAAATATAAAATTGTCCTATTGACCTTTATATAGCAGTAGCAAAAAAAATGCCCTTTGCAGTGTTCAAAGTAGGACTAAGACAAAAACTGGCTGCTTTTTGTGAAACTTGATAGCAGTGATAAAAAGCACCTGCCCCTTCAGGGTCTAGCCAGTGTAGTGTAGTGGTGAGAGTGACAGACTGGGAGCCGGGAGATCCGGGTTCTAGTCCCCACTTGGCCATGGAAGCTCACTGGGTGACTTTGGGCCAGTCACAGACTCTCAGCCCAACCTACCTCACAGGGTTGTTGTTGTGAGGATACAACGGTGAGGAGGATGAGAATGTAAGCCGCCTTGAGTTCCTTGCGAGAGGGAGAAAGGCGGGGTATAAATGCAATAAATAAATAAATAAATAAATAAATAAATTTTTGGGGAGGGGGTTACTCCAGAAGTAGATAAATACATTCACCATTGTTCACAAAGCCAATCAAGAGTGAAGGCAAGCTTTCTGGAAAAAGCATTGCCCTCATTCTCAATTGGATTTGTGACATAGTAATTAGAATATTACAACCTATTCTACATAAGGCTGCCTTTGAAGAGTTTAGAAGTTCAAAAACTGACAGGGCCAGCCCTATCATTAGGCAGTCACTTCAGGTGGCAGATGCCCAGGAGGCAGCAACAGCAAGGTGCTGGAGAAGAGGGCTGTGGGCCATGCAGTCTGCCCCTCACCCCCTAAGCTAGCCTGCTGTTTTCAGGTATGGTGAAAGATGCTGTCCCATTGCTAGTATTGAAGAAAGATTCAACTGCCAGTCTATTTAGCTGTTGTACATGAAATGGGATGGGGTGCTAGCTTTGCCTCAGGAAGCAAAATGTTTTCAGCTGGCCCTGGAAACTGGAAATGTGGTGGCCAGTTTGCTTTCTAGGGAGCACTTCATTGACTATATTACATCAGTCTTGCACTGACTGCTAATCTGTTCCCACGTACAGTTCAAGGTGCTGGTGCTTACAAATAAAGACCTTAAATAGCTTGGGGCCAGAATATCTGAAAGATCACCTCCTCCCATATGAACCTGCCTGTAGTTTAAGATCTTCCTTGTATGCCCTTCTATATGTTCTACAACCGGAAGAGAGGCTGATGGGGACATGGAAAATGGCTTCTCTGTGGCAGCATCTTACCTGTGGAACTCTCTCCCAAAGGATGATAGGCTAGACCCTCCTTTATTCTGGTTTAGGCAGGATGTTAAATGTTTTTGTTCCATTCTCTCCTAGGGATGGCGGAGAATTTCTCCCTGAAACTTCGGGGGGCCGAGCGCCAACGTGTTCGGCCCCCCGAACAAGTTTCAGGGAGAAATCCTCCGCACCCCCCCGCACCCCGCACCCCCCCCGGGATGGGACTTACCTTCGCCGAATGTCCCTCCCGGTGGCGGGTCCGGCCGGCAGTTCGGCGGGTGTTCGTGCGGGGCGGGTGCGGCAGCCAGTCTTTCGACCGGCTGCCGCCGCCGCCATTCCAATAAAAGAAAAAGAAAAAAAAAACGCCACCGTGATAGGCTACGTGACGATTGACGTAGCCTATCACAGCTCGATTTGCAAAGTCAGCCGTGATAGGCTACGTAAATCGTCACGTAGCCTATCACAGGTGACTTTAAAAAAAAAAAAAGCGCGTACGGATAATGGCGGCCCCCATAGGGAGCCGCCATTCCCGTTACTTATTTGGTCGCTGTAGTCTGCGTAAAGATTTACGTAGACTACAGCGACCAAATAAGGAACGCGAATGGCGGCTCCCTATGGGGGCCGCCATTAGCGTACGCGCTTTTTTTTTTTTTTAAGTCACCCGTGATAGGCTACGTGAAGCCTCCCCCCCGGCCTGAATTTCGGCCGGGGTGAGGTGGGAAGCCTCCCCCCCTGGCCTGAACTTCGCGGGGGGAGCAGCGAAGCGCCTCCCCTCCACCGCGAACAAGCTTCAACGAAAGCTAAGTGACTTTCGTCCACCCCTATAATCTCTCCTGCTCTCAATTCTGCTATTGGTGATGTTTAAAAGTTTTTAATTTGTTTTTAAAAATTTCCCAATTGATTAAAAGTTTTTAATTATATAATAGTTTGTAATGGTTTTAAGGTCTAATTATAAGTCTTCATCGGGACACTATTTGGACTGAAAGGTGGCTCATATAACTACAAAAAAGGGAGGGAGGGAGGGAGGGAGGGAGGGAGGGAGGGAGGGAGGGAGGGAGGAAATGTTATTCTATTTAATATGTGATCCCCGATTGGCTATAATGTTTGCTTCCTGGAAATAGGCGGCTGGTGTAGAATGCAGCTACCCAAGTATTGTTGGGAGCATGGCGATCTGACCATATAACACCTATACTGTCCCAGCTGCACTGGTTACCAGTGTGCTTTTGGGCCCAATTCAAAGTGCTGGTTTTGACCTTTAAAGCTTTAAATGGTTTGGGACCAAATTATTTCAAGACCACCTTCACCCATATCACCCTGCCCATTCTTTATGATCAGTGAGAGAGGCCCTTCTCATTTGCCCACTTGTGGGGGCAGTTAGGTAGGTGACTACATGAGAGAGGGCCTTCTCTGCAGTGGCCCCACACCTCTGGATAAGTTGCCATCAAGAATCCACCAGGCCCCATCATAGAATCACAGAATACTAGGGTTGGAAGGGGCCTACAAGGCCATCAAGTCCAACCCCCTGCTCAAGGAATCCAAGTCAGAGCATCCCCGACAGATGGCTGTCCAGCCTCATCTTTAATGCCTTCAGTGTGGGATAGCCCACTACATCCCTAGGTCATTGGTTCCATTGTCATATTGCTCTAACAGTCACAAAGTTTTTCCTGATGTTCAGCCGGAATCTGGCTTCCTGTCACTTGAGCCCATTATTCCGTGTCTTGCACTCTGGGATGATGGAGAAGAGATCAACAGATCAACCCTGGCCTTCCTCTCTGTGACAACCTTTCAAGTACTTGAAGAGTGCTATCATATCTCCCCTCAGTCTTCTCTTCTCAAGGCTAAACATGCCCAGTTCTTTCAGTCTCTCTTCATAGTGCTTTGTTTCCAGTCCCCTAATCATTTTTGTTGCCCTCCTCTGAACCCTCTCCAGTTTGACTGCATCCTTCTTAAAATGTGGTGCCCAGAACTGGACACAGTACTCCAGATGAGGCCTAATGCCTCAACCAGTGCTGAGTAGAGGGGAACTAGTACTTCCTGGGATTTGGAAGCTATGCTTCTATTAATGCAGCCCAAAAGAGCATTTCCCTTTTTTGCAGCCACATCACATTGTTGGCTCATATTCAGCTTGTGATCAACAACAGTTCCAAGATCCTTCTTGCTTGTAGTGCTGTTGAGCCACGTATCCCCCATCTTGTAACTGTGCATTTGGTTTCTTTTAGATGCAGAACTTGGCATTGATCCCTATTAATTGTCATTCTGTTGTTTTCTGCCCAGCACTCCAGTCTGTCAAGATCATTTTGAATTTTGTTTCTGTCTTCCGAAGTATTCGCTATCCCGCCCAATTTTGTTTCATCTACAAATTTGATCAGCATTCTCTGCACCTCCTCCTCCAAGTCATTAATAAAAATGTGGAAGAGCACTGGGCCCAGGACTGAGCCCTGCGGTACCCCACTCGTTACCTCTCCCCAGCTTGAGAAGGTCCC
Source organism: Heloderma suspectum (assembly GCF_057233095.1). Lineage (NCBI taxonomy): Eukaryota > Metazoa > Chordata > Lepidosauria > Squamata > Helodermatidae > Heloderma > Heloderma suspectum. The sequence goes on along the minus strand of NC_139461.1, from coordinate 29,854,457 downwards.
ATTGATAAGCACTCTTTGAGTCCGATTCTGTAGCCAACTGTGGATCCACATGATCGTTGTTTCATCTAGCCCACTTCGAGCTAGTTTGCTCATCAGGAGATCATGGGGCACTTTGTCGAAAGCTTTGCTGAAGCTGAGGTATATTATGTCTACAGCATTTCCACAGTCCACAAAGGAGGTTACTTATCAAAAAATGAGATCAGATTCATCTGGCAGGACTTGTTCTTGACAAATCCATGTTGGCTTCGAGTAATCACTGCATTGTTTTCAAGGTGCTTCCAGATGGATTGCTTGATCATCTGCTCCAGAATTTTCCCAGGGATTGATGTCAGACTGACTGGTCTGTAGTTCCCAGGTTCCTCCTTTTTACCCTTTTTGAAGATAGGGACAACATTAGCCCTCCTCCCATCATCTGGCACTTCCCCCATCCTCCATGATTTCTCAAAGAGAATAGACATGGTTCTGAAAGTTCTTCTGCCTGTTCCTTTATTACTCTAGGGTGCAGTTCATCTGGCCCTGGAAATTTGAACTCATTCAAAGTAATTTGGTGTTCCTTGCCCATATGCCTATCGATGTCAAGCTGCAATCCTGCCCCTTCAGCCTGTACTTAGCCTTTGCCAGGTGGGGAGATAGACCCTCTTTTGGGAGAAGACTGAGCCAAAGTAGGAATTGAGCACCTCCGCCTTTTCTTTGTCATTTGTTATCAGTTTGCCATCCTTATTTAATAGCTGAACAAACATTTCTTTCCTCTGTCTTTTACTATCCCCTTAACTGAAGAAAGACTTTTTGCTGCTTTTAGCATCCCTTTCTAACCGCAGCTCATTCTCAGCTTTAGCCTTCCTGATGCCATCCCTGCAATTCTGTGCTACCTGCCTGTACTCTTCCTTTGTTGCTTGGCCTTCTTTCCACTTCCTATATGTGTACTTCTTTTTTTGTTTTCAGGTCATCCCTAAGGTTTTTGTGAAGGCACATTGGCTTCTTCTGTTGTCTTCCAGCTTTTCTTCTTCTTGGAATGGTTTGTAATTGTGCCTTGAGAATTTCCTTTTTTAAAAGCTCCCACCCATCTTGGACTCCTTTTCTCACTGGAGTCGCTTGCCATGGGACCTTACTGATCATTGTTCTGAGTTTACTAAAATTAGCTTTCCTAAAATCCAGGGTACGCGTTTGACTACACTCTGCTTTTGCTTCCCTTAGAACCAAGAACTCAAGTGCAACATGTTCACTTTCCCCCAGAGTTCGTGTAACAGTTACTTTATCCACTAAGTCATCTCTGTTGGTTAGGATCAAGTCAAGGATAGCAGATCCTCCAGTTCCTTCCTCTACTTTCTGTAGGAGGAAGATATCCACCACACAAGTCAGGAATATCCTGGAGGGGCCATGTTTTGCAGAATTTGTCTCCCAACAAATATCGAGGAAGTTGAAGTCCCCCATTACTACTACATCATACATACATTACTACTACATCATTGCAGGCAAAACCTACTACTTTAATCTGGCCTTCCCCTGATTATGTTTTTTGGACTAAGTTGTAGCTGCAGTTGTATGTGGCAGGTTTTGTTTTTATGCAGGGTTTGGTTTTTAGGATGTTGGCTGCTGATGATGTTTGTATGTTTATTATTATCACATCTGTTTTTATTGTGTTGTTGTATACCACCTTGGGAGGGCTCCTGCCCTGAAAGGCAGCCAATAAATATTTTAAATAAATAAATAAATACATAGATAATTGTGCTGAAGCAGGTAGAACAATGAAAGTGAACAAGTGTTTTCTTCAGGCAATACTTTGGGGGCCTAAGGAAGCACTAATTTTGGTGCTCAGAACTAAAACAGGCAAACATTCTATGCAGTCTTTGTGCAAACTGCTAGATAAATACACAATTCTGTACTTTAACTGGCAGAATAAACCAAACTCAAAGACAACTTTTTTCAGGAAGGCTGACAGTGTTAACCTACATTGTACTTTATAACAGAAAATTTGCTGACAGACAGGACTTCAGCATTTTTTTTAAAGTGCTACAAGGTAGAACCATTCTGGGATCCAATCCAAAAGGCATTAAGAGGAGCTCTGAAGCTTGAGGAGAGAGAGAGAGAGAGAGAGAGAGAGAGAGAGAGAGATGAATTCCATTTTCCCTCTTATTCAGAGTTTCAGACAGTCTCCATAGCAAATAAAAGAAATTAAACATTTCCTTGGAGTGTTTTTGTCTAGCTTAACCCCATTACAAAGTCAATAGCTTGGATGTGTTCCGATTCATCCAAGCTGCTGATGTAGTAATGGTACTATGCTATGCAAAAATAATACTGCCCTGGTATTAGGGATGGACGGATTGCTTACCGTCCAATCCACAGTGTTGTCTGCTAAGGGGAGGGGCAATCTATTCCTCTCCCTCCACCCCCGGAATCCTCCAGAGTGGCTCTGCTCCATGACGATTCCATGGAGCCACACACTGACTCTGTACTGCTTCTGATACAGTAATGGCAGCCACCATTACTGTATAGCCAGTAGTCTGGAGCCAGGGTGCCATTCTGGAGGGAATCCTCAGGAGGTGGAGGTAAGTGATCTGCACCCCCAAGCACCACTCACTGAGCCCCTGCTCTTGCTCACCCCCTGCCTACCTTCAGCAAATAAATGGTGATTGCAAAAATGCACAAATTTGCGCACACACAAAAATGTGCATTTCTGTGAATGTGCATATTTGTGTTTGTGCAAAAATGCACATTTTCTGAAAAATGCACATTTTCAAAATACACACAAATGTGTGCCTTTGCAAAAATGCACACTTTCACGCATACAAAAATGTGTGTTTTGCAGCCACCATTTTATTTTATTTTTAAATGGTGACCATGGAGCTCGACAAGGCTGCTGGAGTGAGTGCAGGGTGCTTGCTGAGCATGGGAGGGGTCGAGCACAGTCCAGGGACCAGCGAGCAGGGCCAGGTCCCAGGCGGTTGTCCAGAGAACCCAGAAGGGGGTGAGTTTGCACATCCCTATCTAAGATGAGGCTAGGACTCTTGGAAAACTCCTCAATGGAATGAAATGAGTTCAGACTTCTATGAACCTGAACCACAAATTCCTCCCCCTCAATACTTTTTATTCTACTTTTATCTTTATAAATGAACCAAAGAACAGCATCAACATAATCATCTTCTACAGTTTCAAACATTACAGTATTCTTAAGAGGACTCCTCAATAATGAAATAAGGTGGGGGGAAAGAGAAGAAAGGAGAGAATATAAAAAGGAGAGGGAAGAGCAAAGGGGAAGGAAACAAAAGGGAAAAAAAGAAAAAAACTCAAAAAGAGAGGAAAACAAAGCAAAATATAAACAGAAGTTTTCATAACAAACTTAAATTTAAACTACATTACACATACATTTCAAATTATCACTCTGCTTTAAGAGTATACCAATCTTACGGGTCAATGCAGCATAAATCATCAATTTCAATATTGTGTCTTCAGGCTTATAACAAAGAAGCAAGCTTAGAATTCATTTCTATTGTATCATGCCTTTTAGCTACTATATAATGATAAAGAACAACCAGTGAAAAATATTTACTAATCCTAGTATCATAATATTGATAATGTTGATGATAATAATTAAAAAGAAAAGAAAGATTATAAAGACTAAAAACAAAAAAAAATCACTAATATATTTTATACTATCTATATTTTAGATATTATCATTTCTAAATGTATAAATGAGTGTGCACATTTCTGTACACCCTCACACGGAAGATTTAAATACAGTCTATCATATCCATTTTAAGAGAAGAAGGGGGGGAGGAAAAGGATGAAAGAAAAAGAACAGATATTCATAATCAGCTATCTCTGGCCTTACAGATCAAACATAGCCAATTGACAAAACATGTCTGTAAATTCCAGTTCATGGAGCTGGAGCAGAAGTCTCACGTGTTTTTCTGATTAACCATGCCTCTGCCATTTCATGATTTTGAAACTTCTTCATCTGACCTTCAGAGAAAATGCAAAACGTAGCAGGATGTTTTAAATGATATTGTAGATTCATTTGTCTTGCCAGATTTCTCGCCTTGATATATAGCCTTCTTTCATCAACAACTTCTTTGGTGTAATCTGGAAATAACATAACTCTATCTTGTTTTGATCCCCCAAAAAGATTTCCCCCCTGTCTTGCCAAATGCAGGATATGATTTTTTGTGGAGACTCTTGCAAATTGAACTATAATCGTATATTCAGTCCCTTTAGCATTTGGCACATGGAATGTATGCTCAATATCAAGTACATAATCAGATGACAAAGGAAGTATCTCATGCAGGAGCTTATCTACAAAAATAAACAAATTTATATCAGTAGATAAATCTCTGATACCAGTAATATGCACATTTGCCCTGCGTGTGAAAGCCTCCAATTGCAAGATTCTTGCAGAAAAATTATTATGAAAAGCTTTTGAGAGAATGTCCTGCACTGCCACTCGATCTTGCAGCTCATTAACCTTCACCTCCATTTTTTGCCAAGAGTTATTAATTAAATCCACAGCCCATTGCAGGGTGGTGATGGAATTTTGGATTAAATCCAGTCTCTTAGCCTGTTTGGCAGATTGCAAAGACAAAGCTTTTATCAGAGCAAGTAACTCCTCTATATTTTCATCGCTTCTCGAAGCCTTTGCCAAGGGAGGTGTGGGAGGGGTCGATGGCACTTTTCTCCTCCTTGGTGTTGTCATCCTTCTTTTTAAATAAATCTTGTAGGTCCTTGAATATTGCTGGTATTCCTTAGTCCATAAACACTAAAAACTACATTGGGGCATGTCAGCCCTGGTTTATCTCCTAATTAGATAGGAGTTTTCAAAACAACTTTGAGCAATAATTAAGCTCTGGAAGACTTGCCTCATAGTCCAGCCTCTCTCCTGCATTGCAAAAAGAGCTGTTTTTCCAAGGCTTCATCCAGAATGCTGCTCATGCTTCTCCCTTTCATTCCAGGGGAAGATTAAAAAAAAAAAGGTTTTTCAACCTTTTGAAAGCTGTTTGAGATAGCGTCCTGCAGAGACTCTGCAGAACGATGCCAGGGCAACATTGGCTCTGAACGGAAGTCTGAACCTGAACCACAAATTCCAAAGCAGAATGGCTTTTCCCAAGTTGCATGGTTTCTGTGGATTTGCAGACTGTTAAAAAAAAAAAAAACTTTCTGGAATTTTACACAAACTTAATTGTAGAAAAATATGTACAATTAAAAAACACCAGCAGAAAATCTGCATTTCCCCCCTGGGCTAAAGCATCAAAATGCATGGGTGTTGTTGTTGTTGTTTTGCAAATTTGTGCAAGTGCAAATTTGTGCAAATTCAGGAAATTGGGGGAAAAAATCTGATTCTGTCAATGAGCGGACAACGGAATGAAAGGCACCTGACAATCCACAAAATGCAGACGGAACGGATTTTACAAAATCCCAAAAATCCCTAGGTGAAACCAATCATGCTTAATCACTACTGGTAACAGGTCTCATGCTTATGAAACCCCCATCTCACAGAAAATACACCAGAACAATTCTGTTGGCTCTTTTAAGTGAGCCATGGGAATCCTTTTTCCAGCAGGTAGTTGAATTGTTTCTATGTTAGGAGCTGTGTTATCTTCAGTGGGTTGTAGCAAATGTTACTCCTGCTTACAGTAGACCCGCTAAGTTAGACTAAGATTGGATCCAACCTGATCAAATTAATCAGTTAGTTTTAGGGATGGCGGAGAATTCTTTAGAATCCGGCTCCCCGGAGTCCATGGTGGAACGGACTGCTCCCCTCGCCTCCCCATGAAGTCCCCACGGACTGGCTCCTACCTGCCTCCAGTGGGTCTGAATCGGGCCACTGCAGTCTCCTGCTCTGGTGTGCATCTGTGAATGGTGTCCTGTGCTGGGGACACCATTTGCATCCCTCCTTTAGCCGTGATAGGCTATGTAAATATTTACATAGCCTATCATGGCAAAGAGCAGAGACGCAAATGGTGTCCACTTTAGCCGTGATAGGCTATGTAAATATTTACGTAGCCTATCACAGCTACACGGGGGATGCAAATGGCGTCACCTATGCAGGACGCCATTTGCGGCTGCAGCAGCCCGGCAGCAGACAGAGGTCCGGCTGCGGATGGGCCCAGCTGGCAGCTCTGCGGAGTCGCCAAGGAGCAGTGCCAGCTGGGGAGGATTCCGGGGGGAGGAACGGGGGGAGGTGAGTGGGGTTTTGTACACACCTAGTTAGTTTGGGTTGAAGTTTACCTCTTCTGCTTGAATTGTTTTATCATTCTCTAGGCTTTATGGTTTGTAATGGATTTTAGTAGTTTTGAATTTCTTTTTTTATGATATGTGATTTTAATATGCATTTGTATGTTGTATGCTACTTTGAGTTTATTGTTATAAAGAAAATCAGGATACAAATTTAAATAAAATAAAGATATGCACTATAAGCCTATATGCAGATGTATATCAACTTACCTGACTTTGCTTCCTCAAGGATATTGGGAACTGTAGATTTGTAGTGATGAATAAAATTCTCTGAGACCCCTAGCCCACTTGATATAATTTCAGTTTTGGGAGGAGGTGACCTTTCAAATATCTTCATTCCATGCTACATGTAACCTAATAGTAGGGATGAGCAGATTTCTCCTGTTCTGTTTCTTGATTGTTCTGTGAGTTTTCCCTACTTTACATCCCACTCCTCATGAATTCCAGTTTTAATAGGAGAATGTCTAGAATTAATTATCACTGTCCATGTGTGAATTGATGAAGCACTTCAAAAACAGATGGATGGACTGATCTATTTCTGTTCCATGTCAATCTTGCATGTGTTCGTTCATACATCCATTCCTTCCCATTTCCACATGAACCTGTATTTTTTTAAAAAATGTGCATGAAAATTCTAATTTAAAAAGGTATTTAAATACATATTTTGAACTATTTTTCTCACACACTGCACATGTATATTGTATCTCAAAGTATGTGGTTTTTTAACCTGAAATACACATACAAATATATTTCGATATGTTTTTGGCCTGAAAACTGCATCACAAAATTCAGTGAAGTGCAAAATCCAGAAGTTAATTATATTTCAATCCATCCATTAGTTTTGTATGTGTGAATTACATCATTTCACATCAGAATTCACAAAGATCAAATTCCTCAACCATCTCCTTAACTGCAAATAAGCAACCCTGATGTGATAATACATATTATTGCATCAATTTTTGTGTGTTAATACTTCATTGCACATTGGTAAAACATCAAATGAAAAGAACCTTGATACAATTGTGTACACACAGTCACATCCAAAATTCTTGTGTTGTTTCATCTGTCTATAAAAGTACACATGAACATTGGTAAAACACAGCACAAAAAGAATTTTGATTTTTCCATATAATCAACATAAGAACATAAGTACAGCTGTTCTGGATCAATCCAAAGGCCAATATAGTTCAGCAAAGGGATGGATGAGTATTTCATTCAGTTCACATTTTGATGCAAACATACCTAATTGGCATGACCCAAAACCAAAGTACAGACCAGAACATGGTTGCCCTCCAAAATCCATATTTTCCCAAACATTGAACTCCAGTTCATAAGAAGTGTGTACAAAATGCACATGGGGGAAATGCATACATTTTTAAACTGCACATACATTTGGGAAATTGCATACAAACATGTGTATATTTGAAAAAATGCACACAAAACATGTACAAATTTTCAGGCAGATTGTTTTTTGTTTGTTTCTCTGTTTACACAGGTCACAAATTGATGCACAAATGTGACGGAGCGACTTTGTGGAAATTTGATGAACTGCTCAGAAATTAAACTGACAGATTCATGCATTTCTAGTCCATCATTCTGTTCCCACAGTGGCCAACCAGAGGCTACAATGGTAAGGGTACACACAGGGCATGAGTGCAACAGCACCCTGCCACTCATATCCCTAATTGCATGCAAATCCTATGTTCTATCACTGAGTTCTGGTTAGGGATGTCAGAGAAATCCGCTGAGGATTCAAATGAGGCCAGATTCTTTGGAATCCAGCCTCAGGAATCCGCAGTGGATTGGGACCACTTACCTCCGCTCCAGGAGGACTGGAGGCAGAATGGCACTCGGCTGCTTCTTGCCAGCCAGAGCCATTCGCCTCCTCCCTGTCCCTGCCAATTGCCATGTCTTAAAAAAAAAAAAAAAAGATGATCAGGAGGATGTGCCCATAGATTTATATGCAAATAGAGTCATGAATCTTGTGTATAAGTCTATGTGTCCATAGGCTTATATGCAAGATTCACTGCTCTGTTTTGCGTATAAGTCGATGGGCACATGCAATCAGCAGGATGTGCCCATAGCCTTATACGCAAAATAGAGCAGTGAATCTTGCATATAAGCCTATGGACACACAGATTTATATGCCAGATTCATGACTCTATTTGCATATAGGTCTATGGGCACATCCCCCCGATCGCTTTTTTTTTTTTAAGAAAAGACATGGCAATCAGCAGGGAGAGGGAGGAGGTGAACAGCTCTGACTGGCAGGAGGAAAGGTAAGTGCCCCCAAGCCAGTCCCCCCACCCCCGGAATACGAGCGGAGTGGAAATGCTCTGGAGGATTATTCTGGGGGGAGGAACGGATCGCCTCCCCCCCACAGATTCCCCACCGGAACAGACGGTGGGGAATCCGTACACCCCTAGTTCTGGTATCTTCCCTATCAAGTGAGTATAACCAAAGGCCACAATTCAACACACAGTTATGTATGATTAAGTCCATTGAAATCAGTGGTCGATTCTGTGGTTCCTCAATTATTTATTTGATTAGGGCTTATATCTATTTTTGAACTCTGCATTACTAAAGATACATTTCCACTCAGAATGCAGTGGGATCCAGCTTCTTTCAACAGCATCAGATGGAGATTCAGAGTACAAAGTGTCAAGTGCCAATGAATAACAGTGAAAGCAGCAGCAAACAACAGCCCAAAGCTATGATTTTGTTCTTGGATGTGTTCCAAGATCCCTTGTAGACAAGATGTCAGCAATGCTACATTCAACGTTGTTAAGAACAGACATTGCTTTCACACTGTGGGGGGAAAGTTTTCACATTGAGCTTCTTTGAAATATACAGGCTTCCAGCCTTCACAAGTTTTAATAACACTCCCTATTGCCTTGCAATTCATCTTCTCTTCACTCACCCTCATGAGGCTTACATGGTCCTTCTCCTTGACCTCACAATATAGGCATCATGTAGACAATTTAACAGTTCACTTAACTTCTGAGCAGTGAGCTGTACTGTCGCACCAAAAGGTGGTAACTTCACTGGAGGATGATGGGTACTATTTGATCCTGAGACAGCTGGCTTTTAGTCAAACACAGTTGTCAACAGTTGTAGCAGGTATGGAAAGGAGTGTAGCTTGGTGGTACAGCACAAGCTTTGCGCACAAAAGGTCCTAGCTGTAATCCTGGGTAACTCCAAGTAGGGCTGGATCTTTGGTCTCTAGCCTGGACAGTCTCTGGTATGAAACACTGGAAAGCTAGATAGGCCAGTGGCATGACAGCTTCCTATGTTTCTAATGTATTATTTGGATGGCATGATTATCCAGCATATGACCGAAGTGTACTCTTCTAACAGAATAAGAAGGTAGGTGGCTAGAAAGGATGTCATGAGGATCCGTTTGGGTGCTTGAGCTTGACGGGTTCCCACCAGCTTGGACCCCTGGATGCCAGTCCACAGACCCTTGTGCTTGCCCAACTTGGTGTGCACCAAGTCAGGCAAGCAGGGTGGCCCCTGCTCCTTGCCCAACTGGTGGCTCAGCCTGTTTTGCCATTGGTTGCTTGGCCACTGACAGCCCCTCGTGCTCTCCTTCCTTGCAAGGAGAGCATGAAGGGTTAACAGCCCAGGCGGAGGGGGCTTTTTCAATGCGGCCTCTCTCTCCTGGCAGAGAGAGGTGTGGTTGCTCTCAGCCACAGCAGTGGTAGCAGCAGGATGGGAGCCGAGAAGGAAGCACCAGGGGGTTTCCCTCTTGGTTCCCATCCTGCTGCCTCTTAAAAGCCAACTTGGATCATGGCTTTAAAATGGGATTAGACAAATTTGTGGAGGATAAGGATATCAGTGGCTTCCAGTCATGAAGACTATAGATTACCTCCAGTATCACTCTAAATACCAGATGTTGGAGAACATGAGTGGGAGGTGTTGTTGCATTCAGTTCCTGCTGCTGGGCTTCCCATGGGCATCTGGCTGGCCACTATGGGAAGAGAATGCTGGAGTGATAGGCCTTTTGTCTGAGCCAAGAGGCTCTTCTTGTGTCCTGTTGAATGCAATGGACTTACTTCTAGGGATGGGCAAACCCTCCGATGTCCAGTAGTGGACAGAGACATCCGAGCTGCTTGGAACGTACTGGATTTTCCTGGAGTACTGGTGTGTTCACTCGATTTTGCGGGCCATTTAAATGTCAAGATATGCTAATGGCAGCTTACAGCTGCATTTAAAGTGCTTATAGCCACAGTTTACACAGAAGTAAGTGCTTTGTGGTGGCAAATGGTGAAAAATACACAAGTTACAGCTGTAATTTTCCCACAATAGGCTAATTATTATATTATAATAATATAATTATATGCCATTAGCATAACATGCCTTTTTAAAAAACTGGAAAGACATCTCATGTGAAATCTGGAGGATGCACAGATAAGGGGCGCTGGTCCACTGCGGACTCTGCAGGATGGATTCTTGGGAATCCAGCCTCATTGAAGTCCACAAAGAATTTCTCCAGCATACCTACTTACTTCTGACTTGTTTGGGATTGCACAGCAAACCTCTCAGTTTGAAATCAATGTAACAGAAAAGTTCTTAACTTTGGCTGGATCATGCCCCCAAGCTCCATCCTTGTAAAGTTCAATGCATGTTGGCACTTTTAACTGATAAATAAAATGGGGCGCAATGATTTATAATGCCTTTGTGCTCTTATGAGGTCATCTCTGAAGAAATCACTGTAAAAATACAGTGCATTATAAATTTAGCAGATAGATAGACAGATAGATAGATGTGAGATGTGCTTCTGGAATAAAAGGGGGAAAGATAGAGGTACACTGTTGTTTTAGTTTTAAGGTGGCAAAGAAATGTGAAATTAAGACTCTTTTGACAGTGCAGTCATTACCAGGAATATCTTTCCCTGTTGTTAAATACTGACTAGCATGCAGTGAGAGAACGTTTTGGCAGCAGGAGTTTCCCACTGGTTACTCTTCACCCAGTTAGAACCATTCACAGAAATCTTTATGCATGACTGAAGCTATAAAAACCATAAAACAGCAGGGGCCGGAGAGAAGCATAAACTTTATTTGCCTTTTACTACTCTAGTTTAGAGGCATCAGATTAACATGTGGGAGCTGTTGTTGTTTTTTAATGAGTTTTGTTATCATTAATGGTGTGTGTGTGTGTGCACGTGCATGTGTGTATGTTTATTTACTTTGATATCTATATTGAATGGTGTCTTATGAATTAGGTACCCCTTGATATATATAGAACAAAGGTTCAAAATGGTAACCACGTAGTTTCACTTAGGGATGTCAGAGAATTTCACCACAAATCTCGGGGAGGCCGAATGCCAGCGCATTTGGCCCCCCGAAATTGGTGAAAAAACGGTCTGCCCCCCCACCCCCCTGGGACAGGACTTACCTTGGGCGAATCCTCCTGGCGGCAGTGGCTCCGGCGGCAGTTCGGCGGTGGTTCGGCAGCAGCGGCAGCAGCAGCCGGTCTTCTGACCGGCTGGCGCCGCTGCCATTTCCAGTAAAAAAAAAAAAGAAAACCAAAAAAATGTGATAGGCTACGTAAAGATTTACGTAGCCTATCACGGCTAGATTTTTAAAAAAAATACCGTGATAGGCTACGTAAATGTTCACGTAGCCTATCACGGCTGAGTAAAAAAAAAAGAAAAACCGTGCGTATGCAAATGGCGGCGCCCATGGGTGCTGCCATTTGCGTATGCGCAGTTTTTTGGGGGGTACTCAGCCGTGATAGGCTACGTAAACATTTACGTAGCCTATCACGGCTGACTACAGGGACGCAAACGGCGGCGGCTACGGCCACCACCATTTGTGGCCCAGCCAGCCAGGATTCGGGGGTGGAGGGATGCAGCGCCTCCCCCCCGGCCAGAATTTCGGGGGGGAGGGACGGAGCGCCTCCCCCCCGGCCAGAATTTCAGGGGGGAGGGACGGAGCACCTCCCCCCACTGTGAATCAAATTTTGTTCAAGGTAAGTGACTTCCGTACATTCCTAGTTTCACTTCTGTGGACAATCATTGCATGGGGTTGCCCTCAATTTCCTGGATGATCAAGTTCAAACTAGTGTTTTGACCTGAAAAATCGGTTTTCTCCATAATAAAAACTTTAATCAAAACTGGTTGCTTCTGCTTCATGCTATTTCCTGGTTATTTTTGGTGTTGTTGGTAGTGGCAGTGGTGTACTTTGATGCACCTAATTAGGTTTTAAGTAAATCCATTTCTGTAAAGATGATGATCCTCAGGAAAAGCAGATGGCCAGATATCATGCTATGTATGTAAAATAGTTACATTATCATTACAGTATTAAATAATAATAGTGTATAATTCATATTATAATTGGATGGTTCAACCCTTAAAGGTGGCCTAGAAAATATATATATATATATGTGTGTGTGTGTGTGTGTGTGTGTGTGTGTGTGTATGGTAGAGAATTCCGCCAGGGGTCCTAGTGAGGCCGAATGCCAGTGCATTTGGCCTCGCAAAATCTGTGGCGGAATGGCCTGCCCCCCCACCCCCCCACGGATACCCCCCAGGATGAGACTTACCTGGGGCGGATCTTCCGGGCTGCCGCCGCTGCCATTTCCACTCTTGTTAAAAAAAAAAAAATGTGATAGGCTACGTAAAGATTTACGTAGCCTATCACGGCTGGGTATTAAAAAAAAAACAACGCGTACGCAAATGGCGGCGGCTACAGCCGCCACCATTTGCATTCCTTATTTTGGGCAGTCTTAGTCTACGTAAATAATTACGTAGACTAAGACGGCGAAAATAAGGGGAACGCAAATAGCGTCTGCTACGCTATTTGCATTCCCCTTATTTTCGCCGTCATAGTCTACGTAAATATTTACGTAGATTAAGACGTTCAAAAAGAAGGAACACAAATGGCGGCGGCCATAGCCGCCGTCATTTGTGTACGCAGGTTTTTGTTGTTGTTTTTTTACCCAGAGCCCTCTGCAGCCAGAAATCCGGCTGCGGACGGCTCTGGCCTGGCTGGGCCTGGCCGGCTGCTCCACAGAGCTGCCGCAGAGCACAGCCAGCCGCAGAGGATTCCGTGGGGGAGGAACAGAGCGCCTCGCCAGGGATGGAATGCCTCCCCCCCCACCATCAGCATAATCCGCGAAAGGTAAGTGATGTTCGTACATCCCTAGTCCCTGCTAGCCAGTGGCCGGATGTCCGGCTGCTGGCGGAGCCAGCCGGTGGCTCTGCAGAATCCCTGTGGAGTGGAGCCAGCTGGCTAGGATTCCGGGGGGAAGGACGGAATGCCTCCCCCAGAACGGAACCCAGTGGAGCCAGGTAAGGGGGATTTCGTACATCCCTAATATATAATACTGCAGCAGTAGGGATGTTGCGAGTGCCCATGTAGGAGGTGGAGTCTGATGAACTCTCCCCCGCTCAGCCCCCCAGATGTGGCTTGCCAAGCCCTGCCCACTGATCTATGTGAGCCTCTGGGACTTACCGGTCCTGCCCGGTCCTACCCACAGCCAGCCATCCTCTGTCCAAGTTGCCATTATACATAAAAACTGGCTATTTTCCATAAACTAAGTCTTGCACACAATGGCTGGCACTTTCCAGCTGGTCATTGTGGGAGAGATTTAATTTACAGAAAATAGCAAGTCAACATGTCTACGTATAATGGCAACTCGCACTGAGGATGGAGAGCTGCGGGTGTTCACAGGTGGCTTGTGTGGTTGGGCAGGTGGGGGCAGATGGAGCATGAAGGCTCATCAAGTGAGTCTGGGCCATGGAGTGGGGGTAGCGGCCCATTGAGCCCCTGGCCAACCCGGACCTAGGTGAGTTCATCCATCCCTAGGTATTAGTATACTAGCATAGAGTGACTATGATGTAGTGTCACACTGGAATTCCAGGTTCAAATCCCTACTCAGCCATGAAACTCACTAGCTGAACTTGGGCCAGTCACTATCTCTCAGCCCAACCTACCTGACAGGGTTGGTTTGAGGATAAAATTGAGGGAGGGGGAATCATGTAGGCCACCTTGAACTTCTTAGAACAAAAGTGGTATATAAAAGTCATAAATAAGTAAAAGATACATGGGCAATCCCATGTAATCAGGGATCCCACAGTAAACAGAATGACATCACAATGTTACACAAGCAGCTAGGCTTGGCTGCATGATGACATTTAAATTATGGCAATTGAAAGTGAGGGCAATTTGAATATTTCGGAAAGGAGTGCCAAAAGGTAATCAAAAAAGTGAAACATTTGGTCAGTACTGCCAGAAATGTTCATGCAGAACTTTGAGTAGCTTTTGCTCAGCCCTAGTTCCATGCATGTGCAAATGCATAGTAGGAAAGTGATGCCAGATGTTAGTGTTCCTTTCTTTGTAATTGAGTTATGCTGTCATTTCTGAATTAGTCTGATTACACTTTAATGTGTTCTTGGCCTGTTACTATGGAGCCTTTTGCTATGGATTTTTCCACTGCAGGTTAAACCTACCTTTCTCACAAAAAGATTTGACTCAGGCCCCAATCTGGCATATCATAAAATTGCTCAGTTATGCTCAGCCTGGTTTGGAGCTCTCCAGTTCAATTTAGGTACTGAACCTGAGTTGAGATTTGGAAATCCAAAGCTTACTATCTTCCATGAATTATCATGGGAAATCAAAGAACAACTGTAACTTCTTTTTTCTATTTGTCCAAAGTGTCGACACAGTAGCCTCTGAGGAGGAATTTGTCAACATAGTGGAAAATTACATCTGCCAAATATCAGAAAAGTGAGTACTGAGGTTTTTGTGCCATGCACATTTATATTTTGATTCTTTATTTAAGGGAACTGTCAAAACCTTTTAAAAAAAATTATTCGCAGAATTGGATGATTTTTAGGAGTAGTTGCCTGTTCTGAAAAGATCAAGCCTTCCAGGTTTCAGATGAATAAGTGCACATATTATTGTGCAAAAGTAGCCTTTACATTTTGAGGGTATCCAGAAAAGGGCACACTTATCCCCTCTATGTTCCCTGTGAACCATTCTTCTGAGAATAATAGACATCATAGAGGTGGCCCCAACTAAGATGCAGCAGTTTATGTGGAAAGTGGGTTCTCAAATTTGGGGAGGTGAGTTATTCTCTTTTCCTTTCCTCCCCTGTGGTTTTTGGACAATTTTTTTTTTGGTATGAAAATGATATATATAATACAGGTGAATCCAGGCAGGAACCCTGCAAAGTTTCTGAAGGATAGGTGCAGTGACTAGGAAGTTATTATGATGAAGCTTTATGGCTTTTCTTTTTATAGAGAGAAGCCTTTCATTGGAAGACTGGCCATCTCACATTCCCATCCTTGCTGTCCTCCAAAGCATGGTGATTGGAGAGCTACTGGCTATGGACCTGTCAGTAATTCAATCTCCCTCCCTTCCCCATCAGCATTTAGAGAAACATAAGTAAAATATGCTAATTTTTTAGATATGCTGTCTGCCTTTCCAAAGCTGAATTGTAGGGCTGTGCAGGGACCCCCCAATCCTCCTCGGAGGCCACTTTGGGGTTTCCGAGGTGGGCCCAATTCACTTTGGGCTGATTTGGGGGGGTCCTGACCCACTTTGGCCTCCAGGGCCAAAGCAGGATTTAGATGACTGAATTCCAATTCACCCCCTGAGACCCCCACTGCACGCTCCCCCAACACCTTATCTGGGCCCTTGGAACACGCACCAACAGCCATCTTCTTGTCCAGGGAGTCATCATTATTGCTTACATCACTGCTACTGCCACCAGGTCCTGGAGACTCAGGATGTGTACCTGCAGTGTTCCAGGGAGTCACCATTTTAAAAATGGTGACTCCCTGGGACAAGGAAACAGCTTCTGGCATGTGTCCTGAGGGCCCAGGTAAGGAGCTGGGGGCTGGGTGGCAGCAGCTTGGCTGGGCTTTGGGATTGCACCAAAGCATGCTGAAGTGCTTTGGAGCAACCCAACCCATTTCATGCCACTTTGTGCCCCCTCCGCCTCACCTCAGAAGAGGCACAAAGTGGTCCGCTTAGGCTTGGAGTTCAGACTTGGTGCACAGCCCTACTGAATTGTGAATGAAGCATCATGCAGGGTCCAGCCTTGGTTTCAGTCCCTTCAGGGGGAAGCTGGCTTCATCCTGGGAAGCACCAGAAATGACCCGAAGGAGCCCAATTCAGCTTGGGCTTCAGTTGAGTCTGATGCACATCTCTGCTCACTAAGTTTGCAGGGAGCCTGAAATTCATAGTTCATTGTTTCTAAAATGATGTCTTCTTGTATGGTATTGGTGCTCACGTATAAGGGCTGGCTTATCCATGATTCATTTTTATTGGCAGATTAATCACCACAAATAGAACGTTCATATCACCTGATACGAAGTCAAGCCCTTCACTTTTCAGTGGAGCCATGTCACATATTTTGCTGAGAATCATCAAATGTTGAACAATCAAGAGATCAAATGCATTTATACTGGCTTGCAGTATACCACAGAAAATGACAAGAGTTGCTGATAGGAGATATCTTATAATCTACATGTACAACTCACATGACGAGTCATTCTCCCTGTTTGCCATCCCCCTCCACAGCACCCTACACCTCCTGAAAATCTGCTGCAGAGGGTCTCCCAGAGTGGTTGGAATGGGGAGCAGGAATCCCCCCCCAGTTCTGCTGACAGAAGCAATTCCATCAGCAGAACTACTGCATTGGCCTGCATCCATTATATTTACCCTCACATTGACTTTCTGAGGTAGATCACTATTGTTGTTTTACATATGGTGACATAAAAATGGAGAGATAGTAACTTACATGATGTCATATAATGAGTCTGTGGCAGAGGTAGGAATCCAGGTTTTAATCCCCTTGTCGAAGTGCTGAACTAACTTGGCAAATGAAATTACCTGGATGAGTGCATGGAACAGACTTTTATAGATACATAAAAGGTTGTTAATACTAGATCACACTCACAAAGATCTCAATCAGTGGAACTTATTTCCATGCAGTGACTGCAATCCAGCAGTTTTCCCATATGCCAAGTGGGGTTTTCCTAGGGATGTCAGAGAAATCCACTGTGGATTCAAATGAGGCCGGATTCCAAAGAATGGAATCTAAAGAATTCCAAAGAATTGGAATTCCAAAGGATTCCAAAGAATCCAGCCTCAGGAATCCACAGCAGATCGGGACCACTTACCTCCACTCCAGGAGGACTGGAGGCGGAACGGCATTCGGCTGCTTCTTGCCAGCCAGAGCCATTCGCCTCCTCCCTGTCACTGCTGATCTCCATGTCTTTTCTTAAAAAAAAAAAAAAAAGGCAATTGGAAGGGTGTGCCCATAGACTTAGATGCAAACAGAGTCATGAATTTTGCGTCTAAGTCTATGTGTCCATAGGCTTATATGCAAGATTCACGGCTCTATTTTGCATCTAAGTCTATGGGCACATCCTGCCGATCGCCTTTTTTTTTTTTTAAGAAAAGACATGGCAATCAGCAGGGACAGGGGGGCGGCAAACAGCTCTGGCTGCAGGAGGGAAGGTAAGCGGCCCCCAGGCTGGTTTCCCTCCCCCAGAAACCTCACGGAGTGGAGCTGCTCCAGAGGATTCCAGGGGGGAGGAACGGATCCCCCCCCCAAATTCCCCACCAGAACTGATGGTGGGGAATCCGTACATCCCTAGTTTTTTCTGTTGTTGGTTATGGACAAAAGGAGAAAATTCCTGGGCATTCATATATTTGTCTATCCCACAGATTGTAATGGAAACCCTACAACATACAGAACTGTCCATATCTTCAGGGAAGGAAGCATAGTTCAGCAGTAGAACTATGTTTCTCATTCTAAGATTAAGTTTTATTTTAGCTTCAGTCTTGAACTCTTCATAAAAAAAAAAAGAGGAAATCCTTAAAAGTTGGGGTGGGAAAAGTTCTTTGAGAACTGCTGCTAGCCAGGCTAGATAACTGGTTCAGCAGAGGGCATCTCTTTATGATCCTTGTTTTGCAATCTTCAGTAATCCAAGCAATCAGGAAACAGCAGCAGCTAGGGATGTACGGACTGTGTAAAATCCGCTCCATCTGTGTTTCACAGATTGTCAGGAGCCTTTTGTTCCATTGCCCTCTCACAGACAGATGCCATTTTTTCCCCTACCATGTGGAAAAATACACAAATAATTACATAAGAGCTTTCGTGACGATTTACATAATTTCCTTTAGTATGCAACATTTAGCGTATTGTCCCCCCATACCATTCAACTTTTCCTCAGCAGAAACTTGCATATTTTCCTATGAAAATGCGTAATATGCATAAATTTCAGGAAAGTAAAAATAAAATAAAATCTGAAAGTCCACAGACTCCACACGGCCTGAGGGGGGTCTCTTCACCGCAGATTCTGCAGGTCGGATTTTTAGAAATCCGAGCTCATTTTAGTCCATCTCGACTTTTCCAGCATCCCTAGCAGCCAGGGCAGATTAGCATCTGACAGCAACTACATTTCTTTCTCATGTTCTTTTTAATTTCAGTAGGATGGCACTAACAGCGAATTGTAGAACAGTTTTTTTGTCATCTTTAAAAGACATTTCCTAGTAGCGGTTTCTCCCCCCCCCCTTTTTTTTTCCTGCACCAATCATCCGTATCTTCTCCATGCAAACAGTATTTTAGTCTTTCTTGAAGAAGTAAGTGTCTGCACCTCCTATCCAGTCCCTTTGGGTGATGATGTGACCAGTCAAATGTTGTCAAAATGTGCCATTAAAAGGCTTTGTATGAAATGTTAGAATGGAGCGTTAAACTGTGTTTTAACAATAGGGTGTTAAACTGCATTTGTCTCTGTATCAAATACATTATTTCTCTATAGTGGTGTGTGTGTGCATCTGTGTGTATGTGCATGGACACACATGTGCGTACACACATGTGCTTTCTTCCTGGACATGTTCTGGGGATACTGCCAAAATGTAAAAATAACAAAAGTTGGTGTTGCATGCATCTTCACGCATTTGTGTGAGAACTCTTCTCAATTTAGAAGCCTATTTGTCACCTCGCATGGAAGGTGGTAATAGTAGTATTCAGATTTACTCAAAAGGCCACAGGGTTGACAACTGCTTCACTGTTGCTTGCATTCATAGCAAATGCTTACTTTATTTGCATGTGGTACCATGACCCATCATTTCAGCTTGGTCGCTGTCAGTGATTACTTCCTCCACATTTCTTTTTATCCCAAGGCAGCCCTGACAAGCTGGGCAGGCATCTGAGTACTGGAAGAGGCTGCAGGGAGAGGATTCTTAATCCTTCCCCCTTCCCAAACTGATGTGTTACCTATGGGGGGAAAGATATAGATGTTGCAAGCTCTGGATATGGGGTTCAGTCTGATGGAGTCCCTCCTGCTCGGCCCCCTGGATTCCTGGTTGCGGGCCACATGACACTTACCAGACCTGTTCACTGAGCATTGCGTGGTTTGCAAATATGGGTTGGCCACCTGCTCCTTCCCTGAACTGCCATTGTTACGCAAAATGGTGTCTCAGGTCTTTCCGGAAAATTAAAGTTGTGTACATTGTGTCCATAAAGTGCCCATCTACACAACATTATAGGTGCAAATGGCCCACTTACGCCTGTAATGTTGTAGAGATGGCCCTTTTATGGCTGCAATCTATGCAATGTCAATTTTCCGGAAAGACCCAAGATGCCATTTTGCGTAACAATGCTGGCTCAGGGAAGGAGGGGACAGCTCTGCAGTGCTTTCCAGTCACTCGTTGAGCTGTCTAGGGGCATTTCTCCTGTTACATGCATTTTTGGATGCAAATTTGCCTAATATAATG
The DNA here is from genome assembly GCF_057233095.1 of Heloderma suspectum. NCBI lineage: Eukaryota > Metazoa > Chordata > Lepidosauria > Squamata > Helodermatidae > Heloderma > Heloderma suspectum. The sequence continues at coordinate 29,834,493 of NC_139461.1, read as the reverse complement.
CATCTTAATGTTATTTTCATTAATCTATGCTTTTTTGCATGCACTATCTGTTAATGTACAAATTGTTGTACATATTTTTTGACTGAAGTACTTCGTTGCAAAATTCAGAGAAGTGTGAGTTTCAAAGAATAACTGAGCTTTGGGTAGGGGAGCACGAAAGCCACTTACCTGGTCTCGCAGCTTGCTTCGCAGTGGGGGGGAGGCGCTTCGCTGCTCCCCCCGAAGTTCAGGCCGGGGGGAGAGGCTTCCCTCCTCGCCCAGCCGAACTTCAGGCTGGGGGGGGAAGCTTCCCGCCTCGCCCGGCCGAAATTCAGACCGGGGAGGAGGCGCCTCGCCTCGCCTGGCCGCGAAATAAAAAGTTAAAAAAAAATGCCCCCGTGATAGGCTACGTGACGATTAACGTAGCCTATCACGGCTAGATCTGCAAAGTCAGCCATGATAGGCTACATCAATCGTCACGTAGCCTATCACGGGTGACTTAAAAAAAAAAAGCACGTACGCAAATGGCGGCCCCCATAGGAAGCCGCCATTCGCGTTCCTTATTTGGTTGCCGTAGTCTACGTAAATCTTTACGTAGACTACAGCGACCAAATAAGGAATGCGAATGGCGGCTCCCTATGGGGGCCACCATTTGCGTACGTGCTTTTTTTTTTTTTTAAGTCACCCGTGATAGGCTACGTGACGATTAATGTAGCCTATCACGGCTGACTTTGCAGATCTAGCCATGATAGGCTACATTAATCATCACATAGCCTATCACGGGGGCGTTTTTTTTTTTTAAATAAACTTTTGAGTTCGCGGCCGGGCGAGGCAAGGCGCCTCCTCCCCGGCCTGAATTTCGGCTGGGCGAGGCGGGAAGCCTCCTCCCCAGCCTGAATTTCGGCCGGGCGAGGTGGGAAGCCTCCCCCCCCCAGCCTGAACTTCACGGGGGGAGCAGCGAAGTGCCTCCTCCCCACCGCGAACAAGCTTCGAGGACAGGTAAGTGACTTTCGTCCATCCCTAAAACAGGGCTGATGTGTTCCATATAATATATGCTTTAAGAAATATCAACAACCTTTGAGGGATGATTTAAGAAAAATTAACAATATTTGAGAACATCTGAGGACCTGTAAGATCTGTGTGAGAGAAATATGTCTGTGCCGAGGAGAAGAAAGGAGCTGGGCTCCACTCCCCCCACATCCTCTGTGTCCAAAACATCAAAGACAGAAGATATAGGGGAATTATTTACGCTGATAAAGACTTTATCTTCGCAATTTATGGAGCAAGTCAAGAGGCTGGATTTAATCCAAAATTCCATCACTGCCCTGCAAGGAGCTATAGATTTAATAAATGAATCACGGCAAAAAATGGAGACGAAAATTAATGAGCTTGAAGATCGTGTGGCTGGAAATGTAGGGGTGGACGAAAGTCACTTACCTGTCGTCGAAGGCCGTTCGCGGTGGGGGGGAGCGCTTCGCTGCTCCCCCCGTGAAGTTCAGGCCGGGGGGGAGGCTTCCCACCTCGCCCGGACGAAATTCAGGCCAGGGGGGAGGCTTCCCGCCTCGCCCGGCCAAAATTCAGGCCGGGGAGGAGGCGCCTCGCCTCGCCCGGCCGCAAACACGAAAGTAAAAAAAAAAAAAAAAACTTCCTCTGATAGGCTACGTGGCGATTCACGTAGCCTATCACGGCTAGATCTGCAAAGTCAGCCGTGATAGGCTACGTGAATCGTCACGTAGCCTATCACGGGTGACTTAAAAAAAAAAAGCGCGTACGCGAATGGCGGCCCCCATAGGGAGCCGCCATTCCCGTTCCTTATTTGGTGGCTGTAGTCTACGTAAATGTTACGTAGACTACGGCGAAAATAAGGGCAACGCAAATAGCGTTGCCCTTATTTTCGCCGTAGTCTACGTAAACATTTACGTAGACTACAGCCACCAAATAAGGAACGGGAATGGCGGCTCCCTATGGGGGCCGCCATTCGCGTACGCGCTTTTTTTTTTAAAGTCACCCGTGATAGGCTACGTGACGATTCACGTAGCCTATCACGGCTGACTTTGCAGATCTAGCCATGATAGGCTACGTGAATCGTCACGTAGCCTATCAGGGGAAGTTGTTTTTTTTTTTTCTTTCATTACAATGCCGGCGGCGGCAGCCGGTCGAAAGACCGGCTGCCGCTCCCGCCTCGCTCGAAAACCCGCCGAACCGCCAGCCAGACCAGCCACCAGGAGGGACATTCGCAAAAGGTAAGTCCCATCCCTGGGGGGGGGCGGGGGGCGGGGGGGCAGAGGATTTCTCCCCGAAACTTGTTCGGGGGGCCGAACATGTTGGCGCTCGGCCCCCCGAAGTTTCGGGGAGAAATTCTCCGCCATCCCTATGGAAATGAAACTATGACACAAATCTATTTTAAAAACACCTCTGATAGAATTTCTCAATTGGAGGCCTTCACGAAGGGATCCAGTATACATATTTTTGGGATTAAAAATTTGCCTAATGATGTAAAATTGCTTGTTTTTGTGGATAAACTTTTGCATGAGATACTCCCTATTCCATCTGATTATTTACTTGATATTGAGCAGGCATTTCATGTGCCAAATGCTAAAGGGACTGATTACACCATCATAGCTCAATTTGCAAAAGTCTCCACAAAGAATTATACCCTGTGCTTGGCAAAAGAAGCTTGAAGTCTTTCCTGGAGACAAGATAAAGTTATGTTATTTCCAGACTACATCAAAAAGAAGGTGGATAAAAGAAGGCAATTTATCAAAGCAAAGAACTTGGCAAAACAAATGAACTTACAATACTACATAAAATATCCTGCTACTCTTTGCATTGTGTCTGAAGGTCAGATTAAGAAGTTTCAAAATCATGAAATGGTGGAGGCTTGGCTGAGTATAAAAATGCGTGAGAATCTTGTTACAACCCCATGAACTGGAAGTTCTAAACAAGCTTTGTTAATTGTTTCTATTTAGCCTATATGATCCAGGCTAACTCAGAAGATAAATGAGTATGTGTGTGTGTGTGTGTGTGTGTGTATATATATTTGTTTATTTTCTTTCATTTCTTATTTTTTTCTTTTTTTTCTTGCTTTTTTAAAATAGATAATATATCTAGTACAAACTATATTACTGAATGTTGAAGGTTTATATTAAGTATATATATATAAATATATATATATGTATATATATATATATATATATATATAATACTAGGCTTTTGGGAATAAATTCTAGACCTCTTTCTTTGATATAAGATTGATGATATGATATAGAAATGTAAGGTTGTTTATTAAATTGTAAGATTGTTAAAGTTATAGATATAGTCTTTAAAATAGAATGACATTGGAAACTGGAGGGTGTTGGAGCTTAAACTCAATTCTTTAGGGGGGAGGGAGAGGGAGGGGGGAGCAAGGGGGAAAGAATTGTCTTCTTTTTTCTTCACTTCCTTTCCCCCTACTTTTTCCCTTTATCTTCTTCTCTTTCTTTTTTCTTTTTTTGTTATTGTGGTGTCCTCATCAGAATATTGTGTTGCTGGGAAATTGAAGCATTGATGAGGTTGTTGGTAATTTTGGTACTGTTTATTTCATTCATATTATATATATATATATATATATATATATATATATATATATATATTCAAAAAAATGTGAATGCCTTTCTCTCTATGAATGTCTCATTGATTGCTATGAACTATATGTAACCAGATTAGCCAACCAAGCAGAATTTTGCTTGGCTAGTATCTGCTCTATTGGGGTCAATTATGCCAACTGTTGTCTCCCACTTGGATATAAAACCCACACTTGTTCCAGGTGTGTTTATTTTATTTTTTTGGTGGGGGGAGTTAAATTGTTAAGCAGCTCTCTTGGTATGGGATGGATACTGGGTAGGTGAAACAAAACTGGAATCCTCAGGAGGAAATATTGATATATTACTATCAGCATGCATGCAGCCCAAATTACAGGTTGGGAGAGGACATTAAGAAAATTGATGAGCTTTTTCCAAATGCTAACCAAGAAATCTCGTAAATACCATGGCAATTCTGAGGTGAACCAAAGGGAGTTCATGAATGCAGGTTTGCTAGAATAAATGGGTACTAGAATAAATGGCAAATCATCACATATATCCATGCAGAGTTGGAGAGGTAAATAAATTTACATGGACACTGTGATGTCAGTGCTTTATATCACTTTTCAAGTAGAGAACAGATGATATATCATACTGACTGTGTCAAAGCAGCCTCTTCTGGCAGTACGAATGACAATATTACAGTGTGCATGTGCTGTTGGTATTATCATCATCAGCAGCAGCAGCAGCATTTACATTTCTTTACCACCCCAAAGCCAAAGCTCTCTGGGCAGTTTACAAAGATGGAAAACATTAAAAATACAGTATACAGAGATTAAAAGCCATTCACACAAAAACACACAGACAATAAACACAAGAGAAGATATATTTAAAACAACTTCAAACAAGCAATCTCAAGCAAACAGCCATAACCATAATACAATCCAGGATTGATTAAAACTTATCATATTGCATGGCAGAGAACAACAAGGATGAGAAGGAAAAAGCCAAATGCTATGTGAAATTATCAGTCCACAGCCACATCAGAAGATCTGCCACAAGGTTAATATGAAAAGATAACTTAAGTTCAGACTATATGTTGGAAGAGAGGATGGCATGGCTCCACCTTCTGGTCTGTAGAAACTTTGGCCCCAACATAGCCATGTCGCCCTGGCAGCATTCTGTGGAGGCTCTGCAGGACGCTATCTCAAACAGCTTTTAAAAGGTTAAAAACCCTTTTTATCTTCCCCTGGAATTAAAAGGGGAAGCAAGAGCAGCATCTGGACAAAATCTTGGAAGAGTAGCTCCTTTTGCAAAGCAGCAGAAGGGCTGGACTCCAAGGTTAGTCTGCCAGAGCTTAGACACCGCTCAAAGTTGTTTTGAAACTCCTATCTAATTAGGGCAACACAGGGCTGACGAGCTGTAGTTTTTAATGTTTATGGACTAAGGAATACCAACAATATTTGAGGACCTGCAAGATCTGTTTAAAGAGAAGGATGACAACATCAAGGAGGAGAAAAGGAGCAGGATCACTGCCGACCCCCCCCCCCACACACACACACACACCTTCCTTGGCAAAGGCTCTGAGAAGTGATGGAAATTAGGGATGTACAAAAGTCACTTACCTTTTGACGAAATGTGATTCGAGGTCGGGGGGAAGGCGCCCTGTCCCTCCCCCCGAAATTCTGGCCAGGGGGGAGGCACCCCGTCCCTCCCGCCGCGAATCCTGGCTGGCTGGGTCTGCAAATGACGGAGGCCATAGCCGCCGCCGCCGTTTACATCCCTGCAGTCAGCCATGATAGGCTACGTAAATGTTTACATAGCCTATCATGGCTGAGTAAAAAAACAAAAACAAACCACACGTACACAAATGGCGGCGCCCATGGGCGCCGCCATTTGCATTCTTTATTTTGGCACATCTAGTCTACGTAAACATTTACGTAAATGATGGCGAAAATAAGGGGAACGCAAATAGCGTGGCATCTACGCTATATGCGTTCCCCTTATTTTCGCCGTAGTCTACATAAATGTTTACGTAGACTAGACGTGCCAAAATAAGGAATGCAAATGGCGGCGCCCATGGGTGCTGCCATTTGCATACATGCTTTTTTTTTTTTTTTTTTTACTCAGCTGTGATAGGCTACGTAAACATTTACGTAGCCTATCATGGTATTTCTTAAAAAATCTAGCCATGATAGGCTACGTAAATCTTTATGTAGCCTATCACATTTTTTTGTTTTTTTGGTGTTTTTTACTGGAAATGGCAGCGGCGGCAGCCAGTCGGAAGACCGGCCGCCGCAGCCACCGCTACCGCACCGCTGCCACACCGCCACCGGAGCCACTGCCACCACCACAGAGATTTGCCCAAGGTAAGTCCCGTACCGGGGGGGGTGGCAGTCTGTTTTGCCACCGATTTCGGGGGGCCGAATGCACTGGCATTCGGCCTCCCCGAGATTCGTGGCGAAATTCTCTGACATCACTAATGGAAATACAGGGGAGTTGCTTGTTCTGATAAAAACTTTGTCTTCGCAATTTGCTGAACTGGCTAAGAGGCTGGATACAATTCAAAACTCCATCACTGCCCTGCAAGGGGTTGTGGACTTAATTAATAGTTCTTGGCAAAAGATGGAGGCGAAGGTTAATGAGCTGCAAGATTGGGTGGCAGCGCAGGAGATTGCATCGCAAGCTTTTTACAACAGTTTGTTTGTTAGAATCTCCCAACTTGAGGCTTTCACATGTAGAGCAAACGTGCGTATTATTGGTATCAAAGATCTACCTACTTATGTAAATTTGTCTACTTTTGTAGATAAGTTCTTGCATGAGATACTTTCTTTGTCATCTGTAGGGATGTATGAAAGTCACTTACCTTTTTGCGGATTCTGTTTGTGGGGGGGGAGGTGCTCCATCCCTCCCCCCGGAATCCTCGACGAGGGGGAGGCGATCCGGTACTCCCCCCTGGAATCCTCGATGGCCGGTTCTTGCAGCTATTTGCGTTCCCCTTATTTTTGCCGTAGTCTACGTAAATGTTTACGTAGACTACACGTGCCAAAATAAGGAATGCAAATGACAGCACCCATGGGCGCCGCCATTTGCGTACATAAGGTTTTGTTTTGTTTTTTACTCAGCTGTGATAGGCTACGTAAACATTTACGTAGCCTATCATGGTGTTTTTTAAAAATCTAGCCATGATAGGCTACGTAAATCTTTACATAGCCTATAACTTTTTTTTCTTTTTTTTACTTGGAAATGGCGGCAGCGGCAGCCGGTCGGAAGACCAGCCACTGCAGCCGCCGCCGCCGAACTGCCGCCAAACCGCCGCCAGAGCCGCCACCACCAGGGACATTTGTCAAAGGTAAGTCCCATCCCAGGGGGGTGGGGGGGCAGACCATTTCTCCACCAGTTTCGGGGGGCTGAATGTGCTGGCATTTGGCCTCCCCAAGATTCATGGAGAAATTCTCATCCCTACTAGTCATCTGATTATTTACTTGACACTGAGCTTACATTTCGTGTGCCAAATGCTAAAGGGATTGATTATACGACTATAGTTCAATTTGCAAGAATCTCCACAAAAAATCATAGGGATTTGCAATTTGCAAGAATCATCACAAAAAATCATAGACTAGGGATGTCAGAGAATTCCGCGATGGATCTCGGTGAGGCCGAATGCCAGTGCATTCGGCCCCCCAAAATCCATCGCGGAATGAAGCCCCTGGCCGCCAACCTACGAAAAGTGCACTGGACAAAGTCCCCGCCACCCCCACCCCACGAAAGGTGTGCGAAACAGAGCACTTACCTGCTCCCATTAGCACTGCTTTGTGAATAGCGGCCATCCTACGGCTGTCATTCACTTCCTCCTCTCAATAGCCGTTATAGGCTATGTAAATACTTATGTAGCCTATCGCGGCTAATGCAGGGATGCCATTTGCATCCCTGCAGAGGCCATGATAGGCTACATAAGTATTTATGTAGCCTATCATGGTGGGGGGGGAACCCAGCATACGCAAATGGTGGTGGCTACTGCCATTTGCGTACGCTGTGGTTTTTCCCTCTGCCATAATAGGCTACGTAAATATTTACATAGCCTATCATAGCTCAATACAGGGATGCAAATGGCGGCAGCTCCGACAGCCTCCATTTGTGTCCCTGCAGGGGTGTCCAGCAGCCGGATGTTCAGCTGCGGGCGGGCGGAGCCGGCCGGCGGCTCCCCGGCTTGGTCACGGAGCAGAGCCAGCTGGGCAGGATTCCGGGGGGAAGGGACAGAGTGCCTCGCCCTCTCGAGGATTGTGGGGGGAGGGACAGAGTGCCTCGCCCTCTCGAGGATTGTGGGGGGAGGGACAGAGTGCCTCTCCCCCACCGTGGATGCCCCTGCGCAGAGCCAGTTATGGGATTCGTACATCCCTAGGCAAGACAAATGAACTTACAATATCATTTAAAATATCCTGCTACATTTTGCATTTTTCTGAAGGTCAGATGAAGAAGTTTCTAAATCACGAAATGGTGGAGGCGTGGCTAATTGGAAAAACATGCAAGACTTCTGTTCCAGCCTCATGAACTGGAATTTATAAACATTTTTTTATCAGTTGGCTATGTTAGGGATGTCAGAGGATTTTGCCATGGATCTCAGTGAAGCCAAATGTCAGTAGATTTGGCCCCCTGAAATTCATGGTGGAATGAAGCCCCCCACCCCCCACCCCACAAAAGGCGCGTGAAACGGAGCACTTACCTGGTGCCAGTCGCGCTGCTTTGCGAATGCTTTGCGTATCTGCGGCCACCATTCCCTTCTCCATTTTTGCCATGATAGGCTATGTAAATACTTACATAGCCTATCACAGCTAACACAGGGATGCCATTTGCATCCCTGCAGAGACCGTGATAGGCTATGTAAATATTTACGTAGCCTATCACGACAAAAAACAGAACGCAAATGGCAGCCGCCGTACCTGCCGCCATTTGCGCCCCTATTTTTTTGCCGTGATAGGCTATGCAAATATTTACGTAGCCTATTACACCAAAAGACAGGGGCACAAATGGCGGCCGCTACGCCATTCACGCCCCTGTTTTTTTGCCATGATAGGCTACGTAAATATTTACATAGCCTATCACGGCAAAAAAACAGGAACGCAAATGGCGGCCACAGTAGCCGCTGCCATTTGCATCCGCAAGCTCCGCACATCTGCGAATGCACCCAGCTGGCAGCTCCACAGAGTTGCCACGGAGCAGAGCCAGCAGGGTTACTATTTCGGGGAGGTACGGAGCGCCTCCTCCCCACCGCGAATCACCCCTTCGAAAAGGTAAGTGACTTTCGCACATCCCTAGGCTATATTTAGTCTGTAAGATCCAGGTTAGACCAGAGATAATTGTTTATATATATATCCATCTCTTTCATTTTTTTTAGGGATGGCAGAGAATTCCACCTTGGATTTCAGTGAGGCCGAATGCACTGGCATTTGGCTGCCCTGAAACCCATGGCAGAACGGCCTCCCACCCCCCGCCACTCCGTGGAATCCCCCTTGGACGAAGCTTACCTGGGGCGGAGGCGGTGGCGGCTCCGGCGGCAGCTCTGGCGGAGGCAGCTGGTCTCTCGGCCGGTTGCTGCAGCCACCATTTGTGTCCGTCCAGGCTGCCATGATAGGCTACATAAGTATTTACATAGCCTATAACAGTAAAGGTAGCCACACAAATGGTGTAGCGGCCACCATTTGCATAGCTGCCTTTACCATGATAGGCTATGTAAATACTTACATATCCTATCAAGACAAAGAGCAGGGGTGCAAATGGCGTAGCGGCTGCCATTTGCATCCCTGCTCTTTGCCGTGATAGGCTATGTAAATACTTACGTAGCCTATCACGACAGCCTGGAAGGACACAAATGGCAGCCGGTATGACGGCTGCCATTTGTGGCCGCAGCAGCCCAGCTGCGGCTGGAACTCTGGCTGCGGCTGGCCCTGGCCGGTGGCTTCACAGACGTGCCACAGAGCGGAGCCAGCTGGGGAGGATTCCGGGGGGAGGAACGGAGCACCTCCCCCCCACCGCGGTTGCCCCAGTGCGGAACCAGGTAGGTGTTTCGTACATCCATATTTTTTTTCTTTTTTAAATGGATATGATATATTGTACTTAAATCTCTTGTGTGAGGGTGTATAGGAATGTGCACACTCATTTATATATTTAGAAAGGATACTATCTAAAATATAGATAGTACAAAATACATTAGTGATTGTTGTATACTTTTTTATCCTTTATAATCTCTTTCTTTCCATCATTATTATTATTATTATTATTATTATTATTATTATTTTCAATGTTATACTACTAGGCTTAGTAATATTTCTGGCTGGTTGATTTTAAGCTTTATTATTATATAGTAGCCTAAAAGATGTTATATGGCCAATGGAAATGAATTGTAAGCTTGCTTCCTTGTTATAGGCCTGAAGATACAATATTGAAATTGATTACTTATGCTGTATTGATTTGTAAGATTGGTAATATTATAGGTATAATTTCTAAGTAGAGTGATATTTGAAGTTTATGGGTAATGTAGTTTAAATTTAAGTTTGTTATGTAATCTTTTGTTTATATTTTGCTCTGTTTTCTTTTGTTGTTTTTCCATTTATTTCCCCTTTGTCCTTCTCTCTCTTTGTATTTCTTTTCTTTCTCTCTTTTTTTCTCTAGTTTATTACTGATGGGTCCTCTTAAGCATACTGTAATGTTGGAAACTGTAGAAGATGAGTATGTAGTTGGTGTTCCTTATTTCATTTCATAAAGATAAAAGTAGAATAAAAAGTATTATAAAAAAAAAAAACTTTGGCCCCAACATGGGAGATCACATTCATTTGAAAACATCGATCCCAAAATGGAAGGGCACCTCACTAACTAAAGACTCTATAAGCATTGACATTATAACCTAATCACTGCACAGCCTTATTATTGTTCTTTCAGCATAGGTTTACGGATGGGTGAGAATTTTATTTCACTTCAGTTTTGACCAGAATTTACCAAATTTCACTAAGTTCTCCATACTTGGGACAAAAAGATGTTATTAAAGGATTAATGTGGGAGAAACTGAAATGGACAGATTGATCCATCCAGGGCCTGGGATTTGAGTACGTTGCTCTTAAAAGTTTGAGTTTGAATCCTGGTGTATTCAACCATGTCAGTGCTTAATTAGGGTTGCCGCCTCCTCATCTTGAAGATGCTATATGGCAGGCAGGCAGGCAGGCACATCATGGTCTTCTCCATGGCAGGAATAGTTGCACCTGTTGAATTTGGCTTGTGCAGATGGGCGAGAATTTTGTAGGGATGTCAGAGAATTTCACCATGAATCTTGGGGAGGCCGAATGCCAGCGCATTCGGCCCCCTGAAATCGGTGGCGAAACGGTCTGCCCCCCCCTGCCCCCCCCAGGACGGGACTTACCTTGGGTGAATCTTCCTGGCAGCGGTGGCTCTGGTGGCGGTTCGGCGGCGGTTTGGTGGCAGCGGCGGCTGGTCTTCTGACCGGCTGCCGCCGCCGCCATTTCCAGTAAAAAAAAAAAAAAATGTGATAGGCTATGTAAAGATTTACGTAGCCTATCACGGCTAGATTTTAAAAAAATACCGTGATAGGCTACGTAAATGTTTACGTAGCCTATCATGGCTGATTTAAAAGAAAAAAATGCGCGTACGCAAATGGCGGTGCCCATGGGCACCGCCATTTGCGTTCCTTATTTTGACACGTCTGAGTCTACATAAACATTTACGTAGACTAAGACAGCGAAAATAAGGGGAACGCAAATAGCGTAGATGCTACGCTATTTGCGTTCCCCTTATTTTCGCCGTCTTAGTCTACATAAATGTTTACGTAGACTAAGACGTGTCAAAATAAGGAACGCAAATGGCGGCCCCCATCGGCGCCACCATTTGCGTACGTGCTTTTTTTTCTCTTTTAAATCAGCCGTGATAGGCTACATAAACATTTACGTAGCCTATCACGGCTGACTGCAGGGACGCAAACGGCGGCGGCTACGGCCGCTGCCATTTGAAGACCCGGCCGGCCAGGATTCGGGGGGGGAGGGACAGAGTGCCTCCCCCCTGCCAGAATTTCAGGGGGGAGGGATGGAGCGCCTCCCCCCAGGCCAGAATTTCGGGGGGAGGGACGGTGCGCCTCCCCCCCACCGCGAATCACCCCCTTCGAAAAGGTAAGTGACTTTTGTACATCCCTAGAATTTTGTTCCAGTTCATTTTGATAAGAACTTGCCAAAATATGCAAAATCCTTCATATTCAGGAGAGTAAGATTTTAAAAATGTGAATGTGGGAGAAAGTGAAACTTCACCTATCCCTACATAGGTTATATTTTTTAAAAATGAATGGAGGTCACCGTAGGAGGCTGTCATTACTACGTCCATCACCTTTCTTGAGGCCAAAATAGGTATTACTTTACACATGTGTCTAGAACTTTTTAAATATTTTGATCCTACTATAGGTGGAGTGGCCCTGATCTAGACTGGGACCATGGTGTGCTAAGTAGGGGGCTTTGAAGGTCGGACTGGGACTCCTGTGCCTGCTCTAGGGATGTATGGATTGTGTAAAATCTGTTCCATCTGTGTTTCACAGGTTGTCAGGTGCCATTCTTTCTGTCATCCACCCAGTGTCAGAACTGGACTTTTTTTTTTTAGTTTCTGAATTTGCACAAATCCCCTCAAAATACACAAATCCCCCTAAAATGCACATTTTCACACTTTAGCCTATGACAGAAATCCACATTTTTGGCTAGGGGTTTTTTTTGCATATTTTTCCTACAACAAAATTTGCACAAAAATCCTGGAGGTTAGAAAAATGGTCCACAAGTCCACAGAATCTGCACAACAGGGAAAAGCCAGTCCGCTGCTGAATCTGCGGGTTGGATTCATAAAAATCTGAACTCTTTTGGTCCCGTTGTGGATTTCTCTAACATCCCTAGCCTAATCTAAAGTTGAAATCCAGGCTGGGGGTGGTGGCGGTTGAAGGCATAGCTTCTGGACACACATTTAAGGTAATATCTGTTTTGGCCCTCTGTGAATCTCTGGTGATCTGGCCTCCCAAAATATATAGGGGTGTGCATTAGAGGATTATTCATATCCTCCTACATCTAAATTTTCTAATGATGTACCCCACCTGTCCTATAATCATTATTATATCTGTGATCTCTGCTATCAGTTTTGTTGGTTACTGGCCACATTCTAGAAGAAGAGGCTACTGAGAGTACAGTTTATCTGGACCGACCTGGGCCTCTATCAATGTGGAGTTTTAGCTGAGTTCAGACTCTGAGCATCAAATGCCTAGCCAATTAGTTTAGCTCTGTGGCAAGATGAATAGTGCTTCCAGCTGGGCTCCTCCAGTTTGCACATCATACTGGGCCAGGATGTAGTTTACATGTTTGTTTTCTGCATGATATTGATATATTACACAGAGTGCCAATATATACACACACACACACACACACACACACATGTGTAAAACAGCAACCTTATTATCTAAATGCTCCCTGTTAAATGAGGCTTGCAACTACAGAAACCTGTCAAGGTACTTTAGATGAATTCATGAATTTGATGTGATTTATTTGCAAAGTGAAGTGGAAATTCTACGATTTGATATCACACAGCATGGTCTCCTCAACCTGCTCTTAATGGAGTGTGCAGATACACAAACATTTCCTCTCTTGCACACACTTTGCATATATTGTCATGCCACCATCTTCCTGAGACATTTGTTTTGTTAAAAGTATAGGAGAGATTTATTACTACTGCATCCAGTTAGGGTGGCCAGGTGTCCTACTTCACAGAGGACAGTCCTCTGTTTGAAGGACTGTCCAGTCCAAGTCCAGTTTAAAGGTAAAGAATCATCAGAAAGGAGAACTGGGCCTGAAGTTGCCCATCCACAATTAGCACCTGGACAGGATGAGATGTATTCTGTTTCTATTTAAATCATAATAATTATTTTTAAACTTGCATCTGTTCAAGGGATGGGTGAGACTCTCATTTCAGTTTGGTTCTGATAAGAATTTACCAAAATTTCTCCATATTCAGGAGGGAAGGAACTTGAGATTTTAAAAACCAAATGTGGGAAAAAGCAAAACAGACAGATTTTCCCATCCCTAATCTCTACCTATACATTTGCATATCCAAATTTTGGGCAAACTTGTGACCTCTTTTTTTGGGTGATGCATTTGCTCTTTTCTGGAGATGCAGAAGTGGTCACCCTAGTCCCTATAGCACTGTCAATGTACTTGGCACTTTACAAAGTAACATAAACAAAAACAGTAGGACCCTGCCCTGAGGAACATACAGTTTCAATTTCAAAAGTAGATGAGAGAAGAAAGGGATGTAAGGAAAGCAATTGACTAGGGTAACATGGATCGATGTGAGAAAATACATTTAGGTCACAATCCTAACTAGATAGGTGGCCACATCCGAACTCCGAGGTAACCGCCTATCCAAAGCAAGGCAGGAGAGGCATGGGGGGATCGTTCCCTCCGCGCCTCTCCTGCCTTGCTGTCTAGCGGCGGAGGGGGCCGATTGGAAGAGGAAGCTGCCATACAACACATTGGATGTGTTGTATGTGCAGCTCCGCTCTCCCCACCCCGGAATGCTCCCCCCCCCCAGCCCCAGCCCTTTTCAGTTGCTCCATACTCCTCTTACAAGCGTGGAGGACAGGGCTTCTCCACACTGCCTCAGAGGCAGCGCAGACAAGGGGTGAGGCCAGTTTTCTGGGAACCGACCTCGGAGCGTAGGATCCCAGGTCGGTTCCCAGAAAAGAGCATATCCTATGGTCCTCTAGACAGTGCCTATTGTCCATAGGATTGCTTCCTTGCACATAGGTACATCTCACTTAGTTGGGGATGAGGACTACAGGGTTAATTGACAGACTTAAGGAAAAATACAAGGTTTGAAGTGAATTTAAAGGAAGAGGGAGAGAAATTGGGTACCACATAGGTTTCTGACACCCAGGAGTACTACTACACATACATTACAGCAACATGAAAATGAGCAGAGGATTTTTAGATAGCTAAAGTTGGAAGAACTGGAGGGGCAAAGTTGATGGATGGGTATTTAACAGGAAATATACACAGAAAGAGATATCTTGGAGCGAAGCTATGATAAGCTTTAAAGGTATGTCCAAGGATGCACTGGATGAAAAAAAGGATAGGAAGGAAGCCAGTTTAAGGATTTGCGGTTAAATATCGCTTGATCTCATTTCGGGCAGGAAACTTTTAGACCGAGGTGATAGGACTGGAGTGGAACAAATGAAAGCCTTTGTTACAAAGCTTTACAGGAAAATCATAATCAAACCTCAGAAAAAGGAACAGAGTGTGTACTGCAAGGAAAATATAAGCTGTTGCATAAAGAAGAAGCAGATTCAGGAAGCAATCCTATGGCTGCTAGTCAGCAGCTAGACAGCCATAAGATATGTGGTTTTCTGGGAACCTGCCTCAGAGCCTGTGCTCCAAGGTCAGTTCCTGGAGAACTGACCTTCCCCCCTTTCCACGCTGCCTCACAGGGAACGGCCCCATTCCCTGTGCTCAGAAGAGGAATGGGGAGAGGATGAGGTGTTCCAGGGGGCATTCCGGGGTGAGGAAGGTGGAAATGCCAGTTCGACATGTTCTATGTGTCGTCCGGCAGCCTCCTCCCTCGCTCCACCTTCCTGTGGCTAGGCAGCCAAAATCAGCTGTCTAGCCACAAGTGAAGGGCAGGAGAAGCACGGAGGGAATGATCCCCTCCATGCTTCTCCTGCCCTGAATTGGATAGGCGGTCACCTCCGAGTTCGGAGGTAGCCGCCTACCCCCATAGGATTGTGCCCTCAATTTGGGTTAACTGGGGGTCTTATTATGGCTTGGTAATTTGATAATGGCTGGGGCTGTTACAAAAAAGATGGTACTAGTCTCTCAAATGTAGCTGTTAAATATATTCCCAATTAATACCAGTTTCTAGAATCACAGAAGCTCCATTCATGTGTCCTGTACCTGAACAGGGCAAATATATGAGGAAAGGGAGCACTCCAACCCCACCCACCTCCATCATCATGTTTCTCGCCTTCTACTCATGGAGGGCAACTATCTGAAGAGGAGAGCCTCCTGTATTCACAGACGCTCTCCATAGAAGAACACTAATTTTCAGCATTCACATAGAGATCTCCCATGGATACAGGAAGCTTTTCTCTTCAGACAGTTGCCCTCCACAAGTAGAGGGCAACAAATGTGATAAGAGAGGGGAGTGGGATGGAGCATTTCCCTATCCAGGCAAAGAACATCTGAATAGGGCTAGAAGCAGTGTATCATAGAGGAGAAAGAGTATTAGTGGTGGTGGTAGTAGTAATGCCCTATAAAATTTCATGGTGGAAGGAAGCATTTGGGCTCAGAAGGTTCATGACCTCAAAGGCCAACAGCTCCACCTCAGAAGTCTTTAGATTGTGTGTGAAGGGGCAGCCATTGTCACAGCTTAAAGGACATTTGGGGAGAGGGGTGCACCAGGGAGTTCGAGCCAAATCCTATGTTCTGTCAAAGCTTCAGATTGAAGGGAACCAAACAGCAACCAGATGCTTCCCTTCTCCCTCTCTAACTGCCTGTCCTGGTTGGCAAAATGTTTGCCCCTCCTTGCTTCTAGGTGAAGAATGCAGTGAACAAAGTTGCTAAGACATAGGCCACACAGCTCAGAGTGTGATGCATCATGATGGATTCTGGGGGTTTAGTCATATAAGGGCTTTGGAAGCTGCAACTGCTGAAAAGCTACTGTTGAAAGGAAGGGGAGGTGTCTACATTGGCCCTGAGGAATAGTGGAGATGGCTTGGGGAGTGACAGGAAGCCCAGAAAAACAGGCAGGGGTGGGACAACCCCTGCACTCAATTTGGCTCAGGGACATTTTCTAGTTTTCACAACAGTTGTGGGGGGAGTCTCTGAAAACTCCCAAGTCAAGGTGAGGGGACACTCAATGAGTTCATCCATTCCTAAAGGTGACTCCCTTCAGCAGACTTCTGTAACTCATTTAGATATGGTGTACGAGGGTGTTACCATGACGGCTACTATGGCTAAGATTCATCAGATGACTACGCTCCCAAAATGTGGGAAGATGAATCCCATAAGTCAAATGTCATTGCAATGTATAGTTCTAATTTGGGAACTATAGAATCTGACTTCCCCCCCCCCAGGGTGCAATTCTATGCTGGCTGGGGGATGCTGGGATTTGTAGGACTTTTTTCTGTCTAAACATGCATAGGATTGCACCCTAAGTAGCCAAAAAGCACATACTCCAACTTGCAGTTCACTGGCTCACCACACAGCGCAGCCACACACTGCTCTGAACGTTTTCAATTTGAGGCCCAGCAACTCCTGACATAATGACGTCTGATTTATGGGATTCTCACCCAGCCATATCCAGGGTGAGTGATTTTAACAGTGCAATCCCATACATGTCTGTTCAGGCACGTCCCATTGAGTTCAGTGGGGCTTCCTTCCAGGACTCCAGCCAAACACTGCAGTCTTCAAGAGTGACAGACAGGCCACACTTTGCTCTTTACTGCAAAGCTGTGCTCATTTTCCTTTTCTCTTGCTGAAATGATCTTTTTGCAGATGTGGGTGTTTGTTTCACAAGAAACTAAGGGGCTGATTAAAAAGCTGAGCTGAAAACTCTGAACAGTGATTCATTACTTAAGTGCCAATCTGTTGAAAAACATCCAAGATGCTATTGAAATGTCCTAGAGTGTTTCTACAATTGGTACAGTCTCTGTGCTTTTAACAGCATACCATTTCGGGAGTTTGCTTTTGATTATGGACAAAAGCATGTGCCTATTTCAAATAAGGACTTTAAAACATCTTTAGACAGATAGATCAAAAAAGATAGTTGCCTACAAGGATAGTGCTAAGAAGAAAAAGCCTAGGGTGCCCCTTTTATTTTCATAGGAACCTTTTTGAAGGGTTGTTGCAGCATTACATTAAGGGCGTGACAGGACACAATGATAAGCTTTAAAGGATCAAGATCTGTTGTATTGCCATTTTTGAGTTGGTTCTCTTTTTTCCCCACAATATGCACATCTTTAGCAACAGCTGCTTCCACAATATGGACCTATAGCTAGCCATGTGAGTGTATATCGCAATTCTATGGAAATGCAGAAAAGTGGTGTGATTTAGGGCGCAATGCTATTCAGACAGATGGCTGCCTCCGAACTCAGAGGTGACCACCTATCCAATGTAGGGCAGAAGCATGGAGGGGATCGTTCCCTCCGCATTTCTCCTGCCCTGCATTTTCGGCTAGACAGCCGATTGTGGCTGTCTAGCTACGGGAGGGCTGAGTGGGGGAAGAGGCTACTGTATGATACATTGGATGTGTCGTACAGGCCTTTCCATCCTGGAATGCCCCCCCACCACCGGAACACCCCTTTTTGGCTGCTCCGTGCTCTTCTTGAGAGCATTGAAGTGTGGGGAGGTCGGTTCCCGGAAAACCAAATATCCTATGGCCATCTAGCTGCTGTCTAGCAGCCATAGGATTGTTCCCAAAGAATGTTGCATTTTACCATGGGCTTCTAGCCCTTCTGGATATGCAGCCATGCTCCAAAAGTGTGCGGTCAATGGCTGATCAGCTCTTAGAAGCTAGAAGAGCAGTTAGAATGAAGATGGGGAGGGGAGAGAGACTAAGGGAGCGGGAAAATCCCCTTTGCCTCTCCCATCACTACCACTGCTGATTCTACTGTGCTGAAAAGGTGATGAAAGGGATGTGCTTGGGGGAAGGGACAGACATGGGACTTGCTCTCCCAAGTGTTCATATTTTGAGCACTTGGAGGAACATGTTCTGGGCCAAATGACTTACGTCCAGTTCAGGTTCAGGCCTTTCAGACTCCCTAGGTTCAAATCTGGACCAGATTTATCTGAACTTTCATGTGATCCCTAAAAACAATGAAGAACTAAAGAGGTCTCTAAAAACTGCATTATGTCCCTGCCATTACAGCCTTGAGCCTTTGTTGTCCAGTCTTCTGTTTTCAATCAGATAAGTAAGAAGGTAAAGAACATGAAATAATGTAAAGTGGGAACAAGAGGCAGGGATTTATGAGAAATTCATTTCAGTCCATTTGAAACGAATTGTAGCAGCTGGGCAAAGATTCACCTATAATACCAAGTCAACACAATGGCCATTTAGGGGCAACCTTGTATTGAAAGTACTCCAGAAAGGCATTCCAGGACATTCCATTTGTTCAAACCAATTGGAGGAACCTTGGGAGAACTACAGCTCCTATAGTTCCCTTTGTCCCTGTAAGATATTTGCCAGCATGATGAGATGGAGGTGGAAGGTTGGGAGAAAACCTCCCTTTTATCCTGTCACCACTTTCTGTTGTTGCCACCAATCTAAGGAAAGGGAATAGAAAGTGTGTTGACATGGTAGGGGATTTTTAGGGATAGGAAGGGCAGCAGAGAGGGACCTGCAAATTCTTCTCTGCTTCAGATCAGAATCTGAAGTGCCCAGAGGAAATTCCCCTAGCTCCTTCATCAGCAAGTTATTTCAAGGTTTTCCAGGCTGTGGTCACTTGGGTGGAGTGTTCACTGCACCAAAACATCCCCTACAAAATCAACTTGTGATGTAAATGTATACTTCATCAGAGAAATTGTGAGTACAAAGGATTGTATGGTTGCCCCCAAGATAAAAGTCACCAGCTGGCAATAGCCGCCACAACCATTTCAAAACAAGCGGCAAGGAAGTCAATGGACAGAAGATGAAGGTCACACCAGGATACTATTATTCTTTATTCTTTTAAGCTGCTGTGAATTGTTATTGTTCTGGGGTTTTATACTGTGCTGTGTGGTTTGATTTTCATGTAAGATGTTTTGTAATAACTGCATTTTTAAACATTCTTTTGGAAGGTGCTCTGGGAATGCTGATTGGCCATTGAAGGACAGGTTATACATTTCAGAAATTAAATTTCAAAAGGCAATGAATACTACAGGTTGACCCAATGACACACAGCATCAGTCATAAATGAAAAGTAAATGTTAGGGGAGGAGCTTCAGATTTGCCCTACAGCTTGCCTTTATATATAATTATTGCACTGGTGGAGGATTAAGTCAGCGGTTCAGCACTCCTTCCTTGGTCCAAACACACATGAAAACTTGGAGATGTGAGAAAGGAAACTCCTGCTCTCCAAGCAACTTCCATATCTTACCTCCTTAAGAGAGACCTGTCTCACAATTCTTGGTGGATTCAGTGGTCTGTGGTGAAGACACTTTCTTTCATTTATTTCATTTCAGGCTGGCTGCAAGTTGATCTCTTCCACACTCATTAGAAATATCTAAACCTTCCTGTAATTGAGCAGGTAAAAAGTTACCAAAACCAAAGAAGAAACCAGGAGCAGCAGAATGTTTCATAATGTCATATTTAAGCTTACAATGCTTTCAAATTGCCTTTCCAGCTGAATATGAAGCAGTGGATTGGTATTCATTAAACCAGGTTTGTTTGTTTTTTTCTAAATTCATGCATTGTGAATGCCTCTGTGGATTTGTGATCCTTTCTACAGTGTGGGAAGGTGGGGAAAAATTGATGCTGACAGATGCACTGTAAAGGAACACAACACCAAGACAGCAGATGCTGGTCAAACCCAGGTTACAAATAAAAGAAACAAAATAAAAATGAATTAAGGAACTAAGTGACGAACTCTGAGGCTTCCAAGTGCCTCTGAGGTCTGTACCTTGTCCTCCAAATGGAAAGAATTGGACCCAGGAGCGCATTATAAGCCAAGCACTGTGGCCAATTTAAGAAGGGAAGGAACCGAGATCAGCACAGTAATAAAATAAAGGTTTGCCAGCTTTCATTACTAACTAGAGTTAGTAGGAAATCTTCAGTGGCTCAGCCTCAAAGCTTATGGTAAAGCTGTAATAAACATAACAAACCAAAGAGCAAAGGAATCTTAAAGGAGGAGAAAGAGCATGCATGGAATGGAACAACCTTGCTGGCACTTGGAGACGGAAGAGAAATAACAAGATGATCAAGGTGCTCAAAATATTGCATAAGCTCTTGGCATTAGATACTATGTTTACTGATGTACCTCATCAGAGTTTGGACATAGGAAGGCACCTTATACTGTGACAGACCATTGGTCCTCCTAGCCCAGTATTGTTGACACTGACTGGCAGTGGTTCTCCAGGGTTTTCAAGGAGAAATATTTCCAGAGCTACCTGGAGATGATGGGGATTGAACTCGGGACCGTCTGCATGCAAAGCATGCACTCTACCACTGAGCCATGGCCTACAGCCCAGGGTAGAAGGGTGTGACCATACAAGGCCTGGGCAAGGACAGCTCACACATCTATTCTGGTAGAAGTAGTAGATGCATTGAACAGTAGGCCTTAGGGTTCCTGGGATATATGAATATAGAACGTTTCCTTATCATGAGTCAGTCCTATGACCCATCTTTCTCAATACTATCTATTCTGTCTGCCAGTAGCTGCCCAAGGACTTTCCCAGTTCTGTTCCTTTTAAAAAAAGTTGGGAATGCTGGATCATGACTATAAAGCCTTTGGCATCCAAACTAGGTACATAACATTGGAGCAATGAGTTCTCTCCAATAGCTACATCTTTCCCCCAAATGTAGAATCTTCCCAAATGTAGAGTTGGACGGGCCTGTAGAAATCCTTTCTAGATGCAGGAAATCTAGAGCTAAGAGCATCTTCTACTGATGTCTGTCCAACCTCTGCTTGAAGAACTCCAAAGAGGGAGAGTCCTTGCTCCAGGTAACTGGCTCCATTTTTTAACCACTCTTACTCTTAGGACGTTTCTTCTAATGCCCAACCAAAACATATCCTCCCATTAGATGTAAGCCCATTAGTTGCAGGCTGTCAAGGGCTCCTTGGAGGCCTCTCTCAGTCTAATCCAGTAGCCAAGTCCAGACACAGACAAAGGGTTTCCTTTCAAAGCTTTATTCTTCTTTTACAACTTAACAACTCTACAGGTAGCAACTAGATCTGAGCAGCAGAGTACCTATGCCCTAAGTTGGAACAGTTGATCCCTGTTTGAAAGGGAATTACTGGCAGACCACTGAACTTAAGGACTAGGGAGAGTCCCTCCCCTTTTCCCTTGCATCCTCTGGGAGCAACCGTTGTTTGTGCGCCAACCGGGCACTACGCCTCCTTTCTGCGCCCTCCATTTGGCGCTGCTCTCTGCGTCAGCGTTGCGTGTCCACCAAGTCTACTTCCTGCGCTCGGTCACTCCCTGGACTGCTATCTAAGCTAGGAACGCTGGTGGGAGGAATCTCCATCAGCTGTGGGCCCTGGGAAAGAGGAGCGCGCTCCTCTCCCAGGAGCGACTGCTCTTCCTCAGAATCAGAACTACTCTGGGATTCTATGGGCTCAGTGTCCACCCTGACACAGTCCTGCCATCTGGGGCAGTGCAGAACAAGCCTTTGCTCTCTTCTTTGCTGTTATGTGTCCCCCTCAATCTTCTCCAGGTTAATCTTATATTGTCAGATGGACACAGAAATCAAGAGCTGAGGACTGATAGAACATGTAATAAATATGCAACATCTGATGAAATGTCCAAATGCAATGATTTTTTTTTCCCACTGACATTTGAAATGATTTTGTGGTAACCTCCCAGTGATTGCGCAAGAGGAATGCTGCACTGTCTGTCTACACAAGGTCTTACGTTGGCTATATGAAGCCCAGATACACCCTGTCATTCACATCTCCCTTGGGGTTGACTCTATATACCTGGGGTGGGCAACATGTGGCTCCATTCTGGCAGGGGGGAATTTGGTGGTTTGCCACTGAAATTCAGTGGCAAAGGGCTCCGTAGAGTTCAGTAGTAATTAAAGGTCAGATTTAGCTTGTCCTGATCCTTTCAGTGCTACAGAGCGCTATGGAGCACCACAGAGCAGTTTGCCACAGAATTTTGGAGGCAAACACCCATTTTTTACCCAGGTGTCCTGTGGACTGCACAGCACCCTGTGAAGTGTGGCCCATGGAAGGGGGAGGTCTGGAGGGTGAAAATGGCCCATAGACCTCCAAAAGTTGCCCACACCTGCTATATACAATGCCTAGCCAAGTTTGTCCTGACAAGTGATTCTCCTCCAAATAAGCTCTAGTTTTGTATTCATTCCTGAGCAGCATGAAAACATTTACAAAGAAGGACCTTGTGAGGGAGAGTTTCCACACAACCCATTGAGGCATGGCCAATTGGCAGAAATTCTACTTGGTATAATACACAAAGCAGCAAAATCAGATCCCTGGTCCATCCAACCCAGTCCTGTCTACTTTGATTGGCAACAGCTCTTCAGACTTTCAGATAAAGGGCTTTCCAAGCCTTACTTTCTGGGGATCTTTAACTGAAGAAGCCAAGAGTCTGCATGGCTGGAATGTCATACCAGGAGGACCAGGAAGGCCAAACCTCTGCTTAGCGATAAAGCCCACAAAAGCAGAAGAAGAGCTGTCCTGGAACAGATCAAAGGCCTGCCTATCTAGTCTAGTATTATGTTCCCACAGTGGACAACCATGGAAAGCCCACAAGCAGGACCTAAGTGCAATAGCACCCTTCTTCTCAGGTTCCCCAGAAACTGGTATTGAAAGGCATGCTGCCTCCAATATTGGAGGTAATACAGAGCCACGATGACAATTCATAGCCGATGATTCTATGACTCTAATCCCATTTTAAAGCTGTCCAAGCTGATGACCATCACTACATCTTGCAGTAGCAAATTCCATAGTTTCACACACTATACACTGTGTGAAGAAGTATTTCCTTCTATCTGTCCTCAATCTCCCTCCCTTTGGCATCATTGGAGCACCCTGGGTTCTAGTATTATGAAAGAGGAAGAAAAACTTCCCTCTATCCCACTTTCTCCACACCACGCACAATTTTATGTACCTCAGTCACATCCTCCTTTACTCATCTGTATTCTACCCTAAAAGTCCCAAATGTTACAACTTTTCCTCATAGAGGAGTTGCTCCAGCCCCTTGATCATTTTGGCTGGCCTTTTCTCCATTTTTTCCCCCAATTCCACAACATATCTTTAGATGTACAGTGGCCAGGAGGACTGTACACAGTATTCCAAGTGTCCCTCTGGACCAATCACTGTCTCTCAGCTTCATCTACCTCACAGGTTGTTGTGAAGATTAGATGGTGGGAGAACCATGGGTATCACCTCGAGCAGTTTGTAGGAAAGGCAGGATATAATTAAAATAAATGAATGGAGGATTGAACCTGGATCCTTCTGTATACAAAGTGTGTGCTCTACCACTGAGCTATAGCCCCGCAGTGAATAATAAAGCAAATCATGCACCCTACTGTGTAGTTTATCAGTTGTGATTCTGGATTATTTCTATAACTGATGCTGTTAGACATTTAGGTGGAGTGCCTAGAAATATGTTCATATCAGAAATGTCATCTTTACCACACTGAAAGTTAATCTGTGGGGCTGAAGGTATGATATGATTAGATTGCCTTTCTAAATTCATTTAGTTCCAGCTAAATAAAATCAAATGATTAAAATTGGCATTGTATTCATAGAATGGAAGTGGGGATTATTTGTTTTTGTTTTTTAAGGGGCACAGGTCCTTGTTAGAGTAAGATGTCTTTTGTTATGACTGGGATGGAGATGACGGAAAAAGTGTAAGGTTTTGATTCAGACTTTGTACTTTTAGAAAGCTTCTCAAATCCATTGTGTATGCATGTCTTTCTCTCAAGTCAAAAAGTTTGTATAGAGTTGTCATGCAGTGGAAACCTGTGGGAACAGGATGTTCTTTCTTTCCCACCAGAAAATCCACCATTGGTTTGCAGCAGTTCTGTCAGAAAGGCAACACTTCAATGGAACTTTGAACCCAGTTTCAGCAACCTCAGATCAGGCTGAAAATTCTGGAGGGAATGTTATCCCAAGTGATCCTATTCTGGAGAATGTCATAAATAAAATGAAAGGTACAATATGCCAAACTCTTATACCCACAGATTTCAGCACAAGGGAGGTTGTGTGTGTTTTTAATAAATGTGATATATATATATATATATATATATACACACACACACATACATACATATGTATGTATATGATTAAGAAATAGCCATTTAAAAAAAAACTAAATTTCTTCAAATTTGGAAAGACATCTAATAAATGCTAATAAATATACAAACCTCCCCCATCTAGGCAAGCTATTTTTCCTAAAGAGGACATCATCTCCCACAACGCTATGTTTTCATGGCATTATTCTTTGTCTTGAACCTTTCCATTTTGAAAAGGTAAAAGTAACAAATAAATAATGAGAAATCACAGAGCCCAGCAGCAAGGGTTTGCACAAGGTTTGTGCTAACAATTCCTAAATAGTCCTCTATCCATTCTTCGACTTTCTTCAGGCAGAACCTCCCACATCCTCTTTCTCTGTGTGCTCAACCTCCCTCAGAATCTCCTCAGAACTCTTGCTTTTCATACCCTGGCACATTATTGTAGTCCTCTATAATAGATCCCAAGGGTGAGAAAGGGCTATGCTGTGCTCTAGGCACACCACAGGGGGCTACAATGCACAGGATTGCACATAAATGCATTTAATTGTCAAGCCATTGCACTGATCAAACTAAGATATGTTTAGGTCCTGGGCCTACAAGGAATACTAGAGGTATAGTCACATGCCCCCCCCCATTTTCTTTTTATTTTCATTAGAGATACAGTCAAGATCCAAAGGATATGCATGTATAAGGAAGACTTTACTGTGGTTGAAGCTGTACTCCCACGTTTTATTTAATCAGGTCCCACTCTAGGATGGCCATGTGTCCTACTTTACAGAAGACAGTCCTCTCTTTGAAGGACTGACAAAGGACAATCTTCTGTTTAAAGATGTCCTCTACTTGAAGGGCTGCCCATTCCAATCCCCATTAAAGGTAAAGACCCATAAGAAAGGAAAGCAACAGGGGCCTTGAAGTTGCCCATCAACAGTTAAGACCTGGAATGAAGCCTGAGCCGGTACACAGGTCACCTGGTCACAGTATTTCCCACTATGGCAGATGTATTATATTTCTATATAAATGATATAATTATTTTTGGATCTGCATCAATACCTATACAATACATTCAAACTTTATGAGGATAAGTGTCTTCTTTTGTCCTCATTTGGTGATGTATTTCCTATGTTTTGGGAATGGGTAATTGGCCACCCGAGATGTCACTTCTGACACCACCATGCAATTTAAAAACCAACCTGTCTCTACAGCAATAAACTGCTGACACAAAAGCAAAACACAAAGTTCTGGCTTCTCTCACAGTTTTCTCCCACACATTCACATCTTTTCTTTGGATCTCAGCCATAGATTGATCCAGATTTTCAAGTGATTAAGAGCTCTTGTCTCTTTAAGCAACTTGTAGCACCATTCCAGGAAACTGCTTGAGATGATGATGAAGGTGGTTATTTAGACTGGTTAAAACAAAAAGGGATTGTGATTTGTGAAGAGCTCCAAAATGATCTCTCCAAACTGGGAGAATGGGCATCTAAATGGCAAATGCAGTTGAATGTAAGCAAGTGTAAAGTGATGCACATTGGGGCAAAAAAACCCAACTTCAAGTATAGACTGATGGGATCTGAGCTAGTGGTGACTGACCAGGAAAGAGATCTTGGGGTTGTGGTGGACAGCTCAATGAAAATGTCAACCCAGTGTGTGGCTGCTGTAAAAAAAAAGGCAAACTCCATGTTAGGCATAATTAGAAAAGAAATTGAGAATAAAACTGCCAATATCATACTGCCCCTATACAAATCTATGGTGTGGCCACACTTGGAATACCGTTCTGGTAACCGGTCCTCACCTCAAAAAAGATATTGTAGAGCTGGAAAAAGGAAGAAAGGGGCAACTAAAATGATCAAGGGGCTGGTGCATCTCCCCTCTGAGAGAAGGATTGTTTAGCTTGGAAAAAAAGGAGGGTAAGGGGAGACATAATAGAAGTCTACAAAACTATGCATGGTGTGGAGAATGTGGACAGGGAGACATTTTTCTCCCTTTCTCAAAATACTAGAACATGGGGTCATCCTATGAAGCTGATTGGTGGGAGATTCAGGACAGATAAAAAGAAGTACTTCTCCACACAGCACATAGTTAAACTATGGAATTCACTATCACAGGATGTAGTGATGGCCACCCATTTGGATGGCTTTAAAAGGGGGTTGGACAAATTCCTGGAGGAAAAGGCTATCAGTGGGTACTAGTCCTGATGGTTATGTGCTACCTCCAGTACCAGAGGCAGTAAGCCTATGTACACCAGTTGCTGGGGAACATGGGTGGGAGGGTGCTGTTGCGCTCATGCCCAGCTTGTGGGTTCCCAGTGGACAGCTGGTTGGCCACTGTGTGAAAAGAATGCTGGACTAGATGGACCCTTGGTCTGATCCAGCAGGGCTCTTCTTATGTTCTTATGTTCTAAGAGAAAGATAATAGCCCTGAGTCGGAGAATGGAGTCCTAAGACCTTCACACCATATGAATTCTACTATAGAATTCTAAGACTACACCGATTTATAGTTCTGGCAGTGGGTATATAACTGCTTCTGATGACAACTAAACTCTGCATGATCTGAAGTTTTTGAAGTCCTTCCACTGTCAGATGTATCCTTCAACAGCCGGGAAGCAGAGAGGATGGCTTTAACTCTCTTCTCCTCAGCAAACTCCACAAATAGCCTTTATACATAATGGCACAGGCTCATAGATTGTGAGAAACTATCAGGGACAGGGAAAGAAATCACAGAGGTCAGAAGCTATTGCCAAAGTGGGTGACTACTCGTGATTGGTGAACTTACTCTTGGTGAATTCATTATTTCCTTAGAAGTAATGAATTCACCCATGTTCACTCAGACAAGAGTTCTCCTTAAATACGAACTCTCATTCCGTGTATACAAGCTTTTGCCCAATATCCAAGTGCATCTTGGAAGCTCTAGCTTGGAAATGTGTAGTGCATCATGGTGTCATGCACCACCATAATATATATTCCCTCTTTCTGGTTGGTTGTTTTCATGAGGCCCGCTTGTGTGATGTGATGTTTATTTGCTGTCACTGGTCATGGGTATATGGAGGAGAGAAGAAGATGAACCTGCAGAGTCCTCCTCCTCGCAGAGCCAGAACAGCAGTCCCGATGACATTGAGGATAATTCAAGGGTTAAATTGACAAGTCAGCACATGCATGGAAATGGCATTGCTTAGATGCAGACTGTGCATGCTCCAAAGCTCACAATCAATCCTGAAGTTAATAGCAAATTCATTATATATCGATCCAGGCTTGCTACAAAGATGGATATAAATGGATAACTTTCACCCAATGAGCTGACTAATTATGAAATTTGGTGGCATCACTAGTGACTACTCACTCTGAGTGCAATTTCCTTCCTATCTACTGTAGCAATCAAATTGATTTCGGTTTCATTATTGCCCACAGCAGATCAAGGAGGTGGGCAAAGATGGAAGTGGAGCAAGAGAAGCCATGGCTACTCAATTCCCATGTGCCTTTAAAGGTACATATATGGAGAATCACACAGAGCCTAGGAGCAGGAGGGGAAATTAGAGATGTTGGTAGCAAGCTGTGCCATGAGTTACACTTTGTGCTGACCAGTTACAAATACTGGGCTGGGCCCATGTTCTGCCTTCCACAAGAGGAAGGGCTCCACTTGTGGATGGATCTCCCTCCCCCCACACCACAGCTCACTCCATTCAGCAGGATCTTCCATCTCTCTCTGGACAGCATTTGTAGGGAGCTAGAGAGGCTGCCATGGGAATAAGGGGACAGGGAAGTCCACTTCCACCAGCACAGTTGATTCAGCATAAATCTGGATCCAACCCATTTTTACTGGGCAATTTAAAGTGTTTTCTGAGCATATATGGAATGGTGATGAATAAATGTGATGATCGATGAGATGATAGATAGATAGATAGGATAGATAGATAGATAGATAGATAGATAGATAGATAGATAGATAGATAGAAATAATATTTTGGGACTTTAAAACTTCAGACAGACCTTTAGCTGCTGGTATCTAGAGATTGATATATATGTTATCTTCTGACAAAATAATTTATTGTGAAGAGGGTGCAACCAATATCAATGGACAATTTAGAATATATCTGTTTCAGACTATTCTTTGACAAACTGCATGAAACAACAGGATATATTTATTCCTTTCCAATGCAACAATGCTAAGCTAAAACAGTGTATATTTTATACTCATTAACCTTAGTAAAGATACGTTGACATATTATATCCCCAGTGTTCGTATCATCTGTAGCTGTCTGCTAACAGAAATGTATCCAGCCCTTATCACAAGAAATACTGGCATTCATAGATTCCTTGGGCTACTTTGAGGAAACTACCAGAATGTCAACTAATTGAGGTAATGGGGTCTCAGAGATCTAGAAAGATAGGGTTAATGCCTTCTGTAATGGAATTTATATGAAAATTGGAATACTCTAAGGGAAACTATTTAACCTTTCAAGATCATGTTGAGATATCCAGCTGCTAAAACACATTTCATAATAGAAAAACTTAGTCTAACATTTATCAATTGTGTCAAGACAGGCTTATTTGAAATCAGCTTGTAGAAATATCAGTGAGGTGCAAATCCATGAATGAAATCATGTCAAAAAGTGATGGGTCCTTGAACTGTTCTTGGATGCAGAAAACAAACAACAACAACTCTATTGTAGCTTGTACACCAATCCTCTCCTTCTGCACTTTCTCTTATTTATTTCCCAGGAAGTACTAGTCCCCCTCTACTCAGCACTGGTTAGGCCTCATCTGGAGGACTGTGTCCAGTTCTGGGCACCACACTTTAAGAAGGATGCAGACAAACTGGAGAGGGTTCAGAGAATGGCAACAAAGATGATCAGGGGACTGGAAACAAAGCCCTATGAAGAGAGACTGAAAGAACTGGGCAGGTTTAGCCTTGAGAAGAGAAGACTGAGGGGAGATAGGATAGTGCTCTTCAAGGACTTGAAAGGTTGTCACAGAGAGGAAGGACAGGATCTCTTCTCGATCAGCCTAGAGAGCAGGACACAGAATAATGGGCTGAAGTTACAGGAAGCCAGATTCCGGCTGAACATCAGGAAAAACATCCTGACTGTTAGAGCAATACGACAATGGAACCAATTACCTAGGGAGGTGGTGGGCTCTCTTGAATGGAGGCATTCAAGATGAGGCTGGACAGCCATCTGTCAGGGATGCTGTGACTTGGATTCCTGCATTGAGCAGGGGGTTGGACTCAATGGCCTTGTAGGCCCCTCCCAACTCTACTATTCTATGATTCTATACGTATAGAAATTGCAAGTTTTAATTGGCAATAGGATGCCAGGCTATCTTGCTAACTCAAGAGAAACTAAAAACAGTGCCACTGCAACAAGACATTTTGCTGCCTGAGACAGAGCAGCAGATAGGGCCACCACCTCTCCCAAGTCAAGTTCTCTGTGTGGTGTGTGCAACACTATGGAAGAAGAAGTACTGGATTTGGCCTGAGTGGGTTGTGCTTCCTGGGAAGAACCAGGATGTGGTTGAGTGAATACCCACTGCTTCTGGCCGAGGAGAGAGGCCACTGCCTGAGAGAGTGCAGTACAAAGGCTTTGTTTGGAAGGCAGAGCTCAGTGGAAACTTAGGTTTGTTTGGAAGGAAGAGTCTGTGTGAGTCTGTGGGATGCAGCACATCAACTCTGAAACAGTGTGCAGGTAAATTAAAAGCATAACATACAAAACAATATTTAAAACACCACATAATAAGACCAAGACAAAACCAAGAGCAAAGGATAAGAACACTTCATAATATAAAATCAAAGTAAAAACCAGTAGCAGAATAAAAGTGTGAAGTTCTAAAAGCACTAAAACTGTAATTGAAATGCCTGGTCTTTACCTTCTGCCAAAAAGAACATAATGTAGGTGCCAGGTGAGCTGCTTTCTAGAGGGCACTCCACAGATGGGGCAACCAGCACTGAAATTCATTCTTTCTTGTAGCCACCTGCTTTGCCTCATTTGTCGGAGGCACCTGGAGGAGGGCCTCAGGCAATTACGTTAGGGCCTCGGTAGGCTGATGGGAGATGCTCCTTCAGGGAACCTGACTCCAAGCAGTTTAGGGCTTTATGGATCACAAACAACAACAACTTTGAATTAGGCCCAGAAATGGACTGGCAGCCAGTGCAGATGGCAAAGTGCAGACTGGCATAATATGATTCTATTGGCCAGTCCAAATTAGCATTCCAGCTGCCCTGTTTTGAACTAACTGACATTTCTGGGCTGTTTTCAAAGGCAGCCCCACATATAACACACGATGCAATCATTCAAACAGGAGATTACCAGACAGTGTATGTCACAAGGCTGTCACAACAAGCCTATCTCTGTCCAGGTAGGGTCATTGCTGGTATACCAGACTGAGCTCATAAAAGGTATACAGGTAAAAGGTATATCAGACGGAGCTCATAAAAGGTGCTCTGAGCCAGTGAGGCCACCTGTGCCTCTAGAGACAATGATAAATCCAAGAGATCCAAATGATAGATCCAAACACTTATCCACTGAGTGAGTTATAGCCCGAGTGGGTTTCATTTCCATGGACATCCCATTATCTCTCCCCTACCCCAGCCATGTAGAAGTTTCCAGTGAACTGACTCTTTTCATTACTTTAACAAAGCCATTCAAACAAAAGTAAACAAAAATGAGCAGCATTCCATTAATAAGGAGCAACCTAAAGCAGAAGTGCATAATGAGTCCACCATTCAAATGGGCCATCCGTATTGCCATTTATACTGATGCCTGTCCATCAAGCGTGCTGGATGAGGTACTCTCCATACTACATTGCCATGGAGAATTTGAAAATTGCTGTGCAGTGTTAGAGGTGTCCTTTAGGAAAGCAGTTGAGACAGCAAACTTAGTTGCTGAAGACTTTGCTGCAATGCCTGTGGGACCTGCTTAGGCTGAATAATGAATCTAAAGTTCCTTTTTGGGTTTCATCTACAATATTTCTTTGTGGCACCCTGCTAGTCACATTGAATTATCTGGATTGGCATCCTTCAGTGAGCGCCGAGTTCTTAAAGGTGTTACAAAGGACTCTGATAACCTTAACTACCACTGGGACTCTTCTATATTAGTGGAAGAGGAAAGCATAATTTACCTATTTCAAGATGTCAAGTGCTTTCTTGAAGTCATCTAAAGTTGCAAAGACACCTCATCTATTCTTTTGGGGACTTGCATAATTAAGAGAAGATGCAGAGCCAACTGATGAGCTAAAGATGTATGAACAATCCTTTGCAATGATTAAACTAATAATAATTTATAACCTTATACTTTTGTAAGGCCAGAACTGTAGACAAACAATGCCTGCAGGTGTTAGGCCAAGGATATGTTAGCAGATGGGTGATTAATTAAACACAAATTAGAAAATTAAATGAAAGTGGAGGGTGTTCTGACACTTTTGAATTATGAATTAGCTGGAACAACTTCTCTGTGCACCTCCCAGGGACTTGCTGCTTTTAAAATTATGATAACATTGTTGTGTTTTTATTGGATATACTTCCAACACTGGGATCTTTTGATGAGTGCAGTTTTATGGAGTGAAATCATGTCAATTAAAGATAAGACTTTAATTATTTAATGAGACATCAGCAATCACGCCTTCAGGGTGGGTTGTGTGTTTTGTTTAGTTTTTTGCTTTGCTTTGGAGACAATTTCATGCAACATAGAAATATCACTGACTATTGATCTTCCATCTGAAGAGCTATACTCAGGATCTTCCACACATTACAAGTGCATTTTCAGCTGTACACCTACCTAAGATGTTTCAAGTGTATACCTAAAAGATGTAAAGTGTGGGTATAGCATGCAGGTACACAAGTCAATGTGCCTCCTGTTGTGTGTACATTTGATGGCAAACATTGGTTTGCCACTGGGTAATGTGTGAAATGCTTCCTACTGGATCCTTAAGTTGCAAACACTTATGACACTCTCACATGGCTGTTCCACAACTTACTTCTTTCTAGGTGAACATGTAAAGTATTTTATGTATCCACCTAAAATGCTACATGTGCATGTAGCAGATGTGTATTATACAAGTACACTTGTCGACACCTCAGATTGACTGTGACTCCCCTTTCAGTGTACATTTGGTGGTTAGCTGTCAAGTAATGAACGAAGAGGCCATCAATGTCCATCTTTACATCTTTCCTCAAGTGTAACTCTTTCTTGGCTCTCTTTTGCCTAAATCACCATTTCTTATTTCTTCCTTACTCTCTTCTTTGTTCCTCTCAGATCTTATTTATGAACAGCAACAGATCATATACAGGTGTTTGAAATATTGTTGCTAAATGTGAACATTCATGCTGAGGTGAAACAGGGGCAGAAACTAGTATGCATTTTAGTGCACCCCCAAAAGCAGCATCCTCTTGCTGTTATTTTTAAGGACCAAAGGGTGTGAACATTTATGAGAGAAGGGAATGGGTCAGCCTGTTGCTGAGGAAACTAAGCTGTTGGTCCATGTCTTCCCACACTGTGCTGCATTTAATTGCAAACCAGCATGGTGCAGGAAGATCATTGGACTTATTACCTTAGCAACTGGCTGACGGTCCTGTCTTTTCCCCTTCATTGAGGCCAATGAGAGGGCTTTGCCTTTAGTGTCACCTTTACATAGCCAACTGTGATTCATAACATGATCCCTGATTGGCTGGGAATACCTTGTGAAGAAGGAAAAATGGAGCAGTGAGGGAAACCAACAATAGCTACCATCAGCAATAAAAATCCAAGAAAGTTATTTCAGGATCCCAATCCCCATTTTTGAGACCAAAGGGCAATGATTTGTCATAAGCACTAGTAAATTCTGGTTAAATTTCTGCCTTTCCCATTTTCCTTTTCTTGAGGCAGTTGGCTAAGATGGCAATTGGCTGGTTGGGGGTAGCCACATTTGTGATCGAGCTTCCAAGAAATGAATAGGAAGTCTGTAATTTCATCAGAACCAACATAAACTTAGCAATCGGAATTGCTTGGGGGGGGGGGGTATTGGTTCCTGGGTCAATTTTTCTGCCCAGCAACCCAGAAAAAGGCCTCAGTGCTATGCACATATTAGCAGGCTGGGGGTGGTGGTGTTATAAGCAAAAGGGCACATAGTTTAACTCCATGGTGCTCCTAGAAGCCATGAATGACACCTGCTAAATTGGAGGATGCAGAGTTTCTGTCCCTCTCCTTGAGATCCATTCTTTCCTCCCTTCCCTTAGGTAAGGGGGGTGGAAAAGGAGCAGTACAATTTTCCAGCCCTGGAAAGAAAGGAAAAGAGCTGCTGGCTGCCTGAAGTATCGGTCTATGATGAGGGTGGGGACCCTCTTTCATTCTGAGGGCCAACCCCAGTTTTGCAGAAGCTCTCAGGGGCTGCATTCCAGTGCCAGGCAGGGCTGAAGGCCAAGGGGCCAAGATGAAAGGCAAAAGAAGTGGGGCCAAAAATACCAGTAGCTTGTATTGTAGCTTAAAACTCTTACTGTAAGTAACTAAGACTTAGGGGAGACATTTCCACTTTTGAGAATGGGGGAAAGAACTGCACAAAAGCTGGGAAGCCACCAAATCATTGATGCTTGGGGGGAGGGGTGGGGCCTGGGGAAGAGGGCAGGGCCATCTAGTTTACCCTGGTGAGCCAGATTGGAACACCAGGAGGGCTGGATTTGGCCCCAGAAGGTTATTTTTTGGTGGACTGGGGAAGCTATCTGGGAGCAGGGCCAGCCCTACCATTAGGCACAGTGTGGCAACTGCCTCAAGTAGCAGATGCTGGGGGAACAACATCAGAGCCCTCTGGCCATTCCCCTCTCTTGGAGAATGGGCTGTGTATGCAACACAGCCTTTTCTGCACCCCCTAAGCTAACCTGTTGCCTCCAGGTATGGTGGAGGATACTGTCCTGTCACCCGTACTGAACTAAGATTCAACTGCCAGTCCATTTGGCTTTCATACATGGAATAGGGCATCTTGTCCTTTGCCTCAGGCAGCAAAATGTCTTGGGCCAGCCTTGTCTGTCACTGTGTGTAGGTATGTTGTTCTGGAAAGGAGAAGTGACCACATTTTTGTGGTGCAGGGTTTTGACCGTCCCCCCTCGTATGTGTGCATTTGCACACTTTACCATCCTTAAGGGAGCAATCCTATGGCCGCTAGACAGAGGTTAGACGGACATAGGATATGCTGTTTTCTGAGAACCAACCTCAGCGCTCGCACTCTGAGGTCAGTTCCTGGAAAACCAACCTCCCCCCACCTCCGTGCTGCCTCTGAGGCAGTGTGGAACAGCCCCGTCCCCCGTGCTCACAAGAGGAGCGCGGAGCGGCTGGAAAGGGGTGTGATTGGGGATGTTCCAGGGAGGGAGAGCATAGCTGCCTGTACAACTAGGGATGTACAAAAGTCACTTACCTTTTCACAGGAGTGATTCACGGTGGGGGGGAGGCACGGAGCGCCTCCCCCTGAAATCCTAACCCAGCTGGCTCTGCTCCACAGCAACTCCACGGAGCCACTGGCCGGGTGCATTTGCAGGCGTCTGGAGCCTGCGGATGCAAATGGCAGTGGCTACGGCGGCCGCCATTTGCGTTCATGTTTTTTGATGCGATAGGCTATGTAAATATTTACGTAGCCTATCACAGCGAAAGACAGGGGTGCAAATGGTGGCCGCTATGCCATTTGCGCCCCTGTTTTTTTACCATGATAGGCTATGTAAATATTTTTTTATTTATGTAGCCTATTTTTTATTTACATAGCCGTAGCCACCACCATTTGCATTCCCATTTTTTGCCGTGATAGGCTACATAAATATTTACGTAGCCTATCATGGCCTCCTTAGGGACGCAAATGGCATCCTTGCATTAGCCGTGATAGACTACATAAGTATTTACGTAGCCTATCACGGCAAAAATGGGGAAGCGAATGATGGCCGCAGATGCGGCTGCCATTTGCAAAGCAGTGCGAATGTCACCAGCTAAGTGCTCTGTTTCGCGTGCCTTTCGCGGGGTGATGGGGTGGGGGGCTTTGTTCTGCCACGGATTTGGGGGGGCTGAATGCACTGGCATTCGGTTTCACTGAGATCCATGGTGGAATTCTCTGACATCCCTATGTACAACACATCCTATGTGTCATACAGCAGCCTCCTTCCCTGCTCCGTGCTCCCACAGCTAGACAGCCGTAATTGGCTGTCTAGCTGAAAATGCAGGGCAGGAGAAGCGGGGAGGGAATGATCCCCTCCATGCTTCTCCTGCCCTGCTTTGGATAGGCGGTCACCTCTGAGTGGCCTTCTATCTAGATAGGATTGTGCCCGAAGTGCTCCTGAAAATAATCCACCTATGGTTCTTTTAACAGTGGACTTTAAAAGAACCATGGTACATTACAGCAGATATATTTCTCAAGTGTCCCCCCACACACACACCTTTAGGCAGCCTGCTCTCCTCACTATCATAATGGCCAGTAGAGTGTTGTTGTTGTTGTTGTTGTTGTTTTCCTGTTCAGGAATGTTCAAGCATAAGGGTGTGTGATCCTGAAAGATCCACCCTGAGCCAGGGGAAATTTTGAGTGAGCAGGGCCATGGGTGTCAAATGGATGGAGTTTGGAACAGCTGTACCGCTTTTGGGATGGCACCAGCTCCAATACATTTTAAAGAGCCAGTACCCCTCCCCCTTACAATCCTAGGTGAGATAAACCAGTGTGCAATGTGGGGAAGTGCACCCACTGGCCCAAACCTGGCCACAACACTAACGTTTAGGGAGTCATATCCAGCATAGGAAGCCTCTAGAAATTTGACAGAGTTATGTTGGTCTCTTCCTTTTATCAAACTACCAGGCCCTGGAGTTCTCTTGGCTGGTCCAAAGAAAGTGTACACAGTTGTGGTTTAGGGTGGCTATGTGTCCTGCTTTACAGAGCACAGTCCTTTGTTTGAAGGACTATCAGAGGACTGTCCTTTATTTGGAGGGCTGTTCAGTCCAAATCTAGTTTAAAGATAAAGAAGGAGACAGAGCAGAGATCTTGAAGTTTCCCATCAGCTGTGAGCACCTGGAAAGCAGACTGAGCAGGCAGGCACACAGGTCACCTGGTCACAGTCTTTCCCATTATGATGAGATGTATGCTAAGACATATGCTAATTTTATGCAAATCAGTCTCATCTTTTGTCCTCTTTTTTGGTGATATTTAAGTGGCCAGCCTATTGTGGTTGTGTTAAGAACAGTGAGTGGCCTGGGAAGATAAAACACTATAGAAATATGACCCTAAAATTAACTTTCTCTATCAAAAGAAGCATCATATACAAGCTACCGCTCAGTCATAGCTGCTTAGGAAATTCCTTTTGGTAGATGAATGCTCATAGATTTAAATTCCCCAAAGTGCTTTGAAAAAGAGAAAGATCAAGTTCAATGTCTCCCATAGGGATCTTGATAACAGCTTTAAATATGCAAGCTTTCCTTTCAGCAAGCGTGAATTGAATAGAATTATAGCAAAGCAATTATAACAAATGCCATTAACTGTGCTATATTTCATAACTGATCACTGTTATTTATTTAGTGAGCACATATTTTTTGCAAGCCAAGCCAAAGCAGCTACGTTTGTGTGCTCTACTATTCGGTGCTATTGAACTTCCATAAAAGGCAGGATTCAATATACTGCACAAAGGTTTTGGCTGTACAAGTGCCAATAGCCACCAGCTCAAATAGCTTTAAAAGGGGATTAAAAATTACATGGAAGAAGATAGATCTATCAACAAACTATTAAGAGACAGCATCCCTCCAAAATACCAGATGCTGGAGACAAACAGCAAAGGAAGATTGTCAGAATCCTTCCCTGCATGTGAGATTTGCAGAGACATCTCAGTGCAGACATTAGAAACAAAACTCTACATGGACTTTGATCTGATCCAGCAAAGGAATTATTCTGTTCTTATGAGGGGAGCTGGACTGCTGCTGTGTGATCCATCTGCACAGATTGCCTATATATTCATTTAACAATTAATAAAAGAAACTCCTCTAGAGAATAGGGAAAATGGTACCATCTTCCACATGATTGTACCAAATTTAAACCTTCTCCCTGTTAGCTTTCCATGTGCAAATACACTTACATGCAGATTACATACATTCAGGGAGAAATCCTATGGCCCCTAGACATTGTCTGAGGGGCCATAGATACTCGGGATTACCCTGTCCGAGGTCAGAGACAGTGCTCTGCCTTGAAAGGGGGAGTCAGAGATCTGACCGCTTTCCCCAAACCCTCCCAGCCAGTGTGGAAAGAATTGTGCCAGCTGCCCTCTGAGGCTGAAAAAGCAACCTCCGAGATGGGGAAAACACGGTGTTTGGGTGGATGTGGAGGGGAGAAGACCAGTGAGTCCAAGATACAGCTATCCTGAGCCTCTGCCAGCCTCCTTCCCTCCCTCTCCAAAGCGTTGCCACTAGAAAAATGCAGGGTGGGAGGATGGGGAGGCAAAGATCGCCTCTGCCGCTCCTTCCACCCTGCTTTGGATGATCAGAAGACTCTGATCATCAAGGGTGCAATCGATAGGATTGCACCCCAAATGTTTTCAGTGCAGTGAATGATTCCCCCACATACAGGCATATCTTGGCTAGTACAGTCCATAGATCATGCATTACTGAATGTCCAAATCAGCTCTTGGTGGTTTGCCAACACCTGATGTCACTGAATGACCAGACCAAAAGTCTGTCCAGGTAGCCCTTGGATCCAAAGGCTTCAGTTGGTGATGCTCATAAATGTGGTTTATCAAATGCTGTGGCTGAGATGGCTTTGAGTGAGACTGGGCACTACTAGAAGGTTCTTTGTTCCAACTGCCAGTAAGAGAAATTAGGGATGGACAGCTCATTTTTATATCAGAACATGGCCCGCTTGCACCCCCAGTTGTGAATGTGAGCACATTTTTCAGGCAAAGCTCACATATTCCTGAGCTTGTGATCCTGTTCTCAAAATGCTTTGTTAAAACAATGTTTAAAATTTTAGAGGGTTAAAAAGGTTTAAAAAATGCACTTTGAAGATGTACATTTGGGGTGAAAATATGCATTTTCATTTTTTCAATCTATGGGGGAAAGGCACACATTTGGCTAAATGCTTTGAAAAATTAGGGATGTTGGATGAATCTGTTTGGGGGGTGGAACTTTGTGCACTTTTGCCAGCTTGACACCCACACACACCCACACACACACACACACACTGGGCTGACACCCAGAAGCTGGCCTGACTTGGCCTGCATCTAGTTGGGCCAGCTGGTGGATTTTCCACCTTTGCACAGCAGCGCAACAGCAGGGGCGGGAGGATGAGAGGGAAGCCCCATGTCCTCCCCACTCATCCTCCATTTTGCACACAATGGTGGGGCCGCTGTGGACAAATGTCTGTTTCTCCCCCTCCCAGGACCAGCAACCCTGCTGTGCACAAATGTCTCCTTCTCCTCTGGGTGCCCCTGCTGTGTGCACATGGCTGCTTCTCCCCTTCCAGGACCTGGGACGGGGAGAAGGAGCCATTGTGCACAATGACCCCACTGTGTGCAAATGGCTGCTCCTCCCCCTCCTGGGACCAGCACAAAAAAGTCCATAAAGTTCCAGGGTTTGGGGAGGTATTGTGTGGCTTGGCTCGCAAATGCAAGCCAAGCTGGGTCCATCACGGGGCTCAGCTGGGCCCTCAAAAGGGTGGATTTCCCCACGATGGATAACCTTATTAAAAACGTGTGCCAAAATGTGCCCTTTTCCCTATTCAAACAAAGAAAAACCTTGCATTTGGAAAGGGCAATGAGTCAGACTGAGCTTCGAGGTGGCAATGAACTGGGGCCTCGCTGATTCTCCCATCTCTAAAAAGAAGAAAGAAATCTGTCTCTCAGAAGAACCCATAGATGAAGTGTGAATTTAGACAACACTTTGCTAAGTGGTAACTTAACATGTAGGCCTGGGAGCTTCAGTACTAGACAATTTGTACTGGCATTTGTATTGGCAACGTATTGCCAGTGTACACCACACAATACAAATGTATTTATTGCATTTCTACTGGTAACAGCATTGTAACATTGGGTCCATTGGTTTGAACCCTAGCTGCTAGCAGATTCACCGTGGCCAACTAGCAAAGCAGAGTTGTGTGGATTTTAACCTCAGCTCTGCAAAAGATATGAAAATAGGAAGAGAAAAAATTAGAATGGCACTCCCCACCCCACATCAAATCATTTCAATCAAATATTATTAGCCATGGGAGTGTTAAGCAGGAACCCTGATGAAGCTCGTACAGTAACAAAGTGTACTTATGGTGACAGTATTAATTCATATTTATGAGTGTGAGATACCAAGAACATCAATAAAAGCTGAAAGCACCGCCTAGTTCTTGCCTGCCCCCATAACTACAAGGTCAAACGCTTCCATTTTCTCACTCAGTAATTTCATCAGCATGTCACTTCCTTGCCTATGAGAGCTGACTTTTTTTTTCCCTCAGCACCATCCTGAAAATACTCACCAAATGAACAAAATGCCAAAGCAAGTAACACCCAACGCAACTCTTCCATATGATCTCTTATTTTGTCCTGGGGGCTGGGCTTGGCATGTTTTATTTCATATATACTTGCACATACCAAGAGTTTCATTAAAAAACACACATCCCTGCTGGGTGATGGCTAGGATGGTTTTCTACTGTACAATGACACTGTCACCAATGGCAAAAAAAGTAGGTTAATCATAGGGTTGGGCCAGACGTCTGAACGTGCACACTTTAAAATTAATTTCGGGAGTGTTTGGGGTAGAGAACAGGGCAGAGGATGAAAGTCATGTACCCCTTTTGCCTGCTGGTGCTGTGTTTCACAACAGCAATTACAGCAGCGTTCATCCTGGCTATGTTCTCCCTGGTAACTGCCATTTTGTTCAAAGCCCTCTGAGTGAGCTATATCATCATCTAGCCTCATTCAGCCAGCATGGTGTAGTGGTGAGAGTGCTGGACTGGCAGCTGGGAGATCCAGGTTCTAGCCCCCCACTCGGCCACGGAAGCTCACTGGGTGACTTTGGGCCAGTCACAGACTCTCAGCCCAACCTACCTCACAGCGTTGTTGTTGTGAGGATAAAATGGAGAGGAGGAGAATGTAAGCCGCCTTGGGTTCCTTGCAAGAGGAAAAAAGGTGGGATATAAATTCAATAAATAAATAAATAAATAAATAAATAAATAATTCACAGAATGCCTTTAGAAATGATGCTACATGATGACATAGTGTTGTTTAGATGGCCATTATGGGGAACACAAAATGGTGTCACCAGCTAGCAGCTGCTAGCAGGTGCACAAGGTGACCAGAGCTAATATTATCTCTCCAACTGAGATTTCCCCCCACTCCCACATTGCCAAAATGACTTTTCTCCACCAGCAAATGCTGCAGTAAAAGGTGATTAATCCTTCAACCCACTCCTAGTGAACCTATCAAGTCAATGATAGAAGAACAAGTGGAAATGCACATGTTCCAATTGTCCCTGTTTACTAGGACAGTCCTCTTTTCAGGTATTGGTAAATCATTGTCTCCATTTTTGTCTTTTGAAGAGATCTGGGGGATGCCCTTCTAAAAAGTATGTTAGTGCGGGTTCTTGGAGTTGTCAGTGTTCAGGTCTCTGTATATTTAGTACATTTATATCCCACCATTCTTCCATCATGGAATTCAAGACAGCATTCATAGGGCTTGCTTGCAAGCAGTCTTCCATCCAGGCACTAACAAGTCCCAGACCTGCTTAGCTTCAGCAAGGCGGCTCTTTCATGTGCCCTAAGACCATGCCCTTTAGGACATCTCTACTTAATCCTTAATGGGTGTACTTAACTCCAGTACACCTAAACATGCACGCAACTGAACACACATGGATATGCTGGTGCACTGTTTCCTGTCCATCATCCCATACGTTTCTACATCCCATACGTTTCTGCTGAATATGCACGCATGCACGCACACACCAGGGGACAGCTCTGCTACCTGTTGCTTACAATCTAGACCAGAGGATGTTTAATTCTATCCCTGTTAATATCTGCGACTGGCTCCACTTCCATCTAGGGATGTCAGAGAATTCTGCGATGGATCTTGGTGAGGCCGAATGCCAGTGCATTCGGCCCCCCAAAATCTGTCGCGGAACGAAGCCCCCACCCCCCAACCCACGAAAGACGTGCAGGACGAAGTCCCCACCATCCCCAACCCACAAAAGGCGCGCGAAATGGAGCACTTACCTGCTCCCGTCCGCGCTGCTTTGTGAATGGCGGCTGTCCTGCGTCCGCCATTCACTTCCTCTTCATAGCCATGATAGGCTATGTAAATACTTACGTAGCCTATCATGGCTAATGCAGGGACACCATTTGCATCCCTGCGGAGGCCATGATATGCTATGCAAGTATTTACGTAGCCTATCATGGCAGCGGGGGGAAAAAAACCAGCATACGCAAATGGCATCGGCTACCACCATTTGCGTACACTTGGGTTTTTTTCCCCTGCCATGATTGGCTACATAAGTATTTACATAGCCTATCATGGCTAAATACAGGGACGCAAATGGCGGCGGCTATGACAGCCACCATTTGCGTCCCTGCAGGGCTGCCCAGTGGCCGGATATCCAGCCAGGCAGGATTCCAGGGGGGAGGACTGGATCACCTCCCCGCCGTCGAGGATTCCGGGGGGAGGGATGGAACGCCTCCCCCCCCCAGCAGAAACAGAATGGAACAGAAGGTAAGTGTTCCGTCTATCCTACTTCTATCTGCAAGGCATCAAAAGAGCTCATTCTACTTCTGCTGCTTTGACTGCCATCATCAGAGAAAATAACTTTTATACCCTCTGCTTACCACCTATGCCACATAATGTTTTGATCATTTCCAAATAATACCTGGAACTCAGGACCAGTCCCATCTCCAGTGCTCACTTCATTGTTGTTGCTACCATCTAAGCCAAAGAATTTTTAAAAAATGTTGTCCTTGCTGGTAACTGAATTATTATTCAATTG
Source organism: Heloderma suspectum (assembly GCF_057233095.1). Classification (NCBI taxonomy): domain Eukaryota; kingdom Metazoa; phylum Chordata; class Lepidosauria; order Squamata; family Helodermatidae; genus Heloderma; species Heloderma suspectum. The sequence continues at coordinate 29,792,064 of NC_139461.1, read as the reverse complement.
CAGTATTTTTATATTGATGGTCTTTTATTATGGGTTATATCCACAATATATGTTGGGTTGGATCTAGGCTTACTATGGAGTAAACCCCATTGAACATAGTGCAACATTCTTCCAAGTAAACATGTATGGGATTTTGCTGCCTGATTTTCATCTATGAAACGTTGGAAGATATGCAAATGCAAATGACCAAGAAGATCTCAGTATATTTATTTTAGTTATTTAGAATATTCTTAAATCTCTTCTCCATCATCCCAGAATGCAGGACATGGAATAATGGGCTGAAGTTACAAGAAGCCAGATTCCGGCTGAACATCAGGAAAAACTCCCTGACTGTTAGAGCAATATGACCATGGAACCAATTACCTAGTGGGCTCTCCCACACTGGAGGCATTCAAGATGAGGCTGGACAGCCATCTGTCAGGGATGCTCTGACTTGGATTCCTGCATTGAGCAGGGAGTTGGACTTGATGGTCTCGTAGGCCCCTTCCAACCCTACTATTCTATAATTCTATGATTCTATGCCCCTCTCTATGATTCTATGCCCCGATCATAACAAATTGTGGCAAGTTCTTGGTGGTATGGGGATACCAAGTCATCTTGTCTGCCTCCTGAGGAATCTGTATAACGACCAAGTAGCAACGGTAAGAACAGACCACAGAACAACGGACTGGTTTAAGATTGGGAAAGGAATACAGCAGGGTTGTATACTCTCACCCTACCTATTCAATCTGTACGCAGAACACATCATGCGATGTGCTGGGCTTGGTTAGGGGGCACCAACAGGGAGAGGAAGCTGCTGTATGACACATAGGATGTGTGTACATGCAGCTCGGCTCTCCCCACCCCATAAAGCCCCCCAGCCCCCAGCCCTTTTCAGTCGCTCCGTGCTCATCTTCTGAGTGCAGAGGACGGGGCTTCTCCACACTGCCTCTGAGGCAGCGTGGACGAGGGGGGAGGTTGGATTTCCGGGAACCAACCTTGCAGCGTGGGCTCCAAGGTAAGTTCCTGGAATAGAGCATATCCTATGGCCTTCTAGACAGTGTCTTGTGGCCATAGGATTGCTCCCTAAGGGAAGGTAGAATAATTCCTATAAAATTGGCTAACATTCTCAGAGGTTTACTATCTGCACACAAATCTTCACCTCTTCCCAGATACAAAGTAGCATTGTGATACTATGGGTACACTTTAAAAAGTAAAATGTCTGAAAAAGATCAACACGTAGGTGACATCTTTTATAACCTTATCTATTTTGCTTGTCAAATTGAATCAAATTGGTTTCATATCTGATAAGTTTATCATTCTGGTGGCAACCCTAATCCCTGACACTGCTTATGATGTCAGCCTATTCCTTTTGAAATGCTAAATTTTAAATTGAAGCCATTTTTTTCGATCTCTGTGTAGTTTATGTAGGCAGTAATGGATTTTCCACATAATTTCATGGGCCCCAAACTAAAAACCATGAGCTAGGAGCAAGGCTGCTCATATTACATCGTAGATAAATGCAGGCTTTCAAAATCTCAATTCTCCTTGCTTCAGAATTCAGGAAAACATTTTAAAGCCTCAAAAACTTCTGCCAACCTAATCACTCTTCAAATGCAGCCAGTTACCCGAGGGTTTGTTTAATCATTTTCCCCCTCCAATAATTTCCCATACACAGCTGTACTGAAATATCCTACAACCTCTGCAGTTTTGTTACATTTGTCTCTTGATAAGTTTTGCAATAAAATACGACTTTGATAAATCAAATTTGCCTTGCTCTAATTATTGTTGTGGCTTTGCTGTTTATTTAGAACAAATGTGGTCTGTTCAGTATTGACAGATTATACACACACACACACATGCACGCACGCACACACGTACACACTCTTGGAAATTAATCAGAAAACAGCCATGCTTTCTCAGCAGCTGCATGACAAATCAAGGAATACATTATGGGATGTTCACCCCATTAAAGAGCTTCTCAATTCATAGCTCTTATTTGACAGTCAAGATAAGAAAGATCAACCACCTTTATCATCTGGATACATTAGTCTAAATTAGCTCCATTATCTTCCTTATCATTGTCGGATTTTGCCACTTCCCCACTGAGGAAAAACTGTTGAAACTTTCTCCCTCCAGACTCCTTTTCTCTCTCTAGGCCTAGGGTATCTCTCATCACACTGGCTGACTTTTTCATTATCATCAGTCTCCCTACCTGTATGTGTTCTATGTACATCTAGGAAATTTACAGTCCTTGCAACAAATACCTCCTGCCCTCATTTGTGTCCCTTAAAACCTCAACTGGTGCTCATTAGCAATGTTATCACTCTATCCAATGTATTCTATTTATCTTTTGGAGGAACTTCGTAGGGATGTCAGAGAATTCCGCCATGGATCTTGGTCAGGCCGAATGCCAGTTCATGAAGCCACCCTCCCACCCGCCCCACGAAAGGTGTGCGAAATGGGACACCTACCTGCTGCCGTTCGCGCTGCTTTGCGAATGGTGGCCGCGGCCATGGCTGCCATTCACTTCTTCATTATAGCCGTGATAGGCTATGTAAATACTTATGTAGCCTATCACGGCTAATGCAGGGACGCCATTTGCATCCCTGCGGAAGCCGTGATAGGCTGCGTAAGTATTTACGTAGCCTATCACGGCAAAAAAAGGGGAATGCAAATGGTGGCGGCTACGGCCGCTGCCATTTGCGTTTCCTTTTTTTTTTTTTTGCTGTGACAGCCTACGTAAATATTTAGGTAGCCTATTACAGCAAAAGAGAGGGGCGCAAATGGCGTAGTGGCCGCCATTTGCACCCATCTCTTTTGCCATAATAGGCTACGTAAATATTTACGTAGCCTATCATGGCCAAAAATAAAAGGGAACGCAAATGGCGGCTGCCATAGCCGCCACCATTTGCGCTCGCTGTTTGTTTTTTTGCTGTGATAGGCTATGTAAATATTTACGTAGCCTATCACGGCAAAATACAGGGATGCAAATGGCGGCGGCTAGGGCAGCCGCCATTTGCATCCCTGTGTAGGCTGCCCAGCGGCCGGGTGTCCTTGGCTGGCGGCTCTGTGGAATCGCTGTGGAGTAGAGCCGGCTGGAGAGAATTTCGGGGGGAGGGACGGAGCACCTCCCCCCCACTGCGAATGTCACCCTTCGAAAAGGTAAGTGACTTTCGTACATCCCTAGGAGGAAGGGACAGCATTTATACACCCCCTGCCTTGTTTCACAATGCACTTAAAATGGAAACAATCTTGACATTTGTCAGGACAATGTACAAATGCACAGTAGTTATTTGTTCGATTTTTTTTCAATAAAATGCCATTCTATACAGGACAGAGAACGTTCATTCATTCATTCATTCACTCACTCACCCATTTATTACATTTCCATTCTGCCCAATAGCCAAAGCTCTCTGGCTGGTTCACAGCATGATAAAATATAATATAAAGCTGTTAACATTAAAAAAGTAGAACAGTTTGAAAACAAATTAAATACAATTAACAATAAAACTACCAGGACCTGATAAAGAGAAAAAAAATTAAAAGCCCCGTCATAGGCTGTCAAAGGCCTGGGATAACAAAATGTTCATAATGTTGCACAAGATGCAAGTAGGATCAGGCAGGGTCAGCCTGGCAGCTTCAGAGGCCCTGGAAGGGCCCAAGGGTACTTGAGTTGGACCCTCCTTTCCATTCCTTGGCTCCAATTTACTTAGCATTAAGGTGGAGAGGAGGGACCCCACCATTTTGGCATTCCCGTTATGACCTGGAGTGATGTCAACATGATGGGTGGGACTTGCTCCACTTGCATTCATACCTGGAATAAAGAGGTGAGGCACCCAGATTGAGTTACTAGGGCTACAACTTTATTAACATTAATAAAGGAGATCTACAAGTAGGGATGGGAGAATCAGTGAGGCCCGAACTCAGCAAGGGCCTCCAAGATCCACCTAGAAGCTTGGTCAGCCTCAGGCCCATACTCGAATGCAAGCTTTTTTGTTGTTATTTGAGTGGGAAAATATCATATTTTAAAAAGTGTGCACTAAAATGCGTGCTCCCCCCCCCCGCCATTGACTAAGGCATGAAAATGCAATTTTATTTTCCCCCAAATTTGGTGCACTTTCCCCAACAAATACATTTTGTGACCACCACAAGCTTGGGAATATGCAAGCGTTGCCCCAAAAATGTGCTTGCATTTGGGGGTGAGAACAGGGCACAAAATTCTCATGCATCCCTATTTGCAACCCTGCCCAGAGGAAGAAGTGATATACATCTTGCTTCCCTTCACACAATGTGGCCACACCATTAGGTACAACTTTCAGGAAAAAATCCAAAGAGGTAAGATCTTTGGTGATGCTTGCCTCCACCCAAGTGACTGGTAGTGCTCCGCACACCACAGCCCCTAAAGCAGACTCTGAAGCCATATGCCAATGGCATCCAAAGCTATTTGCAGCTTGGATTCTGATCTCCACTCTCCTGATCAGAAAAATACCCCATTTCAGTGACCCCAAAAGTCCTACCTTGGGACACACAAGAATGTCATACACATTTGGAAAATTAATGAAAATGCCCTGCTTGCAACCTCGAATTTGAGCTCAAACTTGAGCGTGGCTTTCAATAAAATCTCATGCTTTCTCAAGCTTGTGATTGCATTCACAGAATGCAACCTTTCAGAAAAATCTGCACTTTAAAATGTGTAGCTGTCCAAAAAGTACTGCAATTTTTAAAGTTTTCAAAAGTGAAGTAATGGGGAAAAGTGTGCATTTCACTGCATGCTTGCAAAAGCGTGCTTTTTCTCTATTCAGAAATGTGGACGTTTCCTGTTAAAGACAAGATAAAACAATGCTTGCATTCGTGAGCGAGAACAAGACAAAACAAGCATCAGGGTGGGTAAAGGAGAGCCTCAGTGACCACGGAAATGGCTCATTCACTCATCCCTAGTCCTACCAGACTTGTATGTCATCTCTCATTTCATGATATGCAAGCACTGATGGGGCCGGCTCCCACCCCACTTGGTGTCACACCATCTATGCAGGAATGCCCTGCCTGGTGCAATCACCTGACAGACAAAATTCAGGTGCCCAATCAACTCCAGGGCTCCAACAAGCCTCTTAGCATCACCTCTCAGGCACTGATGAACTCTGCCCATTTGTAATGTAGGTTCAGAATCTTTTCTTCTGGGAACTGACTAGGGATGAGCAGCAATTTTGTTTCAGTTCATTTTGATACAAAATTACCAAAATTTGCACATTTCTCTGCATTTGAGATGAAAAGAACTTGAGATTTAAAGAAAATTGAAGATGAGCAATACCGAAACTGACAGATTTGTCCATCCGGGCCCTGGGGTTAGAGTGCTTAGCTCTTGAAAGCCTGAGTATGAATCACTGTGTGTCCCTGGGTAATCAACTATGTTAGTGCTGACTTCGAGTTGCTACCTCTTCTTTCTGACAGGCTCCCCATCTTTAACAGCTATAGGGCAGGCAGGCACATGATCCTCTCAATGGCATGCTGGGAATAATTTGAATTTGGCCAGTGCATATTTTTGAGAATATAATTCCAATTCATTGTTGATGAAAATTTACTCATTTTTACAAGCTTTGTTAACTGTTTGTGTTTAGTCTACATGATCCAGGCTAATTCAGAAGATAGATGATTATATTTATATTGGTTTACTCTCATCTTTTATTTTTTCTTGCTTTTCTTTATATTTTTTATTTTAAAATAGATAATGTATCTAGTATAAAATATATTACTGATGGTTGAATGTTTATATTAAGATATATATATATATATATATATATATATATATATATAAATATAGGCTTTGGGGAATGAATTGTACACCTGTTTCTTTGATATAAGATTGATGATATGATATAGAAATGTAAGGTTGTTTATTAAACTGTAAGATTGTTAAGGTTATAGATATAGTTTTTAAAATAGAATAGCATCAGAGGCTGGGGGGTATTGGAGTTTAAATTCAATTCTTTAAGGGGGAGGGAAGGGGAGGGTGTTTTTTTCTCTTCACTTCCTTTCCTCCTCCCTTTTCCCTTTTTTCTCTTTTTCCCCCCTGGTGGTATGGGATTTGTAGTCTAAATATCTGGCGGACATCAGGTTGGGAAAGGTGGACGTAGAGGCTCCTTATGTTGGTATTTCCCAGATGCTAGGGGTCACAGCGATATGCACAGTCTGTGTATACTTACTCATCTGTTCCCAAAGTTCATTTTTTTATCACATGGAGAAGTTATTTTGCAGAGAGATCTAAATTAAAGTCTCTCCCGTTATCGTTGTGGAAATACAGTTAAGGGTAAGTGAATTTTTCACTATCAAGGGGGGGAAAAGTAATTACATGAAATGGAGGAGACGGTACTTGTCATGCTGGTGTTCTCTTCGTCAAGCCCGATACAATTCTTCTGATCACTGTGGGATGCTGCAATTCTCTGTAATTTTCTAGCATTGGCCTTTGAAAGAGAATACTTGGTATTTCTCTACCGGTGTGAGCTAAATTTTTTTGTGTGTGTGTTTTTTACCTTAAAAGCATGTTAGCACATACTGTAATTCCCCCCCCCCAGCTTCTGCAATCTTTGTCTTCAGATACTTTCTTAACTGATTGTACTTGATGCTCTCAACTACATGCACTGTGTGCTTCTTCTTTCTCGTACAAAATATTTTCTTCTCCCGCTAGTTTCAAAGTAAAATAATAATAATAATAATAATAATAATAATAATAATAATAATAATAATAATAATTCCAGAGAGGTTTGCCAGTCTCAGGCCCAGAAATGTGCTTTGGGGGGCCTAGTCATGCTAATTTCAAAGGAGCAGCAAACATTAGAAGCCCACAAATTCTTCTCCGGCTTGGATTACAATCTGAACCAGAGAAAACTACCTGGTGGTTTTACTCATCCTTTGAAAATCTGCCTGCAGGAAAACTGAGGCTGGGGGGCAAAAGAAATTCACAATTTGGGCCCTCTTAGCCCAACTGTCCTCTTAGCCCAATGGTTCCAGTTTTGCCTCCTAGCCCCAGTTTTCCTGGGGTCAGCTCTTCAAAGCAGCTCCATAACAAAGCAACAGAGAAATGTCTGTGTTGAACAGCTTGTCCTGGGGACTGGGGCAAAAGACCACCCCACACACAGGGAACCCTTGGACTAAGACATTCCCCTACAGTGGTGGGCTTTTGACCCCGAACCACAGTTTTTTTTCAGGGGCAGCAGCTGCTTGTCCAAGTAGTCCCCTAGCAAAACAACACAGCTGTTTCCCTTTTGCTTTGCTAAGGGGTGCTTTGAAGACCTCCACTGGAAAACCCAAATTGAATGAGGCAAAAGCCCTTGAAGCAAGAGGATTTGCTATGGGATGAGCTTTTTTTTCTTTCTCCAGCAGCATTTTATTCCCCAGGAGCAGCTTTTGAACGTGGGAAGATATTTGAGGAATTGAGAAAGGCTAGCAGGAAGGATGACCTTTCTGAGCTTCTGATTGGCTCCAAAAAGAAATTGAATTATTTCCAATCTAAGAATAAATAAATATAAACATAAATAACAAAACCCCATATTATTTTGAAGATCAGTATAATGATAGTCATCATTTCATATTGTGTTATAGAAAAATAGTATTATTTGGTTTACCTGTCCAAAGCCAGCAAGGACAAGCTGTACCATCTCTTTATAGCTCTATTGCAGATGTGGGCAACCTGCGGCCCTTCAGATGTTTTGGCCTACAACTCTTATCAGCACTAGGCAGTAGAGCCAATGGTGAGGGATGTTGGGAGTTGTAGGCCAACACATCTCAAGGGCCATAATTGCCCATCCCTGCTCTATTGCTTTGGGAGAAAAAAAATACCATCATGTGATCGTGGTTTCCACCTTTGCACATCTGATATTTACTAAGAATTTAAGAAACATTGGAAGCTTTGGGATAACAGTAGGCATAAGCATTATAACTCTGTTCTGGGGTAGGGCTGGGATATTTATCAAGCTCCTGGCGGGTCATTTGTGTAAGTCTATTTCACATAGGACCAAACTGTGTAGGCCAAACACATGGAAGATGAATGAGATCTCATCTGCTGTCCCTGCTCGAGCCCTGCTGGCATTCATAGGTTCTGTGTGCACAGAGCCGATGTGTATGCAAGCTGTATGCATGCAGCCCCTCTCCACATGATCAGGGACACATTATTTACAAACAGTGTGAAAAGGGTTATAGTTGGTGGGCTCGACGGACCACAAAGTGTTCAGATCTCTGCTACATGAGTGCATAGTATTATTGTTATTATTGTTTGGTTGGAGCCAAAGGTGCCTCACACAAACAACCACAACCCTCCTACAGTCTCCTGCACCCCATGAAAATTCTCTCTGACCCCTGAAGAGCATTGACTGGGTCATGCAATGCTATAGTAGGGACAAACACAAAGGTCCTCACTGATTTGGGATTATTCTTCCCCACCACCATCTCACACAACAGAACCCCAAGTATCCATGAAGTCTATCTTGACCTGCCAGAGAAGCTTTGGGGTCAGGACAGGTGGCTGCAGAGGAGAGGAGGTTGCATTCCTGAATTGTCTGCCTGCACAACCTTTGGTTAACCCATCATCATCATCTGTAGTGTTGTCATATCTTAGTTATTCTTGACATTTCAACTGAGAGCCATGGCATAAAGCACTCCTTTCCATCTGTTACTGACCAGGGCCTTTTTGCATGTAAAGGACTTTATCACAGAGGTCAATGCACTTGAAATCTCCGGATCAGTCCAAAAGAAAAGTGGTACAACCTTCAAAACTCAAGATAGCTCTCCTACCATGTATGGCATTCCCCTGGGGGCTTGAAAGGGGGGCTTGAACTTCTGTCATTGTGCTGCCTGCTTGAAAGTGCTAGAGATGAGAAATTCATTTTAGTCTGGTTTTGACCTGAATTTACCCAATCCCAGAACCAGCTGCAGACCCAACCACAATCTGTGGTCTGAAGTCCATACATTTCCAAGCTTGCAATATGATTTGTGCAACAATGAACTTAAAAAATGCATACATTTGAAAAATGCACACATACATGCTTTAGTCGTTGAGAGAAACATGTGAACATTTAAAAAATGCACATAACTGATGCATACATTTGGAAAAATGTGCACAAAACTACACATTTTTTTGGTGGGGAAAAACCTGAAGCTTGAAATCTGATATGGAGAGGAGTCAGTATAAGCGTCAAGTGGAAACTGGAAAAGCTCAACAAGCTCGAGTTTTGCTGATGCACACATCCCGAGGGAATGCAAAAGTAAAGGTGTTGTTAAGCTCCTGGCAAGACACGGCAGGGTGCATTTGGCTTTGTTAAGTCATATGCAAACCTGATCACTCTGCATTGTACAATAGATAGCAAGTGCAGAAAGCAGATCTACAGTTATAACATTCTTGACAACGCTGGACACAATCCAAATTCACAACTGCAAATTCCTTATATACCTGGCTGAATCTAAAAAAGTTAGAATAAAATATATACCTAACTCTACAATCCAAAATATGTTTACTCAAAAGGAAATCCAATGGAAATCCATTGATGCTCTGACTTGGATTCCTGCACTGAGCAGGCGGTTGGACTCGATGGCCTTGTAGGCCTCTTCCAACCCTACTATTCTATGATTCTATGATTGTTCTCAATGGGGATTATTCCCTAGTAAGTGTGTTAGGAATGCGGCCTCTCTGTCTTTAGTTTCTGAATAGTAATATCAGACTTAAGAGTTTTACATGCCATAATTTGCCTGCCACATTATAAAACATGTGCCTATTAACTTTATGTGCATGCTACTTCTTCACCTGTTTCTTTGATTCCACTTTTCAGCTTCACACTCTTCCACTTGAACAAAAGATACAATTTGATGGAAGACTATTTTAACAAGAGCTGAGAGTTTTGGGAAAATTCTGCCTGGTTAGTTGTCTAGCTTTCTGGAAAATAAATATATAAAAATTTGCAAGCATGAAAGCCTGGGGGAAACTTGATTAAAGTAAGTGGGGAAATAAAATCAAAAGGAAAAATGCAGCAAGACATAGATTAAAACCTAAACGATGGGGAAGATAAGTGAGATTTCATTAATAACAACAAAAACTGAAGCGCGCTTTTAAAAATGCATTTTTGCTTGCATTTGGGCTGTGGATGTTCCCACAGCTGTCTCATGCTAAGATGCTTATATGAAAAGCAAAGATCACTGGAAGAGTATTCACCTTTCTTGTTATTTACCAACTCTATTTCTAAACAGAGCCAGTGTGATGTAGTGGCAAGAGTGTTGGACTGGGAGCCGGGAGATCTGGGTTCTCATGCCCACTTGGCCATGGAAGCTCACTGGGTGACTTTGGGCCAGTCACAGACTCTCAGCCCAATTTACCTCACAGGGTTGTTGTGAGGATAAAGTGGAGAAGAGAAGGAGGATAATGTAAGCTGCCTTGGGTTCCTTGCAAGAGGAAAAAAGGCGGGATATAAATGCAATCAATAAATAATAAATAATAAATAATAAATAGATATGTGGTCCTGGTTAAAGTCTAAAGCAGATATCCCTCACAATATCGCATCTCCTGTTAGATAAGAGTTGATCTAAGGCCAAGTAGTTTGAGATAGTCAAAGTTAGGTGTTGTTAGGTGTTAGCACATACTTGTGAAACTTTGCTCTGATTTGTTCTGGGAATATTTTGTAGCTATATACATTGCTGTATATTTCAAGGCATTCTGCTGCTTTCACAGCACAATGTCTGTTGGGTTGGATCCAGACTTAGTCACATTTAGGGTAGATCCACTGAAATCAATGGGACAAGTTAGTCATTAATAAATTTAGTCCCACTGATTGCAGTGGGTATACTCTAAACCTGACTAAAACAGGATCCAACCTTTTGTTTCTAACTTTTTGTGTAATCAGCAATAGCAGCTCAATTAGACAACAAACAGGGTTCATAGAATGCATGGAGGAACAGGTGGGATCATGACCTCTGCAAGTTCAGTGAAAGATCTGAATAGTCTCTGAGCATACAACTTGGATGTGCTTAGACTCTCTCCAAGTGACTGAATATCCTTCTTTTTCAGGGTGCCCAGTTTCACATAGGGACCCTACACATATACAGTTTGAATGTGGATAGGCATTCTACAGAGATTCAGCCAAACATGTGGACAGCTGCTGCAACTCTTCATCTTCTTCATGCTCTGTCTACTTCCTCTCTCCTAAACTGAGGTGTAGTGTAGCACCTTCCAAGCCCCTTTTCCAACTGTGAGATATCTACAAATCATGACTATTTTAATGCCACTGTCAATGTTGAAACATAGGTTTAAATACCTGTACTGGGGGCCTGGCGGGGACCTTACCATGGCTAGGGGTGTCATTGTTACATAATAAGAGCTGATCTGCATGTTGTACCCACCTTGTGAAGGTTACTGAAACAGCCTCTGATATGGTTGTGTGTGACTGCTGTGGAAAAGTCCGTCAAGCAATTATGGCAAACGATTGCCCTATTCAGAAATTTCTCTCCATGCCACCTCAGTCAAGAGACAGTAGGGCTCTGTACACTCAGCCTACCCCCACCGTCATACCTGGTGATGTACAAGAAGTTAGCTTCAGTTTGAAAATCACTTGAAAATGCCCCATTGACAAACCCAAACTATGAACATGAACATTAGTGTGTGTTCTCTGAAAATGTTCACAAATTCCCGGACGTGGCATTCACATTTGCAAAATATGCACTTTTTAACATACACAATTTTAAAAATGCCCAATTTAAAGTGTGTGTGTTTTTTGAATTGTGCATTTTTAAATGGATTTTTTTTAATGCATGCTTCTTAAAATTCACATTTTCATGCCTTAGGAAATGCACTTCTGAAAAATGTGCACTTTTCCCGATCTAACAGGAAAAAAAAAAAAAGTTGCACACAAGGACAGGAGCAAGCCGGACTGAGCTTTGCAATGAAGCTTGAAGAATTTTGGCAAGCTCGGGGATCCATGGTTTTCCCATCCCTTGTCAAACCTTGTGCCAGACCCTTCCCAATGCTCCCCATGCTGCAATGCAATGCACTGAAGAAAGATCTGAAGGAGAGACGCCTGCAGGCTGCAGCAGGGGTAGGGCAAACATATGCAGCGCCACTGTCTCTCCACCCAATTGCAATCATGTGGAGAAAAACTCATGAACAGGGATGTCAAGATTCTCCTTATGACCTGGACCCCCTGAGCAACCCCTTAAGGATCTCTTGCCTCCTTTAGAGTCCCACCTTCCTTCTTTTAAATTTCCCCTTTCCAGTAACGTGGGGTTTGAGCTGTAGACATGGGGTGACTGACACTCTAGACACATGGTTTAACCACAACCATTTACTAGTAAATTTAAAGCAAACAAATCACAACTAAAGGTATTTACCTGATAAAGCTGAGTGATAAAGGCCTTGAAAGAAAATAAAAGTTGCAAAATGCACATTCCTTTGCCCTAGCTGTCCTTAGATGTTTTTAGGCTGCTTCTTCTGCTCACACTTCAGATTTTGCTCTCACTTCAGGCTCTGGCTGTTTCTCTCTCTCTTGCTGTAGCTGCAGCCTAGTCTTTCTGACCCTTACTGTCTCTCTTGCTCTCTTTATATACCCTCCTCCCTCAGGACCAAAAGTACTGCTTCAAACCTGAAGAAATGAAACTTAACTGGAGAAATGAAACTGGCACTTAACTGGAGAAATGAAACTATTCCTCTCAGGGTTACCTCCCTCCCAACAAAAAACTCCAGGCCTCTAAGCCTGACCATCCTTTGCCTCTGTGGGCCTCAAACTTTCACAAGGGCTCATGTGATGAGCAGCAGTAGAGGTTACAGTCCCAGCATGCATATGGCGGCTATTGCCAGCATGCTTCATATTGAATGAATATATATTTTGTGTTGTTCAGTCATTAAGTCGTGTCCGACTCTTCGTGACCCCATGGACCATAGCACACCAGGCCTTCCTGTCCTGCACTCTCTCCCGGAGTGTGCTCAAGTCCATATTCATTGCATCGGTGAAGCTATCTAGCCATCTCATCCTCTGCCGTCTCCTTCTCCTTTTGCCTTCAATCTTTCCCAGCATCAGGGTCTTTTCCAGTGAGTTTTCTCTTCGCATAAATATATGTATGTATGTATGTAACAGTGCTAAGACTTTTGGTGAAAAGTCTTATTGTCAAAAGATATTGCAAAAAGATATTGTAGGAGCAATACAACATTCCAGAGGTGCTTTCAGGCAGTGGAGGCTGGTGGCTCCGATTTTGGTGGGGCTGTGATTCGAGGGTTTCTGTCAGAACCATCTAGAACTCTGAAGGAGCTATCCAAGGTGCTGCGCCATATCCCCCAAATGGGTTCAGCACTTTGGATAGCTCCTTCAGAGTTCTGGCTGGTTCTGACTGAAACCTAGAATGGATTCACACCCCCACTGAGATCAGAGCCACCACCCTCCACTGTTTTCAGGTATATCTGTACATGAAGCTGCTGCATTGGCATATCTGGCCCAGTATTGACTACTCCAATGGCAGTTGCTCTCTAGGGCAGGGGTGCAGAACCTCAGGCCTGGGGGCCATATCTAGCCCTCCTGAGGTCCCAATCCAGCCCTCTGGGATTCAGCAGATTATTTATTTATTTATTTATTTATTTATTTATTACATTTCCATCCCACCTTTCTTCCATTGTGGAATTCAAGGTGGCTACATGTGGTTTCCAGGTGGTTGCCCCTCCAAGCACTGACCAGACCCAGACCTGCTTAGCTTCAGCAAGGTGAATTCCTCATGTGCCTTCAGACTGTGCCCTGAAACCAAACCCTCTTCCTCTAGCCCCACATCTTTCCCATGGCCACCAAACTCTCAGGAATAAATCTGAGTGCCAGGAGCTCCCTAGCTGCCTCTTGCAGTCCTCACCAATAGCCAACTCAGGACACAGACGACGAGGGAGGGAGTCTTTCCGAGACTTTATTCCTTTATTACTTTATGACTCTTTCAGAATACTAGTCACTAGCGCCAAAGCAAGGAACAGCACTGGGGAAAGATAGCAGAGTAGCCTAAACTCCAGGTAAGGCAGCTGGTCCATGTTTGAAGGAGAATCACGGGAAGACCCTGAACTTATGGGCTAGGGAGAGATCCTCCCTCTTTCCCTTGGGTCCTCGGGATGCGACCGTTGTTTGCGCGCCAAACGAGCAGAGCGCCTCCTTTCGGCGCCCTCCATCTGTCGTCACTCCCTGCGTCTGCACGAAGCATCCAGCAAGCCCCCTCCAGCGCTCTCTCGCTGCCAGGGTCACTATCTCTCCCAGGAATGCTGGCAGGAGAAATCTCTGCCAGCTGCTGTGCTTGTGAGAGATGAGTGAGCTCCTCTCCCACGGATTGCTGTTCCTCCTCAGAATCAGAACTGCTCTGGAGCTCTATTGGCTCAGTTTCCACCCTGACACTGAGCATGCGGAGATGTGTGGCAGCTCAGAGTCATAATCAGAATGGGAACAGCCAGAACAGGGGAGGAACCCTCCCTAGTGAACTCAGATATGGCAAGACTTTTCTTCCCCAATACCTTGACTCACAGATGGCCCAGCCTGAACAGCCTCCCCTTTCCTCCACCATGAGAACCCAAGTTTCAGGGGGGAAGGAGGAGGAGGGGAGCGAGGGGCAGGACTTGAGGGATACTAAGGTCCATCACAGAGTGAAGTGGGAAACGTTTTAGGCAAGGCTCAGATGCTCCTCCAGGTTAGCTACTCATGGGAGCCACCCTAAGGCAGCAGCATCCCTGCAAAGTAATTCTGGCTGAGAAGTTCTTGCCCAGACTGCTTGCAACTTCTCTAACTCCCACTTGATCTCTGCTATTGATATTCGTAGATGTGTGGATTAGCTGTTTCATTGCAGTCTGAGAGTTTCCTAGAATCTGCATTTGTAAAGAAGCTAGTCGTTAACTAATAAAGTAGCGTAGCCAGAAGCCTTGTTTCCCAGAGTGTATTGATTGCAAAGGGGGAGGACGAAGGCATGTGACACAAACATTTGGTGGCTTCCCCATGGGGATGTACGAATCCCTTACCTGGTTCCATTCTGGGGTGTCTGCGGTGGGGGGGACGCGATCTGTCCCTCCCCCTGGAATCCTTCCCAGCCAGCTTCACTCCACGGCAAGTCCGCAGAGCCGCCAACTAGGGCCGCCTGCAACTGGACCTCCATCCACTGCCGGGCTGCGGACGCAAATGGCAGCTGCCGTAGCGGCCGCCATTTGCATCCCTGCATTAGGCGTGATAGGCTATGTATATATTTACATAGCCTATCATGAAAAGAGCAGGGACGCAAATGGCGTAGCGGACATCATTTGCGTCCCTGCTCTTTGCCGTGATAGGCTACGTAAATACTTACATAGCCCATCACGGCTAAAGCAGCAAGGGAGATGGCAGCCACAGACCAGGGCAGCCATTCACAGCCACAGACGAGGGCAGCGGACAACCGACAAAAGGTAGGGCCCGTCCCGGGGAAGTTTTGCAGGGTGGCGGGGGGGATTGCTCTGTTCGGAATTCTCAAACATCCCTACTTCCCAGCTTTTGTGCAGTTTTCTGATTTTTTGCCCTGCCCCCTTTGCCTTTGTCCCCACCCATCCCTGGAGCGCAGCTCTCGAGAGCTTGTCTGAATTGTAATTCAGCCCTTGGGCTGAAAGAGGTTCAATATCCCTCTCTAGGGCCTTATCAGAAGGCTTTCCCTACCTTATTGCTCAATATTCTTTGAACTAAAGATGCTGTGTATTGAACGTCAGACCTTCTGTATGCACAGCAGTTCACAAATATAGAATGGCTATGCTCTCATTAGAACATCCATCGCAGAGGAAACGCTGAGAGGAGTCATGACTGATCTGCTTTATAAAAACAAAGCCAGATATGGACAAGTCTGTGCCATCAGGGTTATCAGGCCGAAAGCTTTTCATGTGGACTTAGCAACATGCAAAGAGATAGTAATGCTCTGTATTACACTTCTTAATTTAGGGAACATGTCAAGATTTATTTTTTTTAATTGGCACTCTGAATGTTTTGTGCTGCCAGCTTCCATCAGCCGCTCGTATGCAGCTGTCAGTGCCAGACACAGTCAGCAGAAGAGCTGGTTAAAACTTCCTCTGCCAGCTGTGCAAAGTTTTATATTGAGCAGTTATGAGACTTGGCAGGAGTTTTCAACTTCATTCAGTGGCTCGCCAACCCCTGCAGATGGCTGGCCTGAGACAGCAATGGAGAGGCACAAAATTAAATGGATATGATTTTGATCATCTTAGGGCCAATGTACATGGGGCTTTTGCTCCAGTTTTACTCCACCCGCAAAATGATTGTGTTAGATGATGAATGCCCCTCCCTGTAGGTAGCACAGTGTTTCTTCCCCTACTCTTTTTTCCCCCAGACTCATTTTGTGTTGGATTTCCCCATCACAGCAGCTTCAGTGCAGTTTGGGACCTCAGCTGGCTTTGGCATGGGCTGGAAGAAATGACACTGACTGGATTAAAGGAAAGTTGCATGGGGCGGGGAGAGCAGAGGGCTAAATATGTCTTCCTGGAAGTAACTCATTGCCTTCAATTGCACTTTGCTGAGTACAGGAACACAGGGGTCAAGAGAATTAGTTTGCCTGCTATTTGTGTGTCGGAGTTTAGGAGAAGAGCTATTCTTGATGCTTTGAAACTACACAGTTGTACAACATTTGCGTAGGGATGTCAGAGAATTCCGCCACGGATCTCGGTGAGGCCGAATGCCAGTGCATTCGGCCCCCTAAACTAGGGATGTACGAAAGTCACTTACCTTTTCGCAGGGGTGCTTCGCGGTGGAGGAGAGGCGCCCCGCCTCGCCTGGACGAAATTCAGGCCGGGGAGAAGCGCCCCATCTCCCCAGCCGCGAAAGAAAAAGTAAAAAAAAAAAAACAACCCGTGATAGGCTATGTAACGATTAATGTAGCCTATCACGGTTAGATTTCCAAAGTCAGCCATGATAGGCTACGTAAATCGTTACGTAGCCTACCACAGGTGACTTTGGAAAAAAAAAAAAGCGCGTATGCAAATAGTGTAGTCTACGTAAATCTTTACGTAGACTACCGGGACCAAATAAGGAACGCAAATGGCGGCGCACATAGGGCGCCGCTATTTGCGTACGCGCTTTTTTTTTTTTTAAGTCACCCGTGATAGGCTATGTAACGATTTATGTAGCCTATCACGGCTGACTTTGGAAATCTAGCCATGATAGGCTATGTTAATCATTACGTAGCCTATCATGGGGTTGTTGTTGTTTTTTACACTTTACTTGGTAATGGCGGTGGCGGCAGCCAGTCGGAAGACCAGCTGCCGCCCCCACCCCCGACGAAAGGCCGACGAACCACCGCCGGAACCGCGCTTGGTCCCCCGAAGATTCGGGGAGAAAGTCTCCGCCATCCCTACCCTAAACTCCGGGGCGGAATGGCCTGCCACCCCCCTGCCCCCCCTGCGGATCCCCCCCGGGATGAGACTTACCTGGGGTGGATGTTTCGAGCAGCGGCGGTGGCTGCAGCAGCTGGTCTTCCGACCGGCTGCTGCTAGGGGTGCACAAAAGTCACTTACCTGGTCTCACAGCTTTTCGCAGTGGGGGGGAGGCGCTTCGCTGCTCTCCCCGCGAAGTTCAGGCCGGGGGGGGAGGCTTCCCGCCTCGCCCGGCCGAAATTCAGGCTGGGGGGGAGGCTTCCCGCCTCGCCCGGCCGAAATTCAGGCCGGGGAGGAGGCGCCTCGCCTCGCCCGGCCACGAAATTAAAAGTTAAAAAAAAAAACGCCCCCGTGATAGGCTACGTGACGATTAACATAGCCTATCATGGCTAGATCTGCAAAGTCAGCCGTGATAGGCTACGTAAATCGTCACGTAGCCTATCACGGGTGACTTTAAAAAAAAAAAGCGCGTACGCAAATGGCGGCCCCCATAGGGAGCCACCATTCGTGTTCCTTATTTGGTCGCTGTAGTCTACATAAATCTTTACGTAGACTACGGCGAAAATAAGGGCAACGCAAAAAGGGCAACGCTTATTTTTCTTCATCTTAGTCTACGTAAATATTTACATAGACTAAGACGAAGAAAAATAAGGAACGCAAATGGCGGCGGCCGTAGCCACTGCCATTTGCGTATGCATTTCCCCCCCCCTTACCCAGAGCCCTCTGTGGCCGGAAATCCGGCTGCAGACGGCCCTGGCCTGGGCCTAGCCGGCTGCTCCACGGAGCCGCCACGGAGCACAGCCGGCTCTCGAGGATTCTGGGGGGAGGACTATATTGCCTCCCCCCCAGCAAGGATTCCGGGGGGAGGGACAGAGTGCCTCCCCCCCCAGCAGAAGCCCGCAGAGCCAGGTAAGTGGGGTTTCGTACACCCCTACATTTGGGTCAGGAGAATGGAGGGGAACCAGCCCTGATGCTTTGAAACTGCAGTTGTGGAGCAGAGGAAGTGTGAAGGTACACAGAGCCGTACTGTAGGGGTGTATGAACTTCACTTATCTGGGTCCACTGGGGGGGGAGGCAATCTGGTCCTCCCCCCGAAATCCTCCCTGGCCGGCTCCGCTCCACGGCAATACAATACGATTCTTTATTGCTTAAAGCCATAGGCCACCACAATGTACATTAAAGAGAGAGAGAAAGAGAGAGAGGGAACAGTCACATATCTGTATATACATAAATTCATACATCCAACAGAATCATCCCTAGTAGGCTGTTTGGGCTTTGACACGTATTTTCCTTGCTGCCAAGGCAAATTTTCCTACCTGAGCAGTGGTGAAAGCATCAGCGCCAGAAAGAAGAACACATATCTGTTCTGAAGGTGTTCTATTTAGGAGGCTCTGGGAAATAATGGCAAGAAATTTATGCCTAGGATGGCCATAGGGAGGGAATCATAGTAAGTAATGAGAGACATCCTCAACCTCCCCAGACCCACAGATACAGAGTCTCTGATGAACTGGGGTATTGTCAAATCTTCCCTCCAAGAAGGCAGAAGGCATGCATTGTAGACGCAATGCTGTAAATGATTTCCGTAAGTGAGGCACAGTCAGAGTTGTAAAGTAATTCTCCAGACCAAATGATGTATTATATAATGGGTACCAGCAAGAATAAGGCATTTGTGAGATTGTAACCAAATCCATCCACTTAGAATAAAGATTTTTTTTCTTTAAGCCTCTGCTTTACTCTATCAGAAGAGAAAGAAGGAAAGGACTCAGTATCAATTCCATAAGCTTGCAACATAGGTTTGTTCAGGTTTACCCAAGACTTTTAGGATGGGGTCTGAAGTTGCTCTTGAAAGCATTTTTTTGGAAGGTGGGAATTGCTCATATGGGTCAACTTGAGCCAATACAAAGCAAGAGCAGCATGAATAGATGTTTTAACTGAAATCAATCCTACTTCTGCCCTTAGAAGGGCTCCAGGTGTACTCTGGAGGACAGTTAAGAGAGATCTCATAAAAGAGTTCTGAACCACCTCAAAAATAGAGGCATTCGTGTATCCCCATACCTCAGCCCCATATGTCAGTTGTGAAACTACCTTCTTCTGAAATATCTCAACTACAGGGGCAACCAAACTTCCCCCTTGTGATCGAGACAACTGAAGGAGAGATTGAGTATCACCATAATTACATGTAGATGTCGTCTCCACGAAAGTCAGGCGTTGAAATTAAGGCCCAAATATCTAAAGTTGTTCATTTGTTCAATGGATTCATTGTCCAACTTCCACATATATGTTTTCCTTTTCTTCCCAAATACTACAATTTTAGTCTTAGCATAGTTAATAGACGAATGCTCTGTTGTGCAAAATGTACTCAACTTTCTCAAGAGCCTTCGCATTAGGGGTGAACGAAAGTCACTTACCTTTTCTCGCAGCTTTTTCGCGGTGGGGGGGAGAGCTTCGCTGCTCCCCCTGTGAAGTTCAGGCCGGGGGGGGGAGGCTTCCCGCCTCGCCCGGCCGAAATTCAGGCCGGGGGGGAGGCTTCCCGCCTCGCCCGGCCGAAATTCAGGCCGGGGAGGAGGCTTCCCGCCTCGCCCGGCCGCGAACACGAAAGTAAAAAAAAAAAAAAAAAGTCCCCTGATAGGCTACGTGACGATTCACGTAGCCTATCACGGCTAGATCTGGAAAGTCAGCCGTGATAGGCTACGTGAATCGTCACGTAGCCTATCACGGGTGACTTTAAAAAAAAAAGCGCGTACACGAATGGCGGCCCCCATAGGGAGCCGCCATTCGCGTTCCTTATTTAGTTGCTGTAGTCTACGTCAATGTTTACGTAGACTACGGCGAAAATAAGGGCAACGCAAATAGCGTTGCCCTTATTTTCGCCGTAGTCTATGTAAACATTGACGTAGACTACAGCGACCAAATAAGGAAGGGGAATGGCAGCTCCCTATGGGGGCCGCCATTATCCGTACACACATTTTTTTTTTTTTAAGTCACCCGTGATAGGCTACGTGACGATTCACGTAGCCTATCACGGCTGACTTTGCAAATCTTGCCATGATAGGCTACGTGAATCGTCACGTAGCCTATCAGGGGACGTGTTTTGTTTTTTTTTTCTTTCATTGCAATGGCGGGGGCGGCAGCCGGTCGAAAGAGCGGCTGCCGCTCCCGCCCCGCTCGAACACCGGACGAACCGCCAGCCGGACCCGCCGCCGGGAGGGACATTCAGGGAAGGTAAGTCCCGTCCCGGGGGGGGGCGGGGGGCGGGGGGGCGGAGGATTTCTCCCCGAAACTTGTTCGGGGGGCCGAACACGTTGGCGCTCGGCCCCCCGAAGTTTCGGGGAGAAATTCTCCGCCATCCCTACTTCGCATACCAATTAATGTAGTGGAAATCATTGTGATATCATCTGCATATAGGAGGATGGAGAGTTTAACATCCTGAATAGAAGCTGGGAAGCATTCCAAATCACTCAGTTCTTGTACAATGCTATTAATATAAAAATTAAAAAGAAAAGGGGCCAATAAACATCCCTGATGCACTCCTTTATCAGTTGGGATGCTTTCTGATAACAATCCATTCACCCTCAGCCTAACTCTAAGCGTAGTGTCAGAGTGAAGCATTTGGATTAAAAGGAACAGCCTTCTATCAATGTTTGTGGCATAGCTTTTGCCACAAATGATCTCTATCTACAAGGTCAAAGGCTGAACTAAAATCCACAAAAGTACCAAATAACTCTTTTCTATCATGCTGAGAATATTTCTGTATTAGGTGATGGAGAACAAAACACTGGTCTATTGTAGATTTCCCCTTTGCAAACCCAGCCTGTTCTTCAGCTAAAATCAAGTTTTCAGCTTCCCTTGACTAATTTCTGTAAAAGATATTTAGTATATAATTTTGAAACAACATTAAGCAGACTTATTGGTCTAAAATTATTTGGATCTGCTTTAGAGCCTCTCTTGTAGGGATGGACAAAGGTCCCTTACCTGATCCCGCAGCTTGCTTCACAGTGGGGGGGAGGCGCTCCGTCCCTCCCCCCCAAAATTCTGGGCGGGGGGGAGGCGCCCCATCCCTCTGGCCGCGAAACCTCATCTCCTGCCAGGACACAAATGGCGGCGGCCGTAGCCGCCGCCATTTGCGTCCCTGCAGTCAGCCGGGATAGGCTATGTAAATGTTTACGTAGCCTATCACGACTGACTTTGAAAAAAAAAAAAGTGCGTATGCAAATGGCGGCGCCCATAGGCGCCGCCATTTGCATTCCTTATTTTGGCACGTGTAGCCTACATAAACATTTATGCAGACTTTCACGAATGTCCCTCCCGGCGGCGGGTCCCAGCGGCGGTTCGGCAGGTCTTCGTCAGGGGAATTTCTCCCCAAACAACCTTCAGAGGACCGAATGCGTTGGCATTCGGCCCCCCGAAGTTTCGGGGAGAAATTCTCCCCCATCCCTACTTAGTCTACGTAAATGTTTACGTAGACTAAGACGTGCCAAAATAAGGAACGCAAATGGTGGCAGCCATGGCCACCGCCATTTGCGTACACACGGGTTTTTTTGTTTTTTTTTAAGTCAGCCATGATAGGCTACATAAAGATTTACGTAGCCTATCACAGGTTTTTTTTAAAACCGAGCTGTGATAGGCTATGTAAATCTTTATGTAGCCTATCACATTTTGTTTGTTTGTTTGTTTGTTTGTTTTTAAACTGGAAATGGCGGCGGTGGTGGCAGCCGGTCGGAAGACCGGCCGCCGGAGCCGCCAGCGTCGAACCGCCGCCGGAGCCGCCGCCGCCACCGCCGCCGCCAGGAAGATCCGCCCCAGGTAAGTCCCATCCCAGGGGGGGCGGGGGGCGGGCCGTTCCACCACCGATTTCAGGGGGCCAAATGCACTGTCATTCGGCCTCCCCGAGATCCGTGGCGGAATTTCCGTACATCCCTACGCAAATGGCAGCTGCTACACCATTTGCGTCCCTGCCTTTTACCATGATAGGCTATGTAAATACTTACGTAGCCTATTATGGCAAAGAGCGGGGCTGTCATTTGCACCCCTGCTCTTTGCCGTGATAGGCTATGTAAGTATTTACGTAGCCTGTCACAGCCTAATGCAGGCAGGCAAATGGCGGCCTCTACAACAGCCACCATTTGTGGCCGCAGCAGCCCAGCCGCGGCCGGAAGACAATCCAGAGTCACCTCTGCGTCCCCCACCAGGTAGGTCCATTCCGGTGGGGATTTCGGGGGGGAGGCCATTCTGCCACAGACTGCAGGGGGGTGGATTCTAAAGAATCCGGCCTCACTGGAGTCTTTGGTGGAATTCTCCAACATCCCTACCGTACTGATTCTAAAAGCTTCACTGATTGCAACGGTGGGAGGGGGCAGAGAGCAAGCCTCTGCTCATTCACTTCACCCATCTAAGCCCCAAACTAATGTAGTTTCAGGTGCTATTTGCCCCATGCAAGCGGTTTGTGTTTTTAAAATGAATACACCGCATTACTGGCTACCATTTGCCCTGGGAGGAGTTAACCCTATTTCATGAAAATCTGTATTTAAACAGAATCACCTCAGAAATCTTCTCCATGTAGGGATGTACGAAAGTCACTTACCTTTTTGCAGAATTGATTCGCTGTGGAGGGGAGGCGCTCCGTCCATCCCCCCAGAACCTCGATGGGGGGGAGGCAATCCGGTCCTCCCCCCTGGAATCCTGCCTGGCCGGCTCCTCTCCGTGGCAGCTCTGCAGAGCAGCTGGCCAGGCCCATCCACAGCTGGAGTTCCAGCTGTGGACGGGCCGCTGTGGACCCAAATGGCGGCCGCCATAGTAGCCACCATTTGCGTCCAGCCAGGCAGCCATGATAGGCTATGTAAGAATTTACGTAGCCTATCATGGCTAACCCCCCCCCAAAAAAACCCAGCGTACGCAAATGGCGGTGGCTACGGCAGCCGCCATTTGCGTTCGCTATTTTTCACCATTTTAGCGTAGTGGGTGCTATTTGCGTTCCCCTTTTTTTTAGCCGTAATAGCCTATGTAAATATTTACGTAGACTAAAACGGCAAAAAATAGGGAACGCAAATGGCAGTTGCCGTAGCCGCCGCCATTTGTGTATGCCATTTTTTTTGGGGGGGTGCTTGGCTTGCTGTGATAGGCTACGTAAATAGTTACGTAGCCTATCACGGCAAAAACCAGGATTCAAATGGCGGCCGCGGCAGCCGGATCTAAAGACCAGCCGCCGCTGGAGCCGCCACCATCCGGAACATCCGCCCCAGGTAAGCCTCGTCCCAGGGGGAATCTGCGGGGGGGGGAGGGGGGCAGGCCGTTCCACCATGGATTTTGGGAGGCCAAATGCCAGTGCATTTGGCCTCACTGAAATCCGTGGCGGAATTCTCCGCCATCCCTATCTCCATGTAGATTCAACCTTAGAGGCATTCTTTTAACTTCCTGCAAAATTTGAACAGATGCAGGTCCTTCCACTTTGGCACTGAATTTCACTTTAGGGGAAATCAAGTGACAACTAGAGATGTGAAACAACAACATACTAAGAAATTTATTAATCTTATTAGAATTTGGCAGTCTGGACAGTAGACTCCACATCCACATCATGCATATGTAAGGGCAAGAGCCAGTTCACATGAACCTGAAAAGTGAGTTATCAGTCTGTGGCCTGCTTGTGTGTGTGCGTGGTGAAGCACATATGTGAATGCTTCACACCGTTAACAGATTCCAGGTTTTCTGTGAGTTCCAGCCAACCATATGAAGTCTTTTGATCAGTGGTGTAGTGGTAAGTTTTGAAGTTCAAGCGCTCACCATAACAGTCCCCACAGCTATGCCCCCAAGGAGACTGATAGCAACATGTACGGATGCCTGGCACTGGAAAATCCAGCAGCGTGCCCATTGGACTTCCTCAGCGTGCCCAACTTGGCTTGCATTTCTGAGCCAAGCTACAGGTTTTCCCCGAATTCTGGGGACTTTTTACATATTCATGTGTGTATGTGTGTGGGGAGGGGTTGGCCATGACTTGCACAAATTGCAGCTGTTGTTATGGAAATTTGTGCAATTTGTGCCCACAATTTGTGGAAATTCAAAAACACCAAAAATTACCATGTCAGACCACATCAGACAACATCAGGCCAGCTAGTGGACGATGAACCAAAGTCTGTGGGGCCAAGCCGATGAAAGCTGGTTGAGCTCCACCCCACAGTCAGATTCTTCCGACATCCCTAGCAATGTTCACTTGAATAGATTTAATCTGGAGCTGCCACAAACCTCTGCCTACTTTCAGGGAAAGAAGAGCTTAGAGTTATAAGAGCTCAGGTGGTCCATTTCATTAGAATGGCAACCATAGTTGATGCAGTTCAATCATTTACCAATAGACAATGAATGCTATTATTCTGTGTATTTTTATTTAATTGACTGTAGTGTTTAGGCCAGTCTTCCCCAACCTGGTGCCTGCCAGATGTGTTTTGTAACAACTCCCATCATCCTCAGCCAGCATGGTCTGAGGGAGGCCTTACACTCCCAAGTGCCTTCAGGAAGCTTACAAATAGAATTTCATTCAAGGATTTCATTCAGTCCATGTTATTCACACTTCTCAGACTAATACATGCATCAAAGCACAGTTATCTTTTGGCTTTTGCACTTTTCCGAATTTTGTAGCACAATTCTACACTCAAACAACATACCAAAATTATGGGTGCATGAAAGTCACTTAACTGGTCTCGCAGCTTGCTTCGCGGTGGGGGGGAGGCGCTTCGCTGCTCCCCCCGAAGTTCAGGCCGGGGGGGAGGCTTCCCTCCTCGCCCAGCTGAAATTCAGGCCGGGGGGAGGCTTCCCGCCTCGCCCGGCCGAAATTCAGGCTGGGGAGGAGGTGCCTCGCCTCGCCCGGCCGCGAAATAAAAAGTTTTTAAAAAAACACCCCCGTGATAGGCTACGTGATGATTTATGTAGCCTATCACGGCTAGATCTGCAAAGTCAGCCATGACAGGCTACGTTAATCGTCACGTAGCCTATCACAGGTGACTTAAAAAAAAACAAAAAGCACGTACGCAAATGGCGGCCCCCATAGGGAGCCGCCATTCGCATTCCTTATTTGGTCCCTGTAGTCTACGTAAAGATTTACACAGACTACGGCGAAAATAAGGGCAACGCTATTTGCGTTGTCCTTATTTTCACCGTAGTCTACGTAAATCTTTACGTAGACTACAGGGACCAAATAAGGAACACGAATGGCAGCTCCCTATGGGGGCCGCCATTAGCCGTACACGCTTTTTTTTTTTAAGTCACCCGTGATAGGCTATGTGACGATTAACGTAGCCTATCACGGCTGACTTTGCAAATCTAGCCGTGATAGGCTACGTTAGTAGTTACGTAGCCTATCACAGGGGCGTTTTGTTTTTTTTTACTTTGCTTGTAATGGTGGCGGTGGCAGCTGGTCGAAAGACTGGCTGCCGCCCCCACCCCTGACGAAGACCTGCTGAACCGCCGCCGGGACCCACCGCCAGGAGGGACATTCGTGAAAGGTAAGTCCCATCCCGGGGGGGGGGGGCGTGGGGCGGGGGGGCGGAGAAGTTCTCCCCAAACAACCTTTGGAGGACCAAATGCGTTGGCGCTCGGCCCCCCGAAGTTTCGGGGAGAAATTCTCCCCCATCCCTAACCAAAATGCATACTGAGGTTAGGTTAAAATGCATACAAAAACTGAATATTTTAAAATACAATGTGCCTATAAATTTATATTTTGTGTGTGGGGGGGAAATAGCTGAAAAATGATGCATATTTTCATGTGTTCTATTTATTTTTCAACAGCAGATGGATTTGGAAAGGAGATGGAATGGACTTATGAACGAGCACATATGAAACTGACCCAGATCAGAAATAGACTGATCTGTCCATCCCTACTTACAAGCCCCTTCATCTCTGTGTTGTCAAATACACTCCTTGTTCACACACACCAATGCATGTGTGTATGAGTGCACACACACCAGCTCCCTTCCCATAGCGGTAAGGAGTGCTATCTTCTTCCAACTCTGGTGGCTAATGCCTTTAGAATACTTATGAGAGATCTCCAACTGTGAAGATACTATCTCCTGTAAGCCACTAATGAACCATCACCCAAACATCCTGGGCAATTAACTAGAAAACTACCTAACATAGAAATCTTTGGCCAGCAGCCATAGCAATGTCTTCTCCCCCACACTACACATGAAAACCAAAATACTCTCAAACAACAAGCAATTACACTGTTAAGTTACAACTACACTGATTAAAATGTGCCCTTGATGGTTAACATTGGCTTCCTCCACTAATGACTTACCTAGTTGATTCATCTGCTGATTAAGGCTGTGATCCTACATCCACTTAACTGGGACTAAGCCCTGCTGAACTCAATGGGACTTGACATTATAGGATTGCACTGTGGAGCTTTTCAGTCCTGCCTGAAACACATTTTCATTCTTTGTGGCTGTCAAGGTTCCCCTTATGATCTGGACCACCTGAACAGCTCCTTAGGAATCTCTTGCCTCTTTAAGAGTCGCACCTTCCTTCTTTTAAACTTTCCCTTCCCATTAATGTGGGGTTTAGGCTGTAAACTTGGGTGACACTCTAGATACAGAGTTTAACTACAACAGTGTATTAGTAAATTTAAAGCAAACAAATCACAACTAAAGGTATTTACCCAATAAAGCTGAATGATACAAAAGGCCTTGAAAGAAAATAAAAGTTGCAAAATGCAAGTTCCTTTACCTTAGCTGTCCTTAGACTTTTCTAGGGTGCTTCTTCCTGAGGTCGCTCTTCAAACAGTTCTCTCACTTTCAGCTCTGGCTGTCTCTGCTCTTATTGGCTCTCTCGCTCTCTTTATATACCCTCCTCCCCCAAAACCGAAAGTACTACTTCAAACCTGAAGAAATGAAACGTAAGTAGTGGAGAGATGAAACTGACAACCAGAGAAATGAAACTACTCATCTTATGGTTACCCCCCTCCCAACTGAAAATTCCAGGCCTCTAAGCCTGACCCTTTTTTTTTTGTTTGCCTCTATAGGCCTCAAACCTTTCACAGGGGCATTTTGAAGAATAATCTTTCTCTACATGTATAGCTATGCCAGTGAAAACAATATGGAGGAAGTGTGCAATGATAACAAAAAAGGGGTTACTGGATAGCTTCCTCCTCTTTAGTAGACATCTTTTAAAAAAACCTAGTAGGGGGTGTCAGCACGCCATTAGCTTAATGCATTTGAGCTGCTGAGTGAACTTATGTAAGTACTCTCACTTCAAGGAAAACACAAGATGCTTTTCATCTGCATTCAGAGTATCTTCCAGTTTTGTTCCCTGAAGCACTGTTTTCACACAGAATCTCTAGTGTGCTTGTTCAAACATTTCCAAGCAGCCTCAAAAACCTGAAGACTTTCCTTTAAAAGTAGGCAATAATCACATCTTGGCACTGGTAGGGATGTCAGAGAATTCCGCCACGGATCTCGGTGAGGCCGAATGCCAGTGCATTCGCCCCCCTGAAATCTGTGGCGGAATGGCCTGCCACCCACCCGCCAACCCGCGGATCCCCCCTGGGACGAGACTTACCTGGGGTGGATGTTCCAGGAGGCGGCAGCTTCAGCAGCTGGTCTTCCGACCGGCTGCGCCGCCGCCGCCATTTGCAGTCTGGCATTTGTTTTTTGTTT
The DNA here is from genome assembly GCF_057233095.1 of Heloderma suspectum. Taxonomy (NCBI): domain Eukaryota; kingdom Metazoa; phylum Chordata; class Lepidosauria; order Squamata; family Helodermatidae; genus Heloderma; species Heloderma suspectum. Next base: position 29,764,068 of record NC_139461.1, on the reverse strand, counting down.
TTGTTTTTTACAGAGACGTGATAGGCTACGTAAAGACTTACGTAGCCTATCACATCCCGGTAAAAAAAAAAAAAACGCATGCACAAATGGCGGCAGCTATGGCCGCCGCCATTTGTGTTTCTTATTTTTCGCCGTCTTAGTCTATGTAAATATTTACATAGACTATTATGGCGAAAATAAAGGAGAACGCAAATAGCGTAGTGGGCGCTATTTGCGTCCCTTTTTGAGTCGCTGTTTTAGCCTACGTAGCCCACTACGCTATTTGCGTTCCCCTTTATTTTCGCCGTAATAGTCTACGTAAATATTTACGTAGACTAAGATGGTGAAAAATAAGGAACGCAAATGGTGCTGGCCGTAGCTGCCGCCATTTGTGTCTGCTGTTTTGTTTTTTGTTTTTTACCCAGCAGTCACTGCAGCCGGAAATCCAGCTGCAGACAGCCCTGGCCTGGCCGGCTTCTCCACAGAGCCGCTGCGGAGCACAGCCGTCCGTCAAGGATTCCGGGGTGGAGGACCAGATCACCTCCCCCCCCATCGAGGATTCTGGGGGGAGGGACGGAATGCCTCCCCTCCCACCACCATGAACAGAATCCGTGGAAAGGTAAGTAACTTTCGTACATCCCTAGGCACTGGGCCATCTTCAGTCCCAAACAGAAAGGGTGGTAAATCAGAGGGCATGTTCCTTGTGGTTCTACATGGATCCACAGCCTGGTTGGAGTCCAACAGGAAAAGAGCCTTTTCGGCGGTGCCGCCGCCGCCATTTCCAGGTAAAAAAAAAAAACGTGATAGGCTACGTAAAGATTTACGTAGCCTGTCATGGCTAGATTTAAAAAAAACACCGTGATAGGCTACGTAAATGTTTCCGTAGCCTAGCACAGCTGATTTAAAACAAAAACAAAAATGCGCGTACGCATGTTTTTTTAAAATAGCATAGACGCTACGCTATTTGCGTTTCCCTTATTTTCGCCATCTTAGTCTACGTAAATGTTTACGTAGACTAAGACGTGCCAAAATAAAGAATGCAAATGGCAGCTCCCATGGGCGCCACCATTTGCATATGCATGTTTGTTTGTTTTTTATCAGCCTATAGGCTATGTAAACATTTATGTAGCCTATCATGGCTGACTGCAGGGACGCAAACGGCGGCAGCTACGGCCGCCACCATTTGCGTCCCTGCTAGCCAGCGGCTGGATGTCCGGCTGCTGGCGGAGCCGTCCAGCGGCTCCGCAGAATCCCTGCAGAGTGGAGCCGGCCAGCCAGGATTCTGGGGGAAGGAATGGAGCGCCTCCCCCCCAGCCAGGATTCGGGGGGAGGGACAGAACGCCTCCTCCCCAGCATCAGCATAATCCGCGGAAAGGTAAGTACCTTTTGTACATCCCTAACAACTATGGTTAACTGTCTTGATTCTCGCAAAGGGCAGCATAAGATCTCAGCTACCAGATATTCATTTGATTCAGGGGAGAGGGAGATCTAGGGATGTATGAAAGTCACTTACCTTTTAAAGAAATTGATTCGAGGTGGTGGGGAGGCGCTCCGTCCCTCCCCCCAGAATCCTGGCCAGCCGGCTCCGCTCTGCAGGGATTCTGCGGAGCAGCCAGCCGGCTCCGCCAGCAGCTGGACATCCGGCCACTGGCTAGCAGAGACGCAAATGGTGGCAGCCGTAGCCGCTGCCGTTTGCATCCCTGCAGTCAGCCGTGATAGGCTATGTAAATGTTTACGTAGCCTATCACGGCTGATAAAAAAACAAACAAAGATGCATATGCAAATGGCGGCGCCCATGGGAGCTGCCATTTGCATTCCTTATTTTGGCACGTCTTAGTCTACGTACACATTTACGTAGACTAAGACGGTGAAAATAAGGGAAACGCAAATAGCGTAGCGTCTACGCTATTTTAAAAAAACATGCCTACGCGCGTTTTTTTTTTTTTTTAAATCAGCCGTGCTAGGCTATGGAAACATTTACATAGCCTATCATGGTGTTTTTTTAAAAATCTAGCCATGATAGGCTACATAAATCTTTACGCAGCCTATCACTTTTTTTTTTTACCTGGAAATGGCAGCGGCGGCACTGCCGAAAAGACTCTTTTCCTGGTGGACTCCAACCGGGCTGTGGATCCATGTAGAACCACAAGTAACAGGCACTCTGTCCCTCCCCCCCGAAATTCTGGCCGGGGGGGAGGCGTTCCATCCCTCTCCCGAATCCTGGCCAGCCAGGTCTGCAAATGGCGGCGGCCGTAGCCGCCGCCGTTTGCGTCCCTGCAGTCAGCCGTGATAGGCTATGTAAATGTTTACGTAGCCTATCACGGTTGATTTAAAAGAAAAAAAACACGCATACGCAAATGGCGGCGCCAATGGGCACCGCCATTTGCGTACGCGAGTATGTGTTTTTTTCTTTTAAATCAGTCATGATAGGCTACGTAAACATTTACGTAGCCTATCACAGTATTTTTTAAAAATCTAGCCGTGATAGGCTTTGTAAATCTTTACGTAGCCTATCACGTTTGTTTGTTTGTTTGTTTGTTTGTTTTACTGGAAATGGCAGCGGTGGCAGCCAGTCAGAAGACCGGCCGCCGCCGCCGCACCACCGCGCCGCCGCTGGAGCTGCCGCCACCAGGAAGATTCGCCCAAGGTAAATCCCACCCCGGGGGGGCAGACTGCTTCGCCACCGATTTCGTGGGGCTGAAAGCGCTGGCATTCGGCTTTCCTGAGATTCGTGGCAAAATTCTCTGGCATCCCTGGGGAGATCATTATTTTGGATCTGCAACTCTTGCATGACCAAATTTAATGCAGAAGATGAAGCGTCCAGTTGAATGGCAATGTTCACTTCACCTCCCACAGTAGTAGGAAACAGGTAGCCCTCTAAATGTTCCTGGACTGTCATCAGTCACCAGCTTTCAATACATTTTATCATTTTATTGTTGTCTTTGCTGTATTGTTTTCTTTAAGTGTTTATCATTTTTTATTGCTTTTATATTGCATTCTATGTGCATTTTACTGTGAACTGCTTAGAGATTTTATTAAATTAAGCAGGATGGAAGTATGATACATACATACATACATACATACATACGTACATACGTACTTACTAGGGATGGATGAGCCCATTTCTGTCCAGGATCGGGGAGCTTGACAAACTTCCCCCTTGAAGCTCGTGCAGCCCGGGCCAGGCCTGCTCACCGAGCTCCCCTGCTCACCCCTCCTGCCTGCGAGCTGCACGAGCTGTCCTACCCCTTTTCCTCACACCTGCTCTTAAGGGCCAACACGGGGAAAAAGCGCTGGGGTGCCACTGTCACCCCTCTTCCATGTGCTGGCTGTCAAAGGGTGGTGCGGGGAAGGAGGCCCTCGGCACAGCCACCCCCAGCCTCTTGCCCTGGCCTCCAGCAGGTGGGGGGGAGAAGAGGATAGGCGCCTCCTTCTTCCCTCCATCCCCACCTGCTACAGCAGCGGTGGCAAGGTACAGCCCTCAACCCCTCACAAGGGGATCCTCATCTGTAAAGCAGGTCTATGAAATTCAAAAGCTCAAAGTAAAAATTGATCTAATATAAGTCCTTGTATTCTGTGGCCTTTTTATATGTTGTAAAAAATTCTTTTATAAAAAGCAAGCAAGAAAAAACATATAATTTCAACACTAGGTTTTTATTCATCACCCTCTCATCAAATATCTCTGGCATCCCTTTACAAGTATGAGAGTACTGCTTAGGAATCATGCTACCCTAAAGCTTGCATTCTTCAGAGGGCTCCTGTGGAAGGCCAGTTCAAAAGCGACAGCATGCAGAAATCATTTGCTTTAATGGTAGATTCCTGAGAAAGCTACATGAGCAGCTTGCAACTCACGATAGCCCTGAGGTTATGCATGTACACTGGAAGAATCTGGTACAAATAATGCAAAGAAATTCGTGAATGCCTCTGGGATTTGGAGCATGGTCAGGCATGAAACAAACAAACAAACACAATCATCAAAATACATTACCCACAATCACAGAAGATTACATCAGAGCTTATTTCCTCCCCTCCTACCAGACAGATATTGCCAGTAGATTTTGCAAGGTTTTTTTTGCTGCTATTCATGTCTTCCTTTGGGCACTGGATATTTTGATGATGGCATGTTGCCTCACTGATTTCAGGGGCAGGGGACAGAATGTCCCAGTGGAACCAGAAGCTTTATCTTGTTAAACATTTCTTTGGGTCACAGGTATTGGGAGGGAAGGCAGATGAATCAGAGCCTCAATACTTTATTATAGTTCACTTCTCCCCTTTATGTCAAAGTGGAGACATAGAATCATAGAATAGTAGGGTTGGAAGGGGCCTACGAGACCATCGAGTCCAGCCCCCTGCTCAATGCAGGAATCCAAGTCAGATCATCCCCGACAAATGGCTGTCCAGCCTCGTCTTGCATGCCTCCAGTGTGGGAGAGCCCACCACCTCCCAAGAGAATTGGTTCCATTTTTGTATTGCTCTAACAGTCAGGATGTTTTTCCTGATGTTCATCTGGAATCTGGCTTCCTGTCACTTGAGCCCATTATTCCATGTCCTGCATTCTCTGGGATGATCGAGAAGAGATCCTGGCCTTCCTCTCTGGGACAATCTTTCAAGTACTTGAAGAGTGCTATCCTATTTCCGCTCAGTCTTCTCTTCTCAAGGCTAAACATGCCCAGTTCTTTCAGTCTCTCTTCATAGGGCTTTGTTTCCAGTCCCCTGATCATCCTTGTTGCCTTCCTCTGAACCCTCTCCAGCTTGTCTCTGCATCATTCTTAAAGTGCGGTGCCCAGAACTGGACACAGTGCTCCAGATGAGGTCTAACCATTGCTGAGTAGACGGGGACTAGCATTTCCAGGGATGTGGAAGCTATGCTTCTATTAATGCACCCCAAAAGAGCATTTCCCTTTTTTTGCAGCCACATCACATTGTTGGCTCATATTCAGCTTGTGATCGACAACAATTCCAAGATCCTTCTTGCTTGTCGTGTTGTTGAGCCACGTATCCCCCATATTGTAACTGTGCATTTGGTTTCTTTTTCCTAGGTGCAGAAGTTGGCATTTATCCCTATTAAATGTCATTCTGTTGTTTTCTGCCCAGTGCTCCAGTCTACCAAGATCACTTTGAATTTTGTTTCTGTCTTCCAAAGTATTAGCTAGCCCGCCCAATTTTGTTTCATCTGCAAATTTGATCAGCATTCCCTGCACCTCCTCCTCCAAGTCATTAATAAAAATGTGGAAGAGCACTGGGCCCAGGACTGAGCCCTGTGGTACCCCACTCATTACCTCTCCCTAGTTTGAGAAGATCCCATTGATATGCACTCTTTGAGTCCGATTCTGTAGCCAACTGTGGATCCACCGGATCATAGTTTCATCTAGCCCACTTTGAGCTAGTTTGCTCATCAGGAGATCATGGGGCACTTTGTCGAAAGCTTTGCTGAAGTTGAGGTATATGATGTCCACAGCATTCCCACAGTCCACAAGGGAGGTTACTTGATCAAAAAATGAGATCAGATTCGTCTGACAGGATTTGTTCTTGACAAATCCATGTTGGCTTCGAGTAATCACGGCATTGTTTTCAAGGTGCTTACAGATGGATTGCTTTATCATCTACTCCAAAACTTTCCCAGGGATTTATGTCAGACTGACTGGTCTGTAGTTTCCATGTTCCTCCTTTTTGCCCTTTTGGAAGATAGGGACAACATTAGCCCTCCTCCTGTCATCTGGCACTTCACCAGTCCTCCATGATTGCTCAAAGATAATAGACAGTGGTTCTGAGAGTTCTTCTGCCTGTTCCTTTATTACTCTAGGATACAGTTCATCTGGCCTAGGAGATTTGAACATATTCAAAGTAATTGGGTGTTCCTTGACCATATGCCTATCAATCTCAAGCTGCAATCCTGCTCCATCAGCCTGTACTTCACCTTTGGCAGGGGGCCATAGACCCTCTTTTGGGAGAAGACTGAGCCAAAGTAGGAATTGAGCACTTCTGCCTTTTCTTTGTCATCTGTTATCATTTTGTCATCCTTATTTAATAGCTGTACCACCATTTCTTTCCTCTGTCTTTAATATGCACGTAACTGAAGAAATCCCCTTCATGGATCACTGCCTTGTTGTGGCGAAGGGGCTTGCGTAACTCAGTGAAGCCATAAGCTATGCCATGCAAGGCCACCCAAGATGGACAGGTCATGGTGGAGAGTTCTGACAAAATGTGGTCCACTGGAGAAGGAAATGGCAACCCACTCCAGTATTCTTGCCAAGAAAACCCCATGGAACCTATCACAAGGCTAAAAGATAAGACGCCGGAAGATGAGCCCCTCAGGTCGGAAGGTGTCCAATATACTACTGGGGAAGAGCAGAGGGAATTTCCAAGTAGCTCCAGAAAGAGTGAAGTGGCTGGGCTAAAGCCGAAAGGACACGCAGCTGTGGATGTGTCTGATGGTGAAAAGAAAGTCCGATGCTGTAAAGAACAATATTGTTTAGGAACCTGGAATGTAAGACCAATGAATCAAGGTAAGCTGGAGGTGGTCAAATATGTGATGGCAAGATTGAACATTGAAATCTTGGGAATCAGCGAACTAAAGTGGACAAGCGTGGGCAAATTTAATTCAGGTGACCATTATATCTACTACTGTGGGCAAGAATCCCTTAGAAGAAATGGATTAGCCAGTGTGGTGTAGTGGCTAGAGTGGTGGACTGGGAGCTGGGAGATCCAGGTTCTAGTCCCTACTCAGCCATGGAAGCTCACTGGGTGACTTTGGGCCAGTCACAGACTCTCAGCCCAACCTACATCACAGGGTTGTTGTTGTGAGGCTAAAATGGAAGGATTATGTAAGCCGCCTTGGGTTCCTGAAAGAGGAAAAAAGGTGGGATAGAAATGTAATAAAATAAATAAATAAAATAAATAAATAAATTAGCACTCATAGTCAACAAAAGGGTGGGAAAAGCAGCACTGGGGTACAATCTTAAAAACAATAGAATGATCTCAGTACAAGGCAAACCATTCAACATCACAGTAATTCAAGTCTATGCCCCAACCACTGAGGCCGAAGAAGCTGAGGTTGATCGATTCTATGAAGACCTACAACACCTTCTAGAACTAACACCAAAAAAAGATGTCCTCTTCATCATAGGGGATTGGAATGCTAAAGTAGGAAGTCAAGAAATCACTGAGATAACAGGCAAGCATGGCCTTGGTGTACAAAATGAAGCAGGACAAAGGCTAATAGAGTTTTGCCAAGAGAACAAGCTGATCATAGCAAACACTCTTTTCCAACAGCACAAGAGGCGACTCTACACATGGACATCACCTGATGGTCAATATCGAAATCAGATTGATTATGTCCTTTGCAGCCAAAGATGGAGAAGCTCCATACAGTCAGTAAAAACAAGACCGGGAGCTGACTGTGGCTCAGATCATGAACTTCTTATTGCAAAATTTCAGCTTAAATTGAAGAACGTAGGGAAAACCACTAAACTAAATCTAAAGAGCCTCTTGTTGAGGGTGAAAGTGGAGAGTGCAAAAGCTGGTTTGAAACTCAACATTAAAAAAACGAAGATCATGGCATCTGGCCCCATCACTTCCTGGCATATTGAAGGGGAAAAAATGGAAGCAGTAACAGATTTTACTTTCTTGGGCTCCAAGATCACCACAGACGGTGACTGTAGCCATGAAATTAAAAGACGCTTGCTCCTTGGGAGGAAAGCTATGGCACACCTAGATAGTATAGTAAGAAGCAGAGACATCACCTTGCCGACAAAGGTTATTATAATCAAAGCTATGGTGTTCCCAGTAGTAATGTATGGCTGTGAGAGCTGGACTATAAGGAAGGCTGAGCGCCGAAGAACTGATGCTTTCGAACTGTGGTTCTGGAGAAGACTCTTACGAGTCCCCTGGACTGCAAGGAGGTCATATCAGTCCATCCTAAAGGAAATCAACCCTGACTGCTCATTGGAAGGACAGATACTGAAGCTGAAGCTCAAATATTTTGGCCACCTAATGCGAAGAGAAAACTCTCTGGAAAAGACCCAGATGCTGGGAAAGACTGAAGGCAAAAGGAGAAGGGGACGACAGAGGATGAGATGGCTAGATAGCATCACCAGTGCAATGAATATGAACTTGAGCACGCTCTGGGAGAGAGTGGAGGACAGGAAGGCCTGGCCTGCTATGGTCCATGAGGTCACAAAGAGTCGGACACGACTGAACGACTGAATAGGGATGTCAGATAATTCCGCCACGGATCTCGAGGAGGCCAAATGCCAGCGCATTCGGCCCCCCGAAATCGGTGGCGGAACAGTCTGCCATCCCCCCGCCCTCCCCCGGGACGAGACTTACCTGAGGCAGATCTTCCTGGCGGCGGCAGCTCAGGTGGCGGCTCCGGCAGCGGTTCGGCGATGGCGGCCAGTCTTCCGACCAGCTGCCACCACCGCCATTTCCAGTTAAAAAAGAAACGTGATAGGCTACGTAAAGATTTACGTAGCCTATCACGGCTAAGCTAAGAAAAAAAAACGTGATAGGCTACATAAATTTTTACGTACCCTATCACGGCTGAATTAAAAAACAACAACATCAACAACAACGCGCGTACGCAATTTTTTTTTTTTAAGTCAGCCTTGATAGGCTACGTAAACATTTACGTAGCCTATCACGGCTGACTGCAGGGATGCAAACGGTGGCAGCTACGGCTGCTGCCATTTGCATCCCTGCTAACCAGCGGCCGGATGTCCAGCTGCTGGCGGAGCCGGCCAGTGGCTCCGCAGAATCACTGCGGAGCACAGCTGGCCGGCCAGGATTCCGGGGGGGGAACAGAGCGCCTCCCCCCCATCCAGGATTCCGGGGGAGGGACAGAGCACCTCCCTCCCCACCATCAACATAATCCGCGAAAGGAAAGTGCCTTTCGTACATCCCTATGACTGAACAACAACAACAACATCTGAAGAAAGCCTTTTTGTTAGTTTTAGCATCCCTTGCTAACCTCAGCTTGTTCTCAGCTTTAGCCTTCCTGATGCCATCCCTGCAATTCTGTGCTACCTGCCTGTACTCTTCTTTTGTTGCTTGGCCTTCCTTCCACTCCCTATATGTGTACTTCTTATTTTCAGGTCATCACCAAGCTTTTTGTGAAGCCACATTGACTTCTTCTGTTGTCTTCCACCTTTTCTTTTTGTTGGAATGGTTTGTAATTGTGTCTTGAGAATTTCCTTTTTTAAAAACTCCCACACATCTTGGACTCCTTGTCTTGTTAGAGTTGCTTGCATTGGACTTTACTGATCATTGTTCTGAGTTTATTAAAATCAGCTTTCCTAAAATCCAGGGTATGTGTTTGTCTGCACCTAGGAAAAAGAAACCAAATGCACAGTTACAAGATGGGGGATACATGGCTCAACAACACTACAAGCGAGAAAGATCTTGGAATTGTTGTCGATCACAAGCTGAATATGAGTCAACAAATGGGACGTGGCTGCAAAAATGGCAAATGCTCTTTTGGGGTGCATTAATAGAAGCATAGCTTCCAAATCCTGGGAAGTACTAGTTCCTCTCTACTCTGCACTGATTAGGCCTCACCTGGAGTACTGTGTCCAGTTCTGGGCACCACACTTTAAGAAGGATGCACACAAAATGGAGAGGGTTCAGAGGAGGGCAACAAAGATGATCAGGGGACTGGAAACGAAGCCCTATGAAGAGAGACTGAAAGAACTGGGCATGTTTAGCCTTGAGAAGAGAAGACTGAGGGGAAATAGGATAGCACTCTTCAAGTACTTGTAAGGTTGTCACAGAGAAGAAGGCCAGGATCTCTTCTTGATCATCCCAGCGTGCAGGACACGGAATAATGGGCTCAAGTTACAGGAAGCCAGATTCCGGCTAATCGTCAGGAAAAACTTCCTGACTGTTACAGCAGTGTGACAATGGAACCAATTACCTAGGGAGGTGGTGGGCTCTCCCACACTGGAGGTGTTCAAGACGAGGCTGGACAGCCATCTGTGAGGGATGCTCTGACTTGGATTCCTGCATTGAGCAGGGGTTGGACTCGATGGCCTTGTAGGCCCCTTCTAACCCTACTATTCTATGATTCTATGATTCTATGATACTATGATTCTATGATTCTATTCTATGACTACACTCAGCTTTTGCTTCCTTTAGAACCAAGAATTCAAGTATAACATGGTCGCTTTCCCCCCAGAGTTCCTGTAACTGCTACTTTACCCACTACGTCATCTCTGTTGGTTAGGATCAAGTCAAGGATAGCAGATCCCCTAGTTCCTTCCTATACTTCTGTAGGAGGAAGATATCCACCACACAAGTCAAGAATTTCCTGGAGGGGCCATGTTTTGCAGAATTTGTCTCCCAACAAATATCAGGGAAATGGAAGTCCCCCATTACTACTACATCATGCTTCCTTGAAACAATGGCTATTTGCTTTTCAAAAGTTTCATCCTTATCTTCTCCTTGATTGGGTGGCTTGTAGTAGACTCTGACCACCATGTTCCTTTTATTCTTTGCTCCATTTATTTTAACTGAGATGCTCTCAATGGGGCTACCAAGCTCATCCTGCTGTATTTCTGTGCAGAGATATGTATTTTTAACATGTAGTGCAACCCCACCTCTCTTTCTGTTCCTCCTGTTCTTTTTGAACAAGTTATATCCTTCAGTTGCTATATTCCAGTCATGAGAGTCATCCCACCAAATCTCAGTTATACCTATCAAGTCATAATTTCCCTCCTCTATTAAGAGTTCAAGTTTGTTCTCTTTGTTTCCCATACTCTGGGCATTAGTAGGGATGGACGAAAGGGACTTACCTTGTCCCGCAGCTTGCTTCGCGGTGGGGGGGAGGTGCTTCGGTTCTCCCCCCAAAGTTCAGGCGAGGGGGGGGAAGCGCCCTGCCTTGCCCGGCCGAAATTCAGGCCGGGGGGGAGGCGCCCCATCCCTCGCCGCCGAAATTCAGGCTGGGGAGGAGCGCCCCATCTACCCGGCCGTGAAAAAAAAAAGTAAAGTAAAAAAAACAACAACACCCGTAATAGGTTACATAATGATTTACGCAGCCTATCACGGCTAGATTTCCAAAGTCAGCCGTGATAGGCTTTGTAAATCGTCACGTAGCCTATCACGGGTGACTTTGAAAAAAAAAAGTGCGTATGCAAATGGCGGCACGCATGGGGCGCCGCCATTTGCGTTCCATAGTTTGGCACGTCTAGTCAGTTGGCTAGTTGCGTTGCCCTTATTTTCACCATAGTCTACGTAAATCTTTATGTAGACTAGACGTGCCAAACTAAGGAACGCAAATGGCAGCGCCCCATGGGCGCCACCATTTGCATACGAGCTTTTTTTTTTTTTTTCAAAGTCACCCGTGATAGGCTACGTGACAATTTATGTAGCCTATCATGGCTGACTTTGGAAATCTAGCCGTGATAGGCTACATAAATTGTTACGTAGCCTATCAGGGGTGTGTGTTGTTGTTTTTTTTACTTTCCTTTTTTATTTTGCAATGGCGGCAGCGGCAGCCGGTCAGACCGGCCACCGCCCCTGCCGCCGCCGAACCGCCGCCGGGACCCGCCGCTGAGAGGCACATTCGCACGAGGTAAGTGCCATCCCAGGGGGGTTGGGGGCCGGCGGAGAATTTCACCACCAATTTCGGGGGGCCGAATGCGTTGGCATTCGGCCTCCCGGAGATTCATGGAGAAATTTTCCGCCATCCCTAGGCATTAGTATATAGACATCGAAGACCATGTGCTTCATGGTCTGGCTTTCTTTCTACATGTTTTTGAAGACTATTATTGGGTGCTATTAGAGCTGTTCTCTCTGTTGCGGTGCATGAGCCTTTGTCCATTGTTACCCCCAACTTCACGTCTCCCTTCCCAGTAGGATTAAAGCCCTGTTGATAAAGTTCTTCATGCTGTGGCCAAACACATTCTTCCCAGCCTTTGTGAGCTGCAACCCATCTCTTGCCAACAGTCCATCTTCCAGGAAGTATAGCCCATGGTCCCAGAATCCAAATCTCTCTCATCGGCACCACCTTCGTAGCCAGTCATTCACCAGGAGTATTTTTCGTTCCCTTTCTATCCCTCTTCTAACTACTGGAAGGATGGATGAGAAAACTATCTGGGCCCCAAAGTTCTTGAGTTTCGTTCCCAAAGCTTCAAAGTCTGATGTGATTTCTTTATAGCTCCACTTGATGGTATCATTTGTTCCCACATAGATGGGAAGAAAGGGATACCTTTCAGTGGGCTTATGAGTGCAGGCAACCCTTCAGTCATGTCTCTAATCTGTCCTCCCGGGAGACAGCATACCTGGCAAGTCCACGGGTCTTCACGACACACTTGGGTTTCAATCCCACACAGCAAGGAGTTTCCCACTACTACTACTCTTCTCTTCCTGTTGTTGTAGGCCTTGGTTTCATCACCTCTGCTTGGCTGACCTTCAGCCTCTTGCTCTCTCTCATGCAGGCTCCCCTGTAATTCTTCCTCTGCAGGCTGTCCTCCAGTCTCATCCTCAAGTACCTAGAAATGGTTCCCTAGTTCCACTGCCTCCACTGCTGCCAAGTGTCTTCTAGTTCTTCTGCTCCTAACTGTCACCCTTTTCCAAGGAGTATCCTCTACTTCATTTTTCCTCACCTCAGCAGTTTCCTCTTTTGCCTCAGCTTGCTGTTGCTCTTCTAACTCCTGTACTTCACTTTGCTGCTGTCATTCCACCATTTCGTCCAAGAACTCTTTGTGTTCTCTTATTCCCTGGAGGGTCCTCACTCGCCACTCCAGTCCTCTCTTACTTTTTCTTCCAGCAGTGTTTATTTATTTATTAATTAAATTTATTGAATGCCCATCTGGCTGGTCACCCAGACACTCTGGGTGATGTACAAAGCATATAATAAAACAGTTTAAATCAATAAAATTCTACAATAAAAACATTTTCTAAAATACCCTAACCCACCCCAAATGCCTGCCTGAACAACCACATTTTTAATGCACGATGGTAGATCATTAAAGAGGGGGCATGGCGGAGCTCCCTAGGGAGGGAGTTCCACAGAGTAGGGGCCACCACAGAAAAGGCCCTCTCCCTCATCCCCACCAGTCTAGCTGTCCTGGCTGATGGGACAGAGAGAAGGCCATCCGAGGCTGATCTTGTTATGTGGCCTGTATGGTGTTGCTGGAGGCACTCCTTAAGATAGGCTGGGCTGGAACCATATAGGGTTTTAAAGGTCAAAACAAACACCATGAATTTGGCCCGGAAAACAACTGATAACCAGTGCAACTCCTTCAGCACTGGAGTGATGTGATCTCGCCGGTGGCTGCCTTTAATCAGGCAAGCCACCGTGTTCTGTACCAGCTGCAGCTTCCGAACCGTCTTCAAGGGTAACCCCACGTAGAGCGCATTACAGTAGTCTAAACGAGAGGAGACCAGGGCATGTACTACTGATGGGAGCAGATGGTCGGGAAGGAAGGGGCACAGCCACTGTATCAGATGGAGCTGATACAGCACTGTCCGGCTCACAGCTGACACCTGAGCCTCCATGGACAGCTGGGAGCCCAAAATGACCCCAAGGCTGCGGACCTGGTCTTTCAAGGGTAGCTGTACCCCATTCAACACCAGGACAACATCCCCCAGCCTCCTCTTGTCTCCCACCAAAAGTACCTTGGTCTTGTCAGGGTTCAGCTTCAGCTTATTCCTCCCCATCCAGCCACTCACCATTTCCAGACATTTGGACAGGGATTCTATGGCCAACCTTGGTGAAGATTTGAACGAGACGTAGAGCTGCATGTCATCCACATATTGATGACACTGCACCCCAAACCTCCTAATGATAGCTCCCAGCAGCTTCACATGGATGTTAAATAGCATCAGGGAGAGGATGGAACCCTGTGGCACCCCACAAGTGAGCAGCCATGGGTCTGAAACCTCCTCTTCCAGTGCTATCCTCTGGTACCTGCCGGAGACGAAGGACCGGAACCACCGCAATACGGTGTCTCCAATGCCCAACCCCTCCAGGCGGTCCAGGAGGATACCGTGGTCAATGGTATCAAAAGCCGCTGAGAGGTCGAGGAGAACAAGGAAGGAGCATTCACCTTTTTCCAGATCCCTTCTCATATCATCCACCAAGGCGACCAAGGCCGTTTCTGTCCCATGCCCAAGCCTGAAGCCCGACTGAAATGGGTCTAGATAATCAGTTTCTTCCCAGTGTGCCTTCAACTGCATCGCCACCACCCACTCAATCACCTTGCCCAAAAATGGCAGATTCGAGACTGGGCGAAAGTTGTTCAGAACTTGGGGATCCAAGGAGAGCTTCCAAGGAGGCAGTGACAAGAGTGGTCTTATCACTGCCTCCTTGAGGGCTGATGGCATCACTCCCTCCTCAAGGGAGGCGTTCACCACCGCCCTGATCCCCTCACTCAGTCTCTCTCTGCAGCCCATAATGAGCCAAGATGGGCGAGGATCAAGTAAGCAGGTGATTGGCCTTACAGATGAAAGCACCTTGTCCACTTCATCAGAAGGAAGAAGCTGGAACCGATTCCACAAAACCAGTTTGCCACAGGCTGCCTTTTGCACACTAACTGTATCCACAGAGCACAGAGTAACACTCCTAATCTGATCAATTTTATCTGCAAAGTGCCTTGCCAAGGCCTCACAGGAGGCCATAGAATACTCCAGCGGTTCCGGAGCCACAGGACTGACCAGGCTCTGGACCACTTGGAACAGCCTCCTGGGACAGCACTCTGCAGATGCGATAGAGGCAGCATAATATTCCTTTTTTGCTGTTTTCACCACTACATGATAGGCTGATACAGCTCTAGGCTAGCCCGTGTCTGATCATCTTTGGACCAGAGTCCCACTGGTATGGAAGTGTGTGTAACAAAACATTTTTTAAAAAAGATTTTTTTTCAAAAAATTAATAAAATAAAATAAAACAAAAAATATATACAATATAATAACAATGACAATGACAATGATAACAACAACAACAACAACAACAACAACAACAACAACAACAATATTATGTTAGGGGCCTCCCCCTTGACCTCCCCTGCTGAACTCCCCTGGCCAACTCCTGCTTGCTCCCCCTGTTCATGCGCTCTGATTGCTCGCTCTCTGGATGCTTGCTTGCTTCTATAGTCCCTAGACCATCTGGAGCTGCTTCCTCTGCTCCGCTCTGCTCAGCTGGGAAGTGGGAAACAGACTGAAACTTCCTGCCCACACAGCTGCTGGGAGTAGTGTTGTATGAACCCCACCTACCCGAGTCCACCGAGGGGTCCACGGGGAGGGGGGGATAGGCTACGTAAATCTTTACGTAGCCTATCATGCAAAAGAACAGGGACGCAAATACTCCATTTGCATCCCTGTTCCTTAGTGCAATAGGCTACATAAAGATTTATGTAGCCTATCACGGCAAAGAGCAGGGATGCAAATAGCATATAAATCTTTATGTAGCCTATTGTGCAAAGGAACCGGGACGCAAATGGTGTATTTGCGTTCCTGTTCCCTCGCATGATAGGCTACATAAAGTCTTACATAGCCTATCAAGGCAAAAAACAGGAGCTCAAATGGCATCCGCTACGCCCAACGCAATTTGAATCCGCAGTCTGGCAGCAAACGGACCCAGACCTGGCAGCGGCAGGTAGGATCCGGCCGGCACAAACTTCGCAGGGTGGCAGAGGTGAGTGGTCCATTCTGCCATGGACATGGGGGGGGGGGCTGATTCTAAGAATCCAGCCTCATTGGAGTCCATGGCAGAATTCTCCGCCATCCCTAGCTGGGAGTACTCAGGCCACACACACCCAATTCAGTTGGAGCTGTCAGGGGCACCTGGTGAGCTCACAGCCACTCAGAAGCAAAAGGACATCCCCCTGGGGGGACAGCCCTCCAGCCCACTTACCTCTTTGCCTTTGTCTCCTTTGTCTCCTCTTCCACTGCAACTCCCCTGGCCAACTCCTGTTTGCTCCCCCTGTTTGCTCCCCCTGGGGGGACAGCCCTCCAGCCCACTTACCTCTTTGCCTTTGTCTGTCTCCTCTTCCACTGCAACTCCCCTGGCCAACTCCTGTTTCTCCCCCTGTTCGCTCGCTCTCTGGGAGCTTGCTTACTTTGAAAGTCCCTAGACCAGCTGGAGCAGCTTCCTCTGCTCTGCTCAGCTGGGAGGCAGGTAACAGACTCTGTGAAGAGTCTAAGGATTCTAAAAGGATTGTCTTAAACAATGGTCCATCCACAGAGGTGAGTGGTCCGTTCCGCCACGGACTTGGGGGGGGGGGACGGATTCTAAGAATCCAGCCTCATTGGAGTCCATGGCAGAATTCTCCGCCATCCCTAGCTGGGAGTACTCAGGCCACACACACCCAATTCAGTTGGAGCTGTCAGGGGCACCTGGTGAGCTCACAGCCACTCAGAAGCAAAAGGACATCCCCCTGGGGGGACAGCCCTCCAGCCCACTTACCTCTTTGCCTTTGTCTCCTTTGTCTCCTATTCCACTGCAACTCCCCTGGCCAACTCCTGTTTCTCCCCCTGTTCGCTCGCTCTCTGGGAGCTTGCTTACTTCGAAAGTCCCTAGACCAGCTGGAGCAGCTTCCTCTGCTCTGTTCAGCTGGGAGGCAGGTAACAGACTCTGTGAAGAGTCTAGGGATTCTAAAAGGATTGTCTTAAACTCCGTGCTTACAGCTGGAAGATGACAAAATATGTGGATTACTGTAAGGAATGCTGGCCACAGTAACAATGGCTCGATTGGCACATAGCCAACTACACTTTTGCTGCTTACACCAGAGCTTCAGGCTCACATGCTCTTTTGTCCTTCCCCCTCTTTCCTCCCATCACATATACTGATTCCCTCCCTCACTTCCTATTTGCAGAAACCATACTTTGCTGTTACAACTAAACTAGGGAAATGATCGTTTCTGCAAACTATAGTTTGCCTGCAAATCTCAAAATAAAAGCCATGTTCAAACTGGAAAGGGAGATAGGAAGGGAGAGTGTGCAAGGCCAAGGAAAGACACAAATGGTCAAACCATGATTTGCCATGAATTATGTGTATGAATCAAGCCATGATAATGTATGAATCAATTATTCACACATAAGCCATGATTATGTGTGAATAAAGCAAATGTGGAGGTTGGCTGCCAATTCATGTAATTGCATTTAAATGTCATTTCAACTAACTCCTTATTTTCATCCATCTGACTTACTTCTTGCTTTCCACCATTTCTACTCTTTCTTTGGTGTCTCCTCACTTGTAGGAGAATCCTGCCTAGGGATGTAGGAAAGTCATTTACCTTTCCGCGGATTCTGTTCATGGTGGGGGGGGAGGCATTCCATCCCTCCCCCCGGAATCCTCAATGGGGGGGGAGGCGATCTGGTCCTCCCCCCCCAGAATCCTCGACGGCCGGCTGTGCTCTGCAGCAGCTCCGCAGAGCAGCCGGCCAGGCCAGGCCCATCCGCAGCCGGATTTCCGGCTGCAGTGGCTACTGGGTAAAAAAAAAAACACAGCGTACGCAAATGGCGGCGGCCACTACGCTATTTGTGTTCCCCTTTATTTTCGCCCTAATAGTCTACGTAAATATTTACGTAGACTAAGACGGCCCAAAATATGGAACGCAAATGGCGGCGGCTGTAGCCGCCGCCATTTGTGTACGCGTTGTTTTTTTTTACCGGGATGTGATAGGCTACGTAAAGATTTACGTAGCCTATCACGTCTGTGTAAAAAAACAAAAAAAACAAACGTCAGACTGCAAATGGAGGCGGCGGCGGCAGCCGGTCGGAAGACCAGCTGCTGAAGCCGCCGCCACTGGAGCCGCCGCTGGAGCCACCGCCGCCCGGAACATCCGCCCCAGGTAAGTCTCATCCTGGGGGGGATCCGCGGGAGGGCAGGCCATTCCGCCACAGATTTCGGGGGGCCGAATGCACTGGCATTCGGCCTCACCGAGATCCGTGGCGGAATTCTCTGACATCCCTAATCCTGCCTCTTTTTCTTTTTTTACATGGTAGAGTTACCATATTGACTTCAGATCCCATAGATATACAATGGAATAGTTTAAAATCATCATCAGCAGCAGCAGCAGCAGCAGCATCTTGTTTGCTGAAATCATAGGATATGTTGGCCAGATGGACTCTAAGAATAATATCTGTTCATGTTTTCTTAGCTGGTTTACCTCATCAGAGGCCTCCATCATTCTGGCTCTGAATACTTTGGCAAAGGCCTTGTACACATTAAAACATAAAGAACAGCCTACATTGGTGCAATTTAGTGCACATTGGTACAATATGGTGTATGATCTAGCTTATCTTTTTTGCACAGAGCCAACATAGCAATTGTATTCAGACTGAAGGGATATAACTCAGTAGTAGAGCTCAGTGCATGTAGAACATCCCAGGTTCAATCCCCAGCATCTCCAGGTAGGGCTATGAAGGAATCTTGCCTGCAGCCCTAGAGAGGAGCTGCCAGTCAATGTCAACAGTACTGGGCTAGATGGAACAATGATCTGGCTCAGTAGAAGGCAGCTTCCTAGGTTCCTTTCTCACTCATGGAGATATGCAGTCAAGATATGGAGATGCTCCCTATGAGAAGATTTTAATGAAGTTATTATCAGCTAAACAGGCAGTAGAAACAAGAAGGCAGTAAAGAATGTCAACAGGTGCTAGGAAAGTGTTTACTGTGAAGGAATCTGGCAGCCTACTGCATTTCAGGTTAAAACAGTTCTTCAGAGGCAACTCAGCTTAGTCAGTAATGTCACAAGATGCTTGCTGTTTCAAAATTCTGATGCTCCTCTCTTGTTTCCTCACAATGTTTATTCCCATCCAAAATAAGAAAACACAGCCAGGAGTGTGTGTGTGGGGGGGGGGGAGAGCAATGAACAAATGAAAATTTTCACTAGAAGAAAATTGTCTTGACCAAATTCCATCAGTTATTTCGTAGGTGAGGGCATTATGTATTAATATTTATAACAATTCTATACTGCCCCATAGCCAAAGTTCTCTGGGTGGTTTACAGAAGTTAAAACATTAAAATACAATATAAAAAGTTTTAAAGCCATTTACATAAACCACACAGACAATATACACAAACAACATATAATGAAAAACAACTTTGAACAGTCAGTCATAACTAAAGACATATCCAGGACCGATTAAAACCCATAATGTGCTGCCAAATGCCTAGGAAAAGGGATAGATCTTAGCCTGGTGCTGAAAAGATAACAATGTTGGTGCCAGGCAGACCTTATCAGGGAGTTCATTCCACAGATGGGGGGCCACCACTGAGAAGGCCCTCTCCTTCGTTGCTGTCTTCTGAGCTTCCCTTGGAGGAGGCACACGGAGGAGGATCTTAGATGCTGAACGAAGAGTATGGCTGGGTAAAGCCATGTAGGACTTTATAGGTTAAAACCAGCACCCTGAATTGAGCTTGGAAGCATGTAGGCAGCCAGTTCAAGTAGACCAGAGTCAGTCTTATATGTGCAGACTTTCTAGTCACCATTATCAATCTGGCCGCTGCATTTTGCATGAGCTGCAGCTTTCAAACCATCTTCAAAGGCAGCCCCACATAGAGCACATTGCAGTAACCTAACTTAGAGGTTGCCAGAGCATAGACAACTGAAGCCAGGTTATCCCTTTCCAGATAGGTGCATAGGTGGACCACCAATCAAAGTTGGTAGAACAGGCACTCCATGTCACTGAGGCCACCTGAGCCTCAAGTGACAAAGATGGTTCCAGGGGGATCCCCAAGCTACAGACTGCTCCTTCAGGGGGAGTGCAACCCCATCTAGAACAGGTTGAACTCCCTCCATCTGGTCAGCAGAACCACCCACCGACAGCATCTCAGGTCTGTCTGGATTGTAGGGATGGGGGAGAATTTCTCCCCGAAACTTTGGGGGCCGAGTGCCAACGCATTCGGCCCCCCGAAATTGGTGGTGAAATTCTCCGCCACCCCCCTGGGATGGGACTTACCTTTCACAAACGTCCCTCCCGGCGGCGGGTCCCGGCAGTGGTTCGTCAGGTCTTCGTCAGGGGCGGCAGCCGGTCTTTCGACCGGCTGCCGATGCCGCCATTACAAGGAAAGTTAAAAAAAAAAACTACCCCCGTGATAGGCTACATAATGATTGACGTGGCCTATCACGGCTAGATTTGCAAAGTCAGCCGTGATAGGCTACGTTAATCATCACGTAGCCTATCACGTGTGACTTTGGAAAAAAAAAAAGCGCATACGCAAATGGCGGCCCCCATAGGGAGCCGCCATTTGCATTCCTTATTTGGTCCCTGTAGTCTACGTAAAGATTTACGTAGACTACGGCAAAAATAAGGGCAACGCTATTTGCTATTTGCGTTGCCCTTATTTTCGCCGTAGTCTACGTAAATCTTTACGTAGACTACAGGGACCAAATAAGGAACGCGAATGGCGGCTCCCTATGGGGGCCGCCATTTGCGTACGCACTTTTTTTTTTTTAACGTAGCCTATCACGGCTGACTTTGCAGATCTAGCCGTGATAGGCCACGTCAATCATTATGTAGCCTATCACAGGGGCGTGTTTTTTCTTCTTCTTTTGAAGTTCGCGGCAGGGGAGACGGGGTGCTTCTCCCCGGCCTGAATTTCGGCCTGGTGAGGCGGGAAGCCTCCCCCCCGGCCTGAATTTTGGCCGGGCGAGGAGGGAAGCCTCCCCCCCCGGCCTGAACTTCGGGGGGAGCAGCGAAGCGCCTCCCCCCCACCACGAAGCAAGCTACGAGACCAGGTAAGTGACTTTTGTGCATCCCTAGTAATCATACAGGGTGACCAAGGCTGTTTCTGTGCCAAAACCTGGCCTGAACCCTGACTGAAATGGATCCAGATATCAGTCTCATCCAAGACTGTCTGGAGTTGGTTGGCAACCATCCGCTCAAGGACCATGCCCAAGAATGGAATGTTTGCAACCAGCCTATAATTATTAATGTTTTCCAGGGCTAGGGAGGATTTCTTCAGGAGTGGTCTTACCACCGCCCTTTTCAGGTGGCCCAGGACCACTCCCTCTCTCAAGGAGGCATAAACCACCTCCCTGGCCCAGGTGGCTGTTCCCTCCCTGCTGGTTTTTATAAGCCAAGAGGGGCAAGGATCCAATATGGAAGTGGTTGCATGAACCTGCCCAAGCACCTTGTCCACATCCTCAAGTGGCACCAACTGAAACTCATCCAATAAAACTGGACAAGACTGTGCTCTGTGTGGCAGTTCAAGCAAATCTTTCATATTAGGAAATTAGGAAACTTCTCAATTAGGAAATGCTATAATCAAATGCCTCCAAGAGAATTCTGGAATTAAAAATGGGATTCCAAAGCCTAATATCACCCAGTATTGGCCTCTCACCCAAGAGTAATTAAAATGCCTTCGCTCTGAGGTTTGCCAGATGAGAGACAATTGTACCAGGCCATTAGAAATAGATCATTAGATCCTTTTACTCTTTAGAAAGGAATCCAGATAAGGAGGTGTCAAAGTTGAATTTAGGCTAACAACTTTCACTTAGTAGAGTCTCATAAAGTTATTAGGTCAGATGGGCCATCACATATGTGACCAAGAGGCCTCACTGGAGACAATAAATATGTAAAAAATCGCGCGCGCACACACACACACACACACAAGCTTATAAGACAAGATATTGTTCGGTAAATATGTTTGTGTCAAAAATATACCTGTAACATGTCAAAGAAAGCTAAAATGTTTAGATAAGTATGATGGTATGCACATTAATCTTCATAAGAAACTTCAAAATTCGATACGCTTATTTAGACATATGAAGATTTAGAGCAGAAAGGTTATCTTTAGAACTCTTGGATAAGAAATACAAACTATAGTAAAAATAGTTTGGACATATTTTATAGCATCCAAAATGTATGCAAAGGAGACTCAGAACACCAGGGATGTATGAAAGTCACTTACCTTTTCGCAGCTTGGCTCCGCGGTGGGGAGGAGGCGCTTCGCTTCTCCCACCGAAGTTCAGGCGAGGGGGAGAGGCGTCCCGCCTCGCCCGGCCAAAATTCAGGCCGGGGGGGAGGCGCCCCGCCTTACCCGGCCGAAATTCAGGCCGGGGAGAAGCGCCCCATCTCCCCGGCCGCGAAACAAAAAGTAAAAAAAAAAAAAGACCCCGTGATAGGCTATGTGACGATTTACATAGCCTATCACGGCTAGATTTCCAAAGTCAGCCATGATAGCCTACGTAAATCGTCACGTAGCCTATCACAGGTGACTTTGGGAAAAAAAGAAAAGCGTGTACTGAAATAGCATGCCCTTATTTTCACCGTAGTCTACATAAATCTTTACGTGGACTAGACGTGCCAAAATAAGGAACGCAAATGGCGGCGCCCATTTGTGTACACGCTTTTTTTTTTTTTCAAAGTCACCCGTGATAGGCTACGTGACAATTTATGTAGGCTATCACAGCTGACTTTGGAAATCTAGCCGTGATAGGCTACGTAAATCGTTACGTAGCCTATCACGGGTGTTTGTTTGTTTTTTTACTTTAATTTTTTTTTTTGTAATGGCGGCGGTGGCAGCCAGTCGGGAGACCGGCCGCCGCCCCCGCCCGCGACGAAACGCCACTGAACCGCTGCCGGGACCCGCCACCAAGAGGGACATTCGCCGAAGGTAAGTCCCGTCCCGGGGGGGGGCAATGGGCCGGCGGAGAATTCTCCAACCAACTTCGGGGGGCCGAATGCGTCGGCGCTCAGCCTCCCGAAGATTAGGGGAGAAATTCTCCACCATCCCTACAGAACACACAACAGTGGAAGCTGTCCTTTAGGGTCAGCTTTCCCCAACATGTTGCCTATAGAATCAACCTGGTAAACTTGATATTGATTATCACTGAGAAATAGCAAATATACTTGACCCTGGTTAGAAGCCTTGTTTAAGAAGGGTGTTAAATGTTTCATGTGTTTGAATTTATGCATATATAAGCTCTTGTATTTAGTACTGTTATTCTAATACTTTGTAGTAAAAAACGAAAAGACAAAGAGAGTGTTTCTTAAGGACTAGACTTCTGTACTATCCATCAGAGTGAAGTACTGAACTGGCTCTAGATGGTATCTGGTTGTAAGAGAAATCTGACTGTATACACAGTAGACAGGTGATCAGTGGTTGCCAACATACTGACAATATATTTTGAGAGAATCTGAACCAGAGCACATGCCGCATCTGGACACCTCACCTGATTCACCAGCAGTAACACTGGAGTCTAAGTCCCAGCAGATGCAAGGGAATTTATCTTGGAAGCACCTATCCAGTGCATTACAGCTGGCCTCAGTTGGTTCCATAGTGTCCTTAGGCCCAGAATGTAAAAGGCCCTGGACAACCCTAAAAAGCTCCGCTGGACAGCATATGGGTGATTGAATAGAGGCAGTGAAATATGTTTTTCCCTTTCTGCTCTCACTGCCTTTGAATATACCTGGCCATAGGCACACACCAGGGTTCAACTGCATCCACTAGGAGTTTTTCTCCACCTGCACTCAGGCTGTCTCCTATTTTGTTTCATCGCTCTCAGCTCTGGAGTATACCATGGAGCCGTATGTGCTCTTCTCCAGAGAGGGCACTCAGAAGCAATTGTGTCAACCGCCTGGGTAATTTCTACATTCCACAGGTTGACTAGGGCTTCAACAGGAGTGCCAGCCATATCAGTCGGAAAACCCCCTAGAGCCCTCTGGAAACCATGGATCCATTAGCCTCCAAGAACAGACCATCTTAATAGGTCCTCTACCCTTGCAGAGGGGTAAAGCTGCTGTAAGTCTAAATCTCAGCAGACAATGATCTGACCATGACACAGGGACTGATACA
Organism: Heloderma suspectum; assembly: GCF_057233095.1. Lineage (NCBI taxonomy): Eukaryota > Metazoa > Chordata > Lepidosauria > Squamata > Helodermatidae > Heloderma > Heloderma suspectum. The sequence goes on along the minus strand of NC_139461.1, from coordinate 29,740,349 downwards.
AAGTCCCCCACCTTCAGATCACCATCTCCATGACCAGTTGAGAAAACAAGGTCTAGAGTATGCCCCACTACATGTGTTGGGCCGATGACATCTTGGGACAGTCCCATGATTGTCATGAAGACCATGAAAACCTGAGCCACCCCAGACAAAGTGCTCTCAGCCTGAATGTTGACATCCCCAAGAACAAACAGTTTGGGAGATCTCAGCAGCATACCCAAGACCACCTCTGTCAGCTCACCTAGGGAGTCTGTTGAGCAGTGGGGTGGGCAGTACACCAACAGAATCCCTAATCTGTCCTGCTGACCCAACACAAGGTGCAAACACTCCAGACCAGTAGTCACGTGGACAAGGAGCCTGCAGAGGGAGATGGAATTCCTGTAGACCACTGTGACACACACCCCTCCCTGGCCCTCAAGCCTTCCCTGATGCTGGACTAAGTACCCCAGTGGGCAGAGCTGGGAGAGACTGACTCCTCCCTCCTCACCCACCCAGGTCTTGGTTAAACATGCCAGATCAGCCGCCTCATCCACTATTAAGTCATGAATGAGGATGGTTTTATTTTACATTTAAATGCAGCATCCAGAGACCCAAGGGCAGGCTGATAGGGCAACCAGCAAGGCTGCGGGCACAGGGAGGACCAGAACATGGCACGGCCATTTACTGTCTGGGCCGCATTCCCCTTACCTGGCAAGTCCTCCTCACAACATCATATCTCCCTCTAGCCATCACTACACTGATTCCCCCACCCCCTCAGATCCTCCCAGCTGGCCTAAAATCCTCCCTCCCAGGCACAGACTCAGGCCACCAAAAAGCCAGGCAGAGGAACAGGGCTGAGTCCTGCAGCACTCACAGCTAGGTGTTCTCTGGCACCTCCAGCAGCAGGAGCAGCCTTTATAGCTGGAGTCAGGTTGGGGCCCTGCCCTCCCAGGCCAGGTGGAGAAGAGCCAGGCAGAAGAACAGGGTCCAGGTCCTGTAGGGCTCACAGCTGGATGGTCTCTCTGTGAGAGAAAAACACACAAATGAGTACCAAATTCACTGTGTACATGAGAAAGGTTCTCAGATGTAGGGCTCCATCCAATGATCATAATACCCAGAGCAGTTCATTTTAGAAAAGGCTCTCTGAAACTTATTCTTTACCCAGACCTTTAAGGGATGTCCAAAAATGGTACAGTCATATTTATTGATCCTGAATATTTCAAATGAACAATCGAATATTCAAAATTTCCTTGGAAGGGAAAAGAGAAGTCCTAAACCAAAATACATTGTTGTTGTTCAGTCATTCAGTCGTGTCCAACTCCTCGTGACCCCATGGACCATAGCACTCCAGGCCTTCCTGTCCTGCGCTCTCTCCTGGAGCGTGCTCAAGTTCATATTCATTGCATCGGTGATGCTATCTAGCCATCTCATCCTCTGCCGTCCCCTTCTCCTTTTGCCTTCAGTCTTTCCCAGCATCAGGGTCTTTTCCAGGGAGTTTTCTCTTCGCATTAGGTGGCCAAAATATTGGAGCTTCAGCTTCAGTATCTGTCCTTCCAATGAGCACTCAGGGTTGATTTCCTTTAGGATGGACTGATTTGACCTCCTTGCAGTCCAGGGGACTCGTAAGAGTCTTCTCCAGCACCACAGTTCAAAAGCATTGATTCTTTGGCGCTCAGCCTTCCTTATAGTCCAGCTCTCACAGCCATAGATTGCTACTGGGAAAACCATAGCTTTGATTATATGAACCTTTGTCAGCAAGGATAGGTTTCTGCTTCTTACTCTGCTCTCTAGGTTTGCCATAGCTTTCCTCTCAGGGAGCAAGCATCTTTTAATTTCATGGCTACAATCACCATCTGCAGTGATCTTGGAGCCCAAGAAAGTAAAATCTGTCACTGCTTCCATTTCTTCCCCTTCTATATGCCAGGAAGGGATGGGGCCAGATGCCATGATCTTCGTTTTTTTAATGTTGAGTTTCAAACCAGCTTTTGCACTCTCCTCTTTCACCCTCAACAAGAGGCTCTTGAGATCCTCTTCGCTTTCTGCCGTTAGGGTGGTATCGTCTGCGTATCTGAGGTTGTTGATAATTTTCTTGGCAATCTTAATTCCGACGTGTGATTCATCCAACCCGGCGTTTCTCATGATGTACTCTGCATATAAGTTAAATAAGCAGGGCAACAATATACAGCCTTGTTGTACTCCTTTCCCAATTTTGAACCAACTGGTTGTTCCATGTCTGGTTCTTACTGTTGCTTCTTGACCCTCGTACATGTTTCTCAGGAGACAGGTAAGGTACTCCCATCTCTTTAAGAATTTGGCACAGTTTGTTGTGATCAACACAATCAAAGGCTTTAGCATAGTCAATGAAACAGAAATACATGTTTTTCTGGAATTCTCTTGCTTTCTCCAGCGAATGTTGGCGATCTCTAGTTCCTCTTGCCCCTTTGAAACCCTGCTTGTACTTCCGGTAGTTCTTGGTTCACATACTGCTGAAGCCTAGCTTGTAGGATTTTAAGCATAACCTTGCTGGCATGTGAAATGAGCGCAATTGTACGGTTGTTTGAACACTCTTTGGCGTTGCCCTTCTTTGGAATTGGAATGTACACAGACCTTTTCCAGTCTTGTGGCCATTGTTGAGTGATCCAAATTTGTTGGCATATTGAGTGCAGCACTTTAACAGCATCATCTTTTAGGATCTTAAATAGCTCAGCTGGAATACTGTCATCTCCGCTAGCTTTGTTGTTACTAATGCTTCCTAAAGCCCACTTGACTTCACTCTCGACGATGTCTGGCTCACGTTCAGTGACCGCACTATCATGGCTATCAAGGACATAAGATCTTTCCTGTATAGTTCTTCTGTGTATTCTTGCCACCTCTTCTTCATCTCATCTGCTTCTGTTAGGTCCCTGCCTTCTTTGTCCTTTATCATGCCCGTCTTTGCACAAAACATTCCCTTGAGATCTCCGATTTTCTTGAAGGGATCTCCAGTCTTTCCCATTCTATTGTTTTCTTCTATTTCTTTGCATTGTTCATTTAAGAAGGTCTTCTTGTCTCTCCTTGCTATTCTCTGGAACTCTGCATTCAGTTGCATATATCTTCCCCTTTCTCCCTTGCTTTTCGCTTCCCTTCTTTCGTGAGCTACTTGTAAAGCCTCATCAGACAGCCACTTGGCTTTCTTGCATTTCTTTTTCTTTGGGATGGATTTCGTTGCTGCCTCCTGAACAATGTTACGGACCTCCATCCATAGTTCCTCAGGCACTCTGTCTATCAGGTCTAATCCCTTAAATCTATTTGTCACCTCCACTGTATATTCATAAGGGATTATTTAGGTCATACCTGAATGGTTTAGTGGTTTCCCCTACGTTCTTCAATTTAAGCCAAAATTTTGTGATAAGAAGCAAAATACTAAAATACATAGGTCAAATACATAGGTCAACATTTATTTAGTTTTACTTGTAGAAAGCAGTATCTCCTCAGGAAGAAAAAGAACACTGTTTCTAATTTGATTCAAATTTTCTTTACATGGAAAATCTATCGAAAACATGGTTTTACAAGGCAACAAAAAAAATAATGATCACACTTTGGAGGAAATAGGAAGAATAGAAAATGAACCATAATCAAATGCCTCTTTCTGTGGTACATAATCCCTATGTATCAGAGTTAGCAGATGGCTTCCTTCCTAGCTTAAATTGTCCTGCATTCATTTTAATTTTTAGGATTCTGTGAGCTTGTCTAGAAGGAATTGAGTTACATTGTGTACCATTTCTGGACCTTTGCCCAATGCTTACATGCTCTATGTGGTCTCTTACCATCTGTGAATGAAAGATTGGCATTTACCTCCTATGGTCCCTGGAGTACTTGCAAACATATTGGACCAGAAGTTGCATCTTATTATTAATGAGTTGGATCCAAATTTAGTCATACTTAGAGGAGACCCATTGAAATCAATAGTTATTGATTTCAAAGGATCTACTCTAAGTATGACTTGGATCCATCCATGATATTTCCTATTCCGTAAACAAACAATTAAAATGTTTTGGAGAAGTGGTTGGATGAGACAGGGCAAAGAGCATTTTTATGGCCACCTGGTGCATGACTTGAGACATATAAAAGGGCCAGCCCTACTATTAGGCATGATGATCCAGCCTGCCTAAGGTGGCATATCTTGGTATACCATTGATGGCATCAAATTGTCAATCATTCAGTTTATTATTATATTTTTACCACTTGGATGGCCGTTTGGATTTTCTGCCTCAGGCACCAAAGTGTTTTGGGACATCTCTGAATTTAAATTCTAACAGGTCACTGGGAACAATTGGTTTCCAGATATATTCCCCACTTGATGGTCTTCTGGGTGTCTCTGCTAGCAGCTATAGTGCAAAAATCCAAAAGTGAGAAAGAAAGTACCACCAGGAAGGAAATATTAACTTATGCAGAGCCTTGAAGCTATATTTTATTTTATTTTCAGTGCCTGCGGCCAGTGTCATCTACATTAACGGTCCTGCTAGATCATCTGGACTAGAAGCAACCAGTGTGGAGACTGAAATAATTCCATACAGATTGGAGATATCTGGAGTAGCAAGGTTGGATAAATCCACAACAGAACCAAATGACTTTGGATTTTGATGAATCTGACCAGCAGATTCTGCAGCAAATTGGCTTTCCCCCTTTTGTGCAGATTCTGCCAGCTTGCAGATGAGTTTTTTTCCCCCCACCTTTCCCAATTTTGCATAAACTTCTTCATCAAAAAATATGCAAAAACAAAAACAAAATCAGCCAAAAATGTGCATTTTTCCATAGCCTAAAGTGTGAAAATGCACATTGGGTGGTGGTGGCGGGGGGGGGGGATTTTGTGCATTTGAGGGAAATTATGCATTTTTGCTCATGTGAATTCATGCAAATCTGCATTCACAGAAATTTGGGAACTTTAACAAATCTAATTCTGTCAATGGGCAGACTGCAGAACAAAAAGCCCTGACAATCCATGAAACACAGACAGAACGGATTTTGAACAATCCCTACATCCCTAATCTGGAGTGCTGATAATTTGCAAAACCCCTTCATTTGAAAGCAGCACTCTGAATAAGAGCTTGCCCACAGAGACTACCCAATAAAATAAAATGTACAAATTAATAATTGTTTTATTTTCTGTAATGATCTCCTTATCTTGAATCAATATAGCCAGACTTCTTTGGCCAGCATCAATGCCATCATCTTCTCTCTTCTTTTTCTGGATTTCCTGATACATTTAATGCATTTGTGATGACTGCCCCCCCGCAATCCCATATTTCTATAACTGAGTGGAACAATTCTCTCTAGTCATACCTTCTAATCATATCAGTGCTTGGAATTGCAGATAAAAGGATGGAGCAGTATCCGATAATGCCATTGTATTTCTGTTGTGCTCACCACTAGCACAACAGGGAGTCAGCACACTCTAATCCAACTGGAGAAATTGGCAAAAACACTTGCTTCTGGATTAGGACAGGTCGGAGGAGCTCCCTTCTGTGAGCTCCACTGACTTGCCCCATCCCAGAAACAAGTTTTTCTACTCATTTCCAGTTGTTTTAAGAACCATTAGGTCCCCCTTGCACTAGTGGTGGGTCCAGCTGGCATATGGACAGCATAGGACACTGCCCACAGTTCAGAATTGACAATCATAATATTAGGGATGTCAGAGAAATCTGCTGCAGATTCAAATGAGGCCAGATTCTTTGGAATCCGGCCTCAGGAATCCACAACAGATCGGGACCACTTACCTCTGCTCCAGGAGGACTGGAGGCAGAATGGCACTTGGCTGCTTCTTGCCAGCCAGAGCCGTTCGCCTCCTCCTTGTTCTTGCCCATGGCCGATTGCCATGTTTAAAAACAAAAAAATGATGATCAGCAGGATGTGCCCATAGACTTATATGCAAAATAGAGCTGTGAATCTTGCGTAGAAGCCTATGGACACATAGACTTAGATGCAAGATTCATGACTGTATTTGTGTCTAAGTCTATGGGCACATCCCCCCAGTTGCCTTTTCTTTTCTTTTTTAAGAAAAGTTATGGCAATCGGCAGGGACAGGGAGGAGGTGAACAGCTCTGGCTGGCAGGAGGGAAGGTAAGTGGCCCCCAAGCCAGTTCCCCCCCCCTGGAATCCAAGTGGAGTGGAGCCACTCTGGAAGATTTCAGGGGGGGAGGAATGGATCACCTCCCCCACCCACGGATTCCCCACCAGCACAGATGGTGGGGAATCCGTAAACCCCTACATAATATCCTACAAGGGGCATGTGTAGGTCCAGATGTATCTAGAGATGGATGAATCCATCTATTTCTGATCCATGTCGACAATGACCAACTGCAGCTTTCCATGTCAGTTTCACATGTATTCCATCATAAATCCATTCCCTCCGATTTCCAAATCAACCGGAGATTTGAAAAACACACAAAAATTCACTTTGATTTTTTGTATGCAGTTATCTCTGACATAGGCATTTTGTATGCAATTTCCCTAATACAAACATTTTTATAAACAGCATTCCCCAATATACACATGTTTGTATGCAACATACATTGCTGAACACAACTTTTGAGCCAAGAACTGCATCACCAAATTCAGAGAAGTGCAGAATCCAAAATATCATTGTGTTCCAAGCAACATATTAGTCCAGTGAGTTCCGTGGTTCTCTTAAAAATGTGGACCAAATGAAATTTCCCCCCGTCACTAGTTATGCCAGCCACCCATTCACATTGTACAATATAATATATAGAACAGATGGACATACAGTTCATCCCATTTCTGATTTCCAACCACCTTTCTTTGGAGATGGAAGGTTACATAGGAAGCTGCCTTCATAGAAGCATAGACTAGAATACTAGGGTTGGAAGGGGCCTTCAAGACCATTGAGTCCAACCCCAGCCTTATACTTAGTCAGACCATTTATCTGTCTGGCCCAGTACTGTCAACAGTGGCAGTGGCTGTCCAGGCTTTCAGGCAGGATTCTTTCATAACCTTATCAGCAGATGCTAGAGACTGAACTGGGGCCCTCTGCATGCAAAGTAGGGATGGACGGTCACCCCCTGTCCAGGTTCTCCAGGTGCCTGCCCAGCCCATGCCCCCACTTGCACAACCCAGACCTGTGCTTGAGCCCCATGCCGGCTTGCTGAGCTGCCTGCACTTACCCGGGCCCCATTCCCCTCCACTGTGATTGCCATGTTGTGAAAAAAACATGGCAGTCGCAAAAATGCACACATAGGCTTATACATAAAATGGTGCTGTGAATCTTGTGCATATGGGTGATTCGTAGCACCATTTTGCATATAAGTCTATGTGCGCATTTTTGCTATTGCCATGTTTTTTCACAACATGGAGATGATGGAGGAGGAGGATGGGGCCTGGGTAAGTGTAGGTGGCTTAGCGAGCATTGGGGGGGTGTTATTAAGCAGGGGCAGGGGCTCAGTGGGAGCGTGGGTGGTCTACCAGAATCCTGGACCAAAACGGGTGCCCATGCCATCCCAAATGCAAAGCATGTGCTCTGCCACTGAGCTGCAGCTCCCTCTTACTCACAGAAATTGAGTGAATCTCCTATACTGGTTTACGTGTGTATGCCCAACTTACACATTACCTGCTTTCTAGACTTGGGCCCATACTTCACTATGCACAGGACATTACAGCAATCATCAACTTGCCTGCACTGTGCATCTGACAATGTGAGCTCTGTCCATGAAACCTTATTTGTTAAATATGTTAGTCATTAAGGTGCCACCAGGCTCATTCTTTTTGCTGCAAATGCAGCTACCTGCCTAGGGTCTGAAACAAGGCAATGTAAATGGGTTGGGAAGCTTACGAGGCCACTTCTGACACAGACTTCTCATTCTGATTGGATAGAAATCCACCAGACATTTGATTAACTTCCTGCTTTTACTGTGAAACTGTAAGGCTAGAATACCAGGTCTTTTGGACTTTGTTTAGTGTGGTTGGTAGGTAGGTTGGTACAGGTCTGATCTCATAGCAAATACTCACATAATCTTTCCATCAGCCATTTGGAGCACCTTTGGAATGAAAGAGGAGCTCTGATTAATTGCTTCAGATGAGAAAGAAGAATGGATATGTAATTACTAGGAACATCTTGAGAAGATGCCAATTTAGAAACCTAATTAATTCAATTCTCTGACACATTACTTGAATAAGAGACAGATAGATTTAACTACTCTATGTTCGGTTATGGGAGGTCTGGAGATGCTACTGACATGTAGAGGCATAATCATCTGGCAAGCTGGAGAGACAAAGAAATAGGTCTTAGCCCCAAGCTGAAAACTGATTAGCCTGTCTCTTCAGTCTGCTAGGGGAAAAGATCACCCCACATGGTGGAATTGGCAGGCACAGATAAGCTGGAGAAAGATGCTTTCACCTTACAGCTATTAAAAACTGAAGGGTCCCCTGAGTTTTGCCAAGAAAATCTGCAAACATAAAGGAATGAGTATTAGGCTTAAGGAAAAAGATACAGCTCTTCAGGGAGTACTGTCAATAGTGGAATATTACTAAGACAGCATACCTGGAAGCAAGCAAGGATAACATCTGGAACACTTACAAGCTAGACTGGAATGGGGTCGGGGGAAACATGCAATACATGTTAAGGAAAAACAGTTCAGTCTTTTCCCCAAGAGCTGTATCATCTGGAGATGGGGGAAGTTTATAAAATTTTGATGCAATGAAAACATGGAAACTTATAAGGCATTGCTTGAAAAAAATTGTCAGGCTTCCTGATCCCTCCGGTGCACATGCTCAGGCAATCTGACACTGGACACCCAAATCAGTGAGATTTCTTCATTGCAAGAAATCACAAGGCAAAAGCTTAATGGTTACACTGTTCAGAATTCATATAGCTGATGGTCAGTAGCTATAGGCTCCATGTAATTCCAGAACAGTCCAAAGCTAAACACTACTACCGTGACTGAGATCTTCATCAACGTGGTTTCCCCATTGCCATCTCCACAGTTCTGAACACAAGGGAAAGGACTCTGGATTCCTGGCATTCTTAACCCAGGCAATCCTTACATGGGGTTCCAAACCCCAGACATGAAATGGGAATGATTCTTGAAATTAGCCCTCAGGCAATCAAGGGATACATTCTTGAAAGGCCTAAACAAAACCACACCCATAGAGAGTCCAACGTCAAATCTGTGGTTGATGACTCCAGGCTACATAGTTAAGGTCTATCAAGATCAAGGGAAGGGTAAACCCAGACATGCAGGGAGTTTCATGCCACTGCTTTTGCACTGGTAACTCCACACTGCATGCATCCAGGCAGAGGAAAGTCCAAAATTCGTAGATCAAACCCAGCCTGCCAGTATGCTGAGCTGACGACAAACAGACACACACAGTCCACAGCAATGAGAGTTCAAGCCTATGAAAAGCCTCACAGTACTTTTCATGGCACGTGTTTAGCAATCCAAAGTTCCAATTAAGGGAGAGTCCTTGTGTGGAGTGCCTCCAACAGCCCAGATGATTGATGGATCCAAAACAGAGAAGGCTTCAGGAAATGAAGACAACATTATCCTAGCAAAGGCTTTTCACGTTTGTTGCATCAACTTAAAAGAGAAGGTGTGACTGTAAGACACCCCCTCCAGATTGCTTGACAGACAAGGACTTTTAGCCTTTCAGCAAGGCCCCTGTCTAAATTGGGTATCACTGCTCAGCCTTCCAGCTTTGACGCTTCAACCTGGGTGACCCTTCTGCAAACCCCACCCCACGTCTGTCAGGTTCTCTCGGACAGCTTCCAGCCTCCCTGCCTGCCAAAGCCAGACCAGCAGGTGGACAGGGAGTTGGGTGACTCCCCAGCTCTGCTCTGAGAACACTGACACAGAGAAGCTCACACTGACTCTCATTCCAGAGGCTGGATGCAGGGTGGGTGGGTGAAGGGAACAGATCCTCTCCTTCACACTCCAGCCGCCCTACAACTGTGGCTGGACAGCCAATTTCAGCTGTCTAGATGATGTGCAATGGAGCATGGGGGGGGGAGGCCAGATGGTGCAAAGGAAGTGTCGTAATGATGCTTCCGTGGTCTCCTCCCCTCTCCATCCCCAGAAATGCCCCATTTTCACCTGCTGTGTGCTGCTCTTATGAGTGGGGAGCCAGAGACAAACTGCACTGCCTACGAGGCAGTGGGGGAGGGGGCAGGGAGTGAGGTTTCTGGGAACTGAGCTCAGAGTCCTGGCTCTAAGCTCGGTTCCCCAAAACCAAAATACCCTATGGCCATCTAGACGCTGCCTAGCATTCATAGGATTGCACCCTAAATTAGTTTTGGGGACAGATCTACATGACCCTAAGGGGTGATCATTACACTAGCAGCATTATGTTCATTATTAAGCTTTTTGCAATTATATATATATATATATATATATACACACACACACACACACACACACACAAACACTACACACACACTGTGTGTATGTGTGTGTGTGTGTATGTATGTGTGTGTGTGTATATGTGTATGTGTATGTGTGTGTGTGTATGTGTGTGTGTGTGTGTGTATATATATATATATATATATATATACATATATATATATATATATATATATATATATATATATATATATAATGTAGTGGTGCATAAGAAGGTTAATCTTGTACATTAAGGTGGTTGCACACAACAAGCTACCGACAGTTAGGCAACTGATATACTCAAGAATTTCAAGCAACTTTTATTGTTCCACTGAACATATGAAGTGTGTTCAGATGATCCTCTCAGCCCATGGTCACAAAGAGCCTGGAACGCCCCGATGCTGGGGACTTGGAAGAATCAAAGCCTTATATATATATCTATGTGAAGAAAAGAACCTTGTTGTATTTCTGGTAATGGTCAAGTATGCTGCAGTACGTCCAGTGTAATGCATGCTCAGCTAAGGACCAGACACTTAAGGGCACAACAGAAAACCATGTCCAGTTTGCACTGAAATGTGCAGGATAAATGCTCACACTTCTTTGAAACATGGGTAGTTCTGTTAAATCTTCACATTTTAATTGGTAATGTTTCAGGATCATAGAATCATAGAATTATAGAATAGTAGGGTTGGAAGGGGCCTACAAGGCCATCGAGTCCAACCCCCTGCTCAATGCAGGAATCCAAGTCAGAGCATCCCTGACAAATGGCTGTCCAGCCTCGTCTTAAAGGCCTCCAGTGTGGGAGAGCCCACCACCTCCCCAGGTAATTGGTTCCATTGCCGTATTGCTCTGACACTCAGGAAGTTTTTCCTGATGTTCAGCCGGAATCTGGCTTCCTGTAACTTGAGCCCATTATTCCGTGTCCTGCACTCTGGGATGATCGAGAAGAGATCCTGGCCTTCTTCTCTGTGACAACCTTTCAAGTACTTGAAGAGTGCTATCATATCTCCCCTCAGTCTTCTCTTCTCAAGGCTAAACATGCCCAGTTCTTTCAGTCTCTCTTCATAGGGCTTTGTTTCCAGTCCCCTGATCATCTTTGTTGCCCTCCTTTGAACCCTCTTCAGTTTGTCTGCATCCTTCTTAAAGTGTGGTGCCCAGAACTGGACACAGTACTCCAGATGAGGCCTAACCAGTGCTGAGTAGAGGGGAACTAGTACTTCCCGGGATTTGGAAGCGATGCTTCTATTAATGCAGCCCAAAATAGCATTTGCCTTTTTTGCAGCCACATCACATTGTTGGCTCATATTCAGCTTGTGATCGACGACAATTCCAAGATCCTTCTCGCTCGTCGTGTGGTTGAGCCACGTATCCCCCATCTTGTAACTGTGCATTTGGTTTCTTTTTCCTAGGTGCAGAACTTGGCATTTGTCCCTATTAAATGCCATTCTGTTGTTTTCTGCCCAGCACTCCAGTCTATCCAGATCACTTTGAATTTTGTTTCTGTCTTCCAAAGTATTAGCTATCCCTCCCAATTTTGTGTCATCTGCAAATTTGATCAGCATTCCCTGCACCTCCTCCTCCAAGTCATTAATAAAAATGTGGAAGAGCACTGGGCCCAGGACTGAGCCCTGCGGTACCCCACTCGTTACCTCTCCCCAGCTTGAGAAGGTCCCATTGATAAGCACTCTTTGAGTCCGATTCTGTAGCCAACTGTGGATCCACCGGATCGTTGTTTCATCTAGCCCACTTCGAGCAAGTTTGCTCATCAGGATATCATGGGGCACTTTGTCGAAAGCTTTGCTGACATTGAGGTATATTATGTCCACAGCATTCCCATGGTCTACAAGGGAGGTGACTTGATCAAAAAATGAGATCAGATTTGTCTGGCAGGACTTGTTTTTGACAAATCCATGTTGGCTTCGAGTAATCACGGCATTGTTGTCAAGGTGCTTCCAGATGGATTGCTTTATGATCTGCTCCAGAATTTTCCCAGGGATTGATGTCAGACTGACTGGTCTGTAGTTCCCAGGTTCCTCCTTTTTACCCTTTTTGAAGATAGGGACAACGTTAGCCCTCCTCCAGTCATCTGGCACTTCCCCGGTCCTCCATGATTTCTCAAAGAGAATAGACAGCGGTTCTGAGAGTTCTTCTGCCAGTTCCTTTATTACTCTAGGATGCAGTTCATCTGGCCCTGGAGATTTGAACTCATTCAAAGTAATGAGGCGTTCCTTGACCATATGCCTGTCGATCTCAAGCTGCAATCCTGCCCCTTCAGCCTGTACTTCGCCTTTGCCAGGGGGGTCATAGACCCTCTTTTGGGAGAAGACTGAGCCAAAGTAGGAATTGAGCACCTCTGCCTTTTCTTTGTCATCTGTTATCATTTTGCCATCCTTATTTAATAGCTGAACAACCATTTCTTTCCTCTGCCTTTTACTATGCACGTAGCTGAAGAAAGCCTTTTTGTTGTTTTTAGCATCCCTCGCTAACCTCACCTCGTTCTCCGCTTTAGCCTTCCTGACACCATCCCTGCAATTCTGTGCTACCTGCCTGTACTCTTCCTTTGTTACTTGGCCTTCTTTCCACTTCCTATATGTGTCCTTTTTTGTTTTCAGGTCATCCCTAAGCTTTTTGTGAAGCCACATTGGCTTCTTCTGTTGTCTTCCACCTTTTCTTCTTGTTGGAATTGTTTGTGATTGTGCATTGAGAATTTCCTTTTTTAAAAGTTCCCACCCATCTTGGACTCCTTTTCTCGCTAGCATTGTTTGCCATGGGACCTTACTGATCATTGTTCTGAGTTTATTAAAATCAGCTTTCCTAAAATCCAGGGTACGCGTTTGAGTACACTCGGCTTTTGCTTCCCTTAGAACCATGAACTCAAGTACAACATGGTCGCTTTCCCCCAGAGTTCCTGTAACTGCTACTTTATCCACTAAGTCATCTCTGTTGGTTAGGATCAAGTCAAGGATAGCCGATCCTCTAGTTCCTTCCTCTACTTTCTGTAGGAGGAAGTGATCCGCCACACAAGTCAGGAATTTCCTGGAGGGGCCATGTTTTGCAGAATTTGTCTCCCAACAAATATCGGGGAAATTGAAGTCCCCCATTACTACTACATCATGCTTCCTTAAAACATTGGCTATTTGCTTTTCAAAAGTTTCATCCTTGGCTTCTCCTTGATTGGGTGGCCGGTAGTAGACTCCGACCACCAGGTTCCTTTTATTCTTTGCTCCATTTATTTCAACCCAGATGCTCTCGATGGGGCTACCAAGCTCCTCCTCCTGTATTTCTGTGCAGAGATATGTATTTTTCACATACAGTGCAACCCCGCCTCCCTTTCTGTTCCTCCTGTTCTTTTTGAACAAGTTATATCCTTCAACTGCTGTATTCCAGTCATGAGAGTCATCCCACCAAGTCTCAGTTATACCTATCAAGTCATAATTTCCCTCCTGTATTAAGAGTTCAAGTTCGTTCTGTTTGTTTCCCATACTCTGGGCATTAGTATATAGACATCGAAGACCATGTGCTTCATAGTCTGGCTTTCTTCCTACATGTGTCTGAAGACTATTATTGGGCGCTATCAGCGCTGTTCTCTCCATTGCAGTGCATGCGCCTACGTCCATTGTTACCCCCAACATTACATCTCCCTTCCCCGTAGGATTCAGTTTAAAGCCCTCCTGATGAAGTTCTTCATGCTGTGGCCAAACACATTCTTCCCAGCCTTTGTGAGGTGCAACCCATCCCTAGCCAACAGCCCATCTTCCAGGAAGTATAGCCCGTGGTCCCAGAATCCAAATCTCTCTCGTCGGCACCACCTTCGTAGCCAGTCATTCACCCGGAGTATTTTTCGTTCCCTTTCTATCCCTCTTCTAACTACTGGAAGGATGGATGAGAAAACTATCTGGGCCCCAAAGTTCTTGAGTTTCCTTCCCAAAGCTTCAAAGTCTGACGTGATCTCTTCGTAGCTCCGCTTGGCGGTATCATTTGTTCCCACATGGATGAGAAGAAAGGGATACCTGTCAGTGGGCTTTATGAGTGCAGGCAACCTTTCAGTCACGTCTCTAATCTGTCCTCCCGGGAGACAACATACCTGGCGAGTCCACGGGTCTTCGCGACATACTTGGGTCTCGATCCCACGCAGCAAGGAGTCTCCCACTACTACCACTCTTCTCTTCTTCTTCTTGTAGGCCTGGGTTTCATCGCCTCTGTTTGACTGACCTTTAGCCTCTTGCTCACTCTCATGCAGGTTCCCCTGTGATTCTTCCTCTGCAGGCTGTCCTCCAGTCTCATCTGCAAGTACCTGGAATCGGTTCCACAGCTCCACCGCTTCCACTGGTGCAGAGTGACGTCTAGTTCTTCTTCTCCTAACTGTCACCGTTTTCCAAGGAGTATCCTCTACTCCATTTTTCTTCTCCTCAGCATTTCCCACTTCTGCCTCATCTTGCTGTTGCTCTTCAAGCTTCTGGTCTGCCCTTTGCTGCTGTAGTTCCCCCATTCTGTCCAAGAACTCTTCGTGTTCTCTTATTCCCCGGAGGGTTGACAGTCGCCGCTCCAGTCCACTTACTTTTTCCTCCAGCAGCGTGATCAACTTGCACTTGTTGCAGGTGTAGGCCATGTTGTTCACAGGCAAGAAAACAAACATGGCACACACCTTGCAGGTCACCACCACTGGAGAGTCTTGTCCTTCCATAGCCCCGTTTCCCTTTTTGTGTCTAGCTTTGTGATTGTTCTAGACTAGCCTGTGCCTGCTCCTCTACTCAGTAGAGGTTAAAAGCAGAGTCCCACTGGTGTGGAAGTGTGTGTTACAAGACAAATAAATGGGAAAAAGTTAGTTAAAAAAAAAATGTTAGGGGCCTCCCCCTTCACCTCCCCTGCCGAACTCCCCTGGCCAACTCCTGTTTGCTCCCCCTGTTCGCTCGCTCTGTTCGCTCGCTCTCTGGGAGCTTGCCTGCTTCTGTAGTCCCTGGACCAGCTGGAGCAGCTTGCTCTGCTCTGCTCTGCTCAGCTGGGAGGCGGGAAACAGACTGAAGCTTCCCGCCCAGTCAGCTGCTGGGAGTACTCAGGCCACACCCCTCCAATTCAGTTGGAGCTCTCAGAAGCACCTGGTGAGCTCACAGCCACTCAGAAGGATAAAGGGCAGCGCCCTGGGCTTCCTGCAACCCACTTACCTCTTAGCCTCTGTCTCCTTTGTCTCCTTTGTCTCTTCAACCACTGCAACTCCCCTGGCCAACTCCTGTTTGCTCCCCCTAGGGATCTGAAAGGAAAAACAAGTCAGTAGATGATGATGAACAGCCTTGTACATATCAACCAAATGAAGGACCCTTAGTGGAAATGTGGAAGACAATTGCTATTTTGAGGAGTTAGTGGTGTACAACCAGTGTCCTCCTGTGCCTAGGCTTCCAGTTGGGCCTGTTGCTTTAAGTTAAGCAATGCTTCTTCTTCCTGGACTCAGTTATCTGAGACTCAAAAACATCAGAGGCTAGTAGATAAGCCTCTGGCAAGATCTAATGGTTAGTGTGTTGTTAGGGGAGTAGCTGAGATGGAGTTACCTTTGTTGGCTTACTGCCAAACTAAGGTTATATAGATTTTGTAAAAATCTGTTCCATCTGCATTTTGTGGATTGTCAAGTGACTTTCATTCCATTGTCCCCTCATTGGTAGAATCAGATTTTTTTCCATTTTCCCAAATTTGTGCACAAATTTGTACTTGTGAAAATGTGCAAATCCCCTCCCCGCAATGCACAAATCCCCCCATGTGCATTTTCATGTGTGAATTTTTGGCTGGTGTTTTTTAAAAAACAACAACATATTTTTATACAATGTAATCTGTGAAAATGTCCAGAAAGTTAAAAAAACAAAAACAAAAAACAGCCTGCAAGTCTGCAGAATGCATGCATGCTACTCAGGAAAAGCTGGTCCATGGCGGAATCTGTGGATCAGATTAGTAGAAATCCAGACTCATTTGATTCTGTTTGGTTTTCTCCGACATCCCTATGCCAAACATTCTTCAAGTCATTGGAGTAGAGTTTCAGAATAGAGGTGGGATTAATATGATCATAATAGTATATATGAATCCCTGAGGCACTCTCGGGGTGGGATCTCAATGTAGGCTGATCTGGAAAGGTGCTGCATTCCAGGCCATTATGGGAGTCACATCCATTGCCATATTTTGATGGGATTCCCCAGCAACTGCAGGGATATAAGCTTATAATCTTGCTCTGTAGTGTTTTGCTTTCATCTGCTTTGTTAATTTGCTCCTGCTTAATAAAACCTTTAGCCTTCCCTTCACCCATTAGTGTGTTCATTGTATTCTGAATCCCAAAAAGAACCATTGCCTCTTGGCAACACAGGACCTTCTTTATTGTTTTCTATAGGATATACTGTCACATGTGTAAAGCTCTCATTGAAATCAATAAGACTTGAAGGTTCATTTGGCTAGATTTTATCCAGGAAAAGAAGGAAGGAGTTGAAAAGATTGTAGAAGAAATTGTAAATAGATCCAGTTTATATTCAATTAAGAACTAAAAAAAAACCCTTTACATTACAATTTGTACATTCCAGTCAAGGGGGAAAGGATGGTTCAGAATATGTCTGAATAAGTGTATTTCATTTGGCTTTTCATGGTATCATTTATTTACAATTCTCCTGAGTAAAAAAGAAAAAAGAAAAAACCTAACAAACATCTTGATAGCAGCAGCCCTTCAATTGAATTCCCTTAAAAAAAAAAAAAACTATCAGTAGAACTCATTTGACTTTTTTTAAAATTAGAAAACAATCTATTCTTGTTTTGTGATTCTTAATCAGCCTAGCATGATTAAATGGTGCAGCAGAGAATCAACACAAAGCATTTCATAACCCAGAATCCCCAGACTGGCACTTTGCCCATCAACTGGAGACTGAACTCCATTACAGAGGAGGCAGAAGTGTCATTATGTCCCTTGTCCCTTCAGCATTTTTAATTTTTGCCCACAGGTCACAACATGACCACAGCTCTCTTGTGATGAGGGCAAAATGAGCAACTATTGGAGCATAGGAAGCTGCCTTATACCAAGCCAGGTCATTGGTCTATCTAGCTCAGTATTGTCTGCAATGACTGGCAGCAGCTCTCCAGGGTTTCAGATGGGAGTCTTCAATACCTGGAGACACCAGGGACTGGACATGAGACCTCTTGCACACAAGGCATGTGCTCTACCACTGAGCTACAGCCCTTCCCCAAAAGTAGAGCCCTGGTTAATTACTGTACAGCAGGGATTCTAGTTTGAATGGCAGCCCAGTATCCAACGTGAATGAACGTCCAAGTCAATCGATCCCCAGAAGTTAGTCACATACTTTTGTCAGCTGGACCAACCAAATACATGTTGGTGCCTGAGGCAGAAAATTCAAGTGATTCTGGTTGTTTCTGAAATTCTCTACAATCCCCCCCTCCCCGATTTTGTAATTCCCAGTTATCTGGGCTAGTATCCTACTGGGCCCATGTGCTTTTGGGAGCAAACAATGCTGCAATGGGACTTCAACCCTTCTAAAAATACCCTGCAACAAGCGGAAACTCTCATTTCTGTAGGAGGGCAGGTTATCAGAGATTGCAGAAGGGATCTTTACTGACCTGTCCCAATCTGGAAATGAGCATTTCTACTAGTTTCTGGGGTTATTTTTAGAAGTTGCCCAAGCAGTCACTCCCATAAGTGGAAAACAACCAGTGGAGGGGAAAGCAGCCCCATTGGACACTGTAGCTGGTCCTGATTCTGGAGTGGAATAGATGCATCAGAAAGCCTCTGTTATTCTTATTCCCAGATTTTGTGCAGAACACTGTGCATGCAAAGTACCTTCAGCTCATTTGTGCCTTACTCCTCCTCTAAGTTACCAATGTCCTTGTGTACAGAAATAGATGCACCAGCTCCACAGAGAGAAAGTTTCATGAGCAAAGCTTTGTAACTAAAGTTTGGATTCCATAACTTCATTTTTCCATATCCATACTTGCATTGCATGTCTATATTTCTAACTGCATTCCTTTCCTCTTTATTATTCACTTCCTACTTTGCTTTTTTCCAACCACTGTTTCTCCATAGAGCCTTTTCATTTCTTTTGTCTCCTCCTTTAAGATTATTTACTTACGTAAGTCTTTGAGGAAGACATATTTTGAGTAATAGCCACCTTGAGAAAGGCGTGCTATTACTGCATGCAGTCCAATTTCTGGAGGATTCCACTTGCAAAATTGGGAGAGAATCAATGATGTAGTGGATGCAGGGCTTGCAGGGATGCAGCCCTGGCACTTTTTCATTAGCAGGGACTCTGATGTCTTCTGCCACCTGCCTCAGAATTCCCTGTTCCCTCTGAGCTTAGCCGCAAACCTCACTGTAGCTGTGGGGGGAATGAATCTTCCAAGCAACAATATATTGTTCCATGTTGGAATGCAAAGTATTTGGGATGACTTGGTCTGGAATGGGCAATTACAACCTATTTGCTTTACCAAAGACATGCTCCTGGGGGAGATGAAAACTCTTAGAACTGGTCTGTTGATATGGCTGCCTGAAATTTTTGGACTGCCCTTGGATACTGTCACAATGAGCTCCTGCATTTCCAAATTTACCACTACACCACTGTGTGCGTGTGTGTGTGTGTGCGCGCGCGCGTGCGTGCGTGCGTGTGAGTGTGCAGCTCAATCCAGCTGGGTGTGTGGATGTTTCTGTTGGAGGGGGAGGGGGATATAATGAAGGAGCTTAGGGAAGGCTAATGGGTAAAGCTGGGGCGCTAAGGGAGTGTGCAAGGGGGCTGTTTAAATGAGAAAGGATCCATCCATGAGGGCTGAGTTGAGAGGGTGAAGCTTCCATAGAGTATCATATTTTGAAAACCTAAAATGTTTGTGAGTGAGTGAGTGAGTGAAAAAGAGTTTAACACCCCTGCATTTTTTTTCTCATACGTCCAATTGAAATACCCCTGCCTTACTCTCACCTGCACTGTTTTTGGATGCCAATTGAAGGCTGTATATCTTACAAGGTTGTATAATCTGAGAAGGGGGTGTGGCTGAGAGGGGGCATGGTTGTGACTGTCACGAAGGGACTCTGCACTCCTGAATTTGCCACTACACTACTGGAGAGAATACAAAAAAAGACATGGGGCTTGGCTGAGGGAGCAGAAAGCTGCCGATTTCAGATTTAGTTGTTATCTTTGCTTTTGAAAACTATATTTGGGATGTTCAGAATGTGGCTCAGCTTTCTAGAATACGATCTTGCTGATGAAATCCTAAAGTATCTCCTCATAATTATGTGTGTCTAGCAATCCTAGGGAGTGTTGCTGGTTTAGAGGAGCTGAGAGCTTCTCCCAGTTGTTGGTGGAAATCAGAACTACTCATAAAAGAGGAATCACCAGCCTTGAAGGGAATCACTCTTTATGCCATACATATAATCAACATGTGGGGAAGAAGGGGAGAACAAGGACATGTATGAGAGGTCTACCGCCCCTCTTCCAACATCCCCATCACCAGAGTCAGTTTAAGACATGCTGCTGAGGCCCTAAGCCATGTCAAGATTCAGATGCCCCATACCATAAAAATAAAGAGAAAAAAAGTGTATTACATTATAATAGAAAGGGTAATGAAAGGGTGCCACCCAGAGTTAGGGCGTTCTTGTAGTTAGTGTTATGTAGACATCTCTGAAGATATGTATATGAACACTAATAAAGTCAGTTGATCTGAACTTCTTTTAAACTGGCTCTAGTCTGTGCTTATTGCCTCCAATGAAATGCTGTGTTGCCATGCTTTCTTTATACAAGGCAACTTTGCTGTAAGTCACACCAGACTTTCCAACATATTTAAGCCAAAACTATTTCAATTATAATACATTTTAGTTATCTCCAACATATTTAGAGGCCCCTCATAATATGAGGCCCTAAGCCATGGCTTACTTGGCTTGTTCCTAAATCCGGCACTGCCCATCACCCACAATGAATTGGAGGTACACACCTGAAGCAGGAAGCCTTTTCTACCCGTGTAGGCTTCCCACGAGATGTAGAAGCTTGATTTTCTAGCATTCCATATTGATGCTTTCGAACTGTGGTGCTGGAGAAGACTCTTACGAGTCCCCTGGACTGCAAGGAGGTCAAATCAGTCCATCCTAAAGGAAATCAAATCTGACTGCTCATTGGAAGGACAGATACTGAAGCTGAAGCTCAAATATTTTGGCCACTTAATGCGAAGAGAAAAGTCTCTGGAAAAGACCCTGATGCTGGGAAAGACTGAAGGCAAAAGGAGAAGGGGATGGCAGAGGATGAGATGGCTAGATAGCATCACCGATGCAATGAATATAAACTTGAGCATGCTCCGGGAGAGAGCGCAGGACAGGAAGGCCTGGCGTGCTATGGTCCCTGGGGTCACGAAGAGTTGGACACGACTGAACGACTGAACAACAACAATATTGTGCAGGGGGCCAAAAATGAATAGTGAAGGCTTTCCCTCCAACTCACTCATCAAGGTGAAAGTAACAGTGATGAGTGTGCAGAGCTACCATGCCACTCCTTGTTCTCCCCATCATGATGTAGAATGCCTGAATAGGGCTTCAATGAGGACCAAAACAGACATTACTTTAAATGTGTGTCTAGCAGCTGTGTCTGTTTCTCATTTTCACTCTACATCAAATGCAAGGTCTACAATATGGATCAGGACCCTAGTGGGGGCAGTGTGGTTGTTGTTGTTCAGTCGTTCAGTCATGTCCGGCTCTTCGTGACCCCATGGACCATAGCACGCCAGGCCTTCCTGTCTTGCGCTCTCTCCCGGAGCGTGCTCAAGTTCATATTCATTGCATCCGTGATGCTATCTAGCCATCTCATCCTCTGCCGTCCCCTTCTCCTTTTGCCTTCAGTCTTTCCCAGCATCAGGGTCTTTTCCAGGGAGTTTTCTCTTCGCATTAGGTGGCCAAAATATTGGAGCTTCAGCTTCATTATCTGTCCTTCCAATGAGCACTCAGGGTTGATTTCCTTTAGGATGGACTGATTTGACCTCCTTGCAGTCCAGGGGACTCGTAAGAGTCTTCTCCAGCACCACAGTTCGAAAGCATCAATTCTTCGGCGCTCAGCCTTCCTTATAGTCCAGCTCTCACAGCCATACATTACTACTGGGAAAACCATAGCTTTGATTAGACGGACCTTTGTCGGCAAGGTGATGTCTCTGCTTCTTACTATGCTGTCTAGGTTGGCCATAGCTTTCCTCCCAAGGAGCAAGCATCTTTTAATTTCATGGCTACAGTCACCATCTGCAGTGATCTTGGAGCCCAAGAAAGTAAAATCTGTCACTGCTTCCATTTCTTCCCCTTCTATATGCCAGGAAGGGATGGGGCCAGATGCCATGATCTTAGTTTTTTTAATGTTGAGTTTCAAACCAGCTTTTGCACTCTCCTCTTTCACCCTCAACAAGAGGCTCTTGAGATCCTCTTCGCTTTCTGCCATTAAGGTGGTATCGTCTGCATATCGGAGGTTGTTGATAATTCTCCCAGCAATCTTAATTCCGACCTCTGATTCATCCAACCCGGCATTTCTCATGATGTACTCTGCATATAAGTTAAATAAGCAGGGTGACAATATGCAGCCTTGTCGTACTCCTTTCCCAATTTTGAACCAATCGGTTGTTCCATGTCTGGTTCTTACTGTTGCTTCTTGACCCTCGTACAGGTTTCTTAGGAGACAGGTAAGGTGGTCTGGTACTCCCATCACTTTAAGAATTTGCCACAGTTTGTTGTGATCCACACAATCAAAGGCTTTAGCGTAGTCAATGAAGCAGAAATAGACGTTTTTCTGGAATTCTCTTGCTTTCTCCATGATGCAGCAAATGTTGGCGATTTGATCTCTAGTTCCTCTGCCTCTTCTAAACCCAGCTTGTACTTCGGGTAGTTCTCGGTTCGCATACTGCTGAAGCCTAGCTTGTAGGATTTTGAGCATCACCTTGCTGGCATGTGAAATGAGCGCAATTGTGCGGTGGTTTGAACACTCTTTGGCGTTGCCCTTCTTTGGAATTGGAATGTAAACTGACCTTTTCCAGTCTTGTGGCCACTGTTGAGTGTTCCAGATTTGTTGGCATATTGAATGCAGCACTTTAACAGCATCATCTTTTAGGATTTTAAATAGCTCGGCTGGAATACTGTCATCCCCGCTAGCTTTGTTGTTACTAATGCTTCCTAAGGCCCACTTGACTTCACTCTCGAGGATGTCCGGCTCAAGTTCAGTGACCGCACTATCATGGCTATCAGGGACATTCAGATCTTTCCTGTATAGTTCTTCTGTGTATTCTTGCCACCTCTTCTTCATCTCATCTGCTTCTGTTAGGTCCCTGCCTTCTTTGTCCTTGATCATGCCCGTCTTTGCACAAAACGTTCCCTTGAGATCTCCAATTTTCTTGAAGAGATCTCTAGTCTTTCCCATTCTGTTGTTTTCCTCGATTTCTTTGCATTGTTCATTGAAGAAGGCCTTCTTGTCTCTCCTTGCTATTCTCTGGAACTCTGCATTCAGTTGGGTATATCTTCCCCTTTCTCCCTTGCTTTTCGCTTCCCTTCTTTCCTCAGCTACTTGTAAAGCCTCATCAGACAGCCACTTGGCTTTCTTGCATTTCTTTTTCTTTGGGATGGATTTCGTTGCTGCCTCCTGAACAATGTGATGGACCTCCGTCCATAGTTCCTCAGGCACTCTGTCTATCAGGTCTAATCCCTGAAATCTATTCCTCACCTCCACTGTATATTCATCAGGGATATGATTTAGGTCATACCTGAACGGTTTAGTGGTTTTCCCGACGTTCTTCAATTTAAGCCGAAATTTTGCAAGAAGCAGCTCATGATCTGAGCCACAGTCAGCTCCAGGTCTTGTTTTTACTGACTGTATGGAGCTTCTCCATCTTTGGCTGCAAAGGACATAATCAATCTGATTTCGATATTGACCATCTGGTGATGTCCATGTGTAGAGTCGCCTCTTGTGCTGTTGGAAAAGAGTGTTTGCTATGATCAGCATGTTCTCTTGGCAAAACTCTATTAGCTTTTGTCCTGCTTCATTTTGTACACCAAGGCCATGCCTGCCTGTTATCCCAGTGATTTCTTGACTTCCTACTTTAGCATTCCAATCCCCTATGATGAAGAGGACACTTTTTTTTTGGTGTTAGTTCTAGAAGGTGTTGTAGGTCTTCATAGAACCGATCAACCTCAGCTTCTTCGGCCTCAGTGGTTGGGGCATAGACTTGAATTACTGTGATGTTGAATGGTTTGCCTTGGATTCGTACTGAGATCATTCTATCATTTTTAAGATTGTACCCCAGTACTGCTTTTCCCACCCTTTTGTTGACTATGAGTGCTACTCCATTTCTTCTAAGGGATTCTTGCCCACAATAGTAGATATGATGGTCACCTGAATTAAATTCACCCTTGCCTGTCCATTTTAGTTCGCTGATTCCCAAGATGTCGATGTTCAATCTTGCCATCTCATGTTTGACCACCTCCAGCTTACCTTGATTCATTGATCTGACATTCCAGGTTCCTAAACAATATTGTTCTTTACAGCATCGGATTTTCTTTTCACCACCAGACACATCCACAGCTGAGTGTCCTTTCGGCTTTGGCCCAGCCGCTTCACTCTTTCTGGCGCTACTTGGAAATACCCTCTGCTCTTCCCCAGTAGTATACTGGACACCTTCCGACCTGAGGGGCTCATCTTCCGGCGTCATCTCTTTTAGCCTTGTGATAGGTTCCATGGGGCTTTCTTGGCAAGAATACTGGAGTGGGTTGCCATTTCCTTCTCCAGTGGACCACATTTTGTCAGAACTCTCTGCCATGACCTGTCCGTCTTGGGTGGCCCTGCACGGCATAGCTTATGGCTTCATTGAGTTACGCAAGCCCCTTCGCCACAACAAGGCAGTGATCCATGAAGGGGTTTTAAGATCTGGATCATCCCCCTGCATCTACTCTAAAGTAAAAATGAAAAGAAGACACAGCTGCTTGACACACATTTAAAGTCTGTTTTTGCCATAAGCTGATAATAATCAGTGTCATCGGAGTCAGCAATACAGGCTGGACAAAATACCTGCAGGAAAAAGACAACGGGGGCAGGATAACTCAATCAGAACTGTCTCTTTGCTACAGATGAGCATACTGTAATCCTGACCCTGTGGCAGCTTTCAGACTCCAGATCGTAACCCCAGGCTGTGCACTGAAGCATGCATGGTCCAGCGTGGGTGAACTACTGTGTGGAGGGAAGGAGGCTAGACAGCTGAGTTATCACCTGGATTGTTGCAGCTGCTCACTTCCAAGAAACACAGAAGACTCTGGTCAACCTGTAGAGGGGAATGTATTGTACTTTACTATTCTAAAGCTCTCTTTTATTTCTTGTGTTGATCTTAACGTATGGTTGATTTTCAATTACACATTCCTGCTGTGTGGGTGGTGTGGCAAATAACCCAACCAAAACGGCTTCCCTGGTTTTCTGCATGGAGATTCAGGTCAGTGAGAAAAACACCTTTAGTTTTGCAATGTATCTGTCCTGATATACTCACTTTATCTCACTGGCATTGAGAAGAGCCACAGAAACGCTGTTTGAAATCATGTACAGAGGGAACTTCATACATATGAACAGGAAACTCAATTCTCCCTGTGTTGGTTTGGTTCTCATACCACATTATGAGTTGTCACTGACTGATCAGTTGCTGTTTCAGCCCAGAACTTTGTAAGCAGGGAAGGCACTGAGCAACTTCAGGAGGTCCAGGGGCCATTCCCCCCTCCCAGATTGCCCCCTGTGGGCTGCACTCCACTCCCACAGGCGTCCCAAACAGGGGGAGATAATAAACAATAAGAATAAAAACAAAAATGGCATCCAGAATGGCTACAGAGCACTGAAAGGGTCAAATGTAGCTTGACTCTTTTGGCACTCGTTAGCAACTCCCAATGCCATTTTACTTGGGAAAAAATACTTTAAATGCCCTCTCCCTCAATTTGGGGGGCCCACCCCTGGACTACAGCCATTTGTAAGGGAGAGCAGGATTGGGCTTCCTGCTCCCCCATGGTGGGAATCCCCCTAAGGGATCTTGGGGTGGGGGGTGGCTTCAAGGTCTAGCCCAGTGCAGGAGCTCCAAGCCCACCACACCCTGGACAGCAGAAAAGGGCTCACAGCAGCAGTCTATGCCATGGTGACTGCAAGACTCCTGCTCTCACCACTAATGCTCCTGGCCCATGCACCAGGATGGTGGGATCAGCCAGCAGGCAGGTTGCCCAGTGAGTAGATCCATTCCCTATGTCCCATCCAAAATATATGTCATGCTAAAATCAATGAAGTTGTGTCCAATGTTGTTAACCCTGTATGTCAGTGCATTGCCCCCTCTTCTTCCCTCTCCCAATGAACTCCACGGTGCTCCACACAAGAGGTATTTTTCAGGACTATCAGAAATGTTTACAAGAACTTGTAAGTATGGATGTACAGACTGTGTAAAATCCACTTCATCTGTGTTTCATGTACTGTCAGGCAGTTTTTGTTCCGTCGTTCACCCACAGATGGATGCGAATTATTTTTTCCTCATGCAGAAAAATATGCAAATAATTGCATAAGACATTTCATATCAATTTCCATAATTTACGTCAGTGCATAACATTTAGCATGTTGTCCCCCATTCCATTCAACTTTTCCTCAGCAGAAACTTGCGCATTTTCCTACGAATAAATATGCTTAAATTTCAGGAAAATAAAAAAATCATCCGAAAGTCCACTGACTCCGCACGGCCTGAGGGGGTTGCTCCACAGCAGATTCCGCAGGTTGGCTTCTTAGAAATCCGAGCTCATTTTGGTCTGTCTCAAATTTCTCCAGCATCTCTACATGCGAGTAGTGTTAGCTCAGTTCTACAAGGTACCTTTCCTGTAAAACTGCAAGCAGACCTTCCCTCTAGACCTTAAAGGGTCAACATGTCACATACCCCACCCGTGCAGCCTTCGTACAACTATGGAAACAAATAGTAGGTAATTTTATTATATCCTATGAAGTTTGCTGCAGTAATAAAATTGCTGAACTTAAACTAGCCTGAGAAGTGAACCAAAGACCAAGTTGATGTTAATACACACACACACACACACACACACACACACTGCACATGGGATCACAGAAAATATTTGGAAGCATAAAATGCATTTGTTTCTTTCCCGACAGTGTAAGTTCTGTCAAATAAAGCCCACATAAATTTTGCCATAGAAAAATGAGTGCTGTGCCAAAAATGTGTCCCACATTTTTTTCAACCACTATTCAGTTTGATAGAAGAGAAATTGCTTCCAAAATGAAATTCAACTGAGAAGAAATTTTGGAGAAATTCTCAAGGGTTGAGTTTGGATTCTTGGGCTTCCCTTACTTCGGAGGTGGCCAAGGAGTGAGTCCAACTGTTTTTCATTGTACAGTCATCTATCTGGCAGCTTGTGGCCTCCTCAGCTTCCTACACTTGAATTAGAGCCCAGTTTAAGTAGGGATGTCAGAGAATTCCACCACGGATCTCGGGACGAGACTTACCTGGGGCGGATCTTCCTGGCAGCGGCAGCTCCGGCGGCAGCTCCGGTGGCAGCTCCAGCAGCGGGGCGGCAGCTGCAGCGGCCGGTCTTCCGACTGGTTGCCGCCGCCACCGTTTCCAGTTAAAAAAAAAAAAGTGATAAGCTACGTAAATGTTTACATAGCCTATCACGGCTGACTTAAAAAACAAAAATAAAAACAACGCGCGTACGCAAATGGCGGCAGCCACGTCCGCTACGCTATTTGCGTTCCCCTTATTTTCACCATCTTAGTCTACGTCAATCTTGACGTAGACTAAGACGTGCCAAAATAAGGAAAGCAAATGGCGGCGGCCGTGGCTGCCGCCATTTGCGTACACGCGTTGTTTTTATTTTAGTTTTTTAAGTCAGCCGTGATAGGCTACGTAAACATTTACATAGCCTATCACGGCTGACTGCAGAGATGCAAATAGCAGCGGCTATGGCTGCCGCCATTTGCGTCCCTGCTAGCCAGCAGCCGGATGTCCGGCTGCTGGCGGAGCTGGCCGGCAGCTCCGCAGAATCCCTGCGGAGCACAGCCGGCCAGCCAGGATTCTGGGGGGGGGGAGGAATGGAACGCCTCCCCCCCGTCCAGGATTCCGGGGGGAGGGATGGAGCGCCTCCCCCCAACCATCAACATAATCCGTGAAAGGTAAGTGCCTTTCGTACATCCCTAAGTTTAAGTCACCATGAGGTAATTCCTCCAGTAGGGTTTTTTTCAGATCAGATGTGCAGGCAGCCTGGGTGGCTAGCTGTGATTAGGTAAGCTCAAAAACACCACAAAAATACACTACAAAACATCCTGAATGAGGCAGAACAGTGGAAGCTTTTTTCAAGGGGGGGGCTTTCAGGAAATTGGAGGACAGATTTTAGCAAAGCACTAACTCCACCTCATCCCTGGAGCTGGACACAACACTGCCCCCACCTGTATTGTGGTGGATGAAAATTGGGGGCCAAGCCAGCCTGCCAAAACAGTTGATGCTGTTGCAGCATGAAAACTCCCAAAATCCTTAGGGGAAATAAAAGAAAGAAACTGTGCTACAAGCCCTGCCAATGCAGAGCCCTACCTGGGAGAAATTGCTGAGAATTTCTCCTCCGCCTGGAGAAATTTGGTGAAATTGTCTCCCAAAATTCTCTGCCCAAAAGTAGGTGGAGAATTTCAAGAGGCCACTTGTGCACAGCTCTAAGAAAAACCATGCTGTAGTTTTAGACTCAGTGTCCAGCTTCCTATAATCCTCATTTTTACAGGATAAATTATACTGTGGATAATGTACACAAAGTATACACTGTGTTGTCTTGTACACAATTATACTGTAGGATTTTGATGGCTAATGCTATTTCTGTTGAACTTCTACCTGCCTGCTACTTGCCTTTTAAGAAAATTAAGCTGGACACCACACTGTCCCCACCTTCATTGTGTTGGATGCAAACTGGGACCCCAGCACCGATTCTTCCTTTCTTTCCTGAGGGATGTTTGGGGGGGAGGGTTGTGCTGCAACAGCATCAACTGTCCTGGCAGGCCGGCCCCCAGTTTGCATCCACCACAATGCAGGCAGGGGCAGTCAGTAGGGATGGCGGAGAATTTCTCCCCGAAACTTCGGGGGGGTCGAGCGCCAATGTGTTCAGCCCCCCGAAGAAGTTTCAGGGAGAAATTCTCCGCACCCCCCAGCCCCCCGCACCCCCCCCGGGACGGGACTTACCTTTCCTGAATGTCCCTCCCGGTTGCGGGTCCCGGCGGCGGTTCATCGGGTCTTCGTCAGGGGCGGGGGCGGCAGCCGATCTTTCCACTGGCTGCCGCCGCCGCCATTCCAATAAAAGAAAAAAAAACGCCCCCGTGATAGGCTACGTGATGATTAACATAGCCTATCATGGCTAGATTTGCAAAGTCAGCCGTGATAGATTACGTAAAGATTACGTAGACTACGGCGAAAATAAGGGCAACGCTATTTGCGTTGCCCTTATTTTTGCCGTAGTCTACGTAAAGATTTACGTAGACTACAGCGACCAAATAAGGAACGTGAATGGCAGCTCCCTATGGGGGCCGCCATTTGCATACGTGCTTTTTTTTTTTTAAAGTCACCCGTGATAGGCTACGTGACGATTTACGTAGCCTATCATGGCTGACTTTGCAGATCTAGCCATGATAGGCTACGTTAATCATCATGTAGCCTATCACGGGGGCATTTTTTTTTTAACTTTTTATTTCGCGGCCGGGCGAGGCGAGGCGCCTCCTCCCCGGCCTGAATTTTGGCTGGGCAAGGCGGGAAGCCTCCCCCAAGGCCTGAATTTCGGCCGGGCAAGGCGGGAAGCCTCCCCCCCCGGCCTGAACTTCACGGGGAGAGCAGCGAAGCGCCTCCCCCCCACTGCGAAAAGCTGCGAGACCAGGTAAGTGGCTTTCGTGCACTCCTAGGGCAGTGTGGTGTCCAGCTCCAGGATGAGGTGGAGTTAGAACTCTGCCAAAATCAGTCCTCCAATTTCCTGAAAGTTTTCTCCCCCTGTGAAAGAGGCTTCCATTGTTCTGCCTCATTCAGGATGTTTCCTAGTGTATTTTAGTGGTGTTTTTGAGCTTACCTGATCACAGCTGGCCTCCCAGGCT
Organism: Heloderma suspectum; assembly: GCF_057233095.1. NCBI lineage: Eukaryota > Metazoa > Chordata > Lepidosauria > Squamata > Helodermatidae > Heloderma > Heloderma suspectum. The sequence continues at coordinate 29,710,900 of NC_139461.1, read as the reverse complement.
GCCTGCATGTCCTGATCTGAAAAAGCCCTGTGGTAAGAATGACCTTATGGTGCCTTAAACTGGGCTTTCATTGAAGTGGGGGAAGCGTGAGGAGGCTCCAGGTTGCTGGAGAGATGGTTGTACAGTGAGAAACAGGGCACTTGTGCTCACTTCTCAGCCACCTCCTAAGTAAAATGCTTCGGTGCTGGGGTCCCAGTTTGCATCCAACGCAATGCAGGCAGGGGCAGTGTGGTGTCCAGCTTAATTTTCTTATAAGGCGGGAGAAGTTCAACAGGAGATCCAGCATGGTGTAGTGGCTAGAGTGTTGGACTGGGACTCAGAAGAACCAGGTTCTTGTCCTCACTCAGCCATGAAGCTCACTGGGTGACTTTGGGCCAGTCACTGTCTCTCAGCCCAACCTACCTTACAGCGTTGTTGTTGTGAGGATAAAATGGAGAGGAGGAAAATTATGTACACCGCCTTGGGTTCCGTAAGGAGGAAAAAAGGCAGGATAGAAATGTAATAAATAAATAACAAATAAAATAAGCCCAAGAAACCCAAACCCAACCCATGAGGATTTCTCAGAAATGTCTTTACCATTGAACTTCTTTTCGAACACAATTTCACCTCTATCAAATTGAATAAGAATGGTAGGGATGTACGAAAGTCACTTACCTTTCCACGGATTCTGTTCATGGGGGGGAGAGGCGTTCCGTCCCTCCCCCTGGAATCTTCGACGGGGGGAGGCGATATGGTCCTCCCCCCCGGAATCCTCGACAGCCGGCTGTGCTCCGCAACAGCTCTGCGGAGCAGCCGGCCAGGCCCAGGCCAGGGCTGTCCGCAGCCAGATTTCTGGCCACGGAGGGCTCGTGGTAAAAAAAGAGAAAAAAAGCATACGCAAATGGCGGTGGCTACTGCCGCCGAAGCTGCTGCTGGAGCTGCCGCCGTCCGGAACATCTGCCCCAGGTAAGTCTCATCCCGGGGGGGATCTGGGGGGTGGGGGGGTGGCAGGATGTTCCGCAATGGATTTCGGGGGGCCGAATGCACTGGTATTCGGCCTCACCGAGATCCGTCGTGGAATTCTCTGACATCCCTAAAGAATGGTAGAAAAAAATGTGGGAGAAATTTTCGGCACAGCACTAGTACTGCTTCCCTGAGTTAGAGAATCCTGTAGAGTCAGTCCCATTGAGAGCAAAAAGTACTGGTCTATATGGATGTCAGTTCTAACTCACTATATAGAAAACTTTGTACAGTATGTATAAACTCTATGAGAGTTACGGGTGGCTTCTAGCTTCTTCATTTTCTGTAATTCACTTGTGTTACCTAAGCACATCTCAGTGCTTGGAGGGGTGCGGGTGGGATCTATAGTTCTGTATAGATGATTAATGGTGTGATTACTGCTCACCCACTTGAAGCCTGACATTTGAAATCAGGTACCTGAGACAACTTTAAGACGGAAAGTTATTCATATCCATTTCCTGACATCTTCATTATGCTAACATTGTGCTGGTTAACTCTATGGATTCTTGTTTCAAGCTTTGGTACTGCTGAATACTACCCAGAGAATAACATTCCATATGCATCTTCAAACAAAATATCTACATCTGCGTTGCATTCCATAAACCATTTTCCTGGCATGAACAATGAACAGTTAATGTTATAAGGGCTTTTGGGGAGCTGCTTGTTAAAGAAATGGAATGGGGGGGGTGGCGGTGTTGCTTAAGATAATGGTTAAAACTTATGAGAAAATCCTATGTATTACATCTTGAACTCTTACTGAAATGCTAAATAGTATTGGGCAGGAACTGTCTAAACATTTCGGCCTACTACTGTAAGTAAGGGTGATGTAGGTAAAGTGATGTATGCATTGGAGGCATGATTATAGATTACATGATCCCAATTCCTCCTAGAATTGTGATTCAGTAGCCTAGAAACTGGATTTCTATTCCCTGCAGCAAGAGGTAGCTTAGGGGTCATAACTCAGTGGTACAGCACATCATGCTTTGCATGCAGAAAGTCCAGTTTTAAAATCTTTACACGGGCTGCCCATTTGTTTCCAAGCACAATATAAAGATAGGATTGTTCCCTAAAAGCCTAATGGAACAATTTCTTACTCACTGGCCTAAAGGACAACTGAGCAGGGGACAGTCTAACCTCCCTTGGGGCAGGGCTTCACAATCAGGGCACTGACACAGTTCTGCATCCCCACCCATCACATCTGCAAAATATAAAGTGCTGGTTCTTACCTTTAAAGCCTTACATGGTCTAGGTCCAAGGTACCTTAGGGAACGCCTTCTCCCCTACGTCCCAGTCTGCCACCTAAGGTCCTCTGAGGCCTATCTGCTGCAGCTGCCTAACGTGAGATCGGCAGCCACACGCAGGAGGCCCTTTTCCTTCGCCGCCCCTCAGTTGCGGAGTGACCTGATGCGCCTGCTGGCCTCCTTGAAGGTTTTTAAGCAGGCATTAGAGAGTCTATTATTCCAGCAAGCCTTTTTTAGAACTCTCATTCTTCCTTGTTGACTGTTATATACTGTTTTTTATGGTTGGATATTTTGTTAAATTGTTTTTAACTTTGTACACCTCTTAGATTGTTCATATATAAGCAGGTTACAAATTGAAAAATAAATAAATAAAATAAAGCCCCTGATATGGCTAGGGAAGAATCCTGCCTAAAACCCTGAAGAGCCACTACTATAGGATTGATGGTACTGGGCAGGCTGTACCAATGGTCTGACTCAGGAAGCTTCCAATGTGCCTCCCTATGTACTGCATTTCCCACAGTGGCCAATGATATGCCTTGGGGAAGCCTGAAAGTGGGACATAAAGGCAACAGCCCCCTCCCCAGTCTCTCGTAATCAATGGCATAATGCCTGCAGCCTTAGAACCTGGACGTTGCATATACCCAACTTGACTACTAGCCAATTGATAGACTTATCCTCCATGAATTTGTCTAGTCCGCTTTTGAAGCTCTAGATGGCCAAACTGGATATTACTTCAAATGTGTGTCCAGCAGGTATGTCTTCTTTTTCTTCTTCTCTCACAATACAAGAACACAGGGTCATCCCATGAAGCTGACTGGTGGATGGATAAAAGAAAGTACTTCTTCACACAGCACATAGGTAAATCTTGGAATTCACTTCCACAAAATGTAGTGATGGCCACCAATTTGGATGGCTTGAAAAGGGGATTAGAGTAGACAAATTCATGGAAGATAAGGTTATCAATGGCTACTAGTCCTAAAGGCTATATGCTACCTCTAGTATCCGAGGCAGTGAGACTGTACACCAGTTGCTGGGAAACTTGTGCAGGAGGTAGGGATGTCAGAGAATTCCGATACAGATCTTGGGGAGGCCGGATGCCAGCGCATTCGGCCCCCTGAAATCGGTGGTGGAACAGTCTGCCCCCCCTGCCCCCCCCCGGGACGAGACTTACCTGGGGCGGATCTTCCTGGCGGCGGCGGCGGCTCCAGCGGCAGTGGCGGTTCAGCAGTGGCGGCGGCGGCAGCTCCGGCGGCCGGTCTTCTGACCGGCTGCCGCCGCCATTTCCAGTTGAAAAAAAAAAAAAGTGATAGGCTACGTAAAGATTTACGTAGCCTATCACGGCTAGATTTTTTAAAAAACACCATGATAGGTTACATAAATCTTTATGTAGCTTATCACAGCTGACTTAAAAAAAATAAACACGCACGTACGCAAATGGCGGCGCCCATGGGCGCCGCCATTTGCGTTCCTTATTTTGGCACATCTTAGTCTATGTAAACATTTATGTAGACTAAGACGGCGAAAATAAGGGGAACGCAAATAGCGTAGACGCTACGCTATTTGCGATTCCTTATTTTCGCCATCTTAGTCTACGTAAATGTTTACGTAGACTAAGATGTGCCAAAATAAGGAATGCAAATGGCGGCGGCCATGGGCGCTGCCATTTGCGTACATGCGTTTTTTTGTTTTTGTTTTAGTCAGCCGTGATAAGCTACGTAAACATTTATGTAGCCTATCACGGTTGACTGCAGGGACGCAAACGGCGGTGGCTACAGCTGCCGCCATTTGCGTCCCTGCTATCCAGCGGCCGGATGTCCAGCTGCTGGTGGAGCTGGCCGGCGGCTCTGCAGAATCACTGCGGAGCACAGCTGGCTGGCCAGGATTCCGGGGGGGGAGGAACGGAGCACCTCCCCCCCCAGCGAGGATTTTCGGGGGAGGGACAGAACGCCTCCCCCCGCACCATCAGCATAATCCCTGAAAGGTAAATGATTTTCGTACATCCCTAGTGGGAGGGTGCTGTTGCACTCATGCCCTGTTTGTGGGTTTGCCCTGGGCAGCTAGTTGGCCACTGTGTGAACAGAATGCTGGACTAGATGGACCCTTGGTCTGATCCAACACAGCTCTTCTTATGTTCATTTTTACTTTAGAGCAGATGCAGGGCCTCCAAACTGGATCTTAAAATCCCCAGTCCCAGTTCAGACTGGGTGCCCTGCAGCTACTCTAGGATAAAAATGAAAGGAAAAAGATATAGCTGTCCGACACATATTTAAAGCAATGTCTGTTTTGGTCCTGAGCTAGCTAGCAAGTGAGTGGGCAGAAGGCACTGGAATATGGTCATGTGGTTAAATGAACGGACCAGAGGTGAAACTAAGTCTGGTTTAATTAGAAACAAAACCATCCCAATACCATTTTTCCCCACTTCAAGCATAGGTAGGACAATCAACTACTATATGATGTGGTGATATGGCAGCTATTCTATATTAACATTAATTTCCCCTTAAGGTAGTGAGTTCAAAAGCCCTTTCCTAATCAAGAAAAGAAAAAGAAATCAAACTTCTTTGTCCAGAACAAACTTCTGAGTAGGCCCAGTGAAGTAATGCATACACCAGTTGTGGGAACCTATGGCCCATCAGTTGTTATTGGAATACAACTCCCATTACCCCTGATCATGCTGTCTGGAGCTAGTTAGAATCCAACAACATCTGAAGGACCACAGGTTGTCCACCCAAGGGCATATGAAGACAGCTCATACTGGGTGACATAATTGGTCCACATAGCCAGTCATGCTGGATGGGGATGGTGGGAATTGTAGTCTAACACATCTAGAGGTTATCAGGTTGAGGAAGACTGATGGATCCTATGTTGTATTATACAATAGTTCCTCCAGGCCGTAATGGTAGGTGGTGGTTGCTCATGACCACAGATGCTCACTACAGTGTCTGAGTAAACATTCCTATGATGTAGTGGTTGGAGCACCAGGCTAAAACTGGGGAGAGCTGGGTTCAAATCCCCACTCAGCTCACTGGCTGACATTAGGCCTGGCATCATCTCTCAGTCTAAACTACATCACAGGAATTGGATTGTTTTGAAGAGAAAATTTGGGGAAGGGGGTATGGTGAGGAAAACAGTTCAGAGGAGTGTGGCATTCCTGCCTGAGTTCCACCTTTTCCCCAGCCTCCACCTCTGAAACTGAGAAACAACCCCCTCAGGAAACACCTGCTTTCACTTTGGGACAGCTGTACCCACTGTCCCAAAACCTTCAGCCCTTTTACCCTCCCTGGGTTCCAGAGAAGCTCAATTGGTTCTCTCAACCCACTACAAGAGAAGTAACCAGGACATAATTTAATAAAAGTAGCATAAAATCAAACAACACAAGGGAATTTGGATTTAAAAAACAAACAAAATATGTATTTAAAACATGAAAAAGTATAATTTATTATTATTAATCAATGCTTGTTCCTAACTTCCTTATCTACTCCATCCCTTCTAAAATCTTATACACAACCCTCACTAACTAGATGTTGCTTCTTCAATCCCTATCTGATTAACTAGCTGTCTTTATATAACCTTTGAATCCACACACACACACACTCTCCCCTCCCACCTTTCACTCACTCTCTCACATACTATTAACCCTATCCTACCTGGGTTAACTTCAGCAAAGGAGATCGTTACCTTGTCATGGTGCTGGAGCTTGAACACCTCAATGTAGGGATGGATGAACGTCCTTTACCTGGTCCCGCAGCTTGCTTCACGGTGGGGGGAGGCGCTCCGTCCCTCCCCCGAAATTATTGGCGGGGGGGAGGCACCCCATCCCTCCCCGCCGAAATTCTGGCCAGGGGGGAGGCGCCCCATCCCTCCTCGCCAAAATTCTGGCCGGGGCAGAGCGGCCCGCCTCTCCGGCCGCGAAAGTTCTTCTCCTGCCAGGACGCAAATGGCGGCGGCTGTATCTGCCGCCGTTTGTGTCCCTGGCCTGCAGTCAGCTGTGATAGGCTATGTAAATCTTTATGTACCCTATCACATTTGTTGTTGTTGTTGTTGTTTTTACTTGGAAATGGCAGTGGCGGCAGCCGGTCGGAAGAAATGCTGCCGAACCACCACCGGGACCCGCCGCCGAGAGGGACATTCGCAGAAGGTAAGTCCCATCCCGGGGGGGGGGGGCCGGCGGAGAATTTCCCCAACACTTTCGGGGGGCAGAATGCGTCGGCACTTGGCCTCCCGAAGATTCGTGGAGGAATTCTCCACCATCCCTAGATCGAATGCGTTGGCATTCGGCCTCCTGGAGATTCGTCAGAGATTCGTGGAGTAATTCTCCGACATCCCTACTAGGGATGTAGGTGAATTTCTCCACGAATCTCCAGGAGGCCGACTGCCAACACATTCGGCCCCCCGAAATTGGTGGGGAAATTCTCCGACACCCCCCGCCCCCCCCGTGATGGGACTTACCTCGTGCGAATGTCCCTTGCGGCGGTGGGTCCTGGTGGTGGTTCGGCGGCGGCTGGTCTTCCGACCGGCTGCCACCGCCGCCACTTCCAGGTAAAGGAAAAAAAAAAACTTGATAGGCTACGTAAAGATTTATGTAGCCTATGACGGCTAGATTTTCAAAGTCAGCCGTGATAGGCTACGTAAAGATTTATATAGCCTATCACGGCTGACTTTGGGGGGGGGAAGTGTGTACGCAAATGGCGGCGCCCATGGGCGCCACCATTTGCGTTCCTTATTTGGGTACGGGTAGTCTACGTAAAGATTTACATAGACTACGGCGAAAATAAGGGCAAAGCAAATAGCGTTGCCCTTATTTTCGCCGTTGTTTATGTCAATCTTTACATAGACTACCCGTGCCCAAATAAGGAACACAAATGGCTGCACCCATGGGCGCCGCCATTTGCGTATGCGCTTTTTTTTTTTCAGTCAGCAGTGATAAGCTACCTAAAGATTTACGTAGCCTATCACGTGTTTTTTTTTTTTACACTCTACTTTTTTCTTTCACGGCCGGGGAGGCGGGGCGCTCCCCCTCCAGCCAGAATTTCGGTGGGGAGGGATGGGGCACCTCTCCCCCGGCCAGAATTTCGGGGGGAGAAATGGAGCGCCTCCCCCCCCCGAAAAAAGCTGCAGGACCAGTTAAGGGACTTTCGTCCATCCCTAAGGAGACTGGAATGCTAAGGTGGGTAGTCAAACGACACCTGGAATTACAGGCAAGCATGGTCTGGGAGAACAAAATGAAGCAGGACATAGGCTGATAGAATGTTGCCAAGACAACTCACTGTGCATAACAAACACTCTCTTCCAACAAGAGATGACTTTATACATGGACTTCACCAGACGGTCGACACCGAAATCAGATTGACTACATCCTTTGTAGCCAAAGGTGGCGGACATCTATGCAGTCTTTAAAAACTAGGGATGTACGAAAGTCACTTACCTTTTAACGAAATTTGATTTGAGGTGGGGGGAGGCACTCCATCCCTCCCCCCAAAATTCTAGCCGGCGGGAGGCGCTCCATCCCTCTCCCCCCGAATCCTGGCCAGCCGGGTCCGCAAATGGCGGCGGCCATAGCCGCTGACATTTCGTCCCTGCAGTCAGCCATGATAGGCTATATAAATGTTTACGTAGCCTATCACGGCTGATTTAAAAGAAAAAAAATGCACGTATGCAAATGGCGGCGCCCATGGGCGCCACCATTTGCGTTCCTTATTTTGACACGTCTTAGTCTACGTGAACATTTATGTAGTCTAAGATGGCGAAAATAAGGGGAACGCAAATAGCGTAGACGCTATGCTATTTACATTCCCCTTACGTTCGCCATCTTAGTCTACGTAAATGTTTACGTAGACTGTGTCAAAATAAGGAACGCAAATGGCGGCGCCCATGGGCGCCGCCATTTGCATATTCGCAGGGTTTTTTTTCTTTTAAATCAGCCGTGATAGGCTACGTAAACATTTATGTAGCCTATCAACGTGTTTTTTAAAAATCTAGCCATGATAGGCTACATAAATCTTTACGTAGCCTACCACGTTTTGTTTTGTTTTTTACTGGAAATGGTGGCGGTGGCAGCCGGTTAGAAGACTGGCCTCCATAGCCGCCGCCACCGCCGCCGAACTGCCACCGAACCGCCGCCGGAGCCACCGCCGCCAGGAGGATTCGCCCAAGGTAAGTCCCATCCCGGGAGGGGACAGGGGGCAGACCGTTTCGCCACCAGTTTTGGGGGCCCGAATGCACTGGCATTTGGCCTCCCCGAGATTTGTGGCGAAATTCTCTGACATCCCTAACAAGACCTGGAGCTGATTGTAGTTCAGATCACGAATTTCTTATTGCACAATTTAGAATCAGACTAAAGAGAATAGGGAAGACTCACAGATCAGTTAGATATGAGCTCACGAATATTTTTCATGAATATGCAGTAGAGGTGAAGAATAGATTTAAGGGACTAGATTTAGTAGATAGGGTCCTGGAAGAACTATGGACAGAAGGTCTCAACATTGTTCAGGAGGCAGCAACAAAAAACATCCCAAAGAAAAAGAAAAGCAAGAAGGCAAGATGGCTGTCTGCTGAGACACTGGAAGCAGCCCAAGAAAGAAGGAAAGCAAAAGGCAACAGTGATAGGGGGAGATATGCCCAATTAAATGCAACATTCCGGAGGTTAGCCAGAAGAGATCAGGAATTATTTTTAAACAAGCAATGCGCGGAAGCGGAAGAAGATAATAGAATAGGAAGGACAAGAGACCTCTTCCAGAAAATTAGAAACATCGGAGGTAAATTCCAGGCAAAAATGGGTATGATCAAAAACAAAGATGGCAAGGACCTAACACAAGCAGAAGAGATCAAGAAAAAGTGGCAAGACTATACGGAAGATCTGTATAGGAAGGATAATAATATCGGGGATAGATTTGACGGTGTGGTCAGTGAGCTAGAGCCAGACATCCTGAAGAGTGAGGTGGAATGGGCCTTAAGAAGCATTGCTAATAACAAGGCAGCAGGAGACGACGGTATCCCAGCTGAACTGTTTAAAATCTTGCAAGATGATGCTGTCAAGGTGATGCATGCCATATGCCAGCAAATTTGGAAAACACAAGAATGGCCAACAGACTGGAAAAAAATTAATTTATATCCCCATACCAAAAAAGGGGAGCACCAAAGAATGTTCAAACTATCGAACAGTGGCACTTATTTCACATGCCAATAAGGTAATGCTCAAGATCTTGCAAGGGATACTCCAGCAATTCATGGAACGAGAATTGCAAGATGTACAAGCTGAGTTTAGAAAAGGCAGAGGAACTAGAGACCAAATTGCCAATATCCTCTGGATAATGGAGAAGCCAGGCAGTTTCAGAAAAACATCTATTTCTGTTTTATTGACTATTCTAAAGACTTTGACTATGTGGATCATCACAAAATGTGGCAAGTTCTTGGTGGGATGGGGATACCAAGTCATCTTGTCTGCCTCCTGAGGAATCTGTATAACGACCAAGTAGCAATGATAAGAACAGACCATGGAACAACGGACTGGTTTAAGATTGGGAAAGGAGTACAGCAGGGTTGTATACTCTCACCCTACCTATTCAACCTGTATGCAGAACATATCATGCGATGTGCTGGGCTTGATGAAGCCAAGGCTGGAGTTAAAATTGCTGGAAGAAACATTAACAATCTCAGATATGCAGATGATACCACTATGATGTCTGAAATAGGGATGGCGGAGAATTTCTCCCCGAATCTTCGGGAGGCCGAGCGCCGAGGCATTCGGCCCCCCAAAAGTGTTGGGGAAATTCTCCGCTGCCCCCCCGCCCCCCCCCCGGGATGGGACTTACCGTGGCCAAATGTCCCTCTTGGAGGTGGGTCCCGGCGGCAGTTCGGCGGGGGCGGGGGCAGCAGCCGGTCTCCCGACCGGCTGCCGCCGCCGCCATTGCAAAAAAAAAAAGTGCGGTAAAAAAAAAAAACACCCGTGATAGGCTACGTATGGCTATGTTAGTAATTGCAGGAGCAGATTCCCTTCTTAGGGTCTGAAATAAGTAGCTGCAGGATAGGGTGGAATGCCCTGAAGCAATACCAGAAAGTAGATGCAGGACCAGGGTGGAGGCTTGTGGGGTGATATCTGCAGGATCAGAAGGAATGCCCACAGAATGGGCAAGTAGCTGCAGGAAAAGGTGGATGCCCACAGAGCAATATCAGCAAGAAGCTGCAAGAGAAGTGCATATGAAGCAGGATGAGTAGCTGCAGGACAATGGTGAATGACAACACAGCAACAGAGGTAAGTCTCTGCTGGATCAGAAAGAATGCCTACATGGTGGTGCAAGCTGTATGCAAATAGTTGGAGGCCAGGATGATCTGATACTGAATTTGCTGTGGAGCTGGGAAAGTCTTTTCTTGTCCTCTTGGCTTTGTACTTTCATGTCTGATGCTGTCTGTACTGGAAGGCCCCTTTTACCATTCCTAGCAGCCAGTCATCTAATTTAGCTCCTTGACCTTCTAATAAGCTCACTGGTCCTTTTTCCTTTGTACTACCCCTTTTTGTACCTTCTGGTCTCTGTTCTTTGCCTGGTGTTCCAAAGTCAGCCGTGATAGGCTACGTTAATCGTCACGTAGCCTATCACGGGTGACTTAAAAAAAAAAAAAAGTGCGTATGCAAATGGCGGCCCCCATAGGGAGCTGCCATTCGCGTTCCTTATTTGGTCCCTGTAGTCTACGTAAAGATTTACATAGACTACAGGGACCAAATAAGGGCAACGCTATTTGCGTTGCCCTTATTTTCGCCGTAGTCTACGTAAATCTTTACGTAGACTACAGGGACCAAATAAGGAACGTGAATGGCGGCACTCTATGGGGGCCACCATTTGCGTACGCACTTTTTTTTTTCAAAGTCACCCGTGATAGGCTACGTGACGATTAACGTAGCCTATCACGGCTGACTTTGCAGATCTAGCCGTGATAGGCTACGTAAATCGTTACATAGCCTATCACGGGGCTTTTTTTTTTTTTACTTTTCTTTTGAAGTTCGCAGCCGGGGAGACGGGGCGCTTCTCCCCGGCCTGAATTTCGGCCGGGCGAGGCGTGAAGCCTCCCCCCCGGCCTGAATTTCGGCCGGGCGAGGCGGGAAGACACCCCCCCCTCGCATGAACTTCGGGGGGAGAAGCAAAGTGCCTCCCCCCCACCGCAAAAAAAGCTGCGGGACAAGGTAAGTCCTTTCGTACATCCCTATATTTCTGGCCCTGACTGTACTTAAGCATACTCAGGAGTTTCTTTTGCCACTGGGATGCTGGGTTTTGTAGTTTTCAATGCCTGTCGATTCAACAAATTGAGTGGTACTGGAAACTCCTGTGTCCTTACCTGGCATGTTCAGGGGAACACAGGCATTAAAACTGAGGCCTACAGGGCCCTCACTGTCATCTGCCAGCCCTACCTGGTACCAGTCAATTTCCCTTTACAAGTTAGAGTTGTTTGTGAAGGGATAGGACTGTCTGGCAGCAAAGCTATTGCAAAGCCAGGCCAGAATGTCCAAGGGATTTTTAAATTATTTTTTGCTCAGCTCATAATGCATCAGAATTTTAAAACTGGGGTATTTGTTTACAAATATCCCCCAAACACACATTTGCTAGCATCGCTAGATTAAACTAGTGATATTTCTCCAGAGGCTTCTGTACACACCTACACAGAGTCTAATAAATAGGCCCTCGACCTAACTATAAGTATGCAGAACTGTGGCAGGGAAAAAAAATCTATTGTTATGGTTTCTATCTGCATGTAGCTGATGTGACAAGAAACATGTCTTGAAGCAGATCCTAGTGATAGTTATTTAAAAACAAAACCAACCAGGTGGCTTGTGTTTGTAAATACAGAAATGCTGGAAGGGTACAATTTGTTGGAAAAGCTCCCTCACCCACCCTTCTTTATTGCCTTCGAAATGCCATGCGGGTTTAGAATGCTACCAATTATTCAAAGAAAAGGACATAAAAAACAAACTTTTATTGCCTTAGAAATGGCCCAGTTCCCCTTCCCCTTTCCCAGAGTGGCTCATAAGCCTCTGGTGTGCTTTGGCACAGAGATGTTTATATCCCAAAAAGGAGAGCTTTTTCTTTCTCCAGATGTCAAGAATGCACCTTTAGACATTATTTCTTGCAGTGTTCTGTGCTTGGGACAACAGAATGAGCACATGAAGGGTAAAGTCAATGACTACTGGATTCAAATTGCTTAATAATCCTGAATTGAAGTATGAATCATTTCATTTCTGGTGTGCCTTTAGGGAATGTTAGTTTGTGTAAAAGAGAAAGCAAAGTTCCATTAGCATACAGGGGTAACATAGTGCAGAAATAAAACATATTGTCAAGAAATAATTTAAAGGATGAGTAGAAGTACTCATGTGCTGGAGAATTTTATATTGCTGGTTGGGAGTAAAATGGGAAGGCCCTTCAGGAACCAGCAGTGTTTTATACTGGATACAATATCACTGGGTCATATTACAATGGGTTTTCTCATCTGTGTGTAGCATATACCATGGTTCAGCGACTCTCTCAAACTATATTGTCAGTACGTTGGCAACCACTGATCACCTGTCTACTGTGTATACAGTCAGATTTCTCTTACAGCCAGATACCATCTAGAGCCAGTTCAATACTGCACTCTGATATGGGTAATACAGTATTCTAGTTCTTAAGAAATACTCTCAGATGAGATTTGTCTTTTACTACAAAGTATTAACATAACAGTATGAAATACAAGAGCTTATGCATGCTTAAATTCAAACACACAAAACATCTACCATCATTCTTAAACAAGGCTTCAGAGTCAGGAACATTTGCTAGTTCCCAATGATAATATCAAGCTTACCAGGTTAATTCTACAGGCAACACATTCAAGAAAGCTGATCCTAAAGGATAGCTTCCAATGTTGTGTGTTCTGGGTCTGCTTTACATACTTTTTGGATGCTATAAAATATGTCCAAACTATTTTTACTACAGTTTGTATTTCTTATCCAAGAGTTCCAAAGATAACCTTTCTGCTCTAAATCTTCATATGTCTAAATAAAAGTATTGAATTTTGAAGTTTCTTATGAAGATTAATGTGCATACCAGCATACTTATGTAAACATTTTAGCTTTCTTTGACATGTTACAGGCATATTTTTTACACAAACATATTTACCAAACAATATCCTGTCTTATGAGCTTGTGTGTGTGTGTGTGTGTGTGTGTGCGTGTGTGATTTTTTACACATTTATTGTCTCCAGTGACGTCTCTTGGTCACATATGTGATGGCCCATCTGACCTAATAACTTCATGAGACTCTACTAAGTGAAAGTTGTTAGTCTAAATTCAACTTTGACACCTCCTTATCTGGATTCCTTTCTAAAGAGTAAAAGGATCTAATGATCTATTTCTAATGGCCTGGTACAATTGTCTCTCATTTTGCAAACCTCAGAGCTAAGACATTGTAATTACTCTTGGGTGAGAAGCCCATACTGGGTGATATTAGGCACTGGAATTCAATTTTTAATTCCAGGATTCTCTCGGAGGCATTTGATTATAGAATTTCCTAATCGAGCAGCAGGGGTAAGATCATGCAATATGAAAAATTTGCTTGATCTGCCACATGTATAACTAACCAGTGAGTGATTAGAATGCTATAGCTCTGAGCTACAGTAACAGCTCACACTCATCCACTTACATATTGCCTTCAGCAAACTACAAGATTAGTTACTGATAACGTAAGGGTATCAGTACAATAACTTCCTAGTCCTGGTGGGCATGCAAGAGTTCCCTTGTTGTCAGTGCCTTTGCAAATCTGGCTACAGATCATTTTACATATAAATTGAATGGAGGGCAGTGATTCCCCAGTGATGACGGAATATTGAAAGTGGGAGACAGGAGCCTCAGGGGTAGATTACAGGCTTGCAAGAGAAGTAGCTGGGTTTGATTCATTTTATTTTTAAGAGGACATTCAGTGGGGATGATTTCTGGGCCAGGTAAATTCTGGATAAAGACAGATTATATTAGTGGGCTCATCACTGTAAGAACTTGCAGTGGATGTGTTAATAGGTTAGGACAGAAAAGCACTAGATCCCAAGCCAGTAATAAAATTGTACCTTCTAGTGGCACTCAGTGAGTTCATTAATTATTATTAGTCCAATTAAACAGAAGTTTAATTCTGCAGCAACTCCCTATAATCAAGAAATAGCTTTCAACTAATCCTTTGAAGCAGGCCATTTCATTGACTTATTTTTATTCATCTCCATCTCTGTTTAGAAACTATCTGTGAACAAAAGCTTCTTGAGATTCACTTAATCTTACACTGGCTCCATGTGAGCAATTATTTCACTATTCATTCAGAGTCATTCCCAGAGACTAGGGGTGTATGAAACCCCACTTACCTTGCCCCGCTGGGGTCCATGGGGGGGGAGGCAATCCCCAGAATTCTCCCCAGCCGGCTCCACTCTGCAGCGTGTCCGCGGAGCTGCTGCCCAGGCTGATCCACAGCCCGGCTGCTGCGGACGCAAATGGCGTCCTGCGTAGGGGGTGCCATTTGTGTCGCTGCTGTAGCTGTGATAGGCTATCACAGCTACAGTAAATATGTAAATATTTACGTAGCCTATAACGGCTAAAGCAAATGGCATCCCCTACTCAGGATGCCATTCATGGCCGCACATCGGAGCAGCTGCCAGCAGCGGCCGGATCCGGACCGCCAGAGGCAGGTAGGATCCAGTCCATGGGGACTTCACGGGGTGGTGGTGGGGATTGCTCCATTCTGCCATGGACTCCGGGGGGCTGGATTCTAAGGAATCCGGTAGGGATGTACGAAAGTCACTTACCTTTTCGTGGATGTGATTCGTGGGGGGGGAGGTGCTCCGTCCCTCCCCCCGGAACCCTCGACAGGGGGGGAGGCGATCCGGTCCTCCCCCCCGGAATCCTGCCTGGCCAGCTCTGCTCTGTGGCAGCTCCACAGAGCAGCCGGCCAGGGCCATCTGCAGCCAGAGTTCCGGCCGCCGACGGGCTGCTGAGGACGCAAATGGCGGCCGCCGTAGCGGCCGCCATTTGCGTCCAGCCAGGCTGCCATGATAGGCTATGTAAGTATTTACATAGCCTATCACGGCAGGCCAAAAAAGAAAACACACACACAGCGTACGCAAATGGTGGCGGCTATGGCGGCCGCCATTTGCGTTCCCTATTTTTTGCCATTTTATCTTACATAAATATTTACGTAGGCTATTACAGCAGGGGGAAAAGGGGGAACACAAATAGTGTAGTGGGCGCTATTTGCGTTCCTTTTTTTTCCGTTGTAATAGCCTACGTAAATATTTACGTAGGCTAAAACAGCGGAAAAAAGGGAACGCAAATGGCGGCCGCCGTAGCCGCTACCATTTGTGTACACTGGTGTGGTTTTTTTGGCTTGCCATGATAGGCTACGTAAATACTTATGTAGCCTATCACGGCAAAGAGCAGGGTGCAAATGGCAGCCGTGGCAGCCATTCAAAAGACCAGCCGCCGCTGCCAGAGCCCCAGGTAAGTTTCGTTCTGGGGCTATTCCACGAGGTGGCAGGGGGTGGGAGGCCATTCCTCCATGGGTTTTGGGGGAAAACCCAAAACTCACTGAAATCCGTGGCAGAATTCTCCGCCATCCCTAGAATCCGGCCTCACTGGAGTCTGTGGCGGAATTCTCTGCCATCCCTACCAGAGTCCCTTGTGACCCACCAAACCAAATGCAGCCCACAAGCCATATCTTACCCTCCCAAATAATAGATAACTCACATGTTTGCTTGCTTGCCATTCCCAGAAAGCTGCCAAAATAAGAGGTTAATCAAGCCCCTATTGGTCTATCACTCGCATGCTTGTATAGGCCTGATTTAGAGTCCTAAGATGACTTCTGTCGAAAGGTGTCTTCTGCCAAAGTTAATACTATAGAGGAAGGATGCCATAAAGACCCACAAGGCTAGTGATTAAGCATCAACCTCACATCACAGCTCACAAGAAGCATTCTGAATCTGTGACAAACATGAGGGATCTCCTCTTCCCGAGAACTCCCAGTCAGTATAAAGACACCAGGAAATGGAGAATAGAGGACATCATTAACCATTCAATTATCCTGGTCCATGCCCAGTGACAAAAGCTGAAAGATGAATAGAGATTCCAGTCCTGCACTCATCTAATACATCCTGAAACAAAAAGCTGAAACTGATTTCTCCTGCTCTCATGATACCAGAATCTGGGATCTCACAATGCCACTGATAGTTTGCACATCATTCAAGGCAGAGGAAAGATGTGCTTCTTCAAACAATGCACATGTTAACTTGTGTGGATAGCCAAGATCTTAAGTGGCTTGCTTTATTTATTTATTTATTTATTTATTTTAATATTCCCATGATAAATTGACCCTATGGAGAAGTCCAGATTTAAAAATGGGAAAGAAAGTGTTTTTGTGGCAGACATGGATGGATAAGATCATTTTCACCTTGGATCAATAGTGGGTGATGATAGTGAGTTTTTGTCATTCTCCATTTTGCAGGCTAAATATGATTTGCCAGCTGTGGCTAGGGATGTCAGAGAATTTCGCCACGAATCTTGGGGAGGCAGAACACCAGCACATTCGGCCCCCCGAAATTGGTGGCGAAACGGTCTGCCCCCCCGCCCTCCCCCGGGACGAGACTTACCTTGGGCGAATCCTCCTGGTGGCGGCGGTTCCGGCGGCGGTTCAGCGGTGGTTTGGCGGCGGCGGCTGCGGCGGCTGGTCTTCCTACCAGCTGCCGCTGCCACCATTTCCAGTAAAAAAAAAAAAACGTGATAGGCTACGTAAAGATTTACGTAGCCTGTCACGGCTAGATTTTTAAAAAATACCATGATAGGCTATGTAAATGTTTACATACCCTATCACGGTTGAGTGGGGGAAAAAAAACCGCGTGTATGCAAATGGCGGCGCCCATGGGCGCCGCCATTTGCATTCCTTATTTTGGCACGTCTAGTCTATGTAAACATTTACATAGACTACAGCGAAAATAAGGGGAACGCAAATAGCATAGACGCTACGCTATTTGCGTTCCCCTTATTTTCGCCGTAGTCTGCGTAAATGTTTACGTAGACTAGACGTGCCAAAATAAGGAATGCAAATGGCGGCGCCCATGGGTGCCGCCTTTTGCGTACACACGGTGTTTTTTTTTTTCACTCAGCCGTGATAGGCTATGTAAACATTTACGTAGCCTATCACGGCTGACTGCAGGACGCAAATGGCAGTGGCTACGGCCGCCGCCATTTGCAGCCCGGCAGGCCAGGATTCGGGGGTAGAGGGATGGAGTGCCTCCCCCCCCAGCCAGAATTTCGGCGGGGAGGGATGGAACGCCTCCCCCCTGGCCAGAATTTCAGGGGGGAGGGACGGAGCGCCTCCCCCCCAGCCAGAATTTCGGGGGGAGGGACGGAGCGCCTCCCCCCCCCACGAATCAAATTTCGATACAGGTAAGAGACTTTCGTACATCCCTGAACAGTGATACTTGCAGTTGCAACATTTGTTAGTATCTAGATTTGGCCTTGCTGCTTTTACAGCTTCAACCTCTTCCTTACTATTGGAAACACTTATTGAGGATGATCAGCCAAATCAACCTATGGACCATGTCTATAACTACTTATTATTAGGAGTGCACGAAAGCCATTTACCTGGTCTCGCAGCTTTTCGCGGTGGGGGGGAGGCGCTTCGCTGCTCTCCCCCCGAAATTCAGGCCGGGGAGGAGGCGCCTCGCCTTGCCTGGCCGCGAAATAAAAAGTTTTTTAAAAAGAACGTCCCCGTGATAGGCTACGTGACGATTAACGTAGCCTATCACGGCTAGATCTGCAAAGTCAGCCGTGATAGGCTACGTCAATCGTCACGTAGCCTATCACGGGTGACTTTAAAAAAAAAAAGTGTGTACAGATAATGGCGGCCCCCATAGGGAGCCGCCATTCACGTTCCTTATTTGGTAACTGTAGTCTACGTAAATCTTTACGTAGACTACGGCGAAAATAAGGGCAACGCAAATAGCGTTGCCCTTATTTTTGCCGTAGTCTACGTAATCTACTTCATCCTGCAGGGATCCAAACCAAAGAAGGCATAGAAATGGAAGGAGAAATCTCAAATATTTTCCCCTACCAGAAAGTTAAAAAGAACATTATGGAAATGCTACTGTCATTTCTCATAATGGCAAAGTACGTTCTGTTTAAAACATTAGTGGCCATTAGCAGTAAGTTGCAGGAAGGTCTCTAGTAATCTTGTTTTTTCTGTTTTAGTATTTTTTTAAAAAAATCTATTAAGCCTCATCCTGAAGACTTAAAATGGATTATGTTTCCAAATGCAGGGTAAAAAGAAATGTAGGATATATAAATCTAGATTGTAATTACAATCCCAGTGAATGTGCCCCCAGTCCAGCAAACACGCACACATTTTGTTGCATGGCCATTCATCATCAGCCCAAAATGAGGATGGTTTTATGGTCCTTTTGAGAAGGTTCCCTGGCTGAGACGTTAAGCTGGTTCAAAAGTTCAGCTGTATGGTATATTTGTCCCACTGGATTGTTCTACTTCAGAATGGAGACAGGATGAGGGTGAAGATTTCCTTTTCAAAAAACCCTCATAATCAAACCTCCTTGCATATGGAAAATGTATATGTCAAAAGCCAGAGGTGGGGGAACCCACACTGTTAGTGACCATACCTGGAAGTTAGGTTTCACAGCGCGGACGTAGGATGACATCCCACCCATCTTCAAACACTGGAATAGAGTCAGTGCTTGAAGTTGGGTGGGATGCCATCATGCCTCTTTTCAGATGGATGTAATTGAGCCTGGCCTAACTCAAGCTAATTGAGGTTCTCCAGATTCCACCCCTGCATTCTATTAATGCAGCCCAAAATAGCATTTGCCTTGTTTGCAGCCACATCACATTGTTGGTTCATATTCAGCTTGTGATCGACAACAATTCCAAGATCTTTCTCGCTTGTAGTGTTGTTGAGCCACGTATCCCCCATCTTGTAACTGTGCATTTGGTTTCTTTTTCCTAGGTGCAGAACTTGGTATTGATCCCTATTAAATGTCATTCCGTTGTTTTCTGCCCAGTGCTCCAGCATCCCTGACAGATCACCTTCTTCCAGAACACCATCAGATCACCATCGGGGATGCTTTGACTTTGACCAAGTCAAAGCATCCCCGACAAAACATCTTCAGGTCACGAAGAGTGGGACATGACTTAACGACTGAACACATTGTGTATCTGCATCAGATACTGAGCTTTGTTCTCTTTGGTTTTTGCATGAAAATTCATGTGAATTGGCACCTGCATTTTCCCAAATGCATACATCAATTCTGCACATTTTAAATTTGTGCATTTTCTCCCATTGATTAAAGTGTGTTTGTGTGCATTTTTCCAAGGTACACATTTTTCCACGTGCATATTTCAAATGTATGCATTTTTCAAACACATTTCCTTTGTCCTATGAATCACATCACAAGCTTCAGAAATGTATGGACTTCGAGTGTGGGTTGCATTCAGGTCTATGTTTGGTTCTGGAAAGTGAAAAACAGGTAAATCCTGTTCAAAAACAAATTGCAATGAATTTCTCATGCATCCACCTGCCCAGATCATGCCCTGGCTCAGAGCCAAGAAGGGCTGAAGGCTTCAGCTCCTGTATAAGCTTCTGAGCAGAGTTGTTGCTGAAGCAACAGCTCTCTTGGACCCTCCAAGTGCCACTGCACAGCTGTTCCTGCTCTGGAGACATGGTCAGTACCACTTTCTCCCCCTGCCCCTTTGAAACCATCCTACTTCCCCTTTTCTACATTATTAGGCTCTGATTGCTGGAGAAGGAAACTTGAGCTGGTGAACATGGACTGCCAAGATGATTAGGCCAAAAAGACTGCTGTTGTAGTCAAGACTGTATGATGTTCTGTAAGTATTCTACAATTTTTTTGCTCATCCTGAGGTTTCTGTCTTTTTATTCAAGTGGATCTATGATCATGAAACTCATTTCAATAATACTGACTTTTAGAGCAATACAACAATGGAACCCATGACCTAGGGAGGTGGTGGGCTCTCCCACACTGGAGGCATTCAAGACGAGGCTGGACATCCATCTGTCGGGGTGCTTTGACTTGGAGTCCTGCATTGAGCAGGGGGTTGGACTTGAAGGCAAATGCTATTTTGGGCTGCATTAATAGAAGTATAACTTCCAAATCCCATGAAATACTAGTTCCCCTCTACTCAGCACTGGTTAGGCCTCATCTGGAGTACTGTGTCCAGTTCTGGACACCACACTTTAAGAAGGATGCAGACAACCTGGAGTGGGTTCTGAGGAGGGCAATGAAGATGATCAGGGGACTGGAAACAAAGCCCTATGAAGAGAGACTGAAAGAACTGGGCATGTTTAGCCTTGAGAAGAGAAGACTCAGAGGAGATAGGATAACGCTCTTCAAGTACTTGAAAGGTTGTCACAGAGAGGAAGGCCAGGATCTCTTCTCGATCATCCCAGAGTGCAGGACATGGAATAATGGGCTCTCAAGTTCCAGGAAGCCATATTCCGGCTGAACATCAGGAAAAACTTCCTGACTGTTAGAGCAATACGACAATGGAACCAATTCCCTAGGGAGGTGGTGGGCTCTCCCACACTGGAGGCATTCAAGAGGAGGCTGGACAGCCACCTGTCAGGGATGCTCTGACCTGTATTCCTGCACTGAGCAGGGGGGTGGGCTCAATGGCCTTGTTAGGCCCCTTCCAACCCTCCTATGATTGTATGAATGTGATAGCTGAACATTTTTATGATTTACCCATTAAATAAGCAGATGTCTGTCTGAAACGTTGGCAACATTTCTCCTGCCCTGGCTGCCATGAGACTCCCCCTATGCCTCACAACATAAAAACAAAACAAAACACACGCTCCTGGGGGCCCTGCTGGAGACTCTGGAGCTGAAAGTGCCACCGTAAGAAAATACCGTTTAGTTGACCAGATGAATTCCATTTTCCTTTCCTTTAAAGACTTTGACAGATGAAAAGGAATAAGGGATTTTTCTGTAAATCTTCTTACCAATAAGCCAAGGATTTTTTTTTAAGTTTCCAAAATCAAACACAGCATGCATTTGTACAGGGTAGGACGTTATTTTAAGAGAGCTTTGGCTATTGGGTGGTATAGAAGTGAAATGACGAAATGAGACAGCTACACCTACTCTTCCATTCCTCATTCTGTAATCCTGCAACAGAAACCAGTGTGTATAATAATCTCACTGACCAGATCACATAATGTGTGGTCTCAGCTGTGGAAATGGAGTTCCACTTTCAAATAACTTACCTTTAAATAAATGCATAGCTAATCCCCTTGTTCAAAATTCCATTTCTTTTCCCTCCCTTTCTTCTCCCTCCACATGGATTGATAGATGCATTCCCTAATATACATAATACAGTAGTTTAACACAGAGTATAGTTTATTCCTATTCCTAAACTCTTTAAAAAAAATGACTCCTGTTCAGATATGATATCTACAAACCACATACATTTGCTCTTTTTAGTCAAGCTATGTCTTTTGGTAGACCATGTTTATTACATTTACAGCTTGCCCCAAAAGTGATAGGAGTCCATTGCACGTTACCCCCCGATACACCTTTAAAATCCTCTATGATTTGAAAGATTGTGGGGAAAGATTGTGAGAATCAGTCATAATGAAGCACAGCGTTGGAGGTAAAAAATGTATTCCCTTCAGAGTTCATTTCTAGTAATGCTCATTCTTCATTGCTTTCAAATTCTATTGTCCAGAAGACTTTACTGTCCTTAATGGTTCTATCTTGGGTGGGGTGGGGGAGTGAACAAAAAGTACATTTAAGGAAAATTCAAACAGTGGATTGGACGCTATGAAAATATTAAACACACACACACAGATGTGATAGCCGGGGCAGAAGGTCACAGATCACACAAATAGTGAAGAATAACTGAAAGGGGTAAAACACACACACACACACACACACTTTGTTCTTATTCAAGCAAAGACAAACATACCATAGAGGTGGCAAGGCCACCCATGCAACATAATGAATCTAACAAATTCCAACAATGAAAAGTTAACTCCTGGCTGAAGACCACAGATAAAGATATAATTCCATTACAGACAGTTGCCTCCATGTGTAGACAATATGCATGTAGAGAGGAGGGGAGGAGGAGGGGAGAGGGAGCTACTCGCATGGCTCCACAAGGTTCATGCATTTTGTGTGACACCTGAGAAGGGGAGCCTAGGAACATCGAAGCTGTACATGCATAAGCTTCCACATGATTGGGAGCCCAGTGTGATCAAAGTCATCAACCCTATGGAGATCCTGCACATGTATGTGCATAGGCTCCCCTTCTCAGATGCCATACCAAATGGCCATGTTACATGATCAGTGGGACATGTGGCAGGAATAGCACACATGGCCCTGCTCCTCTTTTCACATGGACTAACTAAATGTGTGGAGGCAACCTTCTGTAAACCTGTCCGCCTGTGACAGCACCCACTCCCATGGTATAAGAAAGGTAGGTGGATGTCTCCTGTAAAACAAAATTCTAAATAACATAATACTGGAATACCATGCCTTGAGGTGTAACATCCAACTCAGCATAAGCTTAAAAGGTCAGTTGTAGACTACTAGGTGGCTAATTAGAAGTAAAGCAATATTTTGACTCCACAAATAGCATGGGTGTGATTTGTTTTATAGCTAAGGGCTTGAATATGTTTCACAAATTTGAAAATCTCATGATTTTAGCTTATTTCTTCGGAATCAACATAACCCTTTCATGATCATTGTTGGTGCTATTCTGCACCAAGAAAACCTCAGGCCGTGCCAAGGAACTGCCCAAGAAAATACTCTGCTGTTTTTCTTCTTTTTGTAGACCATGACCACATATTTCTCAGTCAAACCTGTGCAACTACAATAGTTACAGATTTACTGTCCTGTCTTGACAAGGAGCTCATAAGGCACCCAGAAAATCTCCACGCTGCTCCAACAAAGCCTGAAAGTTCACTGCTTCTTGTTGTTCATTCGGTCAGTCGCTTCTGACTCTTCGTGACCTCATGGACCAGCCTGCGCCAGAGCTTCCTGTCGGCCATCGCCACCCCCAGCTCCCCCAAGGGCGAGTCCGTCACCTCCAGAAGATCGTCCCTCCTTGGCTCTGACCCTTTTAAGAGGAATAGAAAGCTTAAAGGGGAAGACCTTTGGCTCGGAGCCCAGTGCTCATCCTTCATTTTGGCAAGTTCCTTTGGATGGATTGCCTGCCAATCAGGATTGACATGAGGACGTGGATCCCTGGTACGGATGGGCCCAGTTCCTCTAAGGGACAACTACATATTACATTAATTGCGTAGCATGTAGCAGAGGATAATTCTTTCTTTTACTCTAGAGTAAGTGCTCATGGCCCTGATTCAAGTCAAGTCCACTGTGCACCACCAGGACCTTCCACATGTACACAGATTGTTTTGTTTTGTTTTGTTAAACCTACTACCCCACTGCATGTGGGGCTTAAAAATAAGGGGGGAAAGTCCCCATTGGCATTAAGGGAGGCTATTTTTTCTTTTCTTTTTTTAGTCTCCCTCCACAGGGGAAAAATTGATGGGGGAGGTTTAATCCTCCCCTCCCAGTGTGCAGTGGTCCTGATCCAAATTGGATCACGTGCACTTGCTCTGTGGTAAATGAAAATATTACTCTCACCTACATGCCACAAAATTAACAATGTGTAGCTTTACCCTAAGAAGTACTAACATTCAATACAATCCAATGGGCCACTTCACACAAACAAAATAAGCCATGGTGGCTTATTTAAATCATTTGTAGCACATGCCGGGCGTGATTTTCATAATCACTACTTGTCGTGTCATCTGAACCCACCAATAACCCATGGACGTTTGTATGGTTATTGAAGGGTAGGGATTCTGTCGCTGTGGAATACGGCTGTTTTGGGGCTCAACAGACTCCTGGTGAGCACCTGACCCAGCTTGCATTTGCGGGCCAAGCCGCAGGGCTTTCCCCCAAATCTGGGAACTTTTCCCATTTTTAAATTTTATTTACATAAATAGTAAAATAGTGCACAAACTGCAGGCCACAATTTGAGTGATTTACGTAAATGTCAGTCACAATTTGTATAATTTATGCAAATTTCAGTCAAAGTTTGCATAATTTATGCAAACTTCAGCCAAGGTTTGCATAATTCCAGTTTGGTGCAAATTGTAGGGATGTACGAAAGTCCTTTCACGAAACTTGATTCGCGGTGGGGGGGAGGCGCTCCGTCCCTCCCCCCGAAATTCTGGCTGGGGGGGAGGCGTCCCATCCCTCCCCCCCAAAATTCTGGCTGGGGGGCAGGCGCACCGTCCCTCCCACCGCAAATCCTGGCTGGCCGGGACGCAAATGGCGGTGGCTGTAGCCGCCGCCGTTTGCATCCCTGCAGTCAGCTGTGATAGGCTACATAAATGTTTACGTAGCCTATCACGGCTGAGTAAAACAAAACAAAACCGCGTGTATGTAAATGGCGGCGCCCATGGGCGCCGCCATTTGCATTCCTTATTTTGGCATGTCTAGTCTACGTAAACATTTACGTAGACTACGGCGAAAATAAGGGGAACGCAAATAGCGTAGACACTACACTATTTGTGTTCCCCTTATTTTCGCCGTAGTCTACGTAAATGTTTACGTAGACTAGATGTGCCAAAATAAGGAATGCAAATGGCGGCGCCCATGGCCGCCGCCATTTGCGTACACGCGGTTTTTTGTGTTTTTTTTTCACTCAGCCATGACAGGCTACGTAAATCTTTACGTAGCCTATCACGTTTTTTTGGTTTTGGGGGGTTTTTCTTACTTGAAATGGCGGTGGCAGCAGCCAGTCGGAAGACCAGCCACCACCGCCGAACCGCCGCCGAACTGCCGCCGGAGCCGCCGCCGCCGCTAGGAGGATTCGCCCAAGCTAAGTCCAGTCCCGGGGGGATGGGGGGGCAAACAATTTTGCCACCAATTTCGGGGGGCTGAATGCACTGGCATTCGGCCTCCCCGAGATTCGTGGCGAAATTCTCTGACATCCCTAAGATTAAGTCGGGCCAGGTTGTGGGAAAATGAGCTGAGGTCTGGGTGGGCGGGGGGGGGAGCTGATGGAAGCTTAGCGAGCTCCACTCACCAGATGGATTCCTCCGACATCCCTATAAGACTCAATTGTCTTATAGGCCCCTTCCAAGCCTACTATGATTCTATGACCCCTCACCTTTTTTCCATGGAGGAGGCAATTCCCCCCCACAGCTTAAGCTCATGGCCATATGTGTCTGGGTTCTTTCCAAATAATTGGAGGCAGATTGCCCATAAACATTCCACTGAGTGCTGGAGACAGCAAATACACCTGAGCGGTTTAAGTCTTCTAGAGTATTGACTTAAGTATGATTGGTTATATCACCCATTCTGAAAGCAGGACCAGTAGAGGCATGTTGAGCATTTTATCATTGAAACTGGTATTTTCAATCTAAAGGCTGGATCTAAAGGCAAACCCTGAGTGTTAATGGAGTCATGAAAGTTGGGGCAGACAGGCTGTCCAAATGTCATTTGCAAGATACATTGGCTTTCTGCTATAACGTATTAAAACTTTAATCAGTTTTACGATCAATAAGCCATACCTTTGTGGTGCTTAGATGTTTGTAAAACATTTCAGGTTATGATGAATTGTCACTTCAAATATAAACTTGTGCATAACAGCTTTACATTATTCACATATTTGTCCCCCCTAGTTCTACAATATTGCCTTTCCCCCACACTCAAAAAAAGAAAAAAGAAAAAGAAAAAAGAAGCTTCAAGGATTACTTTGGCTATCCAGAAAAATAAGAAGCTCTATACTAAATTCTTCTAAAACAGAAAATCCAAGTGACATCATCACTCACCGGTTCACCTGTGACACAGCTGTTGCGCCTGGCCTCCAATGGAAAAAAAATATTGCACTCCTGGGGGGAAAGGAAGGATGTGTTACCCCCCAAAGTTATATCATGTGCTAGAGGGTGTTTGAAAGGAGGACATGGTGCCCTCAAATGTGCTAAGGGGGGGAGTGTCCTTCTAGTTCGAAAGGTGTAATAGAATTAAATAAATCAATACAATAGAGTAGAGCAGGCCTTATCCTGCTTGCAGTTAATAATTAATCTATATGATAGTCAATAAATATTAGACTATAAATAGTCTAATATTTATAGATTATTTATTAATAGTCTATAAATAGACTATTTAACTCACTTCCAATTCACAATTGTCACAGGGATTTGCTCCGTTGACTGTAATTGTCCCTTTTGTCTTGAAACGCTTCCTTGTAAATGGTGGTAAAGAGATAAAAGAACAACAGTAACAACAACTGTAGATGTTCCAAGCAATAGGAATGTACATTTCTGTATTCATTCTTTAATCCAATACAAACGAGACAACATAGCTGCAGGTACAGTGAAACCACCAGTGGCAGGGCAATCAATGGGAGATAACTTGGACTCCTGCTAAGGATGGACGAAAGTCCCTTACGTGGTCCCGCAGCTTGCTTCGCGGTGGGGGGGAGGCGCTCCATTTCTCCCCCTGAAATTCTTGGCGGGGGGGAGGCGCCCCACCCCTCCCAGCTGAAATTCAGGCCGGGGGGGAGGCGCCCCATCCCTCGCCACCGAAATTCAGGCCGAGGGGGAGCGCCCTGTCTCCCCGGCTGCAAAATAAAAAAAAGTAAATTGTAAAAAAAAAAAAAAAAAACGTGATAAGCTACGTAACGATTTACGTAGCCTATCATGGCTAGATTTTCAAAGTCCCTATTGCGTTGCCCTTATTTTCACCATAGTCTACGTAAATCTTTACATAGACTACCCGTGCCCAAATAAGGAACGCAAATGGCGGCGCCCATGGGCGCCACCATTTGCGTACGCGCTTTTTTCTTTTTTTTTCAAAGTCAGCCGTGATAGGCTACGTAACAATATACGTAGCCTATCATGGCTGACTTTGAAAATCTAGCCGTGATAGGCTATGTAAATCGTTATGTAGCCTATCACTTTTTTTTTTTACTTTACTTTGTAATGGCGGCGGTGGTGGCCGGTGAGAAGACCGGCCGCCGCCACCGCCGAAACGCCGCCGAAACGCCGCCGGGACCCGCCGCCGAGAGGGACATTCGCATGAGGTAAGTCCCATCCCAGGGGGCCATGGCAGAGAATTTCCCCAACAATTTTAGGGGGCCAAATGTGTTGGCATTCAGCTTCCCAGAGATTCGTGGAGAAATTCTCCGCCATCCCTAATTCCTGTCCATCAGGCATGGGGATGTGGATCTGAATGTAGGAGATGCCATAGCCAGCTAGGGATGTATGAAAGTCACTTACCTTTCTGCGGATTATGTTGATGGGGGGGGAGGCATTCCGTCCCTCCCCCCGGAATCCTCAACGGGGGGGAGGCGATCCGTTCCTCCCCTCCGGAATCCTCCACGGCCGGCTGTGCTCCATGGCAGCTCCACGGAGCAGCCGGCCAGGCCCGGCCAGGCCCAGCCAGGACAGAGCCATCTGCAGCCGCATTTCTGGCTGCTGAGGGCTCTGGGGGAAAAAAAAAAATGCGTACGCAAATGGCGGCAGCTACGGCCGCCACCATTTGCATTCCTTATTTTTGCCCTCTTAATCTACATAAATATTTACGTAGACTATGACGGTGAAAATAAAGGGTAATGCAAATAGCGTAGCGGGTGCTATTTGCGTTCCTTTTTGATTCACCGTTTTAGCCTACGTAAATATTTACGGGGTTTTTTGTTTTTTTTAAACCCAGCCATGATAGGCTATGTAAATGTTTATGTAGCCTATCACATCTTTTTTTTTTTTTTAAACCCAGCCGTGATAGGCTATGTAAATCTTTACGTAGCCTATCACGTCGTTTTGGGTTTTTTTTACAACACTGCAAATGGCGGCAGTGGCAGCCAGTCAGAAGACCAGCCACCGCAGCTGCAGCCGCTGCCACCCGGAACATCCGCCCCAGGTAAGTCTCGTCCTGGGGGGGATCCGCGGGGGGCGGGGGGGTGGCAGGCCGTTCCGCCACGGAGTTCGGGGGGCTGAATGCACTGGCATTCGGCCTCACCGAGATCAGTGGCGGAATTCTCTGACATCCCTATAGCCAGCACTCTGCATGCACTCTCTTGCAGACTGGATATTCAGTCCCTGCTGGCAGCAGCAGCCTACACCAGCACCTGACCTGAGGCTAGGGATGTGTGCACCCACCCCTGCCTGGTTCTCCAGGCACCTGCCCAGCTCCTGCCCCCACTTGCCAGTCCTCGGACCGTGCTCGAGCCCCTCCCACGCTCGGTGAGTGGCCTGCACTCACCTCTGCAGTCTCTATTTTTTGAAAAATAAAATAAAAATAGCAATCGCAAAAACATGCTTATTTGCTTATGCGTGAAAATACACATTTTTGTGAATGCACATATTTGTGTATGCGCAAAAATGCTCATTTTTGCAAGTCTGCATATTTGCTTATGCATGAATATGTCCATTTGCAAAAATGAGCAGTTTTGCGCATACACAAACATGCACATTTTCCCGATTGCCATTTCATTTTTCAAAAATGCAACCACGGAGCTCGCCAAGGCCTCCAGGGTGAGTGTGGGCCACTTGCCAAGTGCGGGCAGGGGGGATCAAGGGCAAGGGCCAGCTGGGCTCGGGGTATGGGCAAGGGCTTCCATCAGATTCCAGGGCTGGAATCAGGCACCCTCACTGTCCCTACCTGAGGCAGCTATCAAGGCAGAAGCCAGGGGCTGCCTGGGGTACCATCTACTTCCACCACTGATCCCAAGTGCTTAAAACTAGACAGCATCAGGATGGGGAAGGTTGGCTTCAAGGTAGTGTGGGAATTCTCCCTCCCTCCCTCAGTGATGTGAGGTGATTTTGCATAGCGAACCCACTGGCCACCCTGAAAAAGGGATTGGTGGAGGTGCGAGTCTTGCTTTCTCTTTAATGATAATATCTAAAAGATGATTTTACACATCCCTGCCAGCTCCAAGATTGGGGGACTTCTGAGCCATTCATGATCTCTGGACTACCACCACCAGCAGCCTGGAAGAAATGGGATGTACAATGTGTTTAGCACACCATTTATCCTATGGAAGCGGCCTAGTGTAGGGGTAGGCAACCTTTGGGGTCCATGGGCACATTTAGTAATGTGAGAAACTGACCGGGGCACAACCATAAAATGGCTGCCATGGGTGGGCCTGGCTAGCCAGAAAGGACAAGTAACCTGCCCAGAAGCATTCATGGGAAATCAAGGTGGCAGCAGCTAGAGGCTCCCACTTCACTCTGAAGCAATCACAGATGCCAGAAGGAGAATATATAAATATTTTTAAAATAAAATATGGAGGAGTAAGTTGTCTTAGTTGGCAGCCAGGAAGGTGCCTGGGGGTATGTTGATGCCTGTGGGCACCACACTGCCTACTCCTGGCCTAGAGAGGTGTGAATGGGAACCATCTGCTGTCAGATGGGGGGAAACATCCCCTGTGGATTTGAGGGAGATGCTTGGATGCTCTTGGTCTCTCCTAGATAATGGTGTGGAGAGTTTCTGGGCACACTTTAAGGGAGGGTAGTGTGTGGGGGGGGGCTGTGTTTGTTGTGGTGTACATGAACTCTTTGTCCATGCTGGTAGGAGTGACTTAGTGGGCAGGAGGTTAATGTTGCTAACCCTTCAACTGTTGCTTTGTTGAAAGCATAGATTGGTTGCTGATCAAAGCTTCCAGCAATAGTACAGTGCAATGTTGCTCTGTTTTGGCACTGACAGAATAAAGGGGAGGAAATATGTCATTCGATTTGAGAAAAGAGCCAACAAAAATGAGAGGTGCACTAACATCCAGTTTACTTTGTAGTAAGAAAGGTATCTTTGTTGCTGCTGTTGACATGGCAAATATAACAATGCTACCACTATAATGCTTAAGAGTTCCACTTTTTGAAAAGACCCTGCTCAGCCCAGCTTCAATGGTGTTTCCTGATCAGGTGCTGTTCTGCTGGATGGCAGCTTTTTCAGTGGTACTTTGCTTATCTCAGAACAAACACACACACACACACACACACCTTGTATCCCTTCTGACTCATATACCAGCTTTTATGTATCTGCTGAACAGGCTTTTTGAAGAAGAACAACTACATAAATATGTAATTTATGTAAGATTTAGATTTCTCTGCCAGACAGACACGTGGTGCAATTTGATTTCCCCACAGTGGATAACTTTCTGCTAATTATTTGGTTGGGTTTGGGGGTTTTTTAATAGCTATTCTCATGCTTTTTCCAACACCTCCCCTCTTTCTCATAATACCCAAAATCCTTGCTTGATTCATTTTCCTCTTCTTCCCATTCTTTCGATTTCCTGCTTTGTATTTAAGGCTTGGTCCAAACTACTATGACGTCATCTAGCAACTTTCTGTGGCTTTACTCTTTCATTCAGTAACCCTGGGAAAGCTGGACCAGAAGTGCAATGAGGAATCCCTTAAGGCTGCTTCCCGTGTTACTGCTTTCCGTCCCTCCATGTCAGAAATCCATGATGTGAGAAAGGTTGATAAATTGGTTTCTGACAATACAGACATTCTGGGCACTGTGAGAACCAAGAGGGCTTAACATCACTACATCTTTGGGACTTTTCACAAGTTCATTGTATGTACAGTGAACATCCATCAGGAGAGCGTTGGCCCCTACCTATGTGCGTTCATTAGACCTTCTGCATGGTCTCTGTGATCTAGTGAATGTGCCTAGGTTGGGGTAAGGTTTACAAGCCACCATGATCCTTCTCCCCACCCAAGCAGGTTCACAAACATATGCAAAGTGCCCAACTCACCGTCAGATCCATTTTAAAACCTTTCCATGTAGGATCATAAGAAGCTACCTTATACTGCACCAGACCATTCGTCCATCTAGCCCAGTACTGTTGACACTGACTGGCAGCAGCTTTCCAGGCTTTCAGACAGGGATTTTTCCAGCCCTACCTGGTGATGCTGGGGATTGAACTTGGAACCTTCTGCATGAAAAGCAGGTGCTCTACCACTGAGCCACGGCACCTCCCCTGGGATTTTGCCAAACTAAAATTCAGGTCATGTACCCTCCCACTTACCTGGTAGTTGAGTATGTCTGATGGTAGATGATGTGAAGCTCCATTCCCTAGTTTTTTGAAGTCCTGCACTGGAGTGGGGAAACGAAAGCAAAGATTGCAAGGGCTGTTTCACACATTACAAAGCAATAAGCCCATATATACCAGTGAGTGCATTCTACAGTGAGTCATACCCAACTAAGCAAAGGTTAAAAGTCTCCCTAGACTACATCAAACAGAGAGACCTGCATGGTCCCACCCACATTGTAGAAATGTGTGTGCAATTTAAATACAGGCGTGCGTATCTCAAGAGTCATACTGTGGTGCTATAGAAGTCAGAAGTCCTAGGATTTTGTTTTCAGCATTTTTAGACTGCCTGCTTTCATCTGTAACACAGTTCTCCAAATCCTGAAGATTTTCTGAAACTGATAGTCTGTTTGAGGAAGACACCACAGGATTATCTCTCTGTGTGCGCTAATAGCTTGTGCCTCGTCTCTTCTAGAATGCTTGCCCTACATCTTTGAAATCCCTTGTAGTAGACAATTCCCTAAATCTCCCTACTACATTGAAAGCCACTCAGGCTTGCCTCAGTGCAACTTAATACATTTTAAAGGATGCGTCTAGCATTCAGGTTGTACATGGGCATTTTGTTTCTCTGGAAAGTATACAGTTGGAAATACAGTAATCTGACATTTTCATCATGGAAACCTGGAAATTGGCAGCAGATTGTGGGCCTGGCCAGGCTGAAGCTAATGCAGAATTCATGGGGGCTCACAGACTTCCAGCGGAATCGGGGGGGTCCCCTTCCATGCCAGGTTGTGCTAGGCCTTCATGCGTGCCCAGGGTGGCCACCATAAATGAGGAAATTTGTCACCAAAAAAGAGGACAGAGGAAGGTACTGCATTGCAAAAAGATTGCATATGCCATTTTAGATGTATCGATGCCAATTTAGAAATAATTATTATAATTTAAATAGAAATACAATACATCTCAGCATAGTGTGGAAGACTGAACAGATGCTCTGTGTGCCTGCTCAGTCTCTGTCCAGCTGCTGTTGATGGCCAGCTTCAACTCCCAGCTCTGCCTTGATGGTTCTTTATCTTTCAACCAGACCTGGACTGGGCAGCCCTTCAAATTGATGATGCCTTCAAAATTGAGGGCACTCCTCTGGCAGCCCTTCAAACAGAGGACTGTTCTCTGTACAAGAGGACATCTGGCCTGTACCAGGGCTTAGATGTTTCACAAATGCTTCTTGCTGCATGGAATTAGGGACGGATGGACTCACCCATGCCTGGCTTCCTCAGGAGGGCACCAAGCTGCCGCCACCCCCCACCCCTGATCGTGGCACTGTGTGAGCTTCTAAATGGCCCAGCAAGCACCCGAGGAAGCCGCAGAGCCACCCACCCTCAGAGCGAGCCACCATTGTGCACAACAATGGTGGCTCCACAACTTCAGTATTTTTAATGTTGTGTAATTGGTGGCCATAAAGCCACAATGGCGGCTGCCGGAGTCTCCAACAGAGAGAACAAGGGGTTACGGGTGGCTCCTGCCTCCACCATCTCTCAAGGCTTGCCAGGCGGGAGGGGCAGGAGTTGCACCTACCGTTCATTCTCCACCCCTTGCAAGGAGGGGAGAATCTCTGCTCCTTGCAAGGAGGGGAGATGAAGGGGTTAAGGGCGACTCCTGCTTCCGACACCTCTCAAGGCTTGCCAGGCGGGAGGGGCAGGAGTTGTGCCAACTGCATGTTCTCTGCTCCTTTCAAGGAGGGGAGAACACAGGGTTAACACTGACTCCTGCCAACGCCACCTCTCAAGTCTTCCCAGATGGCACTGACCCCTTGTTCTTTGCTCCTTGCAAGGAGGGGAGAATGTCCTAGCAAGGAGGAGAGAACCTACCAGACCTGCTTGCCAGGCGTGGGGCTGCTCAGCAAGCAGGTCTGGAGTACACGAGCGAGGGGGAGTCCACCCGACTCCACCCCTTCCCAGACTCTCACAACATCCCTACATGGAATTAATTTTTCCAGACTTCTGCTGCTCGTGGGAATTACAACTCCGATACTACTGCAAAACCCTGAATACTCTGTATATGCGCAGAAGCATCCACGGCTTTGTTGAGGCTGTGTGTCCTGTACAATGAGAAATTAATGACACACCCTCTTCTGTTGGACACTTACTAAGTCCTCAGCCTGAGAACTTTCAAAAAGTATTTTAAGACCTCTATGTTACCTCTATGCCCACAAGCATACAGTAGAACATGAGAGCCAGACAAAGAGGCCATGGGGAAAATAGACATGCCAGATATGTATTATTTTTTGTTGAGTGAGGTGAGGGAAACCCTCTATGGGTGTTTCTGTGCTAATACTGGAAGCCTCAAAACTAATATGGAAGAATTAGGAGTGCTTGGTTTTTAAAAAGAGTGCAGATAGAGTGGGTGTAACAGATGCCAGGTGAGATGGAGAGAACCAGTGGGAAGTGGTCATCTCTGGATACAAACTCTGCAGCATATATGCACTGCAGCAACTATTGGTCCTGGCCTCTGCCATAGTCACATTGCCTGTTAGTTCACTCTTTGGCAGTACTCTTCTCTTCTTGCAGCAGTGAACAACAAGACAGACACAGCAATCTCTCTCTCTCTCTCTCTCTCTCTCTTTCTCTCTTTCTCTCTGGGGCTGCAAGCAAATGTCATGCTCTTCCAGAAGGTGAGTGGGAGAGGCAATGGACAGTGGCATCAAGATAAAGGGCTATGCAGGTGGCTATGAGTCACACAGCTGTCACAACTGAGAACTGTTGCACTCACCCCATGGCTAATTCAATAGACTCCTATGAATTCTAGGGATGTGTGCTAGTCTCATCAAAACACTTTTTACTGTCCTCGATAATTTGCCTTGAAACTTTGCTTAAGGAAAAACTTGCTGGTAACTCTACAATTTTCATATCATCTGATATTTTATTTTGATTTTCTTTGTAAATTTATGAGTCACCTACACCTTTCAGCCCAGACAGAGCCCACAAGGTGACTTAAAGTTAACTAATCTTACCTCAAACACAATACTTTTCAATGGAGCCAGTTCACTCATTTAGCTGCCTGCCAGTCTTCAAACTCTGAATACACAAGTTATATACATGTACAGGTATGATCCAGTGCTTTACTAGTTCTTATTATTGTCACAATTCATAGAAGCATAGAGTTGGAAGGGGCCATTTAGGCCACTGAATCCAACCCCCAGCTCAGTGCTGCTGAAATCCAGTTTAAAGCATCTCTGACAGATAGCTGTCCAGTCTCTTTTGAATATCCACCGACAGAGAGCCCATCACCTCCCTAGGCAGTTGATTTCATTGTCTGACTGCTCTGACTGTTAGGAAGTTCTTCCTGATGTTCAATCAAAATCTGTGTTCCTGTAACTTAAGCCTGTTACTCCATGTCCTACAGTTCTTGGACAATATAGAACATGTTGCAGCCCTCTTCTGTGTGACAACTCTGTAGGTAGCTTGAAAGTGCTATTGTATCCCCTGCCCTCAGTCTTTTCTTCTCAAGGTTAAACATACCCAGATCCTTCCATCTTTCCTTGTAGGATATGGTTTCTATTCCCCTGATCATCTTCGTTGCCCTTTTCTGAACTTGTTCCATTTTGTGTGTGTGTGTGGTTCATGACATATACTGCTATAACAGCCTTATGTTTCGAGTCACTTCTCAGTGTCCATGCAGTGCAGTTGTAGCTGTACCATTTCAAGCCATGAGTTTGGTGGATGATCTACTCTGTAACCTGGGTTGCAAAATTCTGCTATGGGTCAGATCTTTAGTAGGGGACAGGTTAGGTCAGGGTTCTTATGGAAGCAACATGAGAAGAGATCAGCAGTGCAGAAAGTGGGGCTGGGGCTGGAGGGCTGACACAGGTTGTCTTCTATACTGACTGAGGAATTGTCTCTTAAAAAGGCCTGGCCTGTTTTAACAGCCTTGAGCCGCAACAACGGGTCCTCAGAATTCAAAGATGGCAAGGGACCTCCTTTAGATGCAAGGGAGTTGTTCCCCAGAATCTTTCTGGAGAGCTGGGTCCTGGGTAGGTGGAAGCCCCATGATGCCTTTCCATGACCAAATCCTCTTCCTTAACTGTTCATTCTGGAGTGTCCTGTGAGGACAAGTTGGGATCTTCCAGGGACGACGGGCCAGGATTCTGGTCCATTACACCAGCGCTGAATACTACATATGTATCAGCTTCCACAGTAGTTCATAGGATCAGGAGATGGCGGGATCCCCTTCAAAAATAGGTACATTTCATTTAAAGCAGAATGCGCAGTAACTAATGGAAGCTTCCAAGGCTGAGATGGTGCCTGAAGCTATTTTTAATTTATCTCTTGAAATTATCAACATGTGAGGTTAACATATAGCCTTGCAGCTACAGCAACAACACAAATGAAACTGTTCATCTGGAGCACAGTTCGAAGATAAAATCTGCAGTGCATTTCTCTTTGTAGGAAAGTATACCTCTGAATTAACAAGACACAAAAGAATAAAACTATCTGGAACAATTTGTCACACACACAAAAAGCCAATAGACTGAGTACCAGGAGCGTTGTTGGGGAGCAGCAGGGCTCTTTTGGTAGCACTGGCTATTAAAAAGTGCCAGTTTACTATTGGGTTGTCACTGAAGGAGATAGATGGGTTTAAAGAAAGAGTTCAGTGAGGAGTTTATTTTCATCATTAATAGATGAAGAGTTTCATCCTCTTTTACAATAAAAGAGCTAGCCTGGAGACAACATTCCACAGCAATCGGTCAGTATCAGTCCTATAGCCTTTTAAGATATGCCAGTGATATATTAGTGATATGCTGCTTCAGCTCTAAGTTCTGAACTCTGCAGTATGCACATATAGGCAATAGTGCATACGCATCAGCATAAATGCATCAGCATTTATGGGACCATTTTGTCTGTTTTGTAATTAACTTGAAGGTTCAGAACTGAGAGCCATTAGAGGTTAAAAAAAAGTCCAATGAGTGTGTGATATTGGTTTGCACACGTGTGGAGCCACTCATGGGATAGGAACCCCAGTATATTATTAATATCACTCCCTTGGTGGCTTTTAAGCAAGTAACGCAGTATATAATCGTTAATAAATGCTGGAGAGCCAGTGTGGTGTGGTGGTTAGAGTCTTGGACTGGGACTCAGGAGATCCAGGTTCTAGTCCCCACTTGGTCATGAAGCTCAGTGAGTGACTTTGGGACAGTCACTGACTCTCAGCCTAATCTACATCACAGGGTTGTTGTGGGAAATAATATGGAGAGGAGGGGGAGCATCTAAGCCACCACTGGTGCCTTGCAAGAGGAAAAAAAAGCAGGATATAAATGTAGTAGTAGTAGTAATATTGTAATGGCTTGGATTCTAAAATAAATTAATATACAGATACTGAAGCTGAAGCTCAAATATTTTGGCCACCTAATGCGAAGAGAAAACTCTCTGGAAAAGACCCTGATGCTGGGAAAGACTGAAGGCAAAAGGAGAAGGGGATGACAGAGGATGAGATGGCTAGATAGCATCACTGATGCAATGAATATGAACTTGAGCACACTCGGGGAGAGAGCGGAGGACAGGAAGGCCTGGCGTGCTATGGTCCATGGGGTCACGAAGAGTTGGACACAACTGAACGACTGAACAACAACAACAATCTTGTATATATCTACTCAAACGTAAGTTCTATTGCACTCAAATGGATGTTCTCCCAAGTAAGTGTGTATAGAATCATTTAATCACAGAATAGTAGGGTAGGAAGTGGCCTACAACAAGGCCATTGAGTCCAACTCCCTGCTCGATGCAGCAGGAATCCAAGTCAGAGCATCCCCGACAAGTGGCTATCCAGCTTCATCTTGAATGCATCCAGTGTGGGAGAGCCCACCACCTCCCTAGGTAACTGGTTCCATTATCGTATTGCTCTAACAGTCAGGACATTTTTCCTGATGTTCAGCTGGAATCTGGCTTCCTGTCACTTGAGCCCATTTATTTATTTATTTATTTATTTATTTATTTATTTCTATACTGCCCAATAGCCAAAGCTCTCTGGGTGGTTCACAAAAATTAAAACCAAACAGCACACAATAAAACAATTTAAAATATATAGAACATTAAAACCACAATATAACAATACAACCACAATAAAACCTAGCAGCGGTGCAGGAGTTTAAACTACAGATTTAAAACAGCAAAGCTAAAAGTTTAGAAAGCTAAAATGCCTGGGAAAATAAAAAGGTCTTCACCTGGCACAGAAAGGAATACAATTTGGGTGCCAGGCGAACCTCACTTGGGAGCTCATTCCAGAGCTGGGGTGCCACAGGAGAAAAAGCCCTCCTCCTAGTAGCCACCTGCCTCACTTCCTTTGGCAGGGGCTCATGGAGAAGGGCCACTGATGATGATCTTAAGGTCTGGGCAGGCACATATGGGAGGAGGCAATCCTTCAGGTAACCTGGCCCCAAGCCATTAAGGGCTTTAAATGTAGGGATGGGGGAGAATTTCTCCCCGAAACTTCGGGGGGCCGAGTGCCAATGTATTTGGCCCCCCAAAGAAGTTTCGGGGAGAAATTCTCCGGCCCCCCCCGCACCCCGCGCCCCCCCCTGGGATGGGACTTACCTTTCCCGAATGTCGCTCCTGGTGGCAGGTCGCAGCGGCGGTTCGGCAGGGCTTCGACAGGGGCAGGGGCGGCAGCCGGTCTTTCGACCGGCTGCCGCCGCCGCCATTCCAAAAAAAGTAAAAAAAAAAAACGCCCCCGTGATAGGCTACGTGACGATTAACGTAGCCTATCACGGCTAGATTTACAAAGTCAGCCGTGATAGGCTATGTAAATCGTCACGTAGCCTATCACGGGTGACTTTGGAAAAAAAAAAAAAAGCGCGTACGGCTAATGGCGGCCCCCATAGGGAGCCGCCATTCACGTTCCTTAATTGGTCGCTGTAGTCTACGTAAATCTTTAAGTAGACTACAGTGACCAAATAAGGAACGCGAATGGCGGCTCCCTATGGGGGCCGCCATTTGCGTATGTGCTTTTTTTTTTTTTTTCCAAAGTCACCCGTGATAGGCTACGTGACGATTTACATAGCCTATCACGGGTGACTTTGTAAATCTAGCCGTGATAGGCTACGTAAATCATCACGTAGCCTATCACGGGGGCGTTTTTTTTTTTAACTTTTTATTTCATGGCCGGGTGAGGCGAGGCGCCTCCTCCCCGGCCTGAATTTCGGCCGGGCGAGGCGGGAAGCCTCCCCCCCCGGCCTGAACTTTGGGGGGAGCAGCGAAGCGCCTCCCCCCCACCGCGAAGCAAGCTGTGAGACCAGGTAAGTGATTTTCGTGCACCCCTATTTAAATGTTAACACCAGCACTTTGAATCGGGCCCGGAAATGGACTGGCAGCCAGTGCAGCTGAAAAAGTACAGGAGTAATATGAGCTCACTGGCCAGTCCCTGTTAACAATCTTGCTGCCCTATTTTGGACCAGCTGAAGTTTCCGGACCGTTTTCAAAGGCAGCCCCACATATAATGAATTGCAGTAATCCAGACGAGAAGTTATCAGAGCATGGATAACTGTAGCTAGGCTATCTCTGTCCAGATAAGGGCGTAGTTGGTATACCAGCCTAAGCTGATAAAAAGTTCTCCATGCCACTGAGTTCACCTGTGCCTCAAGTGACAGTTCTGGATCCAAGAGCACCCTCAAACTACGAACGTGATCCTTTAGGGGGAGTGCAACTAAAGGTTGAATATCACCTAGCCGGGCAGATGAACCACCCACTAACAGTACCTCCATCTTGTCTGGATTGAGTTTCAGTTTATTGGCCCTCATCCAGTCCATTACTGTGCCCAGGGCACTGATTCAGAACAGCCACTGCCTCACCTGGGTTTGATGAGAAAGAGAGGTAGAGCTGGGTGTCATCCGCATATTGATGGCACCTCAGCCCACACTCCGGATAACCTCCCCCAGCGGTTTCATGTAGATGTTAAACAGCATGGGGGATAAAACAGAGCCCTGTGGAACCCCATGGCACAATTGCCATGGCACAGAGCAATAATCCCCCAGCACCACCTTCTGGAATTGGCCATCCAAGTAGGAGTGGAACCACTGTAGTGCAGTGCCTCCAATTCCCAACCTAGACAACCTATCCAGAAGGATACCATGGTCAATGGTATCGAAAGCCGCTGAGAGGTCCAGGAGAATCAACAGGGTCGCACTCCCCCTGTCCCTCTCCCGGCAGAGGTCATCCCACAGGGCGACCAAGGCAGTTTCGGTTCCAAAACCAGGCCTGAAGCCCGATTGAAATGGATCTAGATAATCTGTTTCATTCAACAGTGCCTGGAGCTGTCCTACAACCACCCACTCAAGCACCTTGCCCAGGAAGGGGATGTTGGCCACTGGCCTATAATTGTTAACATCCTCTGGGTCCAGGTTAGGCTTTTTCAGGAGTGGTCTAATTACCACCTCTTTTAAAGTGGCAGGCACCACTCCCTCTCTCAAGGAGGAATTTAGAGCCTCCTGGACCCAGCCGGACATCCCCTCCTTGTTTGATTTAATAAGCCATGAAGGGCAAGGGTCAAGCAAGCACACAAGTGGTCAATTGGACTTGGCCAAGCACCTTGTCCGCATCCTCAGTGACTGAAACTCATCCAATAAAACTGGATCAGACAGTGCTCTGAACACCTCTACCAATGGAACTGCATTAATCGTAGTGTCCAATTCATGACGAATCTGAGCGACTTTATCTTCAAAGTGCCTTGCAAACTCATCACAGCATGCCACCGAGGGTTCCACCGTCTCTCTCCCTGGCCCAGAATGTAACAGGCTGCGAACCACTCAGGAAATCTCCGATCTTAGCATTGGAGATTTTCGATCTTGGATGCTAAGAAAATCTTAGCATCCAAGGCAATTAACTTATCTTAGCTGAATTAACCTAAAGTAGCATCCAAGATAATATATTTAAAACATTGTAATTCAAAAGGGGTTTTTTTACCTTACATTCTGGCTCAAAGACAGCTTGTTAGTTCTGTTGGTTGGATCCAGATTTAAGTTGGATCAACCATGCTGTTGGAAACGGACTTCCTCTCCCCTTCCTCTCAATGGCATCCCCTCCACTTCCATGAAAATGTGACACAAGAGTCAGGAGACTGCTGAATGGGGTAAGCTGTGGGATGGAGGGAGATCCCCAAGAATCTGACCTTCCTGCAGAACCCTTTCTCTCTCAGGAGGTTCCTTCCTCTTGTGGAAGGCAGATCCTGGATCCAACTCTATTTTTCAAAAAAAAAAAAAACACTTTAAAGCAATGTTGAGATATTATACAATAAATCAGATGAATCAGAAAAAGTATCTTGGAGAAAATGAACAAACACCCAATCAGAGACCTCCAAATGCTCTCTTAAAAGAGAACTATCTTATCCAGCCATCTAAAAAACCAGGAATGAGAGAATGAGATAATGTCTCAGGTAAACATCTCCTAATGGTAGAGAAACCTGGAGTTAGCGATGAGGGAGAAATTCATTCAATTCACCTTTTAATGTGAACTTATCTAATTTCACACTTCCAAAACAATACTTGAATTGAAGTTATCCTTCGAAATTCAGACGTCTCTCAATTTTGCAATCCAGGGACTTTAACCAATGCTGGCAATTCACCCGCTCTGGTGCTAGCAGGAATGACCACTAGCACAATGTTAAAGGAGCGCTTGCTAACTCAACCAAAGAAACTGCCCAAAAACTACTGTTTCCAGAATGGAACAAGTCATTGGAGCTCCCTTCTGAAGTCTCTGCCAACTTGTCCCATTCTGGAAGCAGTAATTTCAGGTAGTTATATATATGTTCATAAAAAATAATAAAAAGTGCATACAAAAATGCATGTATTATGGGAAAAGCACACAAAATTTAATAGGAATTTTCATGCAAACTTTAAAAAAAAACTCAAAGTTTAAGATGAAGCAAACTGAAGTCTGGAAAAATGAGAAACTGGAAGAAACCAAAATTGGAAAGACCTGCCAGTTGAAATGCGCCCGCTGACCTCTTTGAAGGTTTTTTAAGGCAGAATTAAAGACTCTATTATTCCGGCAGGCCTTCCCTTTTTAGAACTCTTGTTCCTTTTGTTGACTCTTGTACACTGTTCTTAAGCTGTGTTGTTTTTATTGTTGGATTTTTTGTCACTGTTTTTAACCTTGTATGCCGCCTTGAGTATTTGTATATAGGCGGGTTATAAATTGAATAAATAAATAAAATTAACAGCTTCCTCCATCCCTACCTGGAGCAGGGATTCTGACGAAAAGGTACATTCATATTTACTAGTACTGGCAGTGTACTCATATTAGAGTGGTTACTCTGAGTATTCTGCTCAATTAGCTGTTGATATTCCATCTTTCCAAGATGTTTTCCTGGAGGTGGAAGGAGGGGGAAAATCCCTTATATATTAAATAAATGTTGCGTATCCACCACCTTGAGTTATTCCAACAGAAATGGCCAACTAAGCGTGCAAGTGCACGCTCAAAAGGGAAAGGCCCCAATCCAAAGAAATGTAGTTGTATCAAAGTCTCATTGAAATCATTGGGATAGGTTAGCCACAAACAAAATTCATTGGTTTCAATAGAGATTAAGCACGACTGGATTGAGACCATGGAATACATAGCCTGGCTCATTACTTAAAAAAACACCAAAAATCCTTATTGTTGCTTTATTTTATAGTCAAAAAATGCACAGAATTATGTTGTTCATCATAGCAGTGGACTGGCTTCTGAAAAGCTGCAAAACATCAATGGGCTTTTGAAAGGGAGGGGCATACCTTACATTCACCATTGGGATGCCACCAAATATAGCCTTCATATACAGAATGATCACCGGTCCACAAAACTACTAACTAGGACTAAACAACTCTTCATCATAAAATTGTGAGCCTCCATGTCAGGGCTATAGCAACAGGGATGTATAACTCCACAGGGATAGTTCAGACTTGTCTTCTCTGAATGTTCAGCTTTCATTTTAAAAAGTACATCCCTCTCTGCCCCTTTTACTTGTGGAGAATTCAATGGTGTGGAGGTAAATTTTGAAGTGCAGACACTCATCATGAGAGTCTACATAGCCGTGCCCCCCAAGGTGAGTTCAAAACATCAGGCAGCTGTGTTGATCCATGTCAACAAACCAGTTGTAGCCGTTGTATCTCCACCAGGAGCAGGTCTTCTGTAAAGCGAATGGGTCTTATTCACCATTCAAGACCAAGTCATCCCAAATACTTTGCATTCCAACCGGGATAGCTCACAACAGTATGTCACTGTCAGGAAAATCTATTTCTGAGTAGGGATGTCAGAGAATTCCACGACAGATCTTGAAAACCGTTGCGGAATGAATCCCCCGCCCCCCCACCCCACGGAAGGCGCATGGGGCGAAGTGTCCGCCACCCTCAACCCACAAAAGGTGCATGAAACAGAGCACTTACCTGCTCCCGTCCACGCTGCTGTGCGAATGTCGGCTGTCCTGCGGCCCCCATTCATGTCTTCCTCTTCAGCCATGATAGGCTATGTAAATACGTAGCCTATCACGGCTAACACAAGGACACCATTTGCATCCCTGCGGAGGCCGTGATAGGCTACGTAAGTATTTACATAGCCTATCATGGCAGTGGGGGGAAAACCCCAGTGTACGCAAATGACGGTGGCTACCGCCATTTGTGTACGCTGGGATTTTTTTCCCCCTGCCGTGATGGGCTACGTACGTATTTATGTAGCCTATCACAGCGGGGGGGGGGGGGGAACCCAGCTTATGCAAATGGCGGTGGCTACCAGCATTTGCGTGAGCTGGGGTTTTCCTCCTGCCATGATAGGTTATGTAAATTTTTACGTAGTCTATCACGGCGAAAGAAGGGGACGCAAATGACGGCAGCTACAACAGCCACCATTTGCGTCCCTGCAGGGCTGCCCACCAGCCGGATGTCAGGCTGCGGGCGGCCAGAGCCAGCCGGCCAGGATTCCGGGGGGAGGGACGGAGCACCTCCCCCCCCCAGCAGAACCCAGCGGAGCCAGGTAAGCGGGGTTTCGTACACCCCTATTTCTGAGAGAGAGAGGTGGGAACTGCAGCTATGTCAGAGGGAGCAAGGAAGGGATGCCATCATCATTCCTGTGACTTGAAAAGTCCTGAGGCTTCAACCCTGCTAGCCATGGCTTCACTACTGGTGGAGATATAAGAAAAAGTTGCTATTATTATTATTATTACTACTACTACTACTACTATATTTATATCCCGCCTTTTTCCCAATACTGGGACTCAAGGCAGCTTCACAACATTAAAACGTGTACAGTTAAAACCTATAAACAGAAGTATACAAAAGTTTAAAATATAATTAAATCATCAATAATATTTAAATCACATAAAATATCAATAATATAAAAGACAACAAGAATTATAACCATAGGATCCATCCATCATATTCTCATAGGTCCAGACTAGCTATCCCCAAAGGCCTGCCATTGTAAAACAGTGCCTCCAAGTCCCATCCCAGCAAGGCGGCCCAGAAGGATACCATGGTCGATGGTATTGCAACCACTGAGAGGT
Source organism: Heloderma suspectum (assembly GCF_057233095.1). Taxonomy (NCBI): domain Eukaryota; kingdom Metazoa; phylum Chordata; class Lepidosauria; order Squamata; family Helodermatidae; genus Heloderma; species Heloderma suspectum. The sequence continues at coordinate 29,667,085 of NC_139461.1, read as the reverse complement.
CCAGCAGAACCAACAGAGACACAGTCCCCCTGTCTAGCTCCCAGCTTAGGTCATCCATCAAGGTGACCAAAGCTGTTTCTGTCCCATAACCGGGTCTGAAGCCAGATTGAAATGGATCTAGATTATCTGTCTCATCCAGGAATCCCTGGAGTTGGGAGGCCACCATGCACTCCAATAGCTTGCCCAGAAATGGAATATTGGAGACTGGCTGATAATTATCCAATGCAGTGGGGTTCAGGGAGGGCTTCTTTTTTTTAACAAAGGTCTCACCACCACCACCTTCAGGCAGGCTGGAACTCTGCCTTGACTAAGGAAGACATTAACCACTCCCCTTACCCACTCAGCCAGTCCACCTCTGGCTGCTTTTATGAGCCAGGAAGGGCAAGGACCTAGAACACATGTGGTGGCTCTCACCTCTCCCAGGATCCTGTCCACATCCTCAGGCTGTACAAATTGAAAAGTATCCAATGACACTGGACAAGCAGGGGCCACAGTTATACTGTCATACTAGCTGTACTTATGCTATTTTGCAATAATTCCCCACATCCTGAGTCTCCATTTCCCCCATGCATCAAAAAATATCTGGCTGTGAGCCTGGTCCTGGTAGCTACTCAGGGGTGAAATTGATCACAGAGATCCACATGGAAAGTACTTTATCCTTATGGTTAGGGTAGGAGTCACCTGGCAGAGGAGGTTGTGGTGATGCTTATAGACTTCTCAGGTAGCATTACCCTCTGCTGTGGCTGAGTGTCTGTTGTTTCAATTAAGTTTTATAGGGTCTCAAAAGCTTACTCTATCTTCCAGGGGTAATTCATTTTTCTGGATTGTCTCATAGGGGCTGATATTCCTTGCCAGTTACCAGATGCAAAATTTGTTCTAATTCAGAACTACTTTCTTTGACTTTTATGAGCACTGAGTACTTGCTTTTCTTATTGCTTGTTTCAACTTTACGTTTACATGATTTTTAACTTTGGTAACGCACTCTAAGATGTTCACATGAAGGGTGCTATTTAAATGATTAATTTATCTTTTAGGTGGAGTGTGAACATTATAAAAATTCATCATAAGGAATAGCCGCCAAATCATAGAGGATTTTTTTTTTCTTCTTTCCCCGTCAGCAGTATGTGTAGTCATCATTCAAAAGTATAGGTGATTTACAAAGATGCAGTAGCTACCTAAAGTAATAGATAAAGTCTTAGCTCAATGCCCAGTCTTTTAATCAGACTGTTCTGAAACTAACGAATAAATTGGTAAAATACTTCTTTGGAGTGAAAAACTCATTAGTGCATTCTTCAGGCTCTGTATGGTGAAAAGTTTTGCTCCATTTTAACAAGGCCTTCCAGCAACCCCACCCCACAAGCTTTATGGATAGAACCAACAGAAAGAGATTCTTACTTTATCCTCTTTGGCACACACTAGCTGCATTCTTAGAAAGGAAAGGAAAACCCATATATAATCACCAAAAAACACAACAAAATGACAAAACAAAAACAAAAACAAAAACAAATCCACAACTAGTTATCTTACTGAGAAAGTGGGCGAAAGCCATTCAGAGCTTGCAACCACACCCAATGGCCACCTTGAGTCCCAGTATTGGGAAAAGGGTGGGATATCATCATCATCATCAATAATAATAATAGGCAATGATATCCTCTCCAGGTAATTAAGGATAGATAGTTTCAACTTCATCTCAGGAGATTTCTGAGCCTTCCCTGGAACGTAAGCCTCAATTTTCTTCAGCTATAAATGAAACACTAGTACAGGTCATGTAAAAGTCTAGAGCAATTTCAGTGAGATGTCTAGGCATGACTAGTTCAAATATGGAGGCAGAAATACATTGTTCTATGAAATGGGTCCATCCTGTAGGGCTAATGGTAGCTTATCTCCTGAGAGTGGTTGTTTAGACAAGGAAAGGAAAGGTTCCTCCTGTGCAAGCACCAGGTCATTACTGACCCCTAGAGGGATGCCTGCTTATGCTGGCATTTTCATGGCAGACTATAGCAGGGTGGTTTGCCATTGCCTTCCCGTCGTGACTACCTTTCCCCCAGCAAGCTGGGTACTCATTTTACCGACGTCGGAAGGATGGAAGGCTGAGTCGACCTGAGCCAGCTACCTGGGACCCAGCTTCTGCTGGGATCGAACTCAGGTCGTGGGGAGAGTTTCAGTTGCAATACTGCCGCCTACCACTCTGCGCCACATGAGGCTCTGTTTAGACAAGCTTGTTGGTTATCTAAGTTCAAAGGATCCACCATCAAGGTAGGGCAGGATTCTTTAACATTTAGCAATAACAGGCACTTGCCACATGGTATGGAGAGAAGATGCTCATGAACTATCCCCAAGGCTGTGTGTTAGGAGTACACGAAAGCCACTTACCTGGTCTCGCAGTTTGCTTCGCGGTGGGGGGGAGGCACTTCACTGCTCCCCCCAAAGTTCAGGCCGGGGGGGGAGGCTTCCCACCTTGCCCGGCCAAAATTCAGGCCGGGGGGGAGGCTTCCCACCTCGCCCGGCCAAAATTCAGGCCGGGGAGGAGGCGACTCGTAGACTTTACGTAGTCTATCTTTAGGTAGTCTACGTAAGTCTATCTTTACGTAGACTACGGCGAAAATAAGGGCAACGCAAATAGCGTTGCCCTTATTTTCGCCGTAGTCTACGTAATCTTTACGTAGACTACAGCAACCAAATAAGGAACGTGAATGGCGGCTCCCTATGGGGGCCGCCATTAGCCGTACGCGCTTTTTTTTTTTTTAAAGTCACCCGTGATAGGCTACATGACGATTTACGTGGCCTATCACGGCTGACTTTGCAAATCTAGCCATGATAGGCTACGTTAATCGTCACGTAGCCTATCACGGGGGCGTTTTTTTGTGTTTTTTTAACTTTTATTGGAATGGCGGCGGCGGCAGCCGGTTGAAAGACTGGCTGCCGCCTCTGCCCCTGTCGAAGACCTGATGAACCGCCGCCGGGACCCGCCGCCGGGAGGGACATTCGGGAAAGGTAAGTCCCGTCCCGGGAGGGGTGCGGGGGTGGGGGGGTTGCGGAGAATTTCTCCCTGAAACTACTTCGGGGGGCCGAACACATTGGCACTCGGCCCCCGAAGTTTCGGGGAGAAATTCTCCCCCATCCCTACTGTGTGTGTGCATCTTAAGTTGCGCTCCAAAATTTCATCTTCACTTTGTGTCACTGTCAGGAACATAGCATCTTCCACCCTCCATTGGAGGGAACAAGGTTCTAGCAGAATGCACTTGGCATTTAAAATGATGGTAGACTTATTTATTTCATATTTATCTGCATGTTTTATATCCCATTTTTCAACAAATGCCCTGAAGGCTGCATACAAATCTGCATGGAAACTTACTTAATAACCTATCAAAGAAAAAAAACTGACAAACGTGAAAAAACAAAACAGCAAGAGGAAAAACAGCAGCTGAAACCAATAAGAAGATCCTGAATGTCACTAAAAGAGAGACGTTCATGAGAACAGGATGGACGTTGGCACCCAAATTATAGCAATGAACATGTGAATGTGGCTAGGGAGAGAGTTCAAGAGTTTCAATGTCACCATAGAAAAGGTCATCTCTCTCTTAGGGATGGTGGAGAATTTCTCCCTGAATCTTCGGGGGGCCGAGCGCCAATGCATTCGGCCCCCCGAAATCGGCGGTGAAATTCTCCGCCACCCCCCCGGGATGGGACTTACCTTTGGCGAATGTCCCTCCCGGTGGCAGGTCCCGGCGGCGGTTCGTCAGCCTTTCGTCGGGGGCAGGGGCGGCAGCCGGTCTTCCGACTGGCTGCCGCCGCCACCATTACAAAGTAAAGTGTAAAAAAAACCCAAAACCCCGTGATAGGCTACGTAACGATTGACGTAGCCTATCACGGCTGACTTTGGAAATCTAGCCATGATAGGCTACGTAAATCGTTACGTAGCCTATCATGGGGTTTTTTGTTTTCTTTTTTAGACTTTGTTTTGCGGCCGGGGAGACAGGGCGCTTCTCCCCGGCCTGAATTTCGGCCAGGTGAGGCGGGACGGCTCCCCCCCCCTCGCCTGAGCTTCGGGGGGAGAAGCGAAGCACCTCCCCCCCACCGCAAAGCACCCCTGTGAAAAGGTAAGTGACTTTCGTACATCCCTACTCTCTCATGTAAAGTCCAAGAGCAGGAACACTTGAAGGAGGGCCTCTGAAGATTGTCTCAATTCATGGCTAGGTTCATGTGGGAGAAAGCAATACTTTAGATATCCCAAGCCTTTTAGGGCTTTAAGGGTCAAAAATGGCCCCAGAAACAAAATGGAAGCTGATGAAGTTTTCTTAACATTGGGGTGATATGCTCATACCAGTTAGTACCAGTGTGGTCACTGCATTCATACCATTTGAAGTTTCTGAATATTTTTCAAAGGAACATACAGTATTTAGGGATGTCAGAGAAATCTGTTTGGGGGGTGAGTTCAACAAGGTTTCCTAGGCTCTGCCCCCTGGACTTGGTTTCAGTTCCCATTGTAGCACCCAAATCAATCTGCAGCGAGTCAGGCAGTTCGTCGATTTTCTGGGAATGTTGTGCATCGGGGATGGATGGGGGAGAAGTTCTGCAATTTGCACAAAATTCCAAACAATTTGCGTAGAATAACCAAATTACAGCCGAAGTCACATAATTGGTGAAAAGTTGGCTGCAACTTGAGCAAATTCAGCATAATTTGCGCAAGTTCAGCTGTAATTTGCACAAGTTGCTCATAAATTAGCACAACTTACAGAGCCTTCCAAAAATGTGCAAAGAAGTTCCCAGTGCTCAGGGAACAGCCCTCAGCTTGGCTTGCAAATGTAAAGTGAGTGATACATAGGGATGTACGAAACTCCCCTTACCTGGCTCTGCCGGGTTCTGCTGGGGGGGGGGGGAGGCGCTCCATCCCTCCCACCGGAATCCTGTCCGGCCGGCTCTGCTCCGCAGGGATTCAATGGAGCCGCTGGCCGGCTCCGCCAGCAGCTGGACATCTGGCCGCTGGCTAGCAGGGATGCAAATGGCGGCGGCCATAGCTGCCGCCGTTTGCGTCCCTGTAGTTGGCCATGATAGGCTAGATAAAGGCTTACGTAGCCTATCACGTCTGGCTTAAAAAATATATATATGCATATGCAAATGGCGGCTATGGCCACCACCATTTGTGTTCCTTATTTTTGCCCGTCTTAGTCTACGTAAATATTTACGTAGGCTAAGACAGTGAAAATAAAGGGAATGCAAATAGCATCCACTACGCTATTTGCGTTCCCCTTATTTTCGCTGTCTTAGTCTACGTAAATATTTGCGTAGACTCAGACAGGCAAAAATAAGGAATGCAAATGGCGGTGGCCGTAGCCGCCACCATTTGCGTACACGGTTTTTTTTTTAAAGCCAAACGTGATAGGCTACTTAAGTCTTTACGTAGCCTATCATGTCTTGTAAAAAAAAAAACACCTCCAGACTGCAAATGGCGGTGGCAGCAGCCGGTCAGAAGACCAGCCGCTGCAGCCGCCGCAGCCGCCGCCCGGAAGATCTGCCCCAGGTAAGTCTTGTCCTGGGGGGGATCCGCAGGGGGGCGGGGGGGCAGGCCGTTCCGCCACAGATTTCGGGGGGCCGAATGCACTGGCATTCGGCCTCACCAAGATCCGTGGCGGAATTCTCTGCCATCCCTAGTCATACACACAGTGGGACTCCATCGAGCCAAAAAAGAACCAGATTTCCCAGTGACAGACATCCCTCACAGTATTACAGTATTCCAACCTGGATGTTGCTAAAACATGGAAAACTGTTGCAAAGCCACAGGTCAAGAAAGGATACAGCTGGCGCAATAATCACAATTTGTAAAATACTCTATAACCTATGGGTACCATTTGAAATCCATCACCAATGCTGGATCCAAAATCACCTCCAGCCATGAACCTGATCTTTAATGGAGAGCACAACCCCATCCAGAACTTGGACTTGTATCTTGAACTTGTCTGGATTGTGTTTCAGTTTATAAATTCTCATCCAGAACATTATTACTGCCAGGCATCTCTATAGGATGTCCGCAGCCATATCCGGATTAGATGAAATGAAAGGTAGAGCTGAGTAGCACCCCACCTCCAAAATCTTGTCCACCAATGGGCAACTGGCCATTTTCTGGTGGATCACCTAATGCAGCGGTGCACAACTTGCAACTTGGAGGCCCCCCAAATCCTTAACTGCAGCCCCCTAGGGGTTCCGCATCCCTCCCCCCTGATTTCCTGCTGATACTACTGGTGGTACCAGTGATATAGATAACTCTTCCCAGTGAGGAAAGAGTGATCTGTATGAGCATCTGTGGGGGAGGGAGTGAAGTCACTTCTGTATCAGATCACTCTTTATACTCATCATCCAGATCACTCTTTCCCTGCTACTCCTAGCAGTGAGGAAAGAGCAATCTGCATCAGGATCACTGGGATGTGTGTGTTTGTGTGTGTGTGTGTATTCATGTGTGTTTGTGTGCATGCCATCATCACATACGGCCCCCCAAGGCCAAAACGGTTGTGCACCCCTTGCATACCACTTTCTGGTTGCCAGAATTCTTGCTAAAAATCCTTGACTAGGTAGACTTCGGTCTGATTCTGCAGGAGGAGTGTATACTCGGGTTCATTTAGCACAGATAACCTAAGTAAGTTTTTGAAAACTTAAAAGGCATTGCTACATAATGGGGATTCTAGTAAAAAAAATCTAAATGCAAGTCTAAAATCACCCATGTTTTTAAAAATATTTTGGACATTGTTACCTGACTTGAACATTAGGAATGGTGTTAAAGTACTGAAGTGGAGGGCTGCTTAATATAAAAGACCAATTTCATGCGGTTTACCAATCCTCTTCATTATTTTTCATCCCATTTATTCCCCAAATTTGAAAGCGGTGACTCTTTGCATATCGAGGATAACATTGCTTCCAATACCCCTGCTGTGATTAATCAATATTCTACTGAGATGTAGGGAAAATTGATCTTATTAAGACAAAGAATTGTCATAAATATTCCCCTGAAGATCTGAGAAGCTGATGATATGCTTTCATTTTATGGATAGCTCCACAAATTACCTTCAAGGTGGCATGTGAATAAGGGTACAATCCTATGCATGTTTAGACTGAAAGAAGTCCCACAACTTTCAGAACTCTTCAGGCAAAATGCTGGGAGTTGTTGGACTTTCTTCTGTCTAAGCATACATAGGATTGCATCTTAAGCCACACATATAAACCATGAATTCACCTTGCTTGAACTGCAGCATTTCTTTCATCGTCACCGTCACTACCTCCACCTCCTCCTCCTCCCCAAACCCCCTATTAATGGTACATCAACAGTGTCATCTGATGCATATTTATTCCAAAGAAAGTACCATTGAATTCAATGGAATTTATTCCCAGGTAAGTATGTACTGGATTGCAGCAGGGACAGCAATCCTATGGCTGCTAGACACTGTCTGGATGGCTATAGGATTTTTCAGTTTCTGGGAACTGAGGTTGTCTGACCTCAGTTCCCAGAAACCATGCCCCCCACCCCCTCCCCTGCCCCCTCATAGCTGGCATGGTTCTTTCCACGCTGCTGCTGTCTCTGTGCTCATAACTAGAGTGCAGAGAGGGTGAAAATGGTGCATTCCTGGGGGTGAGGAGGGGAGGAAACTACAGAAGCTATTTTCGACAGCTTCCTATCTGGACTCCAGGCCCTTTCCCTCCGCCTCCCTGAAGCCACAGCTAGACATGTGAAACTGTGCATCTAGGCAGCTAGCCACAAATGCAGGGCACCCTGCATTGGATAGTCAGTAGCCTCCGATTTCAGAGGCTACCGACTGTCTCAATAGGAGTGTGCCCTTTATTGTTTTGCGTATAGAGTATGTTCTGTGATGTAAATCTAAGGCATATTTAGATAGCAAAAAAAAAAAAAAAACCTGCTGTTGCAAGGAATGGGTATGTTTACTTGAAAATATTAGGAAGGTATGTTATTTTTAAAAAAATAAAATAAAAACAACCCACATTTGAAGAGATTTTCCAAAAGCTAAACACACACGGCTATTTTATCAATTCCATTTTTTTAGATTCCCCCCCTCAAAACAACCCACATTCTAATAGTGAGTTTATATACAAGAATGTATTAAGTAATTCCCATGAAGTCCATCTTCACAATCCCTGTTGAAACGAATGGAGACTGGCACTGTTTTATCTCTGCATTTGTCGCATTAATTTGAATGGGGACTGTGTTGGCGAACTTCCCATTTGATTGATCTGGATGTGATCTTTTGGTGTCATTATTCCATGATGTTGTTTTCTTGCTAAAGAGCCCCCAACATGTCTAGATGACAGCTAATAAACTGACATTCAGTCCAGAGGTAATGTAAGCTCTCATATAAAAAATATACATGTGGCCACCCATATGCATGCCCTGCATTCCAGAAAAAGGCTGCCAAAAAAAGACTGCAATACTAGGTTGAGTAGACTGACAGGTTGCTAATATTCGCCCCAGTTCAGAGAAGGTTATGGCTCCTTCTTACATTATATTTATGGCTTGGGATCTACCACAGCATGGTTTCTTGTATTTAGGAGAATTTTGTTTCAGTCTGGTTTTTGATAAGGGTTTCACAAAGATCTCCATATTCAGGACAAAAAGAACTTGAGATTAAACCATTTTGAATGTGGTAGAAACTGAAACTGACAGGTTCATCCATATAGAGCCTAAGTTCTAGGACAAGGGGGTTTAGTGCTTTGCTCTTAAAAGTCTGGGTTTAAATCCATGTGCATTCAACCATATTAGTGAATAATCTCTTTTTTTATGACAGGCTCCTCATCTTTAACAGCTATGTGACAGGCAGGTACGTCATGGTCCTTTCCATGCTGGGAATAGTTGTACTTGTTGAATTTGGATTGTGCAGATGGGTCAGAATTTCATTTTAGTTGTTTGATAAGAATTTATCAAAATTTGCAAACTTCTTCATATTCAGAAGAAAAAAGAACTTGAGATGTTAAAAATCCAAAAGTGGGGGAAAGCAAAACTAACAGATTCAGCCATCCCTACTTCAAAACCCAGAAACTTTGGGTCACATGGTAATGGCCCAATCAGCACCTCCTTCCCACCCTAGTGATGTCCTAATTTCTGGGGCTGGCAACCTTTCTGGGAAATGTTGGGAGGAGCAGGATGGTCTGAGACTTTATGGTGTGGAAAGGAAGGAGCAGCTTCCCCACTGCAACAGTGATAATGAAAGGGCACCTGTAGTTATGGTTACCTCCCATTAAAATCAACCAGACATGCCTCACTTTCATTTCATTTTCATTTCATCCCATTTATTATATTTCTATATTGCGCAATAGCTGAAGCTCTCTGGATGGTTTACAAGGATTAAAAACCTTAAAATGCAATATTATACATAGGATAAAAACTGTGTATATACAAACATATAATCAGGCAGCATGCACACGCACACGCACACATACATACACATATATATATATACATACAGTACACACACACACACACACACATATATATATATATATATATATATATGCCTCATCTTGAGTGCTGTGTCCAGTGTTCTGGGCACCACACTTTAAGAAGGATGCAAACAAGCTGGAGAGGGTTCAGAGGAAGGCAACAAAGATGATCAGGGGACTGGAAACAAAGCCCTTGGGGACAGACTAAAAGAATTGGGCATGTTTAGCCTTGAGAAGAGAAGACTGAGGGGAGATAGGATAGCGCTCTTCAAGGACTTGAAAGTTTGTCACAGAGAAGAAGGCCAGGATCTCTTCTCAGTCATCCCAGAATGCAGGACACGGAATCATGGACTCAAGTTAGAGGAAGCCAGATTCTGGCTGAACATCAGGAAAAACCTCCTGACTGTTAGAGCAATAAGACAATGGAACCAATGACCTAGGGAGGTAGTAGGTTCTCCCATACTGGAAGCGTTCAAGCTGAGGCTGGGCAGCCATCTGTCAGGGATGCTTTGACTTGGATTCCTGCATTGATCAGGGGGTTGGACTCGATGGTATTACAAGCCCCTTCCAACCCTACTATTCTATGATTGTATTTGAAAATACAGGACCTGATCAAAACCTTATCATATGCTGCTAAATGCCTGAGAGTAGAAGAAAGTCTTAACCTGATGCTGAAACAATAACTGTGTTGGTGCCAGGCAGGCCTCATTTCCCCATTTCCCTCCCCGGTCATTCCATCATTGTGGGGGCACCACTGATAAGGCCCCCTCCCTTGTTGCCACCTTCTGAGCCTCAGGAGGGCCTTAGGTGATGAGTTAGTAAATGGGTAGGTTCATGCCAGGAGTAGTGGTCCATCACGTATTGCTGTTCTGAACCATGTAAGGCTTTATAGGTCAAAACCAGCACTAAATCAATGGGATTTAGGCATAAGTAAGTGCAAGGATCTCAGCAAGGTAATCCATGTCACTCTATGATTATATGGATGGGGGCGGGCAAATGGGTATCGGCAAATGGTATCCTTGGGCAGCTACCAGGGGCTCAAAACCTTGGCGAGGCCTACTGCCTGCATGTGCCTTGGGCCCCCTTTTAATATAATTTTTCAGGCCCAGTACTCTGAGCAGCACTGGCTAGCTGTGTCTACCTGCCATTTTAGTTTCTCACAATACCCCCTGATAAAGTGTCATTTGGGGGCATTGTGGGGAGTTAAAAAGGCAGCCCTCTACCACCCAATGCTACTACTGCTACCAGCTGCCATCACTCCCATGCAAGTCTACCAGGCCCACCAACAGAAGCATGAACCACCAGAATACTTTCCCCCCCCACTACCTAGACCTCTCTCAGATCTGAAGCCAGCCTTGTTTGGGGGACTGTGTAATACAGGGGTGGGCAGAAAGTAGATCTCTAGATGGTTCCTGACCATTGGCCATGCTGGCAGGAGCTTCTGGGAGTTGAAGTCCCAAATATCTGGAGATCTACCTTCTGCCCACCACTGATATAGGGAAAGCAAAGATATGCCCTCTGGATTAGAATCTGTACAAAATGAAGCCTGCACATGTTGATTATTTCTGTATCGTCAGTCCATTGAGTGCTTAAACCTTTCTCATAGCAACCACCTCTTTAAGAAAAAATATATTAGAATACTTTAGCCTGATGACTAGGAGAGATTGTAACTTGACATTATCAGTGCAGGGCCAGATGCTCAAAAGATGGAAAGAATGTTTATCATCATTATTGTAAGGGTTTTCTTCTTCTTCCTGCTTCCAGGCAGATATCTCTCTCTCTCAGTCTGTCTCTCTCTTTCTCTCTCTGCCTTTTGTCTGCAAGGGTACTTACTATTTCCTCTCTTCCTTGTGTAGAACTGATTTCTCCTGGCTCCTGTTACGCAAATATGCTTGGAGTAGTTGAGTATTTGTTGCTGTAATAGATGTAGGGATGTACGAAAGTCACAAAGTGGAACTTACCTTTCCACGGATTCTGTTCGGGGGGAGAGGCATTCTGTCCCTCCCCCCGGAATCCTCGACGGGGGGGGGAGGCAATCCGGCCCTTCCCCCTGGAATCCTCGACGGCCGGCTGTGCTCCGCGGCGGCTCCACGGAGCAGCCAGCCAGGCCAGGGCCGTCCGCAGCCGGATTTCCAGCCGCGGTGGCTGCTGGGTAAAAAACAACAACAACGGCATACGCAAATGGCGGCGGCTACAGCTGCCGCCATTTGTGTTCCTTATTTTTCGCCGTCTTAGTCTACGTAAATATTTACATAGACCATTACGGCGAAAATAAAGGGGAACGCAAATAGCGTAGTGGGCGCTATTTGCGTCCCTTTTTGATTCGCCATTTTAGCCTACGTAAATATTTACGTAGGTTAAAATGGCGAATCTAAAAGGGATGCAAATATTGCCCACTACGCTATTTGCATTCCTCCTTTATTTTCGCCATAATAGTCTGCGTAAATATTTACGTAGACTAAGACGGCAAAAAATAAGGAACGCAAATGGCGGAGGCCGTAGCCGCCATTTGCGTATGTGTGTGTGTTTTTTTAACCAGGATGTGATAGGCTACATAAGTCTTTACGTAGCCTATCATGTCTCTGTAAAAAACAACAACAACGCCAGACTGCAAATGGTGGCAGCAGTGGCAGCCGGTCGGAAGACCAGCTGCCAAAGCCACCGCCGCCGCTGCCTGGAACATCCGCCCCATGTAAGTCTCATCCCGGGGGAGATCCATGGGGGGGCGGGAGGGTAGCAAGCCATTCCACCACAGATTTCGGGGGGCTGAATGCACTGGCATTCAGCCTCACCGAGATCCGTAGCGGAATTCTCTGACATCCCTAAATATATGTCCACTGAGAGGGAAAGGTTACCAGCAGGAAGTGTCCTTCTGGGTTCTACTTGTCTGAGGTAAGCAACTATTTTAAAGAAAAATGTTTGGCTGTCATTATAGGCCTGCTTTGGTAAATAAGTAAGATAAACGTTTGACAAGAAATGCGGCGCGGGGGGGGGGGGGAGGATATGAAAGAAGAAGAAGAAACAGCCTGGCAAATAGGAAAAAGGTTTCCACACTCAGTTATGAAACACACTTTACACAATAGAATTTTGTCCTTTTGATTTCCATGAAAGCTAGGGCACCTCCACATGGAGGGTTTGGAATGCAGCCAGTCTTCCACTATAAGCCAAAAGCAGAATTCCCATTGACTGTTCATGCTTTAAGGAGTCTAGTGCTTTTTTTGGAGGGGGGGGACCTCACCATGTTCCATCCACACAGTGGGCATTTCATTTCATTTATTATATTTCTATACTGCCCCATAGCCAAAGCTCTCTGGGTGGTTCACAATTAAACACACACACACACACACACACACATTAAAATACATGATATAAAAGTATAAAATGATGTAGGTAGTGCTGTCCCCATCCCCTTTACTGACTCCTCATTTTATCACCCTGACGTGTGTGTGTGTATTTAAAAGGAGTGCCTGCAGTAGTGGCCAAGTGGATTGCAGCCTCATTCCCAGTGAACATGGTTACAATGCTCAGTAAATAAATCCTGACTTTTTCTGGTCAGTTTCACAACTCTGTTTACTGACTGCTTGATTGTCTGGTAATTTCAAACTGCCCCCTTGATTTTTCTAGTCAGTTTCACAACCAGGCTAGAAAACTCAAAACTGTGGCATTCTGTTACATTCTCAACCTCTAGACATTTGAAGGAAGGGATTCCTTTGATTCATTGTTTGCAAAGACTGTTTCTTCCATGGGAGAAGGGAAAGGCAGTAGTTGAAATTGACAAGCAGTGTGTAGGGATGTCAGAGAATTCCGCCACGGACTCCAGTGAGGCCAGATTCTTTAGAATCCGGCCCCTCGGAGTCCGTGGTGGAACAGCCTCCCCACCCACCCTGCAGAATCCCCCTGGGACGGAGCGTACCTGGCGGCAGATGTGGTGGCTCCAGCGGTTCCAGCGGCGGCGGTGAATGCAGCAGCGGCTCCGCCGGCGGTGGCTCCAGCTGGTCTACCGCCACTGCCGGGCTGCTGCGGCCACAAATGATGGCCGTTGTAGCAGCCGCCATTTGCCTGGCTGCCCTTTGTGATAGGCTACGTAAATACTATGTAAATACTTATGTAGCCTATCACGGCAAAGAGCAGGGGAGCAAATGGCGGCCACTATGCCATTTGCGCCCCTGCTCTTTGCCGTGATAGGCTACATAAGTATTTACATAGCCTATCACGGCAAAAGGTAGCCACGCAAATGGCTGTGACTAGAGCCGGACAATAAGGAAGGCTGAGCACATCTGGAGGGCACCGTGATGGGGAAATCTGGTCTAAATGTATGGGCAGTGGCTTTCCAGAGTTTTAGACTAGGGATTTTTTCCAGCCTTACCTGAAGATTTTTCCCAGCTTTACCTGAAGATGCCAGGGATTTAACCTATGGTCCTTCCACTATATTCCTAAAACAGGTATCAGCCCAATCTTTCATTAATTAAGGAAGAAGATCCCCCAATTTCCCTGGTTAATTTGTTCTCTCGCTGAAACATGTGTTCACTTATAGTGCAATCCAATGCACATTTACTCAGAAGGAAGTCCCATTCAGCTCAATGGGGCTTATTCTGTAGTAAGTCTGTTAAGGATTGAAGACCGGAAGATTTCCTAATGATATTAGCATTTTTATGTGAACCATAGAGAGAAGGTAGCCTCAGCTCTAGAGGAATGAAAGAGGGTTTTCTAGCCAGTTAACATTGGTGAATCTGTCTCTTTTTTAAACAAGGTAAATGTTTAAATGGGACAGATGCTTCTTTTTACAGAGAATGGTGATGAAGCAGAACAGGGCTTGCTCTGAGCTGCCCAGCCTGCCAGAACCCCTTATCATAGTCTCTGATGTGGATGAATATTGCAATTCAATTATGCCAGCACTCTAATAATAGCCAGTGGAGCTTTAATCTTATTTATTCATTTGATCTTGTCCCACTTTAATTGGATAATTGTTGATTGTTAACTTTATTTGGCTATTTCAATTAGCCTAATTCTTGGATAATGTTGAGACTGGCTAAAAGCTACTGCTTGTTACCCTGCTGTGGAACTGTAGCAACTCCATTAAAGTCAATTGAGACACCAAGCTATTTCATTTATCTCAGTGACCTGGAGGATAACTGATCCATTAAAATAATCAAAGTTGGATGCATACGGATGCTTTCTGCATAGGTTTACATCAATATGAAGCCACAGATCAGGGATGGGAAAAGAGTATTTAGAAAACAGAACCCATCGCCCAAGCATTGCTGCTATGCAGATACAGAGGCTGATGGCATTGGAATTTTCAAATTCTGATACAAACTTACCTGATCCATACCTGACAGACTAAGGTACAGATAGGAACATAGCTATCTAGTAGACTTCACATTCCTTTGATAATTGTGATGTAGTTCTTGGCTCAAAAGATGTATAAAATGCATTTCAATATATAGATAGATGGATAGATAGATGATAGATAGATAGATAGATAGATAGATAGATAGACAAATAGAGTAGATAGATAGATAGATAGATAGATAGATAGAAAATATGTCTAGAAATTCATATTTAGAGAGAAAATATATATAGCAGCACTTATTTAAATTCACATTTTTCTGCTGATTTTTTAAAATCACCGATTAATGCAGAAAGAAGACAGAAAGAGCTTATGAGTGAACACATGTGAAAGTAACAAGGACTTAGACTGATCCATCTATCCCTAGATGACAGTTGTCAACTTACTCAGGGCCCTTCTTCATGTTCTCCTGCCTCCTGAAGTGAGATAGGTGGCAACCAGAGACAGGCACCCTTCTCAGCTTTGGCACCCTACTGTGTGTTTATTTATTTTTCATATGCCACTTCTCAGTCCCATATGGGGGTCCCAACACAGGTCATAGCATAATAAACAATAATGACAACATCAATTTAAAAACAAGCTTACTAAAAACAGCAGCAGCATCCCCAGTTCCATTGATTTTTCAGATCTCTAGCCATTCAGAGCTACATAAAAGGCAGACTTGGGAAAGACCAGTCAGGGAGATTTCTGCTAATAGGTTGTCCTCTGTCCCATCCTAATGCAGACAACAGGTAGAAAACTGAATTATCTCTTCTTTGGTAATTTTCGTCAGGAATTACCTCATGTTCTAGGGCTAGGCTTGCTTAGCAACAGTATTAATGAACATGTATGTTTGGGAATTTGAGAGGAACAGATTTCTAGCTGCCAAGTTGACAGATGGTTGCAGAGGAAACAGTCAGGCAGGATTAAATATTCCAAGGCAAACAAACTACCTTTTTTGACTTAAAATAGGGTTTAGGCCTTTGTTTTTAAATGGTAGCTGGCTGGCTTTGTCGAGCTGTCAAATGCAAGTCATCCTCATGATCAATAAAGCATACATTCTTGACTAGTGTTGTGCTGAAAATTTCTCCCGCATTGTTTTCAACCACTCTCATTCAGTTTGATAGAAAACATATTGCTTTTGAAAAGAAATTCAATGGTGAAGGAAATTTTGGAGAACATGGGTTGGGTTTGGGTTTCTTGTGCTTACTTTATTTAGGAGGTGGCCAAGGAGTGGGCACAAGTGTCCTGTTCTTCATTGTACAATAATCTCTCTGGCAGCCGGTAGCCCCTTTGGCTTCCCACATTTCAATTAAAGCCCAAGGGAAGACTTCATGAGGTCATTCTTCCCATAGGGCTTTTTCGGATCAGGAAGTGCAGGCAGCCTGGCTGGGACATCATGTCGCAGAGCAACGGAGAGATCTGTAACAGAAAGAAAACTCACACACAGCAACCTCGGCCGCAGTGATTAGGTAGGTAAGCTCAAAAACATCATAACAATAGATTATAAAACATACTGAGAATAAGGCAGAACAATGAAAGCCTCTTTCATGGGGAAGAAAACTTTCAGGAAATTAGAGGACAGATTTAGGCACAGCACTAGCTCCATCTCTTCCCTGGAGCCAGACACCTCACACACCCCACACACACACCTGCATTGTGGTGGATGCAAGCTGGGGGCCAGCCTGCCAACACGGTTGATGCTGTTGCCACTTGCAGTGGCAGCACAACCTCCCCCCCAAAACCCTTATATTAAAAAAGAGTAAGAGTGAGAAGAAGCTGTGCTACAACCCCCGTCAGTTGTGAGCCCTACCTGTGAGAAACTGTTGGGGATCTTTTCTCTCCCTGGAGAAATTTGGTGAAATCCCCACCACCACCACCATTACCCTGCCCTCAGATAGGGAGAATTTCAAGATGCTATTTTGCACAGATCTATTCTTAATAGGGCTGTGCATGGACCCCCCGATCCGACTTGAAAGACGCTTGGGGGCTTGTGAGGTGGGCCTAATTCAGCTTGGGCTGATTTGGGGGACCCCCAACCTGCCTCAGCCTATGAAGCCGAAGCGGGATTCAGACATCCAAATCCCGCTTCCCCCCCTACATGCCACCCAGCTCCCAGCTCCTTACTTTGGCCCTTGTTCTGTGGGGAAGGGGAACCACTGCCGCTGCTGCTGGTGGAAATTGCTGCCCGTCGCAGCCTGCCAACAGGCATGAGTCGCCCTCCAACTGCGCTCTCTCCCTTCCTTGAAAGGAGGGGAGGGTGCCTGGTTGGAGGCCAACTCATGCCTCTGCTCAAGCCTTCACGGATTCCTTGCTTGCAAGGAGCCCATGAAGGAGTGAGTGTGGTCAGCAGCAGTAGCTTTCAATGAGGGAGGGCTGCCGCCTCCAACTCCATGGTGCCCAGGATGCATGCCAGCAGCCATCTTGTTCCAGGGAATGGGGGGAGCCATTTTGAAAATGACCAGGTAAGGAGCTGGGGGCTGGATGGCAGTGGCTGGGCCTCTAGATCACTCCAAAGCACACTGCAGTGCTTCAGAGTGACCCAATCTGCTTCGGGCCCTTTCCGCCTCAACTTGGAGGTGGCCCAAAGTGGCCCGAGGCACCCCACTTCAACTCAGAGTTCGGGCTTCAGCTCAAAGCAGTGCATAGCCCTAATTCTTAACAGCTTTTTAACTTCTCCACTGCATTATTATTACAAAACACATAAAGCTGCCCCATATTTGATAAAACCACTCACTGGTCCATTGACCCAGTACTGTCTGCCCCAACTTGTGATGTCTCCCCAAGCTCTTCTCCTGATCTTCCTAGGGATGCTGGAGAAATTTGAGATGGACTAACATGATCTCGGATTTCTAAGAATCCAACCTGCAGAATCCACTGCGGAGCAACCCCCTCAGGCCATGCAGAGTCCGTGGACTTTCAGATTTTATTTTGTTCTACTTTCCTGAAATCTGCACATATTCATAGGAAAATATGCAAGTTTCTGCTGAAGAAAAGTTGAATGTAATGGGGGACAAATGTTATGTACCAAGGTAAATTCTGTAAATGGTTATGAATCCTCTTATGTAATTATTTGTGTATTTTTCCACATGACAAAAAAACAAAATTTGCATCCAGCTGTGAGTGGACGATGGAACAAAACACACCTGACAATCCAAGAAACACAGACAGAGCAGATTTTATACAGCCCGTACATCCCTAGACCTCCCATTTGGGTGATTTTAGACTTGCATAGTGTCCTTCTTTCTAGTGTCCTTCTAGTGTCCTTTCTAGTGTCCTGACTTTCTAGTGTCCTTCTTGTCCTGTGTCCTTCTTTCTAGTGGCCTTCTAGTGTCCTTTCTAGTGTCCTTCTTGTCTAGTGTCCTTTCTAGTGCCCTTCTTGTCTAGTACCTTCTTGTCTAGTGCCCTTCTTGTCTAGTGCCCTTCTAGTGTCCTTCTAGTGTCCTTCTAGTGTCCTTCTTTCTAGTGTCCACTTGTCTAGTGTCCTTCTTTCTAGCATAGTGTCCTTCTAGAACCCCTGAGACCTAGTGATGCCTTTTAAGTGTTGAAAACATACTTAGGTAATCTGTGCTAAATGATCCTGAGTCTATGCTCTTGCAGTCTACCTAGTCAAGGATTTTTAGTAACAATTCCAGCAAACAGAAAGTGCTAGGACAGGGGTACACGACCTCTTTGGCCTTGGGAGCCACATGTGATTATGGCGCGCACACAACCATACGCACATATCCCAGTGATCCTGATAGGGATTGCTTTTTCTTCATTGCTAGCAGTAGCAGGGAACAAGTGACCTCTGTGAGGAGTGTAAAGTGTGATCCGATACAGAAGGAATGTCACTCCCTTCCCCAGCAATGCTCAGACAGATCAGTCTTTCCTCACTGGAAAGACCGAAAGAGTGAACTGTATCATTGGTACCAACAGTACAATCAGCAAGGAATTGGATGTGAGGGGAAAATGCAGTGGGGAGGGGGAATGCAGCCACTTTGCTGAAGCTAAGCAAGTCTTGAGCTGGTCAGTGTTTTGATGACAGACCACCAGGGAACCTGATATGCACTGCCTTAAGTCCATGATGGAAGGAAGGCTGGAAATAAATGTATCAAACAAACAAATGAACAAACAAATAAGGATTTGGGTAATATTTAATCCCCGCTGCTTGAGATACTTTATTTGGAGATGCTGGAGACTGGCCTTGGGACTTCTGCAAGGCACACGCTCACCCCATGAGCTGTGACTCCCCCTTCCACTATTTAAATAGTGCCAGCTGATAGCAATGTTGGCAAAATCTGCCATGGATTCAAATGAGTTTAGATTTTTATGAATCTGACCTGTGGATTCCACAGCAGACCAGCCTTTTCCAAGCTGTGTGGATTCTGCAGACCATTGTTGTTTTTCAGCTTTGGGGGGAGATTTGAGAAATGCTCATTTGTGCAAGTGCACACTTGTGCTAATGCACACCCATGTACATGTGCATTTGTGCAAGTGTGTATTAGCACAGATGCACATTTGCAAACAGGAATGAAATTCTCATCCGACCCTAAAAAAATCTCTATATATACATATATATATATATCCATTTCCTACAACAAGTGGACAATCGAACAAAGAACGCCTGACAATCTGTGAAACACAGATGGAACAGATTTAGCAGAATCCCACCTTTGGAGTACCTTTGGATGTAGTAACATAAGCAATACATACTATGCCCCAAAGAGCATGCAGTCTCTTTTGATTTATCCTATCAAATGTGGTAGTCTTATTCTGTCATTCAGAACTTTTGGGTGATCACTGGAATTCTCTCTGATGTTACAAATTGTTGTTGATGTTCACAAATTGTTATCCCAAACTCATTGCAAGACCCATTAGAAGGGCCACTATATCACACCAACTTGCTGAATTTCTTTTTAATTGTGGCTACACTGGAGATGGTTCACCATTGAAAATCCAGCTCAGAGATGACAACCTGAACTGGTTTTCCAAGATATGAAAACTGGTGCTTTCAGGATGCCTCATCCATCATAGTAGGCTAATGAGGGGAGTGTCTGCAAATTATCTTTTTGTTGAAATCTGGTACCCATTTACCTTTAAAAAAGAAAAGAAAAGAGGTGACCAGAATTTAAACTTTGAGGTTATCAGGAATCCATTTGGAAGGACCTTAAATGATGATTGATTACTGTATGTAAAACTGTTTATTGCTGACATTTCTTTCAATGGTACAACGAAAAGTAAGATGGAGGAAAAGGCAATCAATGGCTACTAGTCTTAATGGCTATGTGCTACCTCCAGTACCAGAGGCAGTGAGCCCATGTACACCAGTTGCTGGGGAACATGGGTGGGAAGTTGCACTCATGCCCTGCTTGTGGGTTCCTGGTCAGCAGCTGGTTGGCCACTGTGTGAACAGAATGCTGGACTAGATGGACCCTTGGTCTGTTCCAGCAGGGCTCTTCTTATGTTCTTAAGATCCTTACACAATGCAGAAAATTTTGTTAATTGTATACTTTATTTCAGTTTATGCAATTATCTTCATATCACTGTGTTTTTCAATGTTCTTGTTATGATGAAACTGGGAAATAATAAAGACTATACTTACAAAAATGAGAGAGAAAGCAATCAGTTCTGGAACTGTGGTCTAGACCAGAAAAAGAAGATATTTGGGCTGCTTTTTTCCAAATGAAGAATTATATACTTGGTGTAGTATCCAATAAAGAAATCCACAAAAGACAGTGTAGCCAAGGGCCATATAGTTGTGGTGCAACACCAGCACTGATGACATTACACTAGCATAGACTGATGCTAGCACATGATTAATGTTTGCTAGAGCAAATGAAAAAGAGTGGCAATTTTCTGCTGAAATTCAGCAGTGGCAAATTTTGGCAACAAATCACTGATTTTTTCCTTTGCACTAGCAAATGCTAGTGACATTGCACTAGCATTTATTTACACTAGTATGACATCTTTAGCACTAGTACTGTGCCACCATTGTATACTACCCTTGGCTACACTGTTTTTCATGAATTTATTTATTTCATTTTCTCTCTGTAAAATGAATTTAAAATATGCTGCCTGGCAATTTCTTTTTCCTTTTGCGTAAAGAAACATCTCTGATCATGCTAGCTGTCCAAATGTGCTTCTTTGCAGACAAGAGTCTTTAAAAATAGAAAAATGTAACAGTACATCTGCAAATGGTCTATCAATCACAAATATATACAGGAAGCAGAAAGTAAAGTTATGGCATTTACCATCCTGAGCACTGCTCTGTTAATATTCCATTTCTTAAACTTGCACAAACTCTCACAAGTGCTGATATGATTTGGCTTCTTGGCAAAATTTATACCATTTCTTGATTATTATTTTTCATTGATAGGTTTGTTATTCTTTAACTAATAAGCAAAACCATAAGACAATTTGTTTTTGTTGGGGGAGGGTGTATATGTTTAAATATGAAGGCCCAGATCCTGGGAAAGGTAGTTAGATTAAAATGAATAGAACTTAAAGAATTCCCTCTTTAATGAGCTTCCGCCATGCATTAAAAACATGGTTGTTCAGGCAGGCATTTGGAGTGGGCTAGGGTAATTTTAGAAATGTGATGTTTTTAATGTTGAATTTTACTGTATAAACTGTTTTTATTGTTGTACATCACCCAGAGTGGCTGGGTGACCAGCCAGATGGCCGATTAATAAATTTAATAAATTAATAAATTTAATAAATAAAGAAGCTATAATGAGGTTGCCCCATTTATTTCAAACAATTTTGTGTGTGTGTGACTGACTTTTACTGTAATGGAGCTGGCGGGGGACTGAGGGGTGGGCAGAACTAATCTTAGACCAAAAAAAGGAAAGGAAGCCATTCTAAAAAGGAGATGATATGAAAGTCCTCTGCAGGTGATGTGAAAGAGCCAATCAGAGGAGACAATACTGGGCTAGATGGACAGATAGTTTGAACTGGTATAAGACAGCTTCCCATATACCTTTTTTTGTTTTATTGTCTTTTACAGAAAGTGTGTTATATTCAAAATTAATTATGTGTACCAAGAATTGAAATCCTTCCCCAGCCATGATCCTGATGAAAACCAGGGGGTGTGCCCTCCAGATGTTTTGGATTTCAACCCAGTCAGCATGGCCAATGTTCAAGAATCCTGGGAGCTATAGTCCAGAACATCTGGAGGACATCCAGGTTGGGCAAGGTTGATTTAGGAAGTTAAAAAAGGCTCATTTTTATTATTGGACAGATCATCAGCATGTCTATGCTCCATCAGCCCCCTTTAGGAATTCAAAATGAACACATGATAGGATATGTACAATAGCCTCACCCCTAATGTTCCTGTCTCCCAGCTTTAACATGGTTCCAGATCACCGGGAAGGTCAGGGGAGACATGATAGTGGTGTACAAAATTATGCATGGTGTGGAGAATGTGGATAGGGAGACATTTTTCTCCCTCTCTCATAATACTAGAACCCGGGGTCATCCCATTAAGCTGATTGGTGGGAGAGTCAGGACAGATAAAAGGAAGTCCTTCTTCATACAGCACATAGTTAAACTATGGGATTCACTACCAGAAGATGTAGTGATGGCCACCAATTTGGATGGCTTTAAAAGGAGGTTGGACATATTCCTGGAGAAGGCTATCAGTGGCTACTAGTCCTGATGGCTATGTGCTGCCTCCAGTACTAGAGGCAGTATGCCTAGGTACACCAGTCACTGGGGAACATGGGTGGGAGGATGCTGTTGCGCTCATGTTCACTGGGTCAGCTGAATGTGCTTAGAATTCTGTTTCAGAGCTTGGCACTGAGCACACCATCAGAAGTGGAGCTGGCACTGGGGGGGGGATGTTGGGGGGGGGATGTGCATGCTCCACCCTCTCTCCAGTTTAAACATGCATAAGTTCCACAGAATGCCTGGATAAAGCTTTTGTCAGGAAGAAAAGTGGTATTAATGTTTACCATACAAGCTGTTACATGCTTATTCGGTTAAGATGTTATCCCTAAATGTGATTTTTCTTTTTAAAGATGGCTTTTCATCAGAGATAAGCTTACTTTCTGTCTGACGACAATGCGATATTGTTGAGAGCAGAGGACAGGAAGGCCTGGCATGCTATGGTCCATGGGGTCACGAAGAGTCGGACACGACTTAACATCTGAACAACAACAACATTGCATTACTCAAATCATACTTGACTCTGATGACATAATTCTTCCTTCAGTAAAATGATAAAATGGCACCGCTTGATTCTGCTAATCCCATGGAGTTTTCTCCACTTACTCAATTAAGGACTGGATGATCTGGTTTTGAAGGAATTGTTCAATTTTATCTGCAATGATGAAGCCCCTTTGAAATGGTAATTCTCAGTCATTACATCTTGACAACTTCAAAGGTTTGATTTGCCCACTCCAAATTTCTTTGAAGTCCTTATTTCAAATTGTAAAGTTAGTAACCCCAAAAGGATACAAATATGCATTTTAGCAATGGATATCATTTGTTTTAGGCCCCAGGGCTCTTCAAAGACTTGTCTTTTCACCCACAAATGCCATATTTGCTTGGTAACTGCAATCCTTTTGTAAAAGTGGAGAGTTTCAGAGATGATGTAATATTCATATTGAAACATGTTGATCATAGAACTCAATGTAGATGCCAAATGTTGTTGTTTATATTTGTCTGTGTCAATCTTTGCAAAGACCTTTTTTGTCTATATGCTAAATAGCAGCAGTCCCTTTTTATGAGCAATGATCCCCAGCCATTAGCTGAGCTTGATATGTCAAGAAAAGTTGGTAAGGGCACAATCCTATGCTAACAGGCAGCCACCTCCAAACTCGGAGGTGACCACCTATCCAATGCAGGGCAGGAGAAGCATGGAGGGGATCATTCCCTCCACACTTCTCCTGCCCAACTGTGGCTATCTAGCTGCAGGAATGCAGAGCAGGGCAGGTATTTCTGCCCTCCTTGCCCCGGAACGCCCCCTGGCACACCCCGTTTCAGCCACTCTGCACTCCTGTTGCGAGCACAGAGCACAGGGCTTCTCCACACTGCCTCAGAGGTGGGGGCAGGTCGGTTCCCAGAAAACAAGATATCCTATGGCCGTCTAGCCTCTGAGTAGCCGCCATAGGATTGCTCCCTAAATCTACAAAGTCACAATGAAGTTCCACTGAAAGTAATTGGATTAAGAATTGGATTAAGTCTGCAATCCCATGCCCATATACCAACAAGTCCAAGTGCACACAGTGGAACATTCTCTTGATTAAATATGAATAGGTTCAGGCTGTTAGTCACAGCTAATTTAATTTGAAGTTATTTCAATAAGACATGGTTTAATTTTGCTATATTGCACCCGCTAACTGCTGTTGGAGACGTTTAGTGCTAGGCTCTTCACAAACATTTGTAGCTCTGTGAGGGAACTATAAGCTTGGTTTGAATGGGAAAAGTTTCACACACCTCCTGAAGAAGTGGACATGCAGGCAAGCAAGCTGATAAAGAAAGAAAGTTGAGTCTGGTAAGGGCCATAATTCACTGTTAGAAACCCCAACATGCATTTGAATAGTACCCTGTAGCCAACTTAGGGCACGGTCCTATGGGGATAGTCAGCCACCACCAAACTCAGAGGCAACTGACTATTCTATGCAGGGCAGATGGAACATAAAGGGGATCTTCTCTTCTGTGCTCCAGTTGTCCTACAGTTGTGGCTAGATGGCCAATTTCGGCTGTCTAGCCAGGGCAGCTTGGAGTGGGGGGGGCAGACAGAAGATAGGAAGCATCATACCAGTGCTTCCACCGTCCCCTCCCCTCCCCACCCCCAGGAACACCCCCTGTTCCCCTGGTCCATGCTGCTCTTATGAGCATGGAGCTGGGGATGAACTGCACCACTTACAAGGTGGTACAGGAGGGGCAGAGAGTCAGATTTCTGGGGACCGGCCTTAGACTGCTGGCTCCAAGGTCAGTTCCTGGAAAATGAAAAATCCTATGGCTGTCTACCCTCTGTCTAGCAGCCATAGGATTGTTCCCTTAGTTGCAATCTTTAGTGTGTCTGTGGGTCAAGATAGTCATTACTTTAAATCTGTGTCTAGTGGCTATTTTTTTTTCATTTTAACTCTACAGTAGGCACAGGGGGCGACCCAGTTCTTAAAAGTCTCTCTGCCCCCCCCCCACTAGGGTCATGATCCAGATCAGGGGGCCTGCACCAATGCTAAATAAAAAATTGGGGGGGAGGGGGGAGATGTAGCTGCTAGACACAGATTTAAAGTAATGTCTATTTTGACCCTATGTTTGCAGAACCTGTACACTCTAGAGTTTTTAATTAATTTCTGGCTCATTAATTGTCCTCTGTGCATAAGGTGTAGGCAAACTTATCCCAGGAACATTGATGGGTATGAGAACCGTTTGGTCAAACGTGACATGGTGTGACCACCTGTCTTCTGATGTAGTTCAACACTGCCACCTACAGTGTCTGGGCTTTCACACCCCACACTGAAGCTTGAATAAGCATATACCCTGAGCTTTCTCTCAGAATATCCAGAAATTAAGCTTTTTTCACAATACTGCATCTAGTTGGAACTCCCTCCCTAACTCTTTGGACATGTAAGTTCAGAGTCATTAAGGAGGTGGATCTAGTCTCTAAATAATATTCTTCTTGACTGGTTAGACCAATGACATCAGAAATGTCTTATTGCACCATTGGGCAAAACAACAATCCATCTTCACTAAAGGGATGGCTTTTACTGGAGTCAGATTCCCATGAATATGCAAGACTTCACTCTCAGTTCATCTCTTGGAACCATCTAAATGAGCCACCTAAATTGAGAGCTCTTCCTCTACAATGAAATCTGAAATTCAAGACTCTGCTCAAGTAGGTAACATCAACATGTAACTAACTGTGTTAGACTGAATTTACTAGTTTATTTGGTATTGTGTATGTGTGATTTGGTGACTTCTTTGTCCTTTTCCTTACCTTTTCCCCAAATTAGCATTTTGTGTTTTTTGGGTTCATTGTTTTAAGAGTTTCGTTTTTTCTCACTAAAATCTTCCCCACATAACAGACTGTTCATAAGTTACCTCTTGTCTTCTTAGGATAATTCACAAGCTTGTGTGAAGTTCTGTATCTTCTAAGTTTTGGGCAAGTAAATCCAATGCCCATTTTTTACAGGGGAGGGGGATCCTAGAGCTGGGCTGAAGGGAGGGATCCTTGGTAGAAGGCTTAGATTATCCAAGCAACTGATCAGATTAGGGTGTGTCAGAAGGCTTAACCTGACTGGGATCAGAATTCATTTTTTTGTGAGGGGGACCATTATAAAGATAGGGTTCTGCCAGCAGGAATAGTCAACCCCCTTCCCAGATCTATTAAAAAAATGGCCAGTTGAAGGATCTTTTCTCATCAACTGGTTGCCAATGGCTGTTATCCAAGGAGTTGGATTTTTTTCCCCTTCTTTTTCCTGAGTGGGAAAGTATCCTCTTAGTGAAGCATTGCATATCAAAAAGAACTACAACACTATTTTGAAAGGTGCCAAAGAACTGCACAGAAAGATGCCATGGAAATGCCATTGGGACTGCTGCCTCCATCGTCATGTCATACTGAACACGGCCAAGCTGCCTTCCACTTGATTCCCTGAAAAAAATCTGATTGTTGGACTCAGAAATGACATGGCCGCTAAGGCAGTCACCCAAGTAAAGTCGTTTTAACAAAAACTCATTGACCGCCAGAATTATATAACTGAAAAACTGATTCATTAACTTGTTAAATTTTCATAGATTCACATACTGTCGGCAGTTGTACACACACACACACACACACCTTGGATAGTGTTCACCTGCCTACTCCAAACTGGCTCTTCAGTTCGCTTTACCTAATTGCATCCGGAATGCCGTAAGATGAGACTTGAATAGATCCTGCTGCTAAGGGCTAATTTATTAAACATGGGTTGAAGTGAGCCTCAGTGAGGTTCATGGAACCTGAGGGCCAAACCACATGGTTGTTCTTTTTAACTTTAGTGTAAGCATGTGGAGCCCTGATCCAAGACTACCACTCATGTATGGCGGGGGGGGGGTGAACCTTCCCACTCATTCATTATTTTTTTCCAAAATCCACATACAGCCCAGGAGTCTTTTTTTCTTTAGCTCCTGTGTATGTGTGTGTGGGGGGGGGTAATTGGGGGGAGTGGCTAGGTGAGAAGGTTGAAGCCCCACCCACCCATGGATGGTAAAGTAAATAAAAGTTAGGATCAGCTACACACTATGAGTTTAATGTAGCATGTAGTTCAGCCCAGAGAAAAAATAAAACCAAAGATCTGAAAGAGACATTGTTGATACATTCAGTCTGTCACACAGAGATTACATGTGTTTGCCAATGCAATTGCAGATGAATATTCATTGAATGGCCCAATAAGCTAATTAACACATCCTCAAAACTTATGATTTATTCTCTGTGTTTAATGTATACAAAAACGCCCCAAACCTACAATAATGTAAAGTCTCAAGCACCAAGGTAGTTTATGAAACACATGGCAGTTAAATATGTGTTAATAGTACACACTAATGATAGGTGACCTTTTTTCTGGCTTAGCTCAGTTGTACTAAGCATTTTCAGAGAGATATGAGAAAACATTAATGTTCCTTCTGACCTTTTCCCAAGCAATCTTGGAAAGATCAGGCCCAGGGGAACTGTCTTCCAGCCTCCACTGCTGGTTCCCCCTTTTCCAAAGTGTAACCAGATGGATAGGGTGTCCGAGTGTCCTATTTTACAGAGGACCATCCTCTATTTTGGAGAGCTGGCAGAGGGCAGTCATCTTGTTGAAGGTGTCCTCTGTTAGAAGAGGTGTCTAGACTGAGTCTGGCTTAAAGTCGAAAACCCATAAAGAGGGAAAACTGGCAGGGGCCTTGAAGTTGTTGCCCATCAATGCTTAGCACCTGGACAGGATGACAGAGCAAGTGCACAGGTCACCTAGTCAGTCTTCTCCACTACGGTATATAATGTATTTGTATTTAAACTATAGTTATTTCTAAATCTGCAGCTCTACATACAAATTTACATATGCAAATCATATGCAAATCCACATCCTCTTTTGTCCTCTTTTTTGGTGATGTATTTCCTCTTTTTAGGTGATGTGTAAGTGGTGATACTAGGATAGCAGCAAGGAGGATTGATACTTCAGGCCCCCTCCTTTGACAGGGCAAGTTTTGGGGGAAGGAAGGGGCCAGCAGGGAATGTTAGCAGTGGGGAGGGGTGGCTCTACAGTGAACCATGGAAAGCGAGGCCCAAGCTTTGGAGGGTTGGACCTTTGTGTATAATTGCCTGTTGTTTCCTGGAGGTTGTTTCCAAACTACACCCCAGTTCCAAATCTAAGCACCATCTCTAGCACCCACTTACTTACTTAGATTTATGACCATGAATGGCTCAGAAGACACAAACCTCCCTTGCCTTGGCATGTATCCTTTTGCCAGTTACAGCTTCAGATGAAGTAAGAAATGAACATTCATTGCTATGGCCAATGAGTAAACTGCAGAATCCTTTGTTCTTGGCTTCCATACTTCCTAAAAGGGCATTCAACTGCTGATAACAAAGTTATCAAATGCATCTCTGGCTCATGAATTGCCCTTTGTAGGTAAATTCTGGCTGAGAAACATCAAGGGGGAGAATACCCCCGGGTAGTCAAATTTGAGCAATATAAATCCCAATCATTATTGCCAAATAATTGCCATTGGTCTCCAATGGAAACATTACATGCTTTTGATCTGCTATCAGTAGCAGTGGAATAATACTGATGAATCTTACAAGGCTGCTGTGAGGGTCACTGAGATAATGTATGTGCCCTGCTTTGAGCACTTAAGAAAAGTAGTCTATGCCCTAGTAGTAGTTTTTGTTATTCAGAGCTAGTGGTCTGCATTCATCTTGGTGGATCACAACTTGTACAGGCCTGCTTTATTGCAGATCCCTCTTAATTATGGTCAAAGAGACTTCACCTTGCAGGCTCCTAGAGAAAATCTAGCCACGTCTGCACCCTGAATATAATTATCTTTGTGATCAATTAACATTAATTGGTTTTAAAAAGGAAAGGAAAGGAAAGGAAAGGAAAGGAAAGGAAAGGAAAGGAAAGGAAAGGAAAGATCTGGTACTTCAGAGTGAAGCTTTTACCACCTGCAGTATTACGAAGTCATTCAAAAAAACATGTCCTGTTCATCTCTCTCTTTCTTTCAAAATGGAAAGCTTCTTGATAATTCTGGATTAATTGGTTTTACTTGCATTCATATGTCATAAAACAAGTGGCCATCTGGGGCAGTGGGGGGGGGGGTTTGATCTGATGAATGTTTGAAATGTAATCTGGAGGGGAGTAGAATATCTCTTGCTCTATGGGAAATAATGTTCCAAAAACTGAATGTGTGACCTTGATCAAGTCAATAACGTGCATTTCTCACTTGGTCACATGAACAACTTAGCCCTGCAAAAGAGACACGTGTAAGGGTATGAGCAGTTTTCCAAAATGAAGCACAAAGGATGTTTTCTCTCCCTTGAAAGCTGAGCTGTGAAGCAAACACCACTTCACAAACCGAGGAAGTGTCATACCGTATCCATAAACACACCACTTAGAGCCTTCATGAAGGAATTAAAGTGAGACGCAAAGATCTCCCTTAATACAGCTATGTCATTGCTATTCGTATGGAGTGTGCATAGCTTTTGTTGAGTTGGCTGCTTCATACCACCAAAGCAGATGCCTGCATTTCTGCAGATGCTTAATTACTGCGGGCGTCAATACCACTCCTATGGGCCATCCAGTTGGTGAGGAGTGCGTGTTTCATCCTTTGAGGATATAAACAGGCTGATTGCAACAAGCAAGAGAACAGGTTGTTGCACATGTACAAATTCTACCAATTAAGGGAAGAACCAAAAGAAGCCAAAGAGAATCCCACACATCAGTTTGGGGCAACACCCGAGGTGCACGATCACAGTTGAGACTCCATAAATAATGATATGCCAGCGTTTAAATACCAGCAATTCTATTCTGTTTGTCAGCTAATGTGAATTGTGAACTAATTCTCTGACGTGTGTGAGAATGGCCTCAGTTAAGTGTATCAGAAAGCTGCCAGCCCAGAAAATGAAGCAACTGCCCAATGAAATAACATACCATTGGTGTTATGTAAACTATGGCGAATGAAGCTGAAGCTGAAATATTTTGGCCACCTAATGCGAAGAGAAAACTCTCTGGAAAAGACCCTGATGCTGGGAAAGACTTAAGGCAAAAGGAGAAGGGGACGGCAGAGGATGAGATGGCTAGATAGCATCATCGATGCAATGAACATGAACTTGAGCACACTCCGGGAGAGAGCGGAGGACAGGAAGGCCTGGTGTGCTACGGTCCATGGGGTCACCAAGAGTCAGACACAACTTAACGACTGAACAACAACAAAGTGCATGAATTGCCTGGCTTGCTGATGTTATCAGCAGCAGATGGTCATGGTGGGCATGGGGGTAAGGGTGGGGATTCTTCCCCTGACTTCATACAATCAGCTGTGGCAGCCTTGAACAGGATGTTGGACCTAGGGCACCTGCCTTTCCCCTCCACCAAGCAGTTATCCTTTGGGTGAACCATCCCTATCCACTGCCCAGAATCATGCCTAGGTCATGTGATCATACCCTCAAAACTACTTACACCATCCCCTGCTTTTCTGGTGGGCTGGGAGAGCAACTTTGCACTTGGTTCCTTCTAGAAGGGAAGGGATGAAGAACCATACACCAATACCACAGGGATGGGAGGAGAGAAGGACAAGCTGGGCTGCTATAAAACTTGGGCCCTCCTTCCCTTCTTCAGAGTTTTGTCTCACACACAGGAGACAGAGTGAGCTAAACTTTGTAGGCATTTTTTACCCGACCACTTGCCTAGTGTGGGTTTTTCACCTGTGCCACACTGACCTTGCATTGAGCAGGGGGTTGGACTTAATGGCCTTGTAGGCCCCTTCCAACCTTACTATTCTATGATTCTATGACCTGGAGCTAGGGTGGCCATGTCTCCTACTTTATTTATTTATGTATTTATTTATAATATTTCTAGGCGCTCCCAAGGCAACATACACCAATAAAATGCAACAACAAACACCAGTATAAGGCAGAACATACAACTAGGAACGTATGGATTTTGTAAAGTCTGTTCCATCTGCATTTCAGGGATTGCCAGATGGCTTTCATTCCATTGTCTGCTCATTGACAGAATCGGGGTTTTACCCATTTCCTGAATTTGTGCAAATCCATATTTGCACAAATTCACACTTGTGAAAATGTGCAGATCCCCAGAACATGCACATTTTCTTTTGGTGATGTAGTTCTTCTTTTTTGTAAGTGGACACCCAGCTAGAGCAGAGGCAGGGATGTATGAGAAACTCATTTCAGTTCATTTTATCTGGATTTACCCAGCTTGCGCCTTCCAGACTGAAGATGGACTCACACGCAATCTGAGGTCAAAGTCTGTAGATTTCCAAGCTTGCAAGGTGATTTGTGGACCAAAACAAATGCATTTGACAGCATGCGTACAAAAATGTGCATGAAAAAAATGTGTGCTTTTGAAAAAAAAAGTGCACTGTAATATGTAGGAGAAGAATGCATACATTTCAAAGATGCACACAACTGATGCATACATGTGGAAAAATATGCACAAAAATACTTACAGTTTTTCATGCAGGCCTCCCCACCCACCCCCAAGCTCGCAATCTCATATGGAGTTGATTCAGAACAAGCTTTGAGATGGAATTCAGAGAGCTTTGGTGAGCTCAAGTTTTGCCGATTCACACATCCCTAAGTAGAGGCCTGTTTGAAGGGCAGTTAGATCATGAGTGGGAAACTTGTGGCCTACATCAACCCTCACCATTGGCTATGCCTGCTAGGGCTTGTGGAAATTGCAGTAGCATGGCCACTTGTGAATTGCTTAAAAAAGAGGGGGGAGAGGACATGTATCACAAAAAAAGAGGATAGCTAATTGGCATATGCTAATTTATAAGGCAGCTTCCTATGTTCCTAATCAACTCTTCATGTATCTGTACAGTATACTTGCATTGTTTTGTCTTTAGCATGTATTTTATTTTATTTTATTTATATTTTATTTCATTTCATTTCTATACTGTCCAATAGCTGTGGAACCCCATGGCATAATTGCCAAGGTACAGCGCAAGAATCCCCCAGCACCACCTTCTGGAATTGGCTATCCAAGTAGGAGCAGAACCACTGCAGTGCAGTGCCTCCAACTCCCAACCTAGACAACCTATCCAGAAGGATACCATGGTCGATGGTATCGAAAGCCACTGAGAGGTCCAGGAGAATCAACAGAGTTGCACTGCCCATGTCCCTATCCCAGCAGAAGTCATCCCACAGGGCAACCAAGGCAGTTTCAGACCAAAACCAGGCCTGAAGCCTGATTGAAATGGATCTAGATAATCCATTTCATTCAAGAGTGCCTGGAGTTGTCCCACAACCACCTGCTCAAGCACCTTGCCCAGAAAGGGGATGTTGGCCACCGTCCTATAGTTCTTAATGTCCTCTGGGTTCTGGTTAGGCTTTTTCAGGAGTGACTTAATTACCACCTCTTTTCAAGAGGCCAGCACCACTCCCTCTCTCAATGAGGGATTTACAACCTCCTGGACCCAGCCAGACACCCTCCCTGTTTCATGTAATAAGCCATAAAGGGCAAGGGCCGAGCACACAGGGTTGAGCACACAAGGGTCAAGCACACAGCCAAGCACCTTGTCCACATCCTTGGGCCTTAATAACTAAAATTCATCCAATAAAACTGGACCAGATGGTGCTCTGGACGCCTCTACTAATGGAACTGCATTAATTGTGGTGTCCAATTCCTGACGAATCTGAGTGACTTTATGTTCAAAGTGTCATGCAAACCCATCACAGTGTGCTACTGAGGGTTCCACAGTTTCTCTCCCTGGCCCTGAATGTAACAGGCCATGAACCACTCAGAAAAGCTCCACTGGACTGGATGACACTGAGAAGATGCAATGGTGGTGGAGAAGAACTCTTTCTTTGCCACCCTCACCACCACAGAGCAGGTTCTATAATGAGCTCTAACCTGTGTTCAGTCAGACTTAGCATGAGGTTTCCTCCACCTGCGTTCTAGCCATCTCCCCTCTTGCTTCATTGCCCTCAGCTCGGGTGTATACCAAGTTGAGCTGTGCACAAATGGCATCTCAGAATTCTCCAGCCTATTTGTGGGCAGAGAAATTCTGGGGACAATTTCACTGAATTTCCCCCAGAGGAGGAGAAATTCTCCAACAGTTGCTCACAGATAGGGCTCACCACTGACAGGGGTTGTAGCACAGATTCCTTCTTTTTTCCTAAGGGTTTTTGGTTTACAGCACTGCTTCTGTAGGTGGCAACACTATCAACTGTGTTGAGGCTTCCACTTTTTTGAGGCAGAATTTTAAATTTCTTTTGGTTTTTGAGCTTACCTAATCACTGTGAGGTGGCTGAAGGTGCCATGTGTGTTTTCTCTCTCTATTGCACATCCTGCCACCTGCACTTCCTGAATTTAAAAAGCCCCATGGGAGGAATTGCCTCATGATGTCTTCTTCATGATGGCTCTAACTGAAGTGTAGGAAGCTGAGGAGACTACAGGCTGCCACAGAGATTATTGTACAATGAAAGACAGGACACTCATGCACACTCCATGGCCACCTCATAAGTAAGGTAAGCACAAGAACCCCAAACCCAACCCAAGAGAATTTCTCTGAAATGTCTCCTCCTTGGAATTCCTTTTTGAAAGCAATTTCTTTTCTATCGAATTGAATGAGAATGGTCAAAAAAAACGTGGGAGCTTTTGGCAATTTTCCCTCTCAGTTCCCCCCAGAATGTATATTCTATCTACAGCCTCAGACAAAGCAAAGCATGCTTGTGTCAAACATCCGAATACAGGCTGAGATAAACATAGGGAAGGCAGCTTGACTTTTCAGTGCCAAAGTAACAGACCTGCTGAAGGAAGGAAGATGGTGGTATGATCCAAATGGAACAAGCCTCATAGTTCTATTAGGAAGCCGCATCCCCTGTTTTGTTTGTTGCTTTGTGTTTCCTCTATGTCTAGCCCCACCATTGGCTCCAAGTCCCCTCAAGATGGCTTGGATTTGGAGTCAAAGTGGTGTTGCCCAAGGTGGAAAAGACAGCA
Source organism: Heloderma suspectum (assembly GCF_057233095.1). NCBI lineage: Eukaryota > Metazoa > Chordata > Lepidosauria > Squamata > Helodermatidae > Heloderma > Heloderma suspectum. The sequence continues at coordinate 29,633,194 of NC_139461.1, read as the reverse complement.
AAAACGGAAAGTTTGTAATCAAAGTCCCATTTTATTTTCTGCTCAGCAGTATAACTATCTACTTAGGCCTTATTAATAAAGGAATGGCAGCTTGTCCAATCCCTGTTCAGATTTTCTGACTGGCTGACCCCTTTTCTCTTCTTTGTATACACAACAAAGAAATAATTGCTCTTTGGGGCAAAATTGCTCTTTTCTGATCAAATGATCAAGCATCTCTTTTTCTCTTTTGAAAGACTAACAAAGGATAGCTGACTTCATGTCTCCATCATTACTCTCTCCTGGGGTCTCTTTCACTAGCTAATGTGTTTTTCTTTTGAAAACACACACCGACATGCAATGAAATTGCCCCATTGGCCAGTTTTTGGCCTCTCCCATGGTTCTTTTTCAATGACTGATGTTTTCGTCTCTTAAAACTGTCACAGGGCTAAGCTGAAACTAGATGTGTGGACCAGAGAAGCAACTTGATTCCTTTATCAGAGAAAATGAGGAGATAGCAGATATTAGGTTAACCATCTTCTCACCTATCTTTATTTACAAAAATATAGTTCCTGTAGTTCATCTGAAATATAGTTCATCTGCATAGTTAAGCTCTGCATAGGGGACCACTGCATTAGGAGGATAGATAGATGGATGGATGGATGGATGGATGGATGGATAGATAGATAGATAGATAGATAGATAGATAGATGATAGATAGATAGATAGATAGATTTGGTACAAGCAATTTCCAAACAAATTTAATGTGCCATTAAATTTGGGAAGGGGAGAAATAATCATCTGAAAGGGGAACATAACAATAATCACAATTGCATGGCACCCTCAAATTGAACTTGTGCTCCTCTCCTTATGATGTTAATTTAGGGATACATGCAATGAAATAATCATGTTGTGCATTTTCCCACATCCCCCTTTGGTGGCAGCCAACGATTTGGGGAAATGTATAATGCAGTGGCATCATGTGACATATTCCCATAAAGAGACATTTACAAGAAGGCGGAACTTGACACAAGTAGACATTGTGAACCTGTCAAGTTCCACTCTAAGCTCCTAGTTGGTGGCCACATTTTAACAGGACTGTATTTTTGAACTGAGCCATTTCTCACTGCTCAATAGAAAGGGCTATTAAAACTTCCTATTCGGGCTAGAACTTCGCCTGAGCATTCTGGCTCTCAGCTCATTCTGAAACTTGGCTCCGATCCCTTTCTTTGACCCCCTCAGCTCTAACCCTTGCACGACTCCAGACTCCCAACTCCTATCTAATGGTTGCCTATGGCTCATGCTGAAGGGAATATGAAGAGCTCTTAACCCTTTCCTCCTAAGTATGAACTGCTGCTATCTGTGTTGGTCTTTTGTCTTGGCTTGTATACAGCAAAAAGAAAGCTGAGGTTGCCAAAGGAAGGAAGCAGCTGAAAAGCAAGGAGATAAAGAGGCCTTTGCTTGTGTGGGGCAATACTGTTTTGCCATACTGGGGCAAAACAAAAGCCATGGAGAGTATGACATGGCCCCTCATTTCATGCAGAAAAATATCCCGATGAATGCACAGACTGGCATGAAAAAATCCAACAACGTGCTACAGTTGCAGTCAATCCAAGGATACTATTCTGCATGCCCATTGTAATGAAGGGAAGCTGTCCTTATTAGTGCTGTACTGAAAATTTCTCCCACATTTCTTTTCAACCATTCTCATTCAATTTCATAAAAAATAAATTACTTCTGAAAAGAAATTCAAAGGAGAAGAAATTTTGGAGAAATTCTCATGGGTTGGGTTTGGGATTCTTGTCCTTGCTTTACTTATGAGGTGGCCATGGAGTGTGCATGGTTGTCCTGTCTGTCATTGTCCAACAATCTCTGTGGCAGCCTGTAGCCTCTTCAGGTTCCCACACTTCAGTTAAAGACATCATGAGGAAGACATCATGAGTCGATTCCTCCTATGGGGCTTTTCCAGTTCAGGAATGGCAGGTGGCCTGGGAGGCTACAGAGCAATGGAACAAAGTGTAACAGAGAGAAAACACACACAGCATCCTCAGCTACCTCGCACTGTTAAGATAAGCTCAAAAACAAAACAAAAATATTCAAAATTCTGCCTCAGAAAAGTGGAAGCCTCAACAAAGCTGATGTTGTTGCCACCTGCAAGAGCAGTGCAATAAATTCAAAAACCTTAGGAAAAAAGAAAAAAACTGGGCTACAACCCCTGCCAATAGTCTTCCCAATCTGTGAGAAACTGTTGGAGAATTTTTCCTCCCCTAGGAGAAATTTGGTGAAATTGTCCCCCCAATTTCTCTGCCCACAAATAGGCTGCAGAACTTTGAGAGGCCATTTGCACAAAGCTCTAACACTTATAGAACTCTCATTAATTTATATGATGCTTATGCAAGATGAGGCTCCTCACAGATCATGCTATAGATCAACAGCAGGCAACATCCCCCCCAGCCTGTTTTGCACCCCCATCCCATCTGTCCCTGCTTCAGGTGTGCCACCAAAATTGCCACTGAAATTTGATGGAATGACAGTGACAGCAAGGAAAAATAGCCTCCTTTTAAAAGCCAAGAGCAGCAGGTTGCTGGTGAAATTCAACACAGTGGTGGCAGCAAAAAGTTTCCATTTCAAAGAAAAATAGCCCCCTATCCCCACTGCCACCACGCCACTGAATTTCAGAGGAAAACCACCACTTTGGGCTTTTAAACGGAGGCTGTATTTCCTCACTACTGCCAAGCCACCAAACTTTGGCTGTGTGGTTGCCACAGGGGCAGGGGTGTAACCCCTAGTGGGGTCTGACCCCTGAATGTTGCCCCTGCTAGACACCTTGTCAGTAACAATATTGATCAGAGATCAGCAAAAAGGGGCATTACAAAATTTTAAAAAATGGCCTGGGTATGGCACAATACAGGGGCACCAGACTTGAATGTCAGGGCCAGATGATCCAGTAAACATTCATCAATATGGCAGGTGGGTGGGTAGCTAAGAAGCCCTTCCATTCATCATTCTGTGCACCAAGCAGGAGGACTGATGCCAAAACTAGGGATGTACGAATCACTTACCTGTTCCAGTCGGGGCATCCACTGGGGGGGAAGCGCTCCATCCCTCCCCCTGGAATACTCGACTGCGGGGGAGGCGATCCAGTCCTCCCCCCCCCCCAGAATCCTGTCCGGCCAGCTCTGCTCCATGGTGGCTCCACGGAGCAGCCGGTCAGATCCGTCTGCACCCGGACTTCCGGCCACGGACGGGCTGCTGCGGACGCAAATGGTGGCCGCCATAGCGACCGCCATTTGCATCCTTCCAGGCTGCCATGATAGGTTATGTAAGAATTTACGTAGCCTATCACGGCTACCCCCCCAAAAAAAGGGCGTACGCAAATGGCGGTGGCTATGGCAGCCGCCATTTGCGTTCCCTATTTTTCGCCGTTCTAGCCTACGTAAATATTTACATAGGCAATTATGGCGAAAAAAAGGGAACCACAAATAGCGTTAGGGAGGGCAGAGAATTCCGCCACGGATCTCGGTGAGGCCAAATCCCAGGGCATTCCGCCGAAATCTGTGGCGGAATGGCCTGCCACCCCCCGCCCCCCCGTGGATCCCCCCCGGGACGAGACTTACCTGGGGTGGATCTTCCGGGTGGCAGCGGCTGCGGCTGCGGCGGCTGGTCTTCCGACCGGCTGCCGCCGCCGCTATTTGCAGTTTTGTCGGGTGAATTTTTTTTTTTTTACAAGATGTGATAGGCTACATAAAGACTTACGTAGCCTATCGCATCTGGCTTTAAAAAAAAAAAACACGTATGCAAATGGCGGCGGCTATGGCTGCCGCCATTTGCGTTCCTTATTTTTGGCCGTCTTAGTCTATGTAAATATTTACGTAGACTAAGACGGCGAAAATAAGGGGAACTCAAATAGCGTAGCGGACGCTATTTGCGTTCCCCCTTACTTTCGCCGTAGAATTTACCCAACAATTTCGGGAGGCTGAAATTCCGGGAGCATTCGGCCTCCCGGAGATTCGTGGAGAAATTCTCCACCATCCCTAGCAGAAAGTATAATTAAACTTTATGAAGAACTCACACAGTGTTGACAACAGAAAGAAACTTGGTGACCTATGTATGTAAAAGGAGTTCTGAAGTGTGTACATCCTCTCCAAGCAGTATGTTTTCTAAGCAACTGATATGCTCCAGGCAGCCATCACAGAGCATTTGCAGAACGAGCTTGAGCATGAGCTATCGTTTAAAAAGAAATACAATACATCTCAACATAGTGGGGAAGACTATGACTAGATAACCTGTGTGCCTCCTCAGTCTGCTGTCCCTATGCTAACTGTTCTTGGGGAACTTCACAGCCCCTGCTCTCTCTTTTTATGGTTCTTTATCTTGGACCAGACAGCCTTCCAGCTAGAGGATACCTTCCAATAGAAGACTGTCCTCTAAGAACTCTTGAAACAGAGAACCATCTTTTGTAAAGTAGGACACACCACCATCGTATTGTAGAGTAGCCTAAAAATCCTGTCCCACAGAGCCAATATGTGGACAAGCCAAAAATTCCTACTTGGCCTCTAGGTGACCAGATCATCCTACGATCCCAAAGGGAGGATGATGGGATGAGTACTGGAAGAATCAAAAGGCCAGTGTTGGGGTGGAGCAGGTTTGAAGAAGGCCTTACATCTCACCCCATTTCTGACATGAGGTGACATGATGTGCATGTGACATCTACATCTCCAGCATGTTCCACCTCCTCACCTGGTCCCAGATGAAACTCCATCTCTGAACAAAGTCCATGAGGATTGAGTGAGAGAAGGACTATGTGACCTAAACTAGTGGGCTAATTGGTCATCAGTTATAGTATTACCAGCTCTAAGGCATAAGAATATCAGAAGAGCCCTGCTGGATCAGACCAACGGTCCATCTAGTCCAGCATTTCATTCATACAGTGACCAACCAGCTGTCAGCTATCATCAAGTTCTCTTGATGATGTGGTTACATTGATTCTGAAATAGCATGATAAAAATCAGGAAAGGTCACTGAAGTCAATTGTTCTGTTTCCAGCTGCAACAATGGATCAAGCACGAATCACAGAGTTGTTTCACACATAAGATGGCCCTCACACACAATTGTCTAGGAAGACTGAAAAGCCACCCCTGGATTCATGGTTGGGCTGGACTAAAGTGGAGGCAACCACTGGTGATATCTGGCTGGTTGTGTGAAATCTATGGGGAATGTATTCCTCCCAGGCATCCTGATTCCAGTTATTCAAATTCCACCACCATCAGAAGAACCAGGACACCTGCCTGCATATATTACATCCTCATGGAGGTACTGGTTTACACAAATGACACCTTCATATGAACCCCAACCTCACCAGACACTTGGCATGCTCTCGAGTTGATCACATGGGGTTGCCAATGTTAGTTCTGCTCAGAGTTGACCCATTGAAATGAATGGGACTTAAGTTAGACTAACACTGGACACAACCCATGGGGTGAACCCTGCCCATTTTGTTCCCACACAACTGCCATGCAAAAAAGAATAGAAAGAGGATGCCTTACGGATACATACAGTATTTTAGTGAAGACAGCAGTGGCCAATTTGTAATTACTAGCCCCATAAAACTTATTGAAACTTAGGTCTGAGTAAAAGCAGCTAGAATTAGCCTGTAAGGAAAACCCTTTAGTAAGGGGTCAGTAAGCAGCAGTTCTACTACTCTAAACTGTTCCTAGATGTGGGCTCTGTTTAAAAGGCCAGGAAACTATGCTTAGCTTTCAAGGTACTCATGAAAAAAGTTTTCAGATGAAAATGTATTATATTATCAAATTAGTATTCTGATTCTTAATATAGTTCCAACTGAACTTGCTTTATTTTGAAAATCAAGGAAGCACACACACAGAGAGAGACCCACACACACACGCACGCACACACTTTTTAAAGACAGAAATAGTTTTATATGTTGAATATGAAATTAGTAGCTAAATTGTTGTCCTTTAATGCAGTCTGGAAGACTTCATTAATCCAAGTAGCTGACACCAAGATCATTACAGTTAAACAATTCATTTAATATGTATGAAGAATAACATTGCATTCAGTGCTAGATTTCAGACAATAAAAAACACATGGGATATTTTAGGCAATTACAAATAAAAAACAAAGGCACTGAGTCTTTGTAAAGCAGGAAACTATTTTGATTGGCAATAAAAATAATTATTTAATGCTTAAAAAACACCAAAAGTTCTTACCAGACTACACCTGTAATCCCATGCCTACTTACCTTGGGACTAAGTCTAGTGAACTATGTGGGACTTACTTCTGAATCAACATTTAGAGAATTGGGCAGCAACAGCCCCAGTTTCTTCACAAAGCTATGCTGGATCGTGTGTCTGTGTGCCTGTGTGTCTGTTTCGCAGTTAATTAACCTATGGATGTCACTGCTAAAGTGTCCAAATTCATCAATTGATTCTGCAATGCCCACTCTAGAGATGTCTGCCTACTGCCTACTAGTTGACTTTTCAGCACCAGGCAAAGACTTTACTGTTCTCCCAGCCCTTTTAAAAGAATGTTTAACTGCTGTTTGTTTTATTTTTAATGATATGGTTATTAATACATCAGTGGAGGCTGGTGGCTTTGATTTCAGTGGGGCTGTGAATCCACTCTGTGTTTCAGTCAGAACCAGTCAGACTTCTAAAGGAGCTCTCCAAGGTGCTGAACCCACTTTGGGGATAGGGTTCAGCACCATAGATAGCTCCCTTGGGTTTCTGACTGAAACCCAGAGTGGATCCACAGCCCCACTGACATCAGAGCTACCAGCCTCCGTTGCAATGCATTTTAAAATTGTATTTTCCCATGTTTTAGCTGCTGGAATATTTATCTCTTCTTTAGAACTGATGTTAAATTATTGTTGCTGCTTTTAAAACTTTAGAAGTATATATTTTGTTGTGTTTTATCATTGGTTTTGTTGAATTTGTTTTTATAGTGATAATTATCCTGAGATGTTCATCTACCAAGCGACTCATAAATTGAAATTACAGCAACAATCATAGCAACAGCAACAGCAACAAGCTTGCCTGATATTAACTTCTATGATCTGAGATCTTTTAAAAGAACTGAAAGGACCTTAAATCATTCTATGACATAATCCAAATGCTCAGAAAAATGTCCCCACCAGCCCTTGTCTCCTCAAAAGAGTATCAGGACTAGGGAAGCTGGAGAAATCCTCTGTGGACTCAAATGAGGCCAGATTCCAAAAAAATCCAACCTCTGGAGTCTGCAGTGGACTGGCTGCACTCACCTCCTCATCCAGAAGAGTTCCCACAAGGCGGCTCTCCAGCTTTCTAAAAAGCACGATATGCTAATGGCGGCTAATTTGTGGACACAAAGCACTTAATTTTGCCTAAATACAGCCACCAACAGCTGCAATTAAGGTAAAAGTAAGTGCTTTACAGCCACAAATAGTACAAAATACACCATTTAGGGCTGTAATTTTCCCACAATAGACTAATGGCAGCCGCCATTCGCATGTCGCGTTTTTTAGAAAGCTGGAGTGCCACTCCACCAACTCCAGCAGATGTGGAAGATCTCTGGAGGAATCCATGGAGCCCCAAGCAGCCCGAATTGCCCCACGGTGGACCCCCACACACACACCAGACATTGGGGAGTTTGTACATCCCTAGTCAGGGCACAAAAGCCTTATATCCCATCATCGTGATAACCAAAAGTATTTTTCTTAATAAAATATCCACCTGTCATGTAATAATTCCTTCTCCACTTGCCAGAAGATAACCTATTTTCTGCTGGAATGCCCAACAGGTTAGGATAGATGCATATCTGGAGGGGGCCCCAAAGGACCACACTGTGGTACAAAGGAAAATGAAAACCATGGAAGTGCTACAGCTCTACGATGTAATAACTTTTGCAGACTCTTGTGCTGGACCTGTTCTTGTATAGAGAACTGGATCCTGATACTACATAAATATTTAAGGAAAGAGATTGTGTGACCCGGTTCACACAATCACCAGCACAGTTTACAAGCCACGGTGGCTTGTTAACCACATTGCGCATGATGGCCCAATTGACTTAATTACCCTCACTGATGTGGCTTACCATGTTGTCTGAACCTGGAGAGGGTGGGTTGCTATTAACAAACCACACAGATCCCCCCTTTGTCAGGTTCGGATGACGCAGTACATTGTGAGGATATTTAAGCAAGTTGGGTGACCAGCACAGGTAGTACATTGTGGCTTGTTAATTGCCTGGCTATCATGCGAACTGGCCCTATGTCTGCACTGGTAATCAGGGCTCACCCAAGACATTTTGCTGCCTGAGGCAAAGGACAAGTTGGCACTCCCACCCATTCCATGTACAAAAGCCGACTGGAGTGGCAGTTGAATCTGTCTTCAACACTGGCAATGGGACATCATCCTCCACTGCACCTGAAGGCAGCAGGCCAAATTAGTAAACACTCTTGTCCAACATCGTGCTGCCACCTCCCCACATCTGCTGCCTGAGGAGACCATCTCACTCTGTCTAATGGTAGGGCTGGCTGCTGCTAATTATTTTTACCATCTCAACAAATTTGTTTGTTTGTTTGTTTAATTAATTTCTATACCACCCAATAGCTGAAGCTCTCTGGGCAGTTCACAAAAATTAAAACTAAAAAGCACAGAGTAAAACAATATAAAATGTAAAAGCATTAAAACCACAATATAATAATATAACCAGAATAAAACCTAGCAGCAATGCAGTGATTTAAAATACAAATTTAAAACACCAAAGCTAAAAGACTAGAAAGCTAAAATGCTAAAATGCTTGGGAGAATGAAAAGGTCTTCACCTGGCACCAGAAGGAATACAACATAGGTGCCAGGTGAACCTCACTAGGGTTCATTCCACAGCCGGGGTGCCACAGCAGAAAAGGCCCTCTTCCTAGTAGCCACCTGCCTCACTTACTTTGGCAGGGGATCACATCTTTCCCCTTGTTGAAGATGGCATCCTATAAATCCAATGTGGCCAAATGGGCCTCCTCATCTCACACACACACACACACACACACACACACACAAGTGATGGTTTCTAGAAGTCTCAGTTGGTGCCAGTGGAACCTTTTTTAAACCCTGCTTGCCACGGGAACGTGTTTGCGTGCATATGTGTGAATGAATGTGTCTGTTGTGTGCAGAAATGGATGTGTGCATGTGTGAATGGGTGGCTGTGTGTTATGCATGTGCAATGTGTGAGAATGCATGTGTATGTTTGTACTTGTGCATGCGTATATGAAAGAGGATGTGGGATGGTCCCGCCCACTTGCATGTTAATGCCGTCCACTTTTTTGTGGGAGAGGGGGCCATCCACCTATAACACGTGTCCCTCTGGCTGTGAATGGGTCCTCACTCCTGCAATAAATGCAACTTCCTGCAGTTTAATGCATGATTAAGGGTAAGATGCAAGCTTTTGACCATTGAGGTGGAGCATAAGGTATACATATAACAAAGCATTGTAAGCCAAATTTTTGATACCAAAGGCTGTTGGGAGCATTATAAGGAAGTAGTTACCCATGAGAGTTATAGGACTTAGCAGGCAGAGTGTCTGGCTTCTCCAGTTTGCTCCATGAGTGAAATTTAACTCTGGCTGGAAAGGTTATTTCAAATGTCCACTTACTTCAGATTTCATGCCCATTTTGTCCTTTCCTTCTGTGTTCTGCCTATAGGCTGCCAACATGGATGTCATTTAGTTCCAATTGCTCCAAGAAGCAATTTGTTGTCCACCTGCAGCAGTCTGGAAACAGTGTAAAGGAGCCTTGGAAAGGGATCAGTTATCTTATATTCAGCCTCTTTCCACTTAATGTTGATTTCAGCTGTCATGAACAAAGTGGGTGGTAGTTTATTCTTACTGGCGACAGGCATAAAGTATCAGCTCCTTGGTTTGAGAAAGCAAAAATCAATGTTAAAAGGAAAGCTGGCACGAGCAGGATGACAGATCCTTCAAAAGGCTTTCCGTCATCAGATCCATGCTAGCAGTTGGAACAAAGGCCAGAAGATTTGATTGTTGTCTTCATGGTTCATATCATGTCACAGGTCTAAATCGGTTCCCTTCCTCAGAACCATTGTCCAAGGACAAAACTGGGATGTTGGGCACTGGAATAAACAGGCTTCTGTGTCAGGTTCACTGCAAGCAACAACAAGGCGCCACTAAGGAATATCGCTGAAACAAATCCGGAATAAAAAAATTAAAAACAACAGCAGTGCAACTCAGTGGAGGCTGGTGGTTCCATTGTCAGTGAAGCAGTGAATCCACTTTGGGTTTTAGTCAGAACAAGTCAGAGCTATAAAGGAGCTATCCAGGGTGCACCTTGGATAGCAACTTCAGAGTTCTGACTGGTTCTGACTGAAACCTGGAGCAGATTCACCACCCCACTGACAGCAAAGCCACCAACCTCCACAGGTGAAACCCCTTTTGCAGGAGTCAAATTATTCCTAGGATCATAGGAAGTTGCTTTACGTCAAGTCACGTAATTGGCCCACCTGGTTCAGTACTGTCTGTCTTGTGTGTACCTTGCCCCCAGATGTGTTGGACTACAACCTCCATTATCCTCAGCCTGTGTAGCCAATAGTCAAGGATGATGGGAGTTGTGGTCCACAACATCTGGAGGTTGCCAGGTTGGGGGAAGGTAATCTATACCGAGACTGGCAGTGGAAATTCAGGGTCTCAAGAACGGATGGAAGAATCAGCCAGGCCCAAGCTCATCAAGGTTGTCTGAGTTTCCACCTCAATGCTTGGTCAGCCTTGCTCCCATTTTTGCTTACAATCTCTTTTTCTTTTCATTCAAATGGACAAAGTGTTCCTATTGGGGGAGGAGGGTGCACTGCCAAATGTGCACTTTTCCCTCACAGACAAAAGCAGGAAAATGCACTTTTTTTTTTTTAAGTGCACATTTTTTAAACATGAATGCAATCTCAGGAACATACAAGCTTTTCCATAAAAATGTGCTTACATTTGTGTTGGCATTTGGAGGTACAAACAGGGCAAACAGAAGTTGTTGTACATCCCTACCCCATAGTAATTTAATTATTTTGTGCCATTCCAACTCTCAACATAACAGGCTAAATGATGTGGAAATGCAAGCCAATTATGACTGAATTCATACTATATCAACAACAGTAGTATAAACTATTACAGCCATGATGTGCATGTGAAAGTAGGGATGTACAAAGTCACTTACCTTTCCACAGATTATGTTCATGGTGCGGGGGGAGGCGATCCGTTCCTCCCCCCAGAATCCTTGATGGCTGGCTGTGCTCCATGGCAGCTCCGCAGAGCAGCCGGCCAGGCCCAGGCCAGGGCCGTCCGCAGCTGGATTTCCAGCTGCAGAGGGCTCTGGGTAAAAAAACCAAAAAACGTGTACACAGATGGAGGCAGCTTTTGCCGCTGCCATTCGCGTTCCTTATTTTTCGTCGTCTTAGTCTACATAAATACTTATGTAGACTATTACGGCGAAAATAAAGGGGAACGCAAATAGCATAGCAGGCGCTATTTGTGTCCCTTTTTGATTTGTTGTTTTAGCCTACATAAATATTTATGTAGGCTAAAACGGCAAATCAAAAAGGGACGCAAATAGCGCCCACTATGCTATATGCATTCCCCTTTATTTTTGCCATAATAGTCTACGTAAATATTTATGTAGACTAAGATGGCAAAAAATAAGGAACACAAATGGCGGAGGCCATAGCCGCCGCCATTTGCGTACGCCATTTCTTCTTTTTTTTTACCCAGACGTGATAGGCTACATAAGTCTTTACATAGCCTATCACATCTCTGTAAAAAAAAAAAAAGACAAGACTGCAAATGGCGGCGGCAGCAGCCAGTCAGAAGACCAGCCGCCACCACCGCTGCCGCCGCCACCTCCCGGAACATCCGCCCCATGTAAGTCTCGTCCCGGGGGGGATCCATGGGGGGTGGGGGGGCAGGCCATTCCACCACAGATTTCGGGGGGCCGAATTCCAGTTGTCACTTTTGATCTACCTATACCTAACTTTCACCTCTTCAGTTCAGGTCACTGCCTTGCTCGATTCACTTCGTACCTTCCCATCAAGTATTGGTCCTTGTAATTAGGGGTGGACGAAAGTCACTTACCTGTCGTCAAATCTTGTTCGCGGTGGGGGGGAGGCGCTTCGCTGCTCCCCCTGTGAAGTTCAGGCCGGGGGGGGAGGCTTCCCGCCTCACCCGGCCGAAATTCAGGCCGGGGGGGAGGCTTCCCGCCTCGCCCGGCTGAAATTCGGGCTGGGGAGGAGGCTTCCCGCCTCGCCCAGCCGCGAACTCCAAAGTTTAAAAAAAAACAAAAACGCCCCTGTGATAGTCTACGTGATGATTAACGTAGCCTATCACGGCTAGATCTGCAAAGTCAGCCGTGATAGGCTATGTTAATCATCACGTAGCCTATCACAGGGGAGTTTTGGGGTTTTTTTCTTTTATTGGAATGGCAGCGGCGGCAGCCGGTCGAAAGACCGGCTGCCGCTCCCGCCCCGCACGAACATCCGCCGAACCGCCGGCCGGACCCGCCACCGGGAGGGACATTCGGCAAAGGTAAGTCCCATCCCGGGGGGGGGTGCGGGGGGCAGGGGGCGCAGAGAATTTCTCCCCGAAACTTGTTCGGGGGGCCGAATACGTTGGCGCTCGGCCCCCTGAAGTTTCGGGGAGAAATTCTCCGCCATCCCTACTTGTGATCCTGGGAGGAATTCAGAGGAAGTAAAGCAAAATAAAGCTTCTTGGTGACAGAAGAGAACCTTTAGAAATATATTAGCTTTTCCCCCTTAAGTGGTCCTACTGCTAAAAGAGCCAATTTTCCATCATAGAAAATGCTCAGAATAAATGCTATCAAGCTTTAAAATGTGCTTTCATTCAGACTATAAAGTGCAAACAACAACAAGTTGGTGTGAGTACCCAAGCAAACAAAACAGGTTGATTTATAAGGGAGAGAGAGATCTAACAACTAGCTACTATCTTATTTGTTTCCTAAAGACTTCCAAGCCTCCAAAGGTGAAAGAGACAGAATTTACTTCTCCTTATCATTTTCAGAAGCAAAAATTGCAGGTTGCTGCTTAACCACCATTCACTTTCAAAGCCAATGAAGCCCATGGGTGCCATTTTAGCCCTAAAAAATCTGCTCTTCCAGGGCTCAGAAGTACATTGATTTTAACCTTGTTCGGCAGAACAAGCAAATGAAAGCATAATATCTCATGACTTCATTCCATACATATTCAAGTCTGCCCAGCATTGTAGGGTGAGCCACATATCTCTGCTTTTGATTACATGCCCCACATTTTGAGAATAACATCCCTTATGGCCATCAGGACACAGATAAAGAACAAAGTCTATCATTCCTTGCTTTTCATATCCATTATTATTAATTCCAAGAACCCTGTAATGGGCTGACTAATGATGACTCATCCATCTCTACCAAATGAAATTCATAGCTGAGCAGGGATTTGAAGCTGTGTTTGCCAAATCAACACCCAATACCACTTCCCAGAACATAAGAAGAGCCATGCTGGATCAGACCAAGGGTCCATCTAGTCCAGCACTGTGTTCACACTAGGGCTCTGCTTGGACCCCCTGATCCACTTCAGATGCCGCTTTGTGTCCTCTGAAGTGACCCCTATCCACCTTGGATTGATTTGGACCCCTTCTGCGTTGACTCGGAACTGAATCCGAAGCAAGATTTGGATACCTGGATAGCCTGTTTGGGGTGTTTTCCCATTGACTGGCATGGGCAAACACAAACAGTCATAACTTTTTTAGTTTTTATGATACAGGCATGAACGTTGGGGCCCTCCCTGTACCCCTGGAGAGGACAGCACCTGAAAAATTTCAGACAGTTTGGCCAAGTGAGTTGTGTGCTAGGCAGAGTTAAAATCTGATGTTTTCCACAGAAACTCTCAAAGCAGAAAGCTGTAACTTCTCCCTGTTTCCACACACACACATGCCACCTTGGCCTCTCCCAGTCCCCCTCAAGGTCATTGCACCCCAAAGCCCAGGCAGTTTTCCCACTGGCTTGTGTGCTGGGCACAGGTGAAAATTGACTTTTTCCACCAAAACTCCCAAAGCAAAGAGCTGTAACTTCTCCATTTCTATGGACATGTGTGAAACCTTCCTCCCCCCCAACACCCCTCGAGGGCATCCCATCTGCCAAAGTCTAGGCAGTGTGCAGGTTGAACCTGATATTCCCAGAAACTCAGCCCAAACTCAGAAGGGAAAGAAGCAGAGGTCACTATCCCTAATCTCTGCTGCAGGTTTCTTTGAAGTGCAAATAGGGATGTCAGAGAATTTCTCCACGAATCTCTGGGAGGCCGAATGCCAGTACATTCGGCCCCTCGAAATTGGTGGCGAAACAGTCTGCCACCCCCCCGCCACCCCCGGGATGGGACTTATCTTCGGCGAATCTTCCTGGCAGCGGCGGCTCCAGCGGCGGCTCCGGCAGCGGTTCCGGCGGCGGATTGGTGGCGGCGGCTGTGGCAGCTGGTCTTCCGACCGGCTGCTAGGGATGTACGAAAGTCACTTACCTTTTCGCAGGGGTGTTTCACGGTGGGGAGGAGGCACTTCGCTTCTCCCCCCGAAGTTCAGGCGAGGGGGGGGAGGCATCCCGCCTCACCCGGCTGAAATTCAGGCCGGGGGGGGAGGCGCCCCGCCTCGCCTGGCCAAAATTCAGGCCGGGAAGAAGCGCCCCGTCTCCCCGGCCATGAAACAAGAAGTAAAAAAACAAAAACACAAAAAACCCCGTGATAGGCTACGTAACGATTAACGTAGCCTATCATGGCTAGGTTTCCAAAGTCAGCCGTGATAGGCTACATAAATCGTTACGTAGACTACCGGGACCAAATAAGGAACGCAAATGGTGGTGCCCATAGGGTGCCGCCATTTGTGTACGCGCTTTTTTTTTCCCCCAAAGTCACCCGTGATAGGCTACGTAACGATTTACATAGCCTATCACGGCTGACTTTGGAAATCTAGCTGTGATAGGCTACGTTGTTACGTAGCCTATCATGGGGTTTGGGGGGGGGTTGCACTTTACTTTGTAATGGCAGCGGTGGCAGCCGGTCGGAAGACCGGCTGCTGCCCCTGCCCCCGACGAAAGGCCGACGAACCACCGCGGGGACCCGCCGCCGGGAGGGACATTCGCCAAAGGTAAGTCCCATCCCAGGGGGGGCGGGGGGGCGGAGAATTTCACCGCCGATTTCGGGGGGCTGAATGCGTTGGTGCTTGGCCCCCCAAAGATTCAGGGAGAAATTCTCCGCCATCCCTACCGGCTGCCGCCGCCGCCATTTCCAAGTTCAAAAAACAAAAAAACAAAAAAAACAAAAACAAAAGTGATAGGCTACGTAAAGATTTACGTAGCCTATCATGGCTACATTTTTAAAAAACACCGTGATAGGCTACGTAAATGTTTACGTAGCCTATCATAGCTGAGTAAAAAAAAAAAAAAACGTGCGTATGCAAATGGCGGTGCCCATGGGCGCCACCATTTGTGTTCCTTATTTTGGCATGTCTTAATCTATGTAAACATTTACCTAGACTAAGACAGCGAAAATAAGGGGAACACCAATAGATTCGGGGAGAAATTCTCTGCCATCCCTACTATCTGGACTAGGGGACAGACAACTTGCCTAATGGTGCTGCTACTGACAGCAGCACCTTGCCCATCTCTGCCCCTGCCAATACCCTGAAGATATTTCATATTGTGCTGGATTGCTTTGCCACGCAGTGGAGGGTTATTGGAATAAGAAGGTAATTAATATAAATACTATGTGTCCTGTATTTTTTCAACACTTTGGACGTATAGTGAAATTTGGACGTATAGTGTTGGTGGAACAACAACCCAGCACACATGGACATGGACACACAAGAGCTAAAGAAAAGTAGAACTACGTAAGCAAATGATGGGTGTCCTTAGTTTATTATTTTATATTTCATGTTCTTTTATGGAAGGTAGGGTAACTTCAAGAAATACAAGACGACAGTGCAGGCGATAAGATAAGAGCCAAGAGAAAGTGAACAATAATTTAAAAAGAACAACCTTCTTTAATTTCTGTTTCAGGAGGATCAACATGAGAAAACACAGATGGTTCACTTCAGCATGGGGGCGGAGGGACCAAACACTATGCACATAGGCTGAAATAATATGCCTTTCTTTAAGAATTTAGAAAGCAAGAAAAAACTAAATGCTTGAATATGGCTTTAAAATGGGGGGGGACATGGCCGATGGTCAACGTTTGCTTTTAAAAATCAAAATAAGACTGGATTTTTAAAAATCTAAAAGAGACAGAGTTGACAGACAAAAACACAAGGAAATAGAATGGAGAGAAAGCAGAAGTGAGGGTCAACCTTAAAAAACAAATGCAGCCTTTTCCAGAGTCCAAGCGAAACAAACAAACAAACACAGGAATGGCGGGGCAGGGGAGCGTAGCAGCAATGAGTGAGGAAAAGCTATGTTAGTTTGAAAAAGTATGGAAAGGAGAGATGAATATACCTAATACAAATTACAAATGAGACAGAGGGAGAAAGAAATAGGAGAAGGCAGCTGGAAGGGGTTCTGCAAAGTCTCTGTTTCACAGGGGATGGATGAGCAAGGAGCTAGGGAAGGAGCACACTACAACCAAACTGTTTCCTTTTAATTTAAATATTTGAGGAAAGCCTAATGGCAATCAAAAATGAAGAAATAGAAGGAATAACTCCAAGGAATGCACGCACACGCACACACACACAATCATCTACCCATACACCAGCTCTCTCCCGAAGACACAACTAGCACAATAACCAAACTCAGTCTTTTGCCAAAATATATATACCCCCTTCCTCCACTACTCTTTCTGATTGGAGACTGCTGATGTTGGTTCTGGCTGAGAGTTCCTATTCACCAAAGCACACTCCTTCCTCCTCCTGTGCTCACCTTCCCACCTCCCTCCTCCCCCTCTACGTGAGCTTCCAGAAGTTGATACATTTTGGAGACAGCCTGTCTGGATTGTTCAAGCATTAAGTAGAGCTCTGAATATACAAGGTGGAGGCAGTGCTTCGTGGGGGGGGGGGCTTTGCCCTGGAGTGCCTCCGTACTGCTCTGACCTGCCTCATATCATGAGGATTTTGCTCCGAATAAGCCCACTTTGCCTCATTATTTGGGCTTCATGACAAGGTGGTGCACAGCCCTAGTTCACACAGTGGCCAACCAGCTGCCCATGGGAGACCCCCAAGCAGGACATGAGTGCAACAGCACCCTCCTGCCCATGTTCCCCAGCAACTGGTGTACATACTACCTCTGAGACTGGAGGTAGCATATAACCATCAGGACTAGTAGCCATTGATAGCCTTCTCCTCCAGAAATTTGCCCTTTTATAGCCATGCTATAAACTGGTGGCCATCACTGTGTCTTGTGATAACAAATTCCATAGTTTAACTATGCACTGTGTGAAGAAGGTGAACATCTTACATGTCAATTAGGGAAGCTTGAGGATTTTATTTGGTCTGCATTTTTAAGCGAACCAACCTGATTTGCAATTCCCAGACTGAAATACAGATTAGAACACAGTTATCTTTCAGATTTCACACTTCTCCAAATTTATAGTGATGTAGTTCTCAGCTCAAAAAAGTACTAAAATGTGTATTTAAAATGTTATTTTAGGTGAAATGTATTAAAAAGCCTCTAAATTTTAGAATAAAAGGCATACAAAAATGCATGTTTTGTGAAAATGTAAGATCAAATATAATGCTTTTTGGTGCATTTTAAACCAAAATAATTGGCAGATTGATGCAGAAACAGCATGGAATGGACTTAATGACTGAACTTGTGCAAAACTGGCACAAAATGAAAATAGATCGATCCATCTATCACTTATGTCAACCACTGTCAACAGGCCTTTCAGCAGTTTATGTTGTGTTGAACACACATGAGTAAGGGAACATAAGTTGCTGCTGAAAATTTCCACATGCAGGAACCAGTGGGTTTCAGGGTTATGTTACTTCAGCAAACACAGCTCCCAAATTCTTATTTGCTGAGATCATGTGAATGAAGGATGGGGGAAGGACATTTGTAAGGGGATATCAGTGAATAGATAGTGATGGGGCTTAACCCTTCCTGTGTCAACCCACACTCCCCTGCAAGTTGTTGTTTTTTCTCCTCCGTCGGGTTTATTTCCAGTCTCAGGGTCTAGCTGGAGTGGGGGGAAATCTAATTTAGGGCAGCCAGTGGATAGCCATGCACATTAAGCATCCCCTTCTAGCCAACTGGTCCTCCCCTGCAAATGTCCCCCACCTATGCATTCATACTACAAGGCAAACAGGAGCACCCAGTTTAGTTCACAACTTGTAGTCCTGCCCTTCATCACCCAAGGCATTCAGCCTCAGAGCTCAGCATCACCATGCTTAAGAGAAAGAATTAATTTGATAGAATTAGGTAGAGTACATTAACAAATTCGACAGTATACCTCTTAGAAGCATTGATTTGTAAGGGACCAAATTTCATAGAGCCCAAACCCCTGCTGGTGCAGGACATCCACTGCTGCAGCATCCCTAATAGGTAGCCATCCTGCCTCTTTGGTATGAACAAAGACCACAGGTGACTTTGCAGGGCTTTTCTAATGCTCTATCAAAGGTCTGGGACATGTCTCCTGAAAAAGTTTAGGAGCTGGCCTGGAAGAACATTGGCATAACGTAATGTCTTAGTTGCTACAAACCAACCTTCCCTGACCTGGTGCACTCCAGATGTTTTGGACTACGACTCCCAGCATTTCTGACCACTGGCCATACTGACTGGGGCTGATGGGGGTTGAAGTCCAAAACAACTGGAGGGCACCAGGTTGGAGAAGGCTGATATACACAGTATGACCTCTCTGGCTCCACCACCATCCATGTCTTGTCTACTGTCTCCGAGGGCTAGAGAACCAAGACTAACAGAGCTCAGAACACATGGATGTAATTTGTAGGAGCCCAGTCTGGGCCTGTTTCCTGTCCCCCATAGTGTGTGCTTGTTCCATGGGTTAAAGCACTTAGCTAAGGAAATGGCAGGATTAGGTCCATATTTAAAAATCAATTAACTGACAGATTGAGGCAACTCAAACAGAAAAGGGGAAATAAGGAACAACAGGAAAGAAAAGCAACCCAGTGAGCCAAGTGACGTTTATATATCAGGTTAAGCTATTTGGAAAAGGGAAATTTATGTTCCAAGGTTATAAAGATGCTAAAAGACTCAATTTAATTATTTCTTAGTGGAGCAGAGAAGTCCGGAAAGAGCATGATATGAGGACTAATGGACCAGCAAAAATGCAAAGTACCATTCAACACTGAAGTAATTGGGCAGAACACAGAAAGAGACCAGGATAAATGATTACTTCATTAATTTTGAAATTACAGGGCAAGATAAGGCAGTCACTACCATAGAGTTATTAAGGTAAAAGTGGCTAATCAGCAACAATTTAACTGTAAAGATGCCTTCGAATTCTACCAGTTTGATCCAAACACATGCTAAAGTAATTAAATATAACTTTATCAGTCAATCTGTACTACTGATAAAATGTACTTATTTGCAAAGAGTTTTCTAATTTACTCTCATTTGGAGTTGAGCAACAATTGTACAAAAAGGCTGAGAGTCCAGATTCCCATCTGATAAGCTCCCTGACAGAAAAATATCAATAGGCTTTGTAAGTCTATAGATACCATTTATTTACTATATTTGCATTCTCCCCGCCCCATCCCCAGTAACACATGTTCTCTTGGTAGCTCACAGAAAATAAAAGAATAAAATACAATAATGAAATACCACCTCAAAAACAATATAACCCAGCATAAAAAAAATCAGATCTCCCAGAGGAAGAAAAAAAAAGTAATGTGTATGTAACACACACACACACACACACCAGACATTGAGAAGCCTAGATGCTAAAAACACAGTGTGTGTGTGGGGGGGGAAACCAGATTTACTCCAGATCAACTGCACTAGTGGAAGTGAACTTCTCTGCCTCCTCCTTCCCATGACACCCCCTCCAGAGCCCTGAAAATGCTACACAGAAAGTCAGGAGAACCTGCTGAATGAGGTGAGCTCCCTGTGAGAGGAGGAAGGATCCACCAAAATCAGGTCGAGGGACCTTCCATGAACAGAACCCTTCCTCTCCCAGGAGGCAGCTCCTGGATCTATCCCAGGATGTTTGAAAGGCCTGGGTGACCTGGCATAGAAAGGAAAATACCACAGAGATGGCACCAACAAACATCCCTGGGGAGGTGTTCCATAGTTGGGGTGCCACTACTAAGAATGCCCTCTGATTCGTAGCCATCCACTTCACTTCATTGATGGGAGCACTCAGAGCAGGGCCTCTGAAGAGGACCTTATGGATCAGGTAGGTATATAAAGAAGGAGTTGTCCTGGTAACCTTTCAGATAACCTTGTCTCAAGCTGGCAAGGGCTTTAAAGGTTAAAGCCAGCACTTCAAATTGAGCCCAGCTGACAAAGCACCAGTTGTTTCTCACACGAATCTATCTTACATTAATCGCTTACACCAGCCTTCACAAACCTGTTGTCCTCCAGATGTTTTGTACTACACCACCCATCAGACCCAGCCAGCGTGTCCAATGGTCTGGGATGATGGGAGTTTTAGTCCAAAATATCTGGAGGGGAACAGGTTGGGGAAGGCTTGTTTATGCTTTGCAACAGCTCCTGCTTGTGGTCCTTCATCAGTTCTCATATTTTCAGGTCTGATCATGATCATTATACGGCAAAGGAGTTTTTTGCTGCATAATCATCATGATCAGATGATCAAGTATCTTCCAGTAAACCCCTGTAATGTCTAAAGAAGAGCCACACGTCCTAAAGCAGGACTACATCCTAATTCAAGACATTGCAGGCTGCAATTCTACACACACTTATTTGGGAGTAAATCACATTGATCTCAGTAGAACTTACTTCTGAGGGGACGTGCAAAGGATTGCACTGTGAATCAGAGGATGATATGAGCATTAAGGTGAAATGCTAGGCATTTTTAGACAGAAAAAAGTCTGTCACTCCTGGCATGGGAATGCTGGCTGGGAGTTGTAGGACTTTTTTCTGTTTAAAATATGCATAGGATTGGGCCTTTAGTCAACTAATCTGTTGATTAAATTTGCATAAATTTACATGTGTGTAGAGACAATAGTTCTGAAAAGTAAATTGTACTCTCTTTCTTTACTGCCATCTGCCATATTGATAAGGTATTAAAAATAATTGTAGATAGGCAGGCAGGCAGGCAGGCAGGCAGACACACACACACACACGCACACAAACATGAAATACTTTTTTAATTGATTAAGGGAGCAAACCTGTGGCCCCTAGAATTGTCTGAAGGGCCATAGAATATTGGGGATTCCACCCCTCTGAGGTTGGAGACAGCACTCCGACCTCAGCAGAGGGAGTCAGATTCTCAGATACCTGCCCCTCTCCACATCCTCTTGCAGCCAGCCTGGAAAGAACCACTCTGGCTGCCTTCTGAGGTCGGAAAAGCGATCTTCGGAGGATGAAAAGGAAGCGTTCTGGTGGGTGGGGAGGGAGGAGACCGGAGAGGCCAGGATATGAGCTGTCCTGAACCTCTGCCAGCCTCCTTCCCTGCCCCTCCATAGCACCATTGCTAGATGGGCTAAAAACTCTGTTTAGCAAAATATGCAGGCTGGGAGGACTGGGAGGTGAAGATTGCCTCTGCCTCTCCTCCTGCCGTGCACTGGATGATTGAAAGCTTCCGAGTTCGAGGGCTTCCAATCATAGATGGTGCCCCAAAATGTTGTGTGTGTGTTTTTAATTGTTTGAGCAATCTAACCAATTAAACTTTTAATTATCTATTATGTTCCAGGGACCTATATCTGATCAGGGCTCGCTGATCAGACACAGTATACGTCCCCATGTATTTAATTTGGGGATGTCAGGGGAATCTGGTGAGTGGCTGGAGCTCGATGAGCTTTTGTCAGCTTGCCCCCCCCCCCGGACTCCGCATCATCTTTTGCCAGATGGCACAACTTGGTTGACAGCAAGACAGGTCAGCTGGTGGATTTTCTGTATTATTATGTTTATTTGTAGAAGTAGACATTTGCACAAACTGTGGCCATGATTTGAGCAAATGTCTAGTTACACAGTTTTTTACATTACCTTAAAAGTCCCCAGAATTTGCAGAGAATGTGTGGCTTGGCTTGCAAATGCAAGCTGAGTCGGGCATGCTGTGGAAGTCCAGCAAGCCCCCAAAGGGCCAGATTTCCCAGCAACAGACATCCCTAATTTAGTTATTCCCCTTCAGAAGACATGCATCGGTAGAGATGTCTGCGGACTCTGCCGCGGACTCCAATGAGTCTGAATTCCAGTCAATTCAGGGCCCCGAAGTCCGCAGCAGAATGAATGCACTTACCTGTGCCTCTCCAGACCAAATATCTGCCCCCGGCCGGTTCCATTCCACCATCTGTGCAAATGGTGTACACTATGCCATTTGCAGCCCAGTTTGCATCTCCTGGCTACCAGGAGGAGGGCCTTTTCTGCTGTGGCAACCCAGCTGTGGAATGAGCTCCATACAGAGGTTCGCCTGGCACCTATGTTGTATTCCTTCTGGTGCCAGATGAAGACCTTTTTTATTCTCCCAGGCATTTTAGCTTCATAGTCTTTTAGCTTTGGTGTTTAAAAGCTGTATTTTAAATCTCTGCATTGCTGCTAGGTTTTATCCAGGTTGTACTGTTATGTTGTGGTTTTAAGCTTCCATATTTTATATTGTTTTATGCTGTGCTTTTTGGTTTTAATTTTTGTGAACAACCCAGAGAGCTTTGGCTATTAGGGAGTATAGAAATGAAATAAATGTGAATTATTCCTGAATGAAAGTTTATCAGCAGGTTACTGAACTCAAAATGGATTTTCACATGAGCAAAGGTGGGCTGTGTTAGGTAATTCCATAGAGAATGTGCAGTGCCTTACTGTTACCCTGTTCACACTAAGGGTGTAATAGTTGCCCTGTTGAAATCAGTGGCAAAAAAGACTTGTTGGTTTTAATGGAATAGTTCTTTAGGCTTTATGTTACTGCTCACAACATTTATGTTATGCCAGCGCACAACTTTCCTAGAATCATAGAATCATAGAATAGTAGGGTTGGAAGTGGCCTACAAAACCAGCCAGAATCTGGCTTCCTGTAACTTGAGCCCATGATTCCGTGTCCTTTATTCTGAGATGATCGAGAAGAGATCCTGGCCTTCCTCTCTGTGACAACCTGTGACAACCTTTGAAGTACTTGAAGAGCACTATCATATCTCTCCTTAGTCTTCTCTTCTCACATGCCCAGTTCTTTCAGTCTAAACATGCCCAGTTCTTTCAGTCTCTCCTCATAGGGCTTTGTTTCCAGTCCCCTGATCATTTCCTTTGCCCTTCTCTGAACCCGCTCCAGCTTGTCAGCATTCTTCTTAAAGTGTGGTGCCCAGAACTGGACACAGTACTCCAGATGAGGCCTCTTGTTTTAGACTTCATTATATGTTGATCTCTGCATAAACTCATTCAATTCCTTCTTTCAGCAAACACAATCCCCCCTTCAGTCATTCTCTCCCCATGCAATTTAGGGATGGACGAAACACCTTATTTCACGCCAGGGCATCCGCAGTGGGGGGGAGGTGCTCTGTCCCTCCCCCCTGAATCCTCCCCAGCCAGCTCCGTGGAGCCGCCGGCTGGGGCCAGCCACAGCCGAAGTTCTGGCTGCAGCCAGTTGTTGCTGTGGCCGCAAATGGTGGCCGGCGTAGCGGCCACCATTTGCATAGGGATGGCGGAGAATTTCTCCACGAATCTCCGGAAGGCCGAATGCCAACGCATTTGGTCCCCCGAAATTGATGGAGAAATGATCCGCCCCCCCCCCGCCCCCTGCCCGGAATGGGACTTACCTTTGGCAAATGTCCCTGGTGCTGGCGGCTCCCAGCGGTGGTGCAGCGGCGGTGCGGCAGCGGCCGGTCTTCTGACTGGCCACCGCCGCTGCCATTTCCCAGTAAAAAACCAACAACAACAACAAACGTGATAGGCTTTTTAAAGATTTACGTAGCCTATCACAGCTAGATTTTCAAAAACCACCGTGATAGGCTACATAAATCCTTACGTAGCCTATCATAGCTGACTTTGGGGGGGGGGAAGCGCCTACGCAAATGGTGGTGCCCATGGGCGCCGCCATTTGCGTTCCTTATTTGGACACGTGTAATCTACGTAAACATTTACGTAGACTACGGCAAAAATAAGGGCAACGCAAATAGCGTTGCCCTTATTTTCGCCGTAGTCTATGTAAATGTTTACGTAGACTACACGTGCCCAAATAAGGAACGCAAATGGTGGCGCCCATGGGCGCCGCCATTTGCTTAGGCGCTTTCCCCCCCCCAAAGTCAGCCGTGATAGGCTACGTAAGGATTTACGTAGCCTATCACGGCTGACTGCAGGGACTCAAACGGCGGCGGCTATGGCCACCGCCATTTGAATCCCAGCAGGAGATGAGATTTGCGGCCGGAGGGACGGGGTGCCTCCCCCCCAGCCAGAATTTTGGCCGGAGGGACAGGGCACCACCCACCCCGCCCAGAATTTCGGGGGGAGGGACGGAGCGCCTCCCCCCCACCGCGAAGCAAGCTGCGGGTTAAGGTAAGGGACTTTCGTCCATCCCTACATTTGCGTCCTTGCAGGCAGCCATGATAGGCTATGTATTTATGTAGCCTATCATGGCAAAGAGCAGGGGCCGCAACCACAGCCGCTACGCCATTTGCACCCCTCTCTTTGCCGTGATAGGCTATGTAAGTATTTACATAGCCTATCACGGTAAAGGCAGCCATGCAAATGGCAGCCACTACACCATTTTTGTGGCTATCTTTACTGTGATAGGCTACATAAATACTTACGTAGCCTATCATGGCAAACAGCAGGGGAGCAAATGGCATAGTGGCCGCCATTTGCATCCGTGCTCTTTGCCGTGATAGGCTACGTCAATACTTACGTAGCCTATCGTGGCCGCCTGCAAGTATGCAAATGGTGGCTGCTACGACGGCCTCCATTTGTGGCCACAGCAACCTGGCAGTGGCCGGTTGGGAGACCAGCCACTGCCGCTGCTGGAGCCACCGCCGGAGCTGCCGCCACCACCACCACATCCACCCCAGGTAAGCTCCGTCCTCAGGGGATTCCATGGGGTGGCAGTGGGTGGGAGACCGTTCTGCCATGGATTCCAGGGGGGAATCCGGCCTCACTAGAGTCCGTGGTGGAATTCTCTGACATCCCTAATGCAATTGCAATCAATGCAATAGGGCTGAAAGTGTGAAGCAGGGAAATGTTCAGGGTTCTAAACCATGTGAGGAGCCCTTATGCATAGAGCAACTAGAGCCAAGCTCCTTCCCCATCTGCATGCCATTTTGATTGTATGGACAGAATGACTAAAGGAGAGGAGACTCAAATTATGTGCATGAAATGGCCATAAGAGATAACAGAACAGGAGTTAATTCAACTACTTGCTCATTAGCTCATGAGAATGTGGTCTGAGACTAGGGATATATGGATTTTGTTAAATTAGTTCCATCTTTGTTTCACAGATTGTCAGGCATCTTTTGTTCTGTCATCCGCTCATTGATGGAATTGGATTTTTTAGGGATGTAAGGGAATTCCATCCCACTTGCACTACTGCACATTAGCGCCAATTTGCACTTGTGCTAATGTGCATTAGTGCTAATGCACATTAGCGTGAATGAGCATCAGTGCAAGTGTACATAAGCACTAATGAGTATTAGTGCGCAAGCGCATATGAGCACTAATGCACATTAGTGCAAGCATGAATTTGTGCAAATCCCCCTCCCCAGTTAAAAAAACAACAGTCTGCTGCTGAGTCTGCAGGTCGAATTCATATAATCCAAACTCTTTTGAATCCATTGTGAATTTGTCTGACATCCCTACGTAAGACAAGTGCCTTAAAGCACAATCTTCTGGCACAGTCCTATAGCACAATCCATTAGAAGTAGGTCTCATTGAATTAGGGATGTCAGAGAATTCCGCCACAGATCTCGGTGAGGCCGAATGCCAGTGCATTCAGCCCCCCGAACTCCATGGCAGGACGACCTGCCACCCCCCCCCCCCGTGGATCCCCCCTGGGACAAGACTTACCTGGGGCAGATGTTCCAGGCGGCTGCGGCTCCGGCAGCGGCGGCGGCTCCGGCGGCGGCTGGTCTTCAAACCGTCTGCCACTGCCGCCATTTGCAGTCTTGTCACTGCGGATGGCTCTGGCCTGGGCCTGGCCGGCTGCTCCGTGGAGCTGCCATGGAGCACAGCCGGCCTTGGAGGATTCCGAGGGGGAGGAATGGATTGCCTCCCCCCCCGTCGAGGATTCTGGGGGAAGGGACAGAATGCCTCCCCCCCACACCATCAACATAATCTGCAGAAAGGTAAGTGACTTTCATACATCCCTACATTGAATTCAATGGGGCTTACTCCGAAGTATGTGTGTATAGGATTGCAGCCTTTCTGGACAAGAACTAGGGATGTCAGAGAATTTCTCCATGAATCTCGGGGAGGTCAAATGCCAGCACATTCGGCCCCCCAAAATTGGTGGAGAAATGGTCTGCCACCCCCCTGCCCACCCCTCCGGAACGGGACTTACGTTGCTCGAATGTCCTGGCGGCGGCAGCTCCGGCAGCGGTGCGGCGGTGGTGCGGCGGCGGTGCGGCGGCGGTGCGGCGGCGGTGCGGTGGCGATGCAGCGGCGGCCGGTCTTCCGACCGGCTGCCGACGCCACCACCATTTCCAAGTAAAACAAACAAACGTGAGAGGCTACATAAAGATTTACGTAGCCTATCACGGCTGACTGCAGGGACGCAAACAGCGGCGGTTACAGCCGTCGCCATTTGCGTCCCGGCAGGACAGAAGGGTTCACGGCCGGAGCGATGGGGCGCCTCCCCCCTGGCCAGAATTTTGGGGGGAGGGACGGAGCGCCTCCCCCCCACCGCGAAGCAAGCCTCGGGATCAGGTAAGGGCCTTTCGTCCATCCCTACCAAGCACAGAAGGTCCAGAGAAGCACTTCAGCTGTATTCATCATGTGCTGTGCAATCCAATGCCTGTTTACTTGGAAGTACATCCCACTGTGTTCAAAGAGGCTTATTCCCAAGGAAGTGCATTTAGGATTGCAGCCTAAGAGTAATACATCAGTCAGCCACTGGAATGACAGTTACTCTTCCATGATTTTTTTTTAACTCATATTTTGCGATTTTTGCATGTTGGAGGATATGCATTTCAAAATCTGTACATATGCAGTCAAAATAACTGCAATGGTAAGACATAGCCGCTGGGCTGTAGACTTTCCCAAACTGAAAAACTGTGGACATAGTAAGATCCTCTAGAACAGGAATGGGCAACTTCTGGCCCTCTAGATGGTTTGGCCTATGACTACCATCAGACCTACCCAGCATAGCCAATGGTGAGGGATGATGGGAGTTGTAGGCCACACATGTAGAGAGCTACAATTTGCCCATGTCTGGTCTAGGTGGGTAACATCTGAGGATAGTATAACAATGCAGGTTACTGTGATTTTACCACATAGATATTTTAGATACAGAAAATATTAGAAGCAGTTTAACTATCTTTGTAGAACTAATGACTTTCTAGTATGGCAGTGAACAGTGTACCATTTGATTTTCAGGTTAGAACTAGGAATTTCTGTGGGGCTGAAAAATATTTGGTCAGTGTAACTATTTAATTTTCCTTAAAAAAAAGTGTTTCACCTAGCTATTGTTTCTTATTCCTTCCTGCAATATCCCTGAATGTGATGGCTTCACAACAGTATGTAACCAATCAGATTTCCTTTGGCTGTATGGTGATATCACTGAGGGGAAGAAAAAGTATTTGAGAGTGAGGGAAAGTGAATGAGGGCAATGTACATGGTAAGTGGAACATTTTTCCAAGCAGATCATTGAATAGGGACCCTTTTTTTTCAATGTTGCTTAAAATGCTTTCAAAAACAACCAACTGCTCCTTGCAGACTACTTCATCTATTGTTATACTTCCTTACTTTCAAAGGCAGTAGGTATTCAAAATATAAAGGTTTGTTCCTGTTATCTTTTTATTTCCAACATATTTATGCCCTACTGAATTCCCCTAGGACATTCTTTTATATTAAAGAAAAGGTTTGACTAGCCTTAAGCCTTCCTGACAAATAAAATTGCATTACAGTTGATTCTTTAATAAGTATCTGAAATGCTACACAACCTGAGTACCCATACTGTCATTTCTGTAGTCCAACAGCAATAATGATTTGCTTACTGAACAACTACTTAATATGCCTTAAGTGAAGCTTAGCAGGCCTGCCTCATGGTTAATTTTTCATTTATTGATATTGCATCCTGCTTGTGACTTTGGAATGTAGCTGTCCTGAGACTGAAAACATGGAGGCCTCCACTTTATCTGACATCAACACATCATTTCTGTTCCTTTTTATTCAAAACAACAGTCTGCTAGATTCTAACATATTACTGCTTTGTGCTCGATGGACACAGTGATGTGTTATGCCCCCCGCCCAGGTTTTGCAAACTATTAGCAGCAATGCTGTTCATCTTCCCAATATTTCGAGTAGGGATGTCAGAGAATTTCTCCATGAATCCCGGGGAGGCCAAATGCCAGCGCATTCGGCCCCCCAAAATTGGTGGAGAAACGGTCTGCCCCCCCTGTCCCCCTCCGGGACGGGACTTACCTTGCTCGAATGTCCCTGGCGGTGGTGGCTCCGGAGGCGGCTCCGGCGGCGGCTCCGGTGGCGGCGGTGCGGCGGCGGCAGCAACGGCCAGTCTTTCGACCGGCTGACGCCACCGCCATTTCCAAGTAAAACAAAGAAACAAACAAACAAATGTGATAGGCTACATAAAGATTTACATAGCCTATCACGGCTAGATTTTTAAAAAACACCATGATAGGCTATGTAAATGTTTACGTAGCCTATCACGGCTGACTTAAAAAAAAAAAAGTGTACACAAATGGCGGTGCCCATGGGCGCCGCCATTTGTGTTCCTTATTTGGGCACGTGTAGTCTACGTAAACATTTATGTAGACTACGGCGAAAATAAGGGCAACGTTATTTTCGCCATAGTCTAAGTAAATGTTTATGTAGACTACACGTGCCCAAATAAGGAAGGCAAATGGCGGCGCCCATGGGCGCCGCCATTTGCATACACGCATTTTTTTTTTAAGTCAGCCGTGATAGGCTACATAAAGATTTATGTAGCCTATCATGGTTGACTTCAGGGACGCAAACGGCAGCGGCTACGGCCGCCGCCATTTGCGTCCTGGCAGGACAGAAGGGTTCGCAGTCGGAGGGACAGGGCGCCTCCCCCCCGGCCAGAATTTTGGCGAGGAGGGACGGGGCGCCTCCCTCCCGGCCAGAATTTTGGCGGGGAGGGACGGGGTGTCTCCCCCCCTGCCAGAATTTCAGGGGGAGGGATGGAGCGCCTCCCTCCCACCATGTAGCAAGCATTGGGATCAGGTAAGGGACTTTTGTCCATCCCTAATTTCGTGGGGGGGGATACAATAGAAAATTCTTAAAGGCATCACTTTTATAAAAAACAAAATGTTCATTTTTTTTTCTGGCTGCCAGCCACATGAAACCTTCCCTAACTTTCAGATTGTTTCTGAGTCGAGTGCTGGTTTTGACCCAATACCCTGTTTCCAGTGCAGCCCTGGCAGACCAAGGGCCAAATGACATGTTACCTTTGCTGTGTCATTCTGGCTGTTGTTCTGTAGTTGCATGTGTGGGTTATACAAATTGCCAGTTGAGACCCTGGTGTGAGGGTAGGTCTCCTCAGCACTTTGTCTCCTGCTGCAGACTGCAGTCCTATCAGTACCCTCCCCCGCAACTTAACACACATACCCCTAGTCTCTCTTGAAAGAAAGGCCGCTGAACAAAGAACATGACTAGGCAACAGACACCAAAAATACATCTCCGCACATTCTACAAAGGGTGTGTTGCAGCTATGGATGTCGGAGAATTCCTCCACGGACCCCAATGAGGCTGGATTCAAAATAATCCAGCATCTGGAGTCCGTGGCAGAAAGGATCCCTTACCTCCACCTCCCTGCAGAATCTTGCCCGGCCAATCCTCCCCGCCAGTGGGTACGGAGCAGCAATACAGTGTGCCTATCGCATGAAAAACCACAAATGCAAATGGCGTAGCAGATGCCATTTGCGGCAGTAAAGTCCTTAGTTTATGCTAACTGCAGCCATTTATGGCTGCATTTAGCTTAATCTAAGAGCTTTACAGCCACAAATGGCATAGTGGACACCATTTGCGTCCAGAGACAGTCCCCCTCAGCCAGCGATACAGCATGCCAATGGTGGCTATATCGCTGGCTCTCTGGAGCCAGAGGGCAGCTCCGCAGAATCTCCATGGAGCGGAGCCAGCCAGCGAGGATTCTGGGGAGAGGGATTTTCACCTCCCCCCTGTGGAACCCCCCTCCCCGGAACAAAAGGTAGAGGTTCCAGTTCCACCCATCCCTAGTTGCAGCTAGGGATGTCAGAGAAATGTGCAACAGAAGTAAACGAGCTTGGATTTCTATTAATCCAACCCATGGATTCCACAGCAGACTGGCTTTTCCAAAGTTTCACAGATCCTGTGGACTTGTCATAGAGAAATACGTATTTAAAAAAATAACTGCCAAAAATGTGCTTTCCCCCCATAGGCTAAAGCATGAAAATGTATAGTTAGGAGGGAGTTGTGCATTTCTGCAAGTGCAAATTTGTGCAAATGGGAATTTGTGCAAATTCAGGAAATTGGGGGGGGAAATCAGATTCCATCAGTGAGTGAACAACAAAATGAAAGTTACCTGACAATTCTCAAAATGCAGATGGAACAGGTTTTACAAAATCTGTATATCCCTATTTGCACTCTGCCCGGCTATATAGTGTTGGGAAGTGTGGACATACCAGTTTGTCACAAGCCCTGATCCAGATTGGGGGCCTGATGACTGCAAGCTGTATTGTCAAAAAGAAAAAAAAAAAGGATCCATTTGTTTCAACTGAAACTTTTGGGGAACAATTCAAATCACAGGTGCTGGGATCTTGATCCAGACTGGGACTATGGCGGGGGGGGGGCGGTGTTAAGACCCTATCCATCCCCCATGCTAGGGCAGATCAGGGCTGAGTCATGTGTGTGTGTGTGTGTGTGTGTGTGTGTGTAGACACATACACACAGATACAAACACGTAAAACCACTTTTCCCTCAAGGGAAGAACTATGCAGCAATGGCAATGTGCAGTTTGACTTCAAACTCTGTGCTTCAAGGGCATCACATACTACCAACTTGCCTGAATGTTCACCCAGATGATCCCAGGAAGATCAGCTGCTATTTAAAACAAACAAATAAACAGTATTTCACTTATTATCTAGTTTGGCCCCAGCAGTTTCATATGATCAGTTGTATAGATTTGCTTATAAGTGAAGGCTTTTTGATACTGAGAAGGAAGTACGGAAGAACTTCAAAAGATGGTTTTGACTAACCATGGGGCGGGGAGGGGGAATCTTGATGGTATCAGCTGCTTGTTAGAGGTCTTTAAGAGGAGACTGGATGGCCACTTTTCAGGGATGCTGACTGTACTAAAGGATGTCCAGCATTGATGTGGAATTGGACTGCATGACTTTTGAGCCTGAGGTCCCTTCCAACTGTATGATTCTATGAAATTTAATAAATAAAAAAAATGCCATTCATTTACCATTTTCCTTTCATTCCCCATTACGGTATCTGTATGTGTTTCCCCCTCTTCTTTAATAGAACCATGGGGGGGGGGGAGGAGAGACAGATTTAAGTTAGGACAATGACATGGAGCAAAGGGTTAGAAACCCATCCACCCCCAGCACTAAAGCCCAAATTGTCATATCCCTGCTGGAGGAGCAGCATGAGTTCCCAGGCATGGACGACACCAAGGAACCACCCATATCAGGAGACCCAGAGGAGGTTGGGCCCTCAGGGGGGATGACTGTGGGTCCATCCCTGCAGGAGGAGGGGAGTTCTGCTTCTGAGGCAGAGGCTGGATGACCACTGAGCCCCCAAGAGCATCATCATCTCAAGAAGCAAGCCAATAGGGCTCCTTTAAGAAGGAGTGCATGTTGCAAAGGATGACTCCTCAAGAAGAAAGGACTCCTCAAGAGAAATGCCCTCCTCGTGAGTGGAGTTTTGCCAGAGGGCCTGTAATGAACTGCAATTGAGGCCTGGGTGGGGCTCTGAGAGTCTCTGGCTACATAAATTTTCAATCAGAGCTAGCTGCTGGAATAGTGTCTTACTTTTAGTTCTAGAGAGTTGGTTCTTTCATTTTGTGACTGAATTGCTGCGCTACTGATCTCTGGAGTCTTGCTTGACTCTGCTTTTTGCTTTTTTTGGACTGTATTTCTGCTTGACTACTGTTCTGGGTTTCAGCCTTGGCTGCACCTCAGACCTCTCTTCTGGAAGCCACCTACTTGCCTGGTACTATTGTCTTTTGACCATTGTCTGTATCCTGATTACTCCTGCCTTAAACTGATCCTGTGCTGAACTGATATCTCTGTACTTGACTATTTGTTTGTCTAATAGATTTGCCTGTTGGATCTGGGTTGGAGAGAGCAATCCTATTGTTCCAGGAGAATGTCCCATGGACCATAGGATTGTTTGGAGTCTCCTCTCTGAGGTTGTTGATGCTGTTATGACCTATGAAGGAGGACTCCAGAATCTTAGAAGGGCATTCGCATTCCTCTACCTCAACTAGGCATAGATGAACAAACAATGCTCATGTTTGCCCAGATTCTCTCACGATCAGCTTGATATAAGTCTTTCCTTGTTTACCATGTTTGTTTGCAATCTTCATTCATTTTTTCATGAATGGGGAAAATGCCCGAAACAAATAAGAAGAATGCACAAAGTAACTGGTTTTTTTTCTAAAAGCATGTATTTTCCTCATGGACTGCAACGTAAACATGAGCATTTTTAAAGAATGCCCACTCTTACAAATGCATGATTTTTTAAAAAGTTCATTTCTTGAATATGAATGCATGTCTGAGGATTTGTGAACAATTTCAGAGACCACAGTCTTCTGCTCACAGCCATGTTCAAGGTGGTGAATGTAGCATGTTCGCAAGATTTGCAAGCATAAACAAACTTCTCATACACCCTTGACCTAAACTAACATTTCA
Source organism: Heloderma suspectum (assembly GCF_057233095.1). Classification (NCBI taxonomy): domain Eukaryota; kingdom Metazoa; phylum Chordata; class Lepidosauria; order Squamata; family Helodermatidae; genus Heloderma; species Heloderma suspectum. The sequence goes on along the minus strand of NC_139461.1, from coordinate 29,600,072 downwards.
AAAATTATGTATGCTGTGCTCCTGTGTCTTTTGTTTAATGTGCTAGTTTCTGGGCCAACAGCAGCATGTCCCCTGGCAGAATAAATCTGGGGCCTCATAGAGAAAAGATCCCCTTACCTCTAGAGCTACCTGAGCTCACTTACCTTCCCTCAGACATTCTTGTCCCAAAGGGACTTATTCTTCCCTGAATATGTGCAAGTACATTTCAAATGTGGATAGACCCAAGCAAGCATCATAACATATGGTTGCTTTTAGCAGAGAAAAACTGTGTAGGGAGAAGACCCACTCACAGATCTCCTGCATCGTATCTTTGGGCCCTACTGTACTTGAGCCAAAATAGCTTTGACAAATAAATGAGCATGCCCTTAACTATCAAGTCTCCTCAACTAAAATTTGTCCCTACTGATTAAACCTCTAAAAATGTAGAGGATTAATCTACCAGTTAAACATTCCAGTTCTGACCATTCTTTTAAATTATGTAATGCCAGGATCTCTTCTTGATCACCCCAGAGAGCAGGACACGGAATAATGGGCTCAAGTTACAGGAAGCCAGATTCCAGCTGAACATCAGGAAAAACCTCCTGACTGTTAGAGCAATACAACAATGGAACCAATCACCTAGGGAGGTGGTGGGCTCTCCCACACTGGAGGCGTTCAAGACGAGGCTGGACAGCCATCTGTCGGGGATGCTCTGACTTGGATTCTTGCATTGAGCAGGGGGTTGGACTTGATGGCCTTGTAGGCCCCGTCCAACCCTACTGTTCTATGATTCTATTGTTTTAAAGTCAAGTAACTCACATAATACATCTGTGAACAAATATTTTTCTCCTTCTAGATCTCATAGTTCCAAACTTGTTCACTAGCTTTGTGATGCCTTTTTCATAAACTACCAAGATGCAAGGAGAGAAATGAGGGAGTTCTGATTCTTCTTTCCCAATTTCTGTTGTGTGTGAAATGGGACTTGCAGATCTCACCCACAGAGATCTCTGCAAGCTCCAGATGGCCCCTGAAATTCTCATTAAATCACATCACAGGATTTTATAAACTGCAATTCATTTTTGTTGCTGTGGGAACAACTGGAAGTTGAGATAGTACACATCAGAAGGGAGAGTGAAATCAGAGTTGCTGTGGCAAAGCAGTTAAAAGCATGAGCTGCAACTCAGAATCGGTAGAAGAGGTCAGCATCAACATAACAGGTCAAAATCAACATATGGGCCAAAAATGGGCCAAATAACATATATGGGCCTACTGCCAACCCCAGAGGCTTTCTGGCTACACTGCTGCTCCTCTTTTCTGCAACTGTGTGTTCCTCTTTCCTTCCCAAGAGAACACGCAGTGAGAGGAATAGCAGCCCTCACTTTCCTTGCCCTTATCCTCTCCCTCTGGGCTGTCATATGGATTGGGTCCAGAGGAAGAGGGCAAGTGAATGGGCAGAATTGAGGAGGAGGTAGACCCACTCAAGGTGAGAGACCACTGTGGGGATCTTGCCCAAAGTTCCTGAAAACCTGGAGATGGCACTGCTCAGGAACTCCTTAGTTCAAATGAAATCTCAGCTTGGACAGGAACTCCCTGGCAAGTTGTAACTTCTCAGACTCATCTCTATATGGCAGAAGTAGGCAACATGCTTCTTGTAGGCCACATGTGCCCTCACCCACAGTGCAGCCCTCACCTCTGCCCCCACCATGCCCTGAATATATCTGTTGCTAGCAAAATCTGTCCATTTTAGTGCTCTGTAGCCACCTGAAAGCACTAAAAGGGTCAAATTTAGTGAGGTTTAAAAAAAGGAAATAAAATTCCTCTGTGTGGCCTGGGGAGGGAGTCTGCGAGCAGAAATGACCCCCAGACCACCCACTGTTGCCCACCCCTGCTTTATGGGCTAATAAGGCTAGCCTGCTTCCCATGATTGTTGTAAGGATGAATGAAAGCATTTCTGTAGCACTTTACATACATGATATGTGTACATTATTATAGGTAAGATTGAAAGCACTGTGCACCTCCCCTAGAGTGATACAAACCATAACATAGGGATGTTAGAGAATTCCACCACAGATCCCAGGGAGGCTGAATTCCAGTGAATTCGGCCCTCGGAATCCATGGCAGAACGGAGCAACTTGCCCCACCACCCCACGAAAGCCCAGCGAAATGGAGCCTACCTGGCTGTGGCTCCAGCGGCAGAGGTGGCTCCAGGGGCAGATGAAGAGGCGGTGGCAGCGACAGCAGTGGCTCTGGCTGCTGCCGGGCTACTGCGGCCACAAATGGCAGCTGTCGTAGCAGCCGCCATTTGCGTCCCTACGCCAGCCCGTGATAGGCTACGTATATATTTACGTAGCCTATCACGGGCCGGCATAGGGACACAAATGGCATCCCCTACACAGGATGCCATTTGCGTTCGCAGCAGCTGGAGGCCCCACTGAGGGTTGGCCCGGCCAGCAGCTCCGTAGCCTGGCAGGATTCCGGGGAGGCAGGAACGGATCACCTCCCCCCACCTGCGGAACCCGGTGAAGCCAGGTAAGCGGGGTTTTGTACACCCCTAATAGGGGGTTCTGGCTGCATGTTGTGATGGGCAAATCAGTCTATTTCCAGTCCATGTCAGTTTTGCATGTGCTCATTCACAAGTCTGTTGCATTCCACTTCTGTTCTGCATTCATTTGCTCATCATCACCGTTTCCATGAAGACTAGTATTCACATTACCCTTAAGATTGGTCTGGAAGCTTCAGCTAGTCCAGAATGCAGCAGCTTGCCTGTTGTCAGGGGCTTCCCCTTTTCATAGAATGTCTCATAGAACCATAGGGTTGGAAGGAGCCTACAAGACCATTGAGTCCAACCCCCTGCTCAGTGCAGGAAGGCTGATTCCCAGGCAGTCTCCCATCCAAGTATTAACCAGGGCTGACCTTGCTTAGTTTCTGAGATCAGACAAGATCAGGCACATCCAGCCCTTTCAGGATGTAACACTTTGCTGAGGGAATTCCACTTGCTACCTTCTAGCTGCTGGGCCTGGTTTAAGGTTTTGTTATTGGCGTGTAAGCCGAAAATTACTTGGGACCAGGTTTCTTGAGAGCAGTGATAGCCGCACTCACTCTCCCCATGTTGTTCGCCAGCCGGATGCCCCTGCTTACCATGCACAGCATCTTGTTATTCTCCCGAGCCAGCATTCTGTGGAAAATGGCAGCTCAGTGGAAAATGGCAGCCTGTTCCATCAAGGCTGATTTTACATAAATGGCAGCCATAAAGTGGCCCATTTATGCAATATTACAGGTGTAATAGACTATGCCTGTAGCGTTGCATAAATGGGCCTCTTTACGGCCATCATGCTTTCCTGACTCAGTGTGCACTCAGTTGGATGGGGGGGGTCCACAGACTGGTATCCAGGGGGCCAAGCAAGTGCAAACCCACTGAGCTCAAGCCTCCAAGAAGATGCTTGTGACATCCCTACTTGAGAGTATGGCTTCCCCTTTATCAGCCTGCCTGTTCACTGAGGTCATCAGATGAAGCATCCTTAGAAACATCGCCATAGCCCACCAGTATTGGAGATCCACCAGCAGCAGAACCACTGCTTCAGAACACATAACTGAGCCAAAAAGGACCCCACTACCTTCTGTCCCCAGGCATACCTACAGGCAGGGGGTTGAGTTCTGTTATGCTCCTCACAACCATTCTGGAGAACAAGATACAAAGAGGAAGAAGGAAGCCCCCATAGTTTTGGGAGGGGGGGGCTACAAGGAGGTATCCTGGGATGAGGCTTCAAGACCTTAACAGGGAAGAAAAGAATACATCTATAGTGTACCTTCACTATAAGAGTGTGTATTGCGCCCTGAACTAGGGATGTACACAAATTTTGTTTCAGTTTGCAAATCACTCAAAAATGCCCAGTTCACAACACCAAACACAACTGGGAGTGCATGCTCTCCAAAAGTGTTCATAAATTCATGAACTTGCAGTTATGTTTAAAGAAATGTGTGTTGTAAAGGCTGTACTTTTAAAAATTTGTATTTTCAGTCAATAGAGGAAAGGTGTGCACTTTTGAAAAATGTAAACAAATGCATACTTTTTCTGTTCAAAAAGTGAATTTTCCCATTCCAACAAATAATAATAAAAAACCCAGGTCTCAAGCAAGACTAGGTGTGAGCTTTGAAAATGAAGTTTGGGAAATTTTGGCAAGCTCAAGCATCCCAGGTTCTCCCATCCCTACATTAAACCCAGGAGTAGAAGCCAGGAATGTTCCTGCTTGGGACACATGCTTGGTGTATTTTAAACATAGCATTTATATGAAACAAGAACTCCATCTTCTGGTAGTTAAAAGAAATCTCCGACAATGCACCTTCATGCTGTCCAATTAACACAAATGCTCTTCGAATGTAACTCCAGATGAGTTGCCCTTCCTTCCTTCCTTCCTTCCTTCCTTCCTTCCTTCCTAGTCAATTACCTTTTAGGCACAGCTCTCCACAGACCTCAGAATTTTGCTTGTTCTGAGCCATTGCTATTCATAACATGTTTCACTGTGCATTCAGAGTTAATGTGAGTCTCAAAAATGTATTAGAAACACTCACAGCTGAATGAATAAAATGACTTGCCAGCATGGCTGTCGTACATGTCCTTCTTCAATACTGCAACTCAAATATATATCTATATATATTTTAAAAATAGATTGAGGGTCTTCTGTTGTTTTAGTACGAGTAGTATTGTCTTTTCTACATCACTACTCTATTTAAGATTATTTTATTTGCTGAAGAAAGTGGCAGTATTTCACTTGGATTCCTGCTCCCCTTGGTTAACTGCTTTAAGCTCTGCGATCTAAGAACATAAGAAGAGGCATGCTGGACCAGACAAGGGTCCATCTAGTCCAGCATTCTGTTGACACAGTGGCCAACCACCTGTCAAGCAGGAAACCACAAGTAGGACATGAGTGAAACAGCACTCTACTGCCCATGTTTCCCAGTAACTGGTGTACATGGGTATACTACCTCTAGTACTGGAGGTAGCATATAGCCATCAAAACTAGTAGCCATTGATAGACTTCTCAGCCAGGAATTTGTCTAACCCCTTTTAAAGCCATCCAAATTGGTGGCCAGCACTACATCCCATAGAAGGGAATTCCATACTTTACTATGTGCAGTGTTAAGAAGTCCTTCCTTTTATCTGTCCTCAATCTCCCACCAATCAGCTTCACGGGATGACTCTTGGTCTAATATTATGAGAGAGGGAGAAAAAAGTTTCCCTCTCCACACCATGCATGATTTTGTTAGGGATGTACGAAAATTCCGCCACAGATCTCGGGGAGGCCGAATGCCAGCGCATTCGGCCCCCCGAAATTGGTGACGGTACGGCCTGCCCCCCGCCCCCCCCAGGACAAGACTTACCTTGGGCGGATCTTCCGGGCGGCGGCGGCTCCGGCAGCGGTGTGGCGGCGGTGGCTGCAGTGGCCGGTCTTCTGACCAGCTGCCGCCACCGCCATTTCCAGATAAAAAAAAAAAAACGTGATAGGCTACGTAAATGTTTACGTAGCATATCACGGCTGACTTAAAAAAAAAAAAGCGCGTTCCTTATATCATGGCCAGCCGCCATTTGCGTTCCTTATTTTGGCACATCTTAGTCTACATAAACATTTACGTAGACTAAGATGGCAAAAATAAGTGGAACGCAAATAGCGTTGTTGTTGTTTTTTTAAGTCAGCTGTGATAGGCTATGTAAACATTTACGTAGCCTATCACAGCTGACTGCAGGGATGCAAATGGTGACGGCGGCGGCTATGGCAAACGGCGGCATTTGTGTCCCTGCTAGCCAGCGGCCGGATGTCCGGCTGCTGGCGGAGCCGGCCAGCAGCTCCGCAGAATCCCTGTGGAGCACAGCCGGCCGGCCAGGATTCCGGGGGGGGAGGAACGGAGCGCCTCCCCCCCCCGGGGAGGATTCCGGGGGGAGGGATGGAACACCTCCCCCCCAACCATAAACAGAATCCGCGAAAGGTAAGTGCCTTTCGTACATCCCTAGATTTTGTACACCTCTATCTAGGGATGTACGAAAGTCACTTACCTTTCCGAGGATTATGTTGATGGTGGGGGTGAGCGTTTCGTCCCTCCCCCCGGAATCCTCAATGGGGGGGAGGCGATCCGTTCCTCCCCCCCGGAATCCCCCACAGCCGGCTGTGCTCTGCGGCAGCTCCGCGGAGAAGCCGGCCAGACCCAGCCCAGCCCAGAGCCGTCCGCAACCGGATTTCCGGCCGCAGAGGGCTCGGGGGGGGGGGAACCGTGTATGCAAATGGCGGTGGCTACGGCCGCTGCCCTTTGCATTCCTTATTTTTGGGCATCTGAATCTATGTGAATATTTATGTAGACTATGACGGCGAAAATAAAGGGGAACGCAAATAGCGTAGCGGGCGCTACTTGCGTCCCTTTTTGATTCACCGTTTTAGCCTACGTTAGGGATGGCGGAGAATTTCTCCCCGAAACTTTGGGGGGCCGAGTGCCAACGTGTTCGGCCCCCCGAACAAGTTTCGGGGAGAAATCCTCCGCACCCCCCCGCCCCCCGCACCCCCCCCCCGGGACGGGACTTAACTTTTGCGAATGTCCCTCCCGGTGGCTGGTCCGGCCGGCAGTTCGGCGGGTTTTCGAGCGAGGCGGGAGCGGCAGCCGGTCTTTCGACCGGCTGCCGCTGCTGCCATTGTAATGAAAGAAAAAAAAAAAACTTCCCTGATAGGCTACGTGATGATTCACGTAGCCTATCACGGCTAGCTCTGCAAAGTCAGCCGTGATAGGCTACATGAATCGTCACGTAGCCTATCAGGGGAAGTTGTTTTTTGTTTTTTTTTACTTTCGCGTTCGCGGCCGGGTGAGGCGAGGCGCCTCCTCCCTGGCCTGAATTTCGGCCGGGCGAGGCAGTAAGCCTCCCCCCCCGGCCTGAACTTCGCAGGGGGAGCAGCGAAGTTCTCCCCCCCACCGCGAACGGCCTTCGACGACAGGTAAGTGACTTTCGTCCATCCCTAGCCTACGTAAATCTTTACGTAGGCTAAAACGGCAAATCAAAAAGGGATGCAAATAACGCCCGCTATGCTATTTGCATTCCCCTTTATTTTCGCCATCATAGTCTACGTAAATATTTACTTAGACTAAGCCGGCCAAAAATAAGGAACGCAGATGGCGGCGGCTGTAGCCGCCACCATTTGGGTACACGGTTCTTTTTAACCCAGCCATGATAGGCTATGTAAATCTTTACGTAGCCTATCACGTCGTTGTTGTTTTTTTTTACAAGACAAATGGTGGCAGAGGCACCTGGTCGGAAGACCAGCCGCCGCCGCCCAGAAGGTCGGCCCCAGGTAAGTCTCATCCCGGGGGGGATCCGTGGGGGGGCAGGCCGTTCCGCCACAGATTTCGGGGGACCGAATGCCCTGGCATTCGGCCTCAGTGAGATCCGTGGAGGAATTCTCTGACATCCCTACCTCTATCATATCTCCCCTTACCATCCTTTTTTTCCAAGCTAAACAAGCCCAGCTGTTGTAACCTTCCCTCATAGGGGAGATGCTCTAGCCCTTTAATCATTTTAGTTGCCCTTCTCTGCACTTTTTCCAGCTCTACAATATCTTTTTTTTTTTAGGTGCAGTGACCAGAATTGGGCACAGTATTCCAAGTGTGGTCACACCATAGATTTGTATAGGGGCAGTATGATATTCGCAGTTTTATTCTCAATTCCTTTTCTAATTATGTCTAACATGGAATTTGCCTTTTTTACAGCAGCCGCACACTGGGTTGACATTTTCATCTAACTGTCCACCACAACCCCAAGATCTCTTTCTTGGTTGGTCACCACTAGCTCAGATCCCATCAGGTTATACTTGAAGTTGTGGGGGGGGGGTTGCCCCAGTGTGCATCACTTTACACATGCTTACACTGAGCCACATTTTCCATTTGACTGCCCATTCTCCCTGTTTGGAGAGATCCTTTTGGAGCTCCTCACAATCCCTTTTTCGTTTTAACCACCCTAAATTGTTTGGTGTCATCAGCAAACTTGGCTACTTCACTGCTCACTCCTATCTACTTCTGAATATTCCAATAATAATCTTCCTCCTATAGAATAAAAACTGTGATATGTATCAAGAAAGAACACAAACATACACACACGTACGTGTGTGCTGTTGGGATGTTTGTTGGAATGTGTGTGATGGAATTGTACTTCCTGCCTTTCTACCCCCCATGCATGTTCAGCATTACAAGCCTACTTGCATTTAGGGATGGCATGGGCACTGGTTGGGGCTTGAAGCCCACTGAGAAATTGCCATCTTGACCATGGCCATCTTGGGTTGGCCCATGCAGAGCCAGGAAAACACCTGAGGGTCCATTTCTTCCCCGAGTGCCATTTTCCACTCAAATGCCTGCTCCTTCTTTTCTGTAACTATACCATATACACAAAAAGGGGCCATTTAGTCCTGTATTGTTGTGAACATGGCCCCTTTAAGGCCCCCATTTGAGCAGCCATTTGAATAGAAAATGGCAGCTCGTTCTTTTCCGTAACTATCCCGTATATGCAAATGGAGGCCTTCAAGGGGGCATGTCTGCAACTATACAGGTGTCTATGCCTGTAATGTTGCTGACATGGCCCCTTGAGAGTTCCCCATCCTGCTGCCTGCTGTTGAACAGCCACACCTTCCTCTGCTGGCGCCCAGAAGAGAGAGGTGCAGTTGGTTGGCAGCAGCGGCAGCAGGATGGAAACTGAGAGAGAAGTGTCATGGCACTTCCCTTTCAGCTCCCCTCCTGCCTCCACCACCACAACGAGCCACCATGGCTTCCTCCTCCCAGGCTAGGGATGGATGAACTCACCCACTGCCGCCTTGCCCTCCACGCGACGGGTGCTTGCAGACCTCTGGGCAGCTCACCCCCCGGCACGAGCAGGGGCAGGCAGCTAGCGGGAGTCTGATGAGTGGAGGGTGAGGCAGCAGTGGGTGAGTTTGTCCATCACTTGCATTTTTTCCCCACCAAATGTGTATAGGGAGGAAGACTAATGATGCTGCCAGTTTTTATAATTAGTTGTTTCATTGGTCAAAACTCATTCGTTCATAATGCTCATCTTTGTAGGATTATGAATTTGCTATTAAATTTGGAATTGATTACAAGCTTCAGAGCATATACAGTAAAGTAGCACACAGATTTTACACACACACACACACACACACACACTTGCAGTCCTCCTACCTCCTACCACCTAGACACTAAAAACACCTTACTTGAAGCAGTCTTATTAGCTGCTTCCCTCCTTGTCGCCACCACCTCAGCTCTGGCTCAGAGGAGGAGGAGGAGGAGGAGGAGAACAACTCTGCAGGCCATCTTCATACCAGGAATCAACAATGGCAAGTAAACGTCACATGACATCATCACACAGGCAGCCAGCCACATGAAAACAACTGATCAGAAATGGCACATGCACGTGATGTCATGCCACACTGCACGATCCAAACTACAGCTCCCATGGTGTGCCTTAATATTGCACATGTGAAAAAATGCATATACACGGAATGAGATTTCGTATTAAAGGAGAACTTGCATCCAAGCTGGCATGGACAAATTCATTACTTCCAAGTAAATAACGAATATGTTCAGGGAAGGTTTGCCTAACACTAACCAGGACCAGCAGGCATGAGTGTGTGCAATCCTATAGCCCATTCTATGTGCATTCAAACCAATGTCTGAATAGTGCCGTACACATGTCCAGGCAGTGGTGAAGCAGTTGTTTATGCATGTTCATATTCAAATTCAATTATTCAATATTCAAAAGGTAAATAAAAATTTAAAAATAAAAATTCTAAAAATAATTTTAGAAAGATAGATGAATAGAATTCAAAGGCGTCCCATGTCCTCCTTAGCACCCAGTTGCCAGGGCTGCTCAGCACCTCTGTGACTTCACAGCAACTAAGCCAATGGCAGCTAAATAGGCTATGCCACCTGTCCTTGCCAAGCTCAGCTGTGACCACAGAGTTCGTCAGTTTATACCAAGGCAGCAGGAGAAATCAAAGGTCAAGGAGAAGACTGTATGAATAAAACAGGGAAGTGATGCTAGAATATCAAGGAAGGTTCAGTTTGACACAGCCAGGCCTGGTCGCACCAAATATCACCCTTAGACAGCTGCTAAGATCCCAGTGGCCCAGCAGGGTCCATTATCAATGCCTTCCCTGGGACCACCTTTTAAAAAAATGTTATAATGCTCAGTGACAAGCTGCCTGTCATTTCATTTCCCACAATCTCCCCAAGTGTCTCTGTATTGGGGTATTGTGTGAAATTAACATGGATAGCTGCCCAGTGTCTATCAGAGGAATGCCACGCTCCCTGAGGGCTCACTAAAGGGCACTATGTCAAGGGAAGTTTCAAAGCCGAAGCTGGACCAGGCCATACCCTTGCATTTTTATCAGTGGATGGTGGTTGCTCTGATTTCGATGGGGCTGTGAATCCATTTTGGGTTTAAGTCAAAACCAGGCAGAGCTCTGAAGGAGCTGTCAAAGCTGCTGATCCCTATCCCCAAAATGGATTCATAGCCCCACAAAAATCTGAGCCACCAGCCTCCACTGCATTTCATGGAGGGAAAGGTGGGATAGAAATGATTTTTTTAAAAAAAAATTAAAATAAATACATATTTATCAACTATCACCGCAGAACTTTCTCAGAACTTGCTGCAGCCCAAGCCACTTAATCAAAGGCAGTGAAGATATATATTGGGCCTCTTCAAGGGACTGTGAATCTTGACTTATATTATTGGTTATAAGGGTGTAGAGAAGGAGTGGGCAACACACAGCTCACAGGCTGCATCATAGGGATGGGCAAACTCACCCAGGTCTGCCTCGCACACAGCTTGTTGACGGACCCTGTTCACCTTGCCATGCCACGCAAGCTGCCAGCCAGTCTGCGAGGCCCAGCGAGCACCCACCCACTCCCTTGCTAAGCCACCGTTGTGCACAAAATGACGGCTCATTCTTCTTACGTAAAAGGGCTTTTTCCATAAATGGTGGCTGTAAAGGAGGCATTTATGCAAAATTAGAGGCGTAAATGGTCATTCGCACTTGTCATTTTGCATAAATGACCTCTTTACGGCCGCTATTTCCATAAAAAGCCCTTTGCGTAAAAAGAATAAGCCACCATTTTGTGCAAAATGGTGGCTTGGCAAGGGACCAGGGACTGCCGCACTTGCCTGACTGACTCAGCACATGCCCCCCAACCCCAAAGCAAAAAACACCCACTTTCATGCCAAAAGGGGCATTTCTTCCTTTCCACACGATGCTGATCACAACACATGGCATTGTGTAAACTCAAATCCCCTGTTTTTATAACCCAGCCATAACCATATAATGCATCATTTATTTAAGAAATCCAAATTCATCACTTTTATTTATTTATTTTTGCTGCTGGGAACCCGAATAATTAATAGGCAGAAGGGAGAAGTACAGCACTCTGAACAGAAGGTCCCTGCTCATTTGCTATCAGCATACAGCACTTCTAAGAATATCTATCTCAGATAATGGAGATCATTAATATACAAAGTGGGGGAAAATAAACCATTCAAGGAGCTGTGACTAATCACAGATAAGTCATCCTGGATTACCATCTCAAACACTGCATGTTGAAATTTCATGTAGTCTAATTTCTTTTGTGATTAGAATCTCCAGTGTTTCCTCCTTCACTTGCTGTCTAATTCTAAGGGCCAAATTAGATGTGACAGCAACAGATCTCTAAACTGGAATCAGTTCCAGTCAGGAATAAAGGAGGTGCAGGGTAGAATTTCAGAGCCAAAGGAATAAGCAGGCGAGGGGAGCTGAACTATTTTTATGCCCACTACTTACTTTCCTGTAGCTTTACAACCATTCCCCCCCCCTCCAAATCAATATCACTTCCTATATGGGGGTTCAACTAAATGGGACCTCACCTGGCTAAGAGGAGTAATGTCTGGGGGCACAGGAGGTAGGGATGTGCGAATCCACCCCGTCTAGGTTCTCCGGGTGCCTGCCCAGACCCTGCCCCAGCTTGCCAGTCCCTGGACCACCGTCAAGCCCCTCCCATGCACAATGAGCAGCCCACACTCACCCTGGTGGGCTCATCGAGCTCCCCAGTCACCATTTTTTGAAAAAGAAAGTGGCGATAGCAAAAATGCCCACTGTTGCGAATGTGCGTATTTGGGTGTGCACAAAAATGTGCATTTTCGAAAAGAGCATTTTCACACATACGCATATATGGGCATTTTTGCGATCGCCATTTTATTTTTCAAAAAAATGGTGACTGTGGAGCTCGACAAGGCCACTGGGGTGAGTGCAGGCTGCTCACCGAGCACGGGCAGGGATGCACGGGCTCAGCGAGCGGGGTGCAGGCAGGAGGGGTTCTGCTGGATTCCTAGATGGAATCGGGCACCCTCAACATCCCTAACAGGAGGAATGTTGAACCTCTTTCATCTCAAGGGACAAATTCAATTTCAGAGAAGCTCTCAGGGGCCACATTCCAGTGGTGGGAGGGACCGGTGGGAAAATGAGGTGGGGACAAAGGCAAAGGGAGGCAGGATCAAAACATCCCAAGTACCACCATATTTTAACGTTCAGCTCTTACTGGCAGTAACTAAAACTCAGGAGAGACATTTCAACTTTTTAGAATGGGGTGGGGGGAAACCATGCAAAGGCCAGGAAACTACCAAGCAATCAGCAGTCAGGGAAAGGTGGTGGCTACTTGGTATTCCAGGCAGGCTGAAGTTAAACCACATGTAGTGGGAGGGTTTAAAAACCTATTATTTCTATTTCTTTATTACATGTATATCCCACCTTTCTTCCACTGCAGAACTTAAGGTTCCAACCTAGAATTCCCAAGTGGTCTACCCTCCAAAGATGGACCAGACCCGGGCCTGCTTAGCTTCAGTAAGGTGACTGCCTCATGTGCCTGTAGACCACGCCCTGGAACCATGTATGACTGGGGAACAAGTACACCACTAATGCATCTAGTGGTCCTAATAGGTAGACTGATTGTTTTAAAATTCTTTTTTATTGTTACTTACAGAATACACAGTGATTTCATAATACTCGATATGTAATAACACTAAATACTGCTCACGATGATCACATTTTAGCATCAAAGTTCATCACAAAATAAAAGCAGCCTGAAGAATTTAAACACAGTCCGTTTTTATAGCAAAGCTGACATTAAATCACCCCCAGAAAAGAAAGTTTTTTTTTAATTATTTCTGAGCTTTTTCATTCCAGTAAATAATAAAGGACTCCACATTTCTATAAATTGATCCTCCATTAATCTCCCTTCTCTAACTCTTATCATATTAGTCAGTTCAACCATAGTAGCTGTATCTCAGACCCTGAGACACCAATCATTAATTGAAAGTGGGTTAACCTTCCAACTCAACTGATTGCCATTCAGGCAGCTGCTAAGAGGTGAATCACCTTTCAATATCCGCACAAGCAATGATGCCCTCAAGATATCCACAAAGAACTGCTAATGAGTCCTTTGGAAGGGCATATGCCAAAATGAAACGGATCTTGTTCAACACTGAGGAACAACATCTCACAATCACTGGACACATCCCAAAGATATCCAGAATGTGTGCTCTCTCCAAGCCACACATCCAGCATTCATCCATAGCCTGGTAATAGATCGTATTTAGGGTGCAATCTTATGGTGATGCTCACAAGCATTCTAAGTCAGAGGCTTATGGGCATCTTATGCAGAGCCCTGCATTTTCTCTAGATGGGTTCTTTGCCCTTCTAACCGGGCCTCTGTGGAGCAGCAGGAGGGAAGTAGGTTGGGGAGGCCTGGGGATACATTATATCCCAGCTTCCCCAGTACCCTTCACTCCCCACCTACCAGCACGCCCTCTTTACCCCTTCTCTGAGGTTGTCTTTGCAACCTCAGAGAGCGAGTCACTGTAATTCTGTCCTCACTGGCTGTGAAGGAGAGGGGAAGGGGCAGGAGCATGGATTCCTGGATCCATGGTCAGAACACTGTCTCTGACCTCCGATCCAGCAATCTGAATTATCCTATCCCCTGCCCCCGATTCCGCCTACAGGCCATAGGATTGCTTCCTTAGTATAGTTGGTGTTAAGTACCATCTAAACATAAGCTTGTAAATCTTTCCTTGATGTACATCCATAGTGTGCTTTTTGAGGTTGGTCTTCCAAATCCACTCCCATGTCTTCAGTATTTCTTCCTAAGGCCTTTCCCATTTGGCCTGATGAGTTTTTCCTTACATCTTGTTTAGCCAGTATTCTATAGATTTGACTTACTGTCCGCCTGCATAAATGACCTGTAATCATCATTTCAAATTCAGAACAGTCCCTCAAGGAACCATATTTAGCTATTAAATTCATTAAATGTATGTGTCTTACTTGTAAGTATTGGAAAAGTGAGATATGAGTTTTCCCTGTTTGTTCCTCATAACTCTTGAATAGCCCATTTCTGAGCAATTTCCTGATCTCAATTAAATCATTTTCTTCCCAGGTATTCATATCAGCAAGAATATTTGTATTTATTATCTGTTCATTGTAATATATTGGTGTTAATGGTGAAAAACCAGGACTTGGCTTACTTTTACTGAGTTTGCTTTTAAACATTTGCCATATTTTAAACAGATTCCTAGTTCAGGGGTTTCCTCTAATCATATCCAAATCCTTTTCGCTGCAAAACCAAATAGTATCATTAATGTATGTTGCTAATTTATGCTGCTCTGTCTTTGTTCCCTTATCCACTGTGAACTATGATTTTAATACTGTCAACATAGATGCTGTATAATACCACCTAATAGAGGGAAATGCTATGCCCCCTAAATTATATGGTTGATACAGTAACCTGGCAGTTACTCTAGCTTTTTCCCCTGCCCACAAGAGATTTACTATTAATTTTTGCCATTAAGCAAGCAATGTATTCACCTGTAATGGAATATTCAAAAACAGGAAAAATAATCATGGTAGATAATTCACATTAATAATAGATATACGCCCAGCCCAGGGTATTCGCCAATGTTTCCAACTTTCAAAATCTTTATAGACTTCTTCCCAAAATTTATTATGATTAAAGGGGACAAGATTTTCTAAATTTGGGGTTATATTCTCAGATATTTAATTGCAGAGTCTCTCCATGGGATTAAGAACGTTCTAGTAATCAGCTCTTTCTCCCTTTTTTCCAGATTAAAACCCACCCATTCTGACTTATTTATATTTTTATATCCTGAAATGTTACCAAATGTTTCTAACACATCTAGCATTTTCCTGAATGACTCAGCTGGTCTTTGTAAGACCAATGCTATAGTGTCTATGTAAAGATTAACTTTACACTCATCTTGCCCAGATTTTACCCCTCCCAGTCTTCTCCTGCTCATATAAATTCTGCTAGGTAGATTGAAATTCCCACATAAATTCTTCAGGATAAGGCTCTGGATTATTTATTTCTATACCATGCTTTCCACATTGTTCAGGAGACTGTATTTTTTTTTTTCATAGAAAAAGTTAAAAAATTGTACTAATCCCACAGTAATTTATACATCCCGGAGAATAGATGTTAAAAGCTCTATATCTAATGGGAATACACCCCACTGAAATCACTGATGTACTTCTCAGTGAACATGCCTAGGATTGCACAGTTAGATCATCAAAACTGAAATGCTTCCAAGGACCACGCATGAACAATAATGCCTGATCCCCTCCCTCCCTCCCTCCCTCTCTTTCTTTCTTTCTTTCTTTCTTTCTTCCTGAGTGATTTGAACATATATATTAGGGCTGTGCAGCCCCCCCCGACCCACTCCAGACATCCAAAGTGCCCCCCTGCCCAGCAGTGCAAGCCCCGTGCCCGCACCCACCCCTGACCCAGCTGCGTGACTCGTGAACCTCCTGCTTCTCCTTATCTGGACCATGGGGAGTGCCCACAGCCACCACCACCTTGGAGGGAGTCACCATTTTCTTATAAAATGGCGACATTCTTCTTGTGGTAAGTAAATGGTACATAGATTGCAGGTGTCAAGGAGCCATCTATGCAACATTACAGGCACAAATGGCCCATTTACGCCTGTAATACTGCATAGATGGCCCCTTTAGGGCCACAACCTATGCACCATTTACTTACCAGAAGAAGAAGAGTCACCATGGCGACTCCCTCCAAAATGGTGATGGCTGTGGGAGCTCCCCACGGGTCTAGGTAAAGAGCAGGGGGCTCATGCATCTCAGAGGGCAGCTGCCTGCATCAGGCCGAAGTGGCCCAAAATGCTTCAGGAGCAGTCCAACTCACTTTGGGCCACTCCTAACCCACTTTGGAACTGGACCACTTTGGCCCGAATCACCCTGATCTGCTTCGGGATTTGGGCTGAAGCAGTGCACAGCCCTAAGATAGATGGTAGGTAGATATGAATATTGTCAGGAACTCTGTTTTCTTTCTGTACTCTGAGACTTTTTCCTTTGGTCAGGCTGAAAGAGCATGAAGTGATGCAACCACCTGTGGGTCCGTCATCTCAAGATGGCCCTGGCAGCCCTGGCCTTCAAGGCCCAAGTAAGCCTCAGTTAATTGGGCTGAATGATCTCAGCTGTGTTCTGGTGGGAACTTCCCCCATCTCAGCACATCCTTCACAGGGTTTTGGGGACACTGCTGGAGTCAGCCTGTGTGATTGGCTATTGGAGATCTTCCCAGAATTGCCAAGGGCCTGAAGATAAAAAGGGGAGGCTGGAAGTTTCCCAGTCATCTCCACCTACCTGTGCCAACTTGCATTTGGGTTTGTGAGCTCTTGGATCCTGGATTGGGTCCTGCCCTATTGAGAGACCCATGCTTAGGTAACATACAGGATAGGTTTAGGTATTGCTTTGTTATTTTTGCCTGGAATATTGTTCCAAAGGTTCTCTTTGATTCTTATCATAGAATAGTATCATAGAATAGTAGGGTTGGAAGAGGCCTACAAGGCCATCGAGTCCCAAAGATACCTCTTGTATCTTTTTTATCCCCTTTCCTTTCCCCTATATAAATAAATTTCTTCTCTACCTCTAGAGTTGTGTATGCTTTCTTCCAGGCAAACTCCAGTACTAAAGTCAGAGCCTTCTGCTTGGCTAATTGCTACTATTTAAAGTTTCAGGCTTAGAGCTTGAAATATAGGGTGCCAGCTTGAACCCTTATTTACAAGCCCAGATGTGTCCTGAAAGATTTGAGAATCCCCTGGCTGAGGTGGACGTACAGGGGTGGTTGCAGTCTACTAGGTTTATCCCTGCCTACGCTGCAGGGAGTTTGGGCAATACCCTTTCTCCCTTCACTAATATAAAAAAGTAAAAAATGCAATGGGTTGGATACAGTTCTGCCACCAGTGGAACCAACCTTTCTTCGATGGAAGGACTTCTTCCCTTTTAGGAAGAGGACATTCTGCTCTAATCCAGAAAGTTTATAGATTCAAATTGTACAAAAAAATAGACACAGAAAGATCCCAAATAAAGAACTATAACATAGAAACAGATTTATAAATGAAAGATTACTCACCTGACATTGCTGTCCCCCCACATACCAAAAAACCATCCTACCTGCCTCCAAAACATACTCTACCCTTTCTTTCCCTTAGCTTTAACTGGTAGTAGCCATGGCACAGGCAAGGTGAGAGGAGGGAGGATTTTTCTCTTCCCTCCTTCCTTTCCATTGCTCTAACATTCTCATCAGTGTGTCAGAGAGGAGAGAATTCATGCCTCTGATAAGGGGAGGGGCCTTAGCTCAGCATCAGAGCACCTGCTGCTTTGCATGCAGAAGGTTCTAGGTTCGATTCCCAGCATCTGCAGGTAGGGCAGGAAAAACTCCTGCTTGAAACCCTGGATAGCCGCTACCAGTCAGTGTCGACAATACTGAGCTAGATGGACCAATGGTCTAACTTGGTATAAGGCAGCTTCCTATGTTCCTATAAGCTCAATGGCCATGCTGGTTGTGGATGATGGGAATTATAGTCCTTTCCCACCTTTGAATAGAAGTAAGGAAAGTGTGTTTTGAGGTGGGGACTGGCAAGGATTGGTTTGGGAGATGAGCAAGCGGGAGCAAGGAGGAACTGAGGAATTCTCCTCCAGCTGTGCTTTGATCCAAGCCGACGAAGAATTCAAGGGCTTTAAAAGTTCACCTCCCATTCAAGATGGACTTTTACCAATCCCCAAATTCCATTTCTAAGCCTGGCTCAGGAGAACTATACTGGCTCCTACATGTTTGAAAATCATTCTTGTATCAGGGGAATGGGCTGTAAGATGCCAAACTAGTCTCGCTTAACAAGAAAAAGGATTTCTCGCTTAGCAAGAAAAAGGATGCACAGATTTATCAGCAAAAACCACCAGAATAAATATAAAGGACTCTAACAACTGTCTGAAAAAAATATTTTATTACTTAGGCAATGGTTTTAATATAATACTGTCGTCAGACAATTGCTGTCTTCAGATTACAAACACTTTTGAATAATGGCAAAGCTGTATGAAACATAAATTGCCCCTCAAAAGAATGGAGATATTCACTCTTTCACATTTTATTAAATTAATAGTTTTGGAAATAACCCAAGGAAGACAATTTCCTCTCCATTCCTGAAGGTGAAAAGGGTATGTTCAGTGAAAATTGCTTTGAATCCAGCTTTCATTTCTTGGTTTCGAAAATTGTTTTACAGGCTTCGCAGCACCTTGACGCTTATATTGCTGAAATATATGTAAGGTGGGATGGGAAAATGCTGGTGAGCAGTAGAGACAAAGAAATAATACAAAGAAAAGTATTATTTAAAGAGTTTTCAAATGCTGGCATGGCATTTATCTGAACTGACAATGAATGCTATAAAATTGTGCATATACTCAGATATCCTACAGAATCTTCCTACAGTAAGAAAATAGAAACAGTGTAGGTACTTGCAGCAGGAATTGCACTTCAGAGTGAAAATCAACATGGGCTGAATCTACACATAGCAATTATACCGCTATCATACCATTATCATAACTTTTGGTACACATGACACTAATGGGCACCAACAGTTACGATAATGGTATGATAACAGTATAACTGCTATGTGTAGATTCAGTCATGGTTGGTGACTCAAGAATCGCTAATGGTATTCCCATATTTCCACCATTGCAATGAACTTGATCCACGTACATAGAATCAAAGAACAGTAAGGTTGGAAGGGGCCTACAAGACCACTGAGTCCAACCCCCTGCTCCATGCAGGAATCCAAGTCAGAGCATCCCTGACAGGTGGCTGTCCAGTCTCTTCTTGAATGCCTCCAGGGTGGGAGAGCCCACTACCTCCCTAGGTAATTTCTATGTATAGCTCTGTTCACCCACATCACTCATGGATCATGCTCCAGCTAGTCCCACCCCAGCATCTACTAGCTACCTGTACATATGAAAGCTTCCACACAATCTGGAACTCTGTACAGCTATATATTTAAAGGACCTTTCCTGCAGATGTTCCTGTGGTACATGTAGCTGTTCAGGGCTGCACAAGTCAGCACATGACTCTGGCAGTGGGGGGGGGGGGCTAGTCAGCATAGCCCCACTCTCCACTCACGTGTTGAAAGAACTGCCACACAGTTTGAGTGAATAAGTTTAAGCGTGTACTCTGGTTCATATCATAAGGGTTGCTTCTCTCTGTATAAACTAGTGATGGGCGAACTCACCGTAGCTCACCCTGTGTGCTGCTCACTGAACCCCTGCTGGCCACCTGAACCTGCTTGCTGTGTGTGACAAGCCACTGGGTGGTCTGCAGGTGCCCGGCGAGCAGAACGTGGCCACCCACACAGCTCAGCCTTCTTCGCAAATTACCATTTATGTGAAGAATTTATGGCTTAACCCCCAGGTCCCTCAAAGCTAGGGCTGTGCATGGACCCCCCCCAATTCACTTCAGATGCCGATTCAGACCTTCTGAATCAGCCCCACTTCACTTTGAAACAATATGGACCCAATCCGATTTGCTTTGGATTCAAATATGAAGTGAAATTCAGATATCTGAATTATTTGGATTTTACATTTTCCCATTGACTTGCACTGGGAAACAGAATGGCCATAACCTTTTTGGGTTTTACGATAAATACATAAATTTGGAGACCTGGCAGCCCCCATGGAGATGATTCCACTTGCCAAATTTCAGACAGTTTGGCTGAGTAGTCTTTGTGCCAGGTGCAGGTAAAATGTGCTTTTTTCAACAAAAACTCTCAAAGTAAAGATCTATGACTTTTCACTGTTTCCACAGAAGTGCATGAAATCTGGGCACCTGGCAGCCCCAATGCAGGTTACTGAACGTGCCAAATTTCAGACAGTTTGGCTCAGTAGTTTTTGTGCTAGGTGCAGGTAAAATGTACTGTTCTCAGAAATTCTAACCAAAGGTAATAAACTAATGGCATACGCAGATAAGTTAGATGTTTAAGAGGTGACTAGGAGGAGGTCACTATCCCTAATCTCTGGTGTAGGTTTTTTTGAAGTGCAAAACAACCCCTCTCTCCTAGTACTTTCCTATTCAGTTCCACACTCGATGACCTCAGGCTCTCTTTGGCTGAATGGAATACAATACACGATACTTGGGAAAACAGTAATGGAGGAGGAGGAGGAGGAAGAAGAGGAGAAGGAGGGAGGAGGAGCTTTGGGGGTGACCCGCTTCACTTCATACCACCTGTTCAGAGCTCAATGAAGCACCCCCAAAGCACCCCAATTCTCTTCAGGATTCAAGTTTTGGACTGAAGCGCTGCAAAGACCTCCCCAAAGCCACTCCCTTATTTCCTTTAAACAAGACCTACCCAGCTGGAACAGCAGATTTGATCTCACCCTTTCCTCTCTGGTGCAATAGTAGCACACTAGCAGAAAGTCCCTCCTGGTGGTAAAAACCCCTGAGACAGAAAAGTGGTGGGCAACACCCCAAGTCAGATTACCTTGGAAAATACTTCGGGAAGCAGCTCGATTTATTTTTCAAAGCAATCTGAAACAAGCTGCAGGGGTGCAGGGAGAAGCCATTGATTTCTACAGATCATTTATGAAAAAGTTGAATATTCTGGTCTGAGTAGCTTCCTTAGGGGGACCCTACATTTTACTTCCCTGCATTGCGAGTGTGGTCGGTTTATGCCTTTCCCCCACCTTCTTGTTCTTTAACCAGTTATCAATCCAAAAGAGGACTTGTTCCCGTGGCTGCCAAGTATTTTCAGGAGCCTTTGGCGTGTCAAAAGCTGACTGACAGCATACTGTCAACTGACTCAGCCCTACCAACTGCACTGCACTTTGACACTGCCAGAGAACTCCAGACTTTTTTGGAGGGGCAGGGTTTCTGTTTGCAGAAGTCATGCTGATCCTTTCTCGTCAAAGGAATAAGTCCAGCTTTAATCATGATTTTCACCAATTTACCCAAGATAGACGTTAACCTAGTTTCCCCCAGCCTGATGCCCTCCAGATGTTTTGGACTTCAACTCCCATCAGCCCCAGTCAGCATGGCCAAAGGTCAGGATACCTGGGAGTTGTAGTCCAAAACATCTGGAGGGCACCAGGCAGGAGAAAGCTGTTTATGCTACTGTGCCCATCATTTCCAGTCCTCTACTGAGGGGGCCAATAGTAATGATTATGTACAAACACCCAATCAGTGCAGCTAACTAGAAATCTGACTAAAAATGAGACGTACTTACCATCTGTTTCTCTTTCATCTCTCTCTCCCCCCCCCCAGTGCCTAGAACACTAATTCTAGTATTTCCAGGGGCAGCTGACATTGTCAACTGTGAATCCTTAAACATTCAAGTGTGACACTGTAGGTCTTTTAATACCTCCCAGATCTTAGTGTCATGTTAATGTAAATGTTATTAAATGTATAAATAAGATATTAAAAGATAGATGGGAAAGAGTATGAAAACAAAGGCTAAGGAAGAAAGACCCAGAGAAGAAGAACATTTAAACTTAAGCAAACAGGGCAAAATGCCTCACCAAGTACAATTATCATACTTTGCATGCAATTCTCCGCAAGGGAGAAGATAAAAGATGGAATGAACCACATGTGCAAGATGTGAGCAGATGTTACTTGCATTAGTTAACACTTTATTGGCATGGTGCACAGTTAATTAGTACAGCAATAAAGGATATGCTCCATAGTGTAACAAAGTATGTAGAGCAGAATGGAAGAATACAATGCAAGGCAGCATCTTTTTAAACTTGCCCCATTTATGCACATACTAAAGCGCTGTTATTTTTTATTTATTTATTTATTTATTTATTAAATTTATTAATCGCCCATCTGGCTGGTCACCCAGCCACTCTGGGCGATGTACAAAGTATATAATAAAACAGTTTAAAACAATAAAATTCTACAGTAAAAACATTTTCTAAAATACCCTAACCCACCCCAAATGCCTGCTTGAACAACCACATTTTTAATGCACGGCAGAAGCTCATTAAAGAGGGGGCATGGCAGAGTTCCCTAGGGAGGGAGTTCCACAGAGTGGGGGCCACCAGAAGGCCCTCTCCCTCGTCCCCACCAGTCTAGCTGTCCTGGCTGATGGGACAGAGAGAAGGCCATCCGAGGCTGATCTTGTTAAGCGGCCAGCTGTCCACGGGAAACCCACAAGCAGGACAGGAGTGCAACAGCACCCTCCCGCCCATGTCCCCCCAGCAACTGGTGTACATAAGCATACTGCCTCTGATACTGGACTTAGTATATAGCCATCAAGAGTAGTAGCCATTGATAGCCTTTTCCTCCAGGTATTTGTCTAACACCCTTTTAAAGCCATCCAAATTGGTGGCCATCACTACATCTTGTGGTAACTATGTCTTGTGTTAGTAAATTCAAGGGCTGTGCACTACCTCGCTACAAAGCCTGAATAACAAGGTGAAGTGGGCTGATTCAGAGGTGCCTCGGCATGATATGAAGTGGATCAGACCAGCACCAAGGCACCCCAAAGCGAAGCGGCTCTTCCACGAAGCACTTTGTCCACCTCGTATATGCAGAGCTCTTCTTATGACTTCTGAGCAGCCTAGACAGGCTGTCTCCAAAATGTATCACCTTCTGAAAGATCATGTGAAGGGGCAGGAGGAGGAGGAAGGCGGGGAAGGCGAGAGGATGTGGAGGCACCAAATGTATCAATTTGAGAGAAATCTGGCCACCGGGAGAGGCCAGGGAAGGGGAGAGGAGAGGGAGGAGGAGAAGGAGGAGGGAGGGAGCTTTGTTGTGAGTCAGCCTCTGTTTGCTCATTGTGAGAGAAGTGGTGTTACTGGAGAGGAGAGGACTGTCTGAACATTATTTGGCTAGAGCAGTGGTCTCCAAAGTGGAGTGCATGCACCCCAGGGGTGGTGCAAGATGATCCACTGGGGTGCCTGATAACTGAGTGGCCTCCTGCTGCCCTGACAAGCTGCCATTGTGTGCAATGGTGGTAGTGGTGGCGGCAGCCGCAGCGGCAGGATGGGACAGGAGCTGAGAGGGAAGCTCCATGGCATTTCTCTCTCTGCTGCAGCCCTAGCCACTGAAAGCAACTGCCCCAGTCTCTGCCAGGCATGGCAGAAGAAGCCTTAACCCTTCCCACTCTCCTTTGGCAGAATGAAGCTGGAAGAAAGTGCATGCAAGGATCCATAAAATCAAAAAGGGATCCTCATGATTTCATATGATTTTTAAAGGGGAGGCCCTCAAAACTACCATCCAATCACAGAGCACATCTGCCTCCATGGACTGAACCAGAAAAATCATGGATCCGCCACTCGTGGGCTCAGCCACGGTGCCAAAACATGGATCTTTGGCAGGGATCCTCATGATTTCATATGATTTTTAAAGGGGAGACGCACAAAACCACCATCTAATCACAGAGCACATCTGCCTCTGTGGTGGACTGAACCAGAAAAAGCATGGATCTGCCACTTGCGGGCACAGCCGCAGCACAAGTCAGGGGGAAATGGCTCCCCACATTCCCTGGAACAAGACGGCTGCTGGTCCAGAGGGGCCGAAGAGCTGGCAGTGCCAGCCCACCCTCATTGGCAGGAGTCGGCCTTCAACTGGGCGCCCTCCCCTCCTTCCAAGGAAGGGAGAGAGCACAGTTGGAGGGTGACTCCTGCCTCTGCTGCCTGACTCAAGTCTTGACAGGCTCCTACCAAGCAAGGAACCCATAAAAGTTTGAGCAAAGACAGGAGTCAGCCTCCAACTGGGCACCCTCCCCTCCTTCCAAGGAACGGAGAGAGTGCAGTTGGAGGGCGACTCCTGCCCTCATGCCTATCGGCGGTTGGCATGTCCCCCAGCGGCGTTTTGCCCGGCAGCACTGGCAGCGGTTTCCCCAGCAGCACCAGCAGCAGGGGCAGTGGCAGCTCCCCTTGCAGCAGCAACCCCCCCCCCCATGGAACAAGGGTGCAAGGAAGGAGCTGGGGGCTGGGCGGCATGTTGGTGGGCCAAAGCAGGATTTGGACATCCGAATCCAGCTTCAGCGTCATAGGCTGAGGTGGATCAGGGCCCCCCGAATCAGCCCGAGCCAAATCGGGCCTGCCTCAGAAGCCCCGAAGTGGCTTCCAAGTCGGATCAGGGGGGTCCATGCACAGCCCTAGTAAATTCCATAGTTAAACTATGCACTGTGGGAATACGTACTTCCTTTTATCTGTCCTGAATCTTCCACCAATCAGCTTCATGGGATGATGTGCTCACCTATACAATTCTGTGTATGTCTACTCAGAGTAAGTCTCATTATGTTCAATGGAGCTTACTCCCAGGAAAGTGTACATGGGGCCCCAGCCTGAGTTACTTTTGTAGGGAGGCTTGCATCCTCTCCACAAAACGATTTGCATGTTTTCTCAGAACTAATGTGAGTGTGTGTAGGTTTAATAAATTACCCACCCAATTTTAGCCCATCCTATGCATCTTTTGTCATTTGTGTTTTTTTCATTTTTTCTTTTTGCATGGACTCTAGCTTCAGTGCTCAGTAATAAACACTCGGTACATGGTCAGAGGTGCTTTCTCCATAACGTAGCCATAGTATTGAATCAGACTTCTTGGCTGAATCCTGGTGAAGTCTTGGCACAAATTAAGTGATGGGGGCGGATGCGGAGACAACCAGAGCTTGCACATAATGAGGAAGAGGTAGAGGAGATGTGCAAAAAACAAAAACCTCCAGCAAAAATCAACTTCTTTATGAAGGGTTGCTGGATGATACAAAATGAGAAGGGGTTGTTGTTCTGTGGAGGAGAACAAAATGCATGTGATCTGGATCTTTTCTTGCAGATGTTGTCAGTGCTTAATCTTTACAAGGGAAATGCTGAGGTTTTAATCTCTGTAGAATATATTTCATCGCTATGAAGTATATGGGGAGGAGGAGGCTGTAACTGCACTATCATGAGAGAAAAGCATTCTGCATATGCTCAGAGGCACTCTCTATTTCACTATTTTTGCTAGCACTAGTGAAAGGTAGATAAATTCTAGTCATTCAACATTTGCAAGCATAAGCTCGTGCAGATTTGTCATGGGCCTGTGCCCTGGATCTTTTAAGTACCTAGCATTGCCCCTGCTGCCAACCCTTCAACATTATGTGTAAAATAGCATAGAAATGGTACAGTAAATGCATACAGTATATAGTGCATACAGTTTGTACTAGGGCTGCTCAAGGATTTGGTTTGGTCCACATTTGTAAGCGGACTAACCTGATTCATATTGCCACAGTGGATGAGAATGCAATTATCCTTTGGTTTTCACACTTCTCTGAATTTTGTGATACAGCTCTCACCTCAAAATATATTCCAGAATGCATAGAAAAATGTGTATCTTAGATTAAGGTGCATACACAAATGCATATTTTAGGGAAAAAATACATGCAAAAATGTGTTTTGGGGGGTACAATGTGTACCAAAATAATGTGAGTTTTTCACACTTTTTTCAAACTGCAGATGGATGCAGAAAAGGAATGGAATTACGAATGAGCACATGTGAAACTGACACTGACTGGATATGCATTGATCCATTCATCCATCCCTAGTTTGTACATGCACAAGTTCCTTCACAGGTTATGCCCAACACTCATGGGGCTATGATGATCCCTCTTTGTGCATTCATTGTAACCAGTGTTTGTTCCTTAAGGCGCAAACGACATATTCAGGCCTCAGTCATACACATACCAGGGAGTAAGCCCAAATGAGCATAGCAGGGCTAACTTCCAAATAAACATAGGACTGCAATGCATGGCTGTGATCCTATGCAAACTTACCTGAGAATAAGCCCCACTGAGACCTAAGGTAAAAGGTAAAGGTGTCCCCAACCAGTCGTGTCCGACTCTAGGGTGCGGTGCTCATCCCCGTTTCTAAGCCGAAGAGCCAGCGCTGTCCGAAGACACTTCCGTGGTCATGTGGCCGGCATGACTGTACACCGAGGTGCACGGAACGCTGTTACCTTTCCCGCCGAGGCAGTACCTATTTTTCTACTTGCAATTTCTTGCTTTCGAACTGCTAGGTTGGCAGGAGCTGGGACTGAAGACGGGAGCTCACTCCGTCACGCAGCACTCGGGTCTCGAACTGCTGACCTGCCAACCTTCCAGTCTGCAGTTCAGGTTCTTAACCACTAAGCCACCGCGGCACCACTGAGACCTACTTTTCCATAAATATACATAAGGTGTTGTAGGTTTGAGAATGACTTCTGCTGCATTTTTCAATACAAACAGTCCATGGTAGATTGCATATAAGTGGAATAAGGGAGGGTGAAAAGAGGCCACTTAACTTTTTGCCCTCTTGTCCTTTTTTCCAACCTAAAATCACCCTTCCCATGTGTTGTTTCATCCAATTACACCATTACAAACAATTCCAACAAGAAAAAAAGGTGGAAGACAACAGAAGAAGCCAATGTGGCTTCACAAAAAGCTTAGAGATGACCTGAAAACAAAAAAAAAACAACCCATATAGGAAGTGAAAAAAAGGCCAAGCCAAAAAGGAAGAGTACAGGCAGGTAGCACA
Organism: Heloderma suspectum; assembly: GCF_057233095.1. Taxonomy (NCBI): domain Eukaryota; kingdom Metazoa; phylum Chordata; class Lepidosauria; order Squamata; family Helodermatidae; genus Heloderma; species Heloderma suspectum. Next base: position 29,573,211 of record NC_139461.1, on the reverse strand, counting down.
GAACTGCAGGGATGGCGTCAGGAAGGCTAAAACGGAGAACGAGCTGAGGTTAGCGAGGGATGCTAAAAGCAACAAAAAAGCTTTCTTCAGCTACGTGTAAAGTAAAAGGCAAAGGAAAGAAATGGTGGTTCAGCTATTAAATAAGGATGGCAAAATGATAACAGATGACAAAGAAAAGGCAGAGGTGCTCAATTCCTACTTTGGCTCAGTCTTCTCCCAAAAGAGGGTCTATGACCCCCTGGCAAAGGCGAAGCAGCTTGAGATTGATAGGCACATGGTCAAGGAACACCTAATTACTTTGAATGAGTTCAAATCTCCAGAGCCAGATGAACTGCATCCTAGAGTAATAAAGAAACTCGCAGAAGAACTCTCAGAACCGCTGCCTATTATCTTCGAGAAATCATGGAGGATGAGTGAAGTGCCAGGTGACTGGAGGGGGGCTAATGTTGTCCCTATCATCCAAAAGGGTAAAAAGGAGGAACCTGGGAACTAAGGACCAGTCTGACATCAATCCCTGGGAAAATTCTGGAGCAGATGATAAAGCAATCCATCTGGAAGCACCTTGAAAACAATGCAGTGATTACTCAAAGCCAACATGGAGTTGTCAAAAACAAATCCTGCCAGACGAATCTGATCTCATTTTTTGATCAAGTAACCTCGCTTGTGGACTGTGGGAATGCTGTGGACATCATATACCTCGACTTCAGCAAAGCTTTTGACAAAGTGCCCCATGATCTCCTATGAGCAAACTAGCTCAAAGTAGGCTAGATGAAACAATGATCAGGTCCACAGTTGGATACAGAATCGGACTCAAAGAGTGCTTATCAATGGGACCTTCTCAAACTGGGGAGAGGTAACGAGCGGGGTACCGCAGGGCTCAGTCCTGGGCCCAGTGCTCTTCAACATTTTTATTAATGACTTGGAGGAGGAGGTGCAGGGAATGCTGATCAGATTTGCAGATGACACAAAATTGGGCAGGATAGCTAATACCCTGGAAGACAGAAGCAGAATTCAAAGTTATCTTTGAATAGCATTCCCTTATTTTCGCCGTAGTCTACATAAATCTTTACGTAGACTAGACGTGCCAAAATAAGGAACGCAAATGGCGGCGCCCATGGGCCGCCACCATTTGCGTACGCGCTTTTTTTCCCCCCCAAAGTCACCCGTGATAGGCTACGTGACGATTAACGTAGCCTATCACAGCTGACTTTGGAAATCTAGCCGTGATAGGCTACATTAATCGTTACGTAGCCTATCACAGGGTTTGGGGGGGGGGGTTTCACTTTTTCTTTTGCGGCCGGGGAGACGGGGCGCTTCTCCCCGGCCTGAATTTCGGCCGGGCGAGGCGGGGCACCTCCCCCCCCCGGCCTGAATTTCAGCCGGGCGAGACGGGGCGCCTCCCCCCCTGCCTGAACTTCGGGGGGAGAAGCGAAGCGACTCCCCCCCACCGCGAAGCAGGCTGCGGGACAAGGTAAGTCCCTTTCGTACATCCCTAGTTATACATGGCTCAACAACTACAAGTGAGAAGGATCTTGGAATTGTTGTCGATCACAAGCTGCATATGAGCCAACAATGTGATGTGGCTGCAAAAAGGCAAATATTATTTTGGGCTGCATTAATATAAGTATAGCTTCCAAATGATGTGAAGTACTAGTTCCCCTCTACTCAGCACTGGTTAGGCCTCATCTGGAGTACTGTGTCCAGTTCTGGGCACCACACTTTAAGAAGGATGCAGACAAACTGGAGAGGGTTCAGAGGAGGGCGACAAAGATGATCAGGGGACTGGAAACAAAGCCCTATGAAGAGAGAGTGAAAGAACTGGGCATGTTCAGTCTTGAGAAGAAAAGACTGAGGAGAGATATGATAGCGCTCTTCAAGTACTTGCAAGGTTGTCACAGAGAGGAAGGCCAGGATCTCTTCTCGATCATTCCAGAATGCAGGACACGGAATCATGGGCTCAAGTGACAGGAAGCCGGCTAAACATCAGGAAAAACTTTCTGACTGTTAGAGAAATATGACAATGGAACCAACTGCTTAGGGTGGTGGTGGTGGGCTTTCCCACACTGGAGGCATTGAAGATGAAGCTGGACAGCCACTGCAAGTGGGAGTGGAGGGATAGCATGGGAATGGTGACTTTGAGCTGGAAAACCCCAGAGAGGAGACAGTTCAGCAGCCCTTCCTTGGCTCAGACCTGTGCTGCTTTGAATTTTTTTAAATGTGTAAGAAAGCATAATAGAACTCTCCTTAATTTGCAGTTTGAGCCCAAAGTGGCTGGGTTTTTTAAAAAATTCCCTTTAGTGACAATGCTCCAAATCAGTAGAAAAGGAAAAGAAAGACAAGAAAATGTGATTTCCCCCCAGCTCTGGCTCTAATTGCTATATAATTAACTGTTGACAGCTCTATAGGACTCCAAAGTGTTCAAAGGATTTTAGACCACCATTGCTTCCTGTTAGCAGAAATTCCAGAAGAATTAGCCCCTACGCGCGCACACACACACACACACACACACACACTGCCTTTCTTAAAATAAGGACAGATGTTATTTGCTGGCAGAAAAGGCTCCATTTTATCGACACAGGTTATGAATGGTATGGAGACTGAACAGCACAGCAGTAGGTTCAAATAGAGAAAAGAAAGTACTGTTTATTCCAACAAATGCATGATTTGCATATGGGATTCACTGCTACAGGATGTGCTAGTGGGAGGTGGCCACTTGAAGATAGCTTTAAAAAAGTTTTGAGAAATTCATGGAGGATAGGGTAATTGATAGTGATTAACCAGAAATAAACCCTTTTAAGGCATTCAGTGAAGGACAGATACTGAAGCTGAAGCTCAAATATTTTGGCCACCTAATGCAAAGAGAAAAGTCACTGGAAAAGACCCTGATGCTGGGAAAGACTGAAGGCAAAAGGAGAAGGGGACAGCCGAGGATGAGATGGCTAGATAGCATCACCGATGCAATGAATATGAACTCGAGCACGCTCCGGGAGAGAGCGCAGGACAGGAAGGCCTGGCGTGCTATGGTCCATGGGGTCACGAAGAGTCGGACACGACTGAACGACTGAACAACAAGGCATTCAGTGCACATGTAACCTCTACATGTAAGGAGGGGTAGCAGGGAGAACATCAAGAGTAGGTATGGTTAGGCAACTGCCAAGGGCCCACATCTCAGCAGGGGCCCACTGACAAGAGGCCTCTGGAGTTGCTGCTCCTCTCCAGCATTGCAACCTGCCTCTCACTCTGGCCCAGACAACGGTGTTGGTGAGAAGCAGGAGATTCCACTGCCTACTTGCTCACTGGCTTTATGCCTGTCAAATAGGCAATTATAAGAAAGGGTATGAGAAGCTGGTGAGACAATGGTGGTGAGAAGGTGAACTCATTGAGGAGTCCGTTGAGGGGGTCTTGCCTCCCCTGATTTGGAACCCTGATAAATCATAGTTTCTGCCCATATGGAGCCTCCTAAGCATGTTTAGCTGAATCCACATAGAAACTACCTTCAATGCAAGAAGATTGGAGGTGGGCAGAGTGGGGATGGGGATGCAGGTGGGGGAGGTATCCATGGCCCCACTGCTTCTACATGAGTTGAAATTCTCTGTCTAGGAATAATGCCTGATGAGGACTAAGGATTGCCTCATTAGGGGGTTGTAGGTGTTTCCCAGTATTTCCCCCCACAATACCACCTCTGAACCATCACCACTGAAATTTTGTAAGCCCCCACTCTTGAAATATATGTATTTTAAATACATTTCTATACTGCCCAATAGGGATGTTGTGGGAGTCCAAGAGGGGGTTGGAGTCCAGTGGAATCTCCCCCCACTAAACCCCCCAGACCCCACTTGCTGAACCACCAACACTTACTAGAACCCTTTGCCTGGTGCTCATGTGGACCACAAGTGCCCAGCCGCCACCAGTCCCCTTAGCGGCTCAGGGTTCTTGCTAAAACTAATGTTGCGTAAATAGCTGTAAAGGAGCCATTTGCACAACACTACAGGGGCTTCACGGTGCAGCAAGCAGTGTGGGAGGTGGCAGCAGTGTTGTGGTGAGCACCCAGCAACCACAGACGGAGGTGAGTCTGTCCACCCTACCGCCCAATTGCTGAAGCTATCTGGGTGGCTCACAAAAATTAAAACCAAAAAGTACAACATAAGTACAATATAACACATATACTGTAAGCTTAAACTACAGTACAAAAGTACAATCAGAGTAAAGCCTAGTAGCAATGAAGAGATTTAAAATACAAAAGCAGATTTAAAACAGAGCTAAACGACTAAAATGCTAAAATGCCTGGGAAAATAAAAAGGTCTTCACTTGGCTCCCGAAAAAGCACAACATAGGTGCCAGGTGAGCCTCTCTAGGAAGCTCATTCCACAACTGGGGTGCTACAGGAGAAAAGGCTCTCTTCCTAGTAGACACCCACCTCACTTCCTTTGGTGGGGGCTTCTGGGGAAGGACCCCTGAAGATGATCTTAGGGTCTGGGCAGGTACACATGGGAAGAGACAGTCCTTCAGATAACCTGGCCCCAAGCCATTTAGGGTTTTGAATGTTAATACCAGCACTTTGAATTTCAAATCTCCCCCTAAAAATTGCAAAATGTCCTCCCCAATTTGTCAATTGATTGGGGGGGTCTTTTCCCTAAGCTCTGTAATCATAATAGTGACTATTATTACAGCACCTAAGGGCACAATCCTATGCATGATAGACACACACAAAAATCCTACAACTCTCATGCTGGCTGGGGAATGCTGAGAGTTGTAGGACTTTTTTCTGTCTAAAGATTTATTATGACTATTGCTATAACTATTATTATTATTATTATTAGTGGTGGTGGTGGTGGTGGTGGTGGTGGGGTTGTTGTTGTTAACATGCATAGATTGTGCCCTAAGCCTTGTTTTGCCTCAGGTTTATTATTCCTTACCTATGTTCATGGTAGCTCATGGTTGCAAATGATTAAACAGCCTGATGAAGGGTTATTTTTATGTTGCCAGATCCTCATGTCCATCTTAGATTATATTCAAGATATTCTACTAAAAACCTGGGAATGTAGATGAGTCATACCCTGTGGCACTCTTTGACAAAATCACAGCCATCTCTTGAAGGCTGTTACAGATTTTACAAGGCAAATTCTCTCAGCTGGTTTCTGGTTTTCAGCAATGGTATAGAAATGCAAGTTATGTGGCCTTATTTATTTACTTATTTTCTACTAGACCTTGAAAAACACAGTTCAAGAAGCTGTTGATTCTCAAAGGAACACTAAGCAATATGTTGCTAATACAAAATAACTCTAAATAACTGGGCCAAAATATTCAGATGGAGTGCTTAAATAAAGAGACCTGATTTCCGAGAAATGCTGAAGCACGCTGTTTTATTCAGTTGCTTATACAGGAGGACTCCAGAACCAAATATTATGACCATTCAAAAGTCTAACCTTTCAGGCTCTATAAATGCAGGAATTAAGCTGAAACAAATTGGCTATTTTAAATGTACAACTTGTACATGCTTTGGTGAATACTTGGTTTGACTTCATGGGCCTCACGAAGTCCATTAAATGTTATTCCTTCCTGCATATATTTATTTTTCACTTCATTCTTCAGTAGCCGAGTATTTAGTACTTCAGTGATTCATTACTTCACTTTCATTCTGAGACACAGCATGTTACAGTGACCAGAACATTATGGATATAGCTTTCTCTTTCTATAAGAAATCACAGATAATGAACTCCTGACTCTGAACTGCTGGACATCCATCCTCTGCCTCTTCAAATGTCAAAACACCCCACAAATGAAGGCCATGTCAAGAACAGATCATATTTGTTGCACAATGGTTCCTATACAGATGTGAGAGTGAGTGGGCAGTTTTTGCAATGGAAGGGTGTAAATGAAGGATCTGTATTGGGACTGGTGGGTTTTAACTAGAGCTGTGCACAAATAGACTCTCAAAATTCTCCACCCTATTTGTGAACAGTGAATTTGGGAGGACAATTTCAACCAAAATTTTCAAGGCAGAGGAGAAATTCTCCAACAGTTTCTCACAGGGAGGGTCACCTTTGACAGGGGTTGTAGCGCAGCTTTTTTTTTTTCCCCCTAAGGGTTTTGGGGAGGTTTACACTGCCACTACAAGTGACGATAGCATTAGCTATGTTGGCCCCCTGGCCCCTATTTTGCATCCTCCACGATGCAGATATGAGGGGGCAGTATTGTGCCTAACTCCAGGGAAGAGGCGGAGCTAGTCCTATGTCAAAACTTATCCTCCAATTTCCTGAAGATTTTCTTCCCCCATGAAAGAGACTTCCATTTTTCTGCTTCATTCTCAGGACTTTTTATAAATTAGTTTGCATTTATCCTAGTGGTGTTTTTGAATTTATAGCATCACTGCAAGGTGATCAAGGGTGCTCTGTGTGTGTTTTATTTCTATATCACAACTCTCCATTGCTCTGCAGCCTCCCAGGCTGCCTGCTGCACTTCCCAATAAGAAAAGGCCCTATGGGAAGAATTACCTCATGATGCCTTCCCTTGGGCTTTAATTGAAGCATGGGAAGCAACAACAACAAAGCTACAGGCTGCCAGAGAGATGACTGCATAATGAAAGACAGGACAGTCACATGTACTATTTGGCCACCTCATACACAAGGCAAGCAAAAATATCCAGAAAGCCACCCATGAGAATTTCTATGAATTTCTCCCCCTTTTAATTTCTTTCAAAGCAATTTCTTTTCTATCAAATTGAATGAGAATGGTAAAAAAAAAAAATGTGGAAGAAATTTTCAGTGCAGGTGTGCAGCACTAACTTTTACTTGTTCATAAATGATTTAGAGAGCTGAGCAGTGAGGTGGCCATATTTGTTGATGGCACCAAATTATTTAGGCTGGTTAAAACAAAATGGACTGTCAAGAGCTCCAAAAGGGTCTCTCCAAACTGGGAGAATATGCACTAAAATGGCAAATGTGGTATAATGTAAGCAATATAGCCCTATTTGGATGTTCAAAATTTTATGTATCTAATCATGGAAGCAAAGACCAGGGCTGTGTTGTGTAATTCCACTTCTGATGTCACACACAGTATTTGCACATATGGCGAACTTTATGTAGAAGGGAGGACTCCATGCATACAGTTGTATGCATGGAGGCCTCCATGCAATCTGGAACCCCATGCAATCAGGGTTCCAGATCACAGAGAGGCCAATGTGCATCCATCATGTTTTATTCCATTTTGCTTCTTTAGTCCAAGTCTTACCCCTCTGCAGTTTAACAATGGCCCAATATTAGTTCGACTTCAGCATTATTTATTTATTTATTTATTTGTGATACTTCTATACCACTTCATAGAATAAAATCCCTAAGCAGTTCACATATAAACATATGTGCCTGCCCAGACCCTAAGATCATCCTCAGGGGTCCTTCTCATGGACCCCCCACCAAAGGAAGTGAGGCAGGTGGCTACCAGGAAGAGGGCCTTTTCTGCTGTGGCCCCACAGTTGTGGAATGAGCTCCTTAGGGAGGTTCTCCTAGCGTCTACATTGTTCTCCTTCCAGCGCCAGGTGAAGACCTTTTTATTCTCCCAGTAGCATTTTAGCTTCCTAATCTTTTAGCTCTGGTGTTTTAAATCTGTATTTTAAATCTCTGCATTGCTGCTAGGTTTTATTCTGGTTGTACTGCTATATTGTGGATTTAAGCTTTTATATTTTATATTGTTTTTATGCTGCACTCTGTAGTTTTAATTTTTGTGAACCGCCCAGAGAGCTTCAGCTATTGGGTGGTATAGAAATGAAATGAATTAATTAATGAATAAATTAATAAATGAAATAAATCACATTTAAAATACATTTTCAGGAAACATGCCACATTTCCTGCCTCCCAAACTGCACAGGAGTGGGTTTTCCAGAGGGTGGGTGCCACCACCGAGAAGGCCCACTGTCGAGGTATTATGTGGTGACATTCTGGTGGTTGTAGAATGACCAGCAAGGCCTTTTCTAATGATCTTAAAGCAATGGAGGCTGGTGGCTCCAATGTCAGTGGGGTGATGTATCCACTCTGGCTTTCAATCAGAACTCTAAAGATCCAAGATGCTTCCTTCAGAAGACCTTCAGAAGATCTGGGTATATATAAGGGAAGATGAGGATGGTTATGTATAAGTGTTCCCTCCACATTCCTTTTCCCCTGTGTGTGTCAGGTCTTTTTAGTTTGTAAGCCTGCGGGCAGAGACTGTCTTGTTTAACTGATGATATGTCATCCACTCTGGAAGCCTTTTGGCTGAGCAGTGGCATAAAAAAACTTTAAATAAATAAATCACTTAACAGGCAGTCACAGTTCTTTGAAGCTCTAAAGACCTATGAAGTTTGATTTCTGCAATGTCGATGTATAGGAGTGATAAGTATTTTTAAACTGAGTATTCAAAAGCGTAACTGACACAACTTTCAGGCATCCCTTAAATCACCAAGAAGACAACCTTGGATCTTTGATGGTATCATTGTTTATACTGTTGCTGTCCCTGTTTGAAATTGTTTTACTGGACTTGCTGTGCTGGACTATAGAATGTTTTGAGACTGCTGTTTTAGGTTTATAATCTAATAATTAACTTGTGCATATGGTGCCTTGAAAGTCCTTTGTCCCTGAAAGGTGAGATAGAAATTCTCCTCCTTCTAATAAATAATAATGAGGAGGAGGAGAAGGAAGAGGAGGAGGAAGGCACTCCTGCTTCTAGCAACTGTTGCAGAGACAAATGATGCAATACCTCAAAGATTACATTTATTAAAACACAGATCAAGAGTTTTGCCTATACACATACCCACTTGATGAAATTGATCTCACAGACCTTATTTCCTCCCCTATGTGCTGGAGATGCAGGTGTGCTTTTCCTTTTGGTTATTATATTCCTTGTTCACATCAGCTTCTGGAGGATAGAGTTGGTTATGTGATTCCATCTTCAGTTTAAAACATTAGATGGGGAAGCACCAGGCTACTGCCAGCTTCTCTTTTTTAAAAAAAATAAGCATCTAGAAATGCATTCAGGTGCAATTCAGATACAACCCACAATGTATTATTTTGCACTTGTGTGTAATCCTTACATACATTTTTTAAAAATCTAAATGGTTAAAGGCTGGAGAATGCCAAAGGATCAGTGATATGGTGCCCTTGACACACTATGTTATACATTAAGTGCCATTTTTGATACAAATAAACAAGGAGGGGTACAAATAAAATAATAAAAGCGGCTTAGGAACATGCCATTTCTGTTTCACTAAGGGAGCAATCCTATGGCTGCTAGTCAGTGGCTAGACAGCCATAGGATATCTGGTTTTCTGGGAACTGACCTCGGAGCCCATGCTCCAAGGTCGTTTCCCAGAGAACCGACCTTCCTCCCCTTCCGCACTGCCTCGCAGGCAGCACGGAACAGCCCTGTACCTTGTGCTCACAATAGAAGTGCAGAGCAGCCAAAACAGGGCATTCCAGGGGGCATTCCAGGGCGGGGAAGGCAGAAATGCCAGTATGCCACATCCTATGTGTCATCCAGCTACCTCCTCCCCCGCTCCGCCAGCTGTCTAGCCACAAATGCAGGGCAGGAGAAGCACGGAGGGAACGATCCCCTCCATGCTTCTCCTGCCCTGCATTGGATAGGCGGTCGCCTCCGAGTTTTGAGGCAGCCGCCTATCTCCATAGGATTGCATCCTAAGCTGCCTTAACATGTTACATGTGTGACCGTTGTGTAAGTGACACAACTTCCAGGCATCCCTAAAATTATGAAGAAGACAACTTTGGATCTTTTATGGTATCATTCTTTATACTGTTGCTATCCCTGTTTGAAATTGTTTTACTTCACTTGCTGTGCTGGACTGCAGAATGTTTTGAGACTGCTGTTTTAGTTTAATCAAAAGCCATGTAAGGCCTTATAGGTCAAAACCAGCACCTTGAATCAGGCTTGGAAACAGACAGGTCCCCACCAGGAATGCAGGTGAAGCTGTGCTTCTGGCTGTTCTCCCAGCATCACAGGGCCAGGCAAGCACTGATGTCCATGCACTGATGACACCTGAGGACAAGCCCCTCTGCCTGAGCAGCTGCTCACATTTAAGAACTCCTCTTAGCCATGCTCGAAGTGCAGCCTTTGGGGGCAGGGCTAGTCCAGTTGTGCAACTTGGGGGCAGAGCCACCAGCCTAGCTGTGCAATACTAGGAGGCAGAGCCAGCAGCATAGCCCTGCCCCACAGCCATCGTGTGGACCAGGGATGATCAGCCTGCAGCCCTCCAGATCTTCTGGTCTGCAACTCACATCAGCCCTAACCAGCATAATAACAAGTTGTCCGCCCCCGGTACAGACTCTCTTCACATGCATATCACATAAATGTCATTCATTTCATTCATTACATTTCTATACTGCCCCAAACTTGAAGCTGTCTGGGCAGTTTACAAAGATTAAAATCTTAAAATACATGATGAGAACCATTTCCATACAAACATATAAAGAGACAGCACACACAGAGGCATACATATAGCTATAACAATTTTAAACAAACAATAAGAAAACTCCAGGACCTGACAAAAACATTATCAGATGCTGCCAAATGCCTGAGAGAAGAGCAAGGTCTTAACCTGGCACTGAAAAGATTACAATGTTGGCACCAGGTGGGCCTCGTTGGGGAGATCATTCCATAATGAGAGCCAGTGTGGTATAGTGGCTAGAGTATTGGACTGGGAGCCAGGAGATCTGGGTTCTAGTCCCCACTTAGCCATGGAAGCTCACTGCGTGACTTTGGGCCAGCCACAGACTCTCAGCCCAACCTACCTCACAGGGTTGTTGTTGTGAGGCTAAAATGGAGAGGAGGAGGATTATGTATGCCATCTTGGGTTCCTCAAAGAGGAAAAAAGGTGTGATATAACTGTAATAAATTAAATAAATGAATGAATGAATGAATGAATATTGTGGAGACACCACTGAGAAGGCCTTCTCATTCAGTGCCACCTTGCAAGCCTACTTCAGAGCAGCTGGAGGCAGCTGGAGGAGGGACTTAGATGATAAACGTAGCATATGGGTAGGTTCATGCCAGGAGAGCTACTCCATCAGGTATTGCAGTCCTGAGCCATGTAAGGCTTTATAGGTCAAAAACAGCACCTTGAATCAGGTTTGGAAACATACAGGCAGCCAGCGGATGCAGGGTAGAATTGGTGTTTTATGTTCGGACCTTCTTGTCCCTGTTATCAATCTGGCCACCACATTTTGCATGAGCTGCAGCTTCTGAACCGTCTTCAAAGGCAGCCCCACATAGTGTGCATTGCAGTAATCTAACTTGGAGGTTACCTCTTGGGGCTGTAGTTGACAGATTTCCAAACGAGACTTATTATTTCATATCCTTTTGTACCTGCAGGGACGTTTTGTAGTATGAAGCTTTACAAGAATGGCCTATTGATCTAATTAAGTCCATGAGCCTATATACAATTCCTTGGGATCAAGTCTGAAAACCTAACTTGAAGAAGAGTTGTGTACTCATAGGTTCATAGGCATACTTCCAGTACTTTTTAAAAAATTGTTGGTCTAGTGAAAAGATGTATTCTATGTTTTGTTCTTTGCAACCAACATCACTACTAAGACTTACAATCATCGTCAGACACCCTATCACATAACTTATGATCCGCACCAGAAGCCCTATCCCACCACCTAGAGAGGCAAGTTGCATGGGTACTCAATACTAGGCATGTAAAAGAATTTTCTTTCAGTTCACAAATCACTTGACAATGCCATGTTCATGACCCCAAATGCAAACACAAATGGGAGCACATGTTCCTAAGAATGTTCACAAATTCCCAAGCTTGAATTTGTGTTTGCAAAATGTGCACTCGAAAAATGTCAAAAGGAAAGATGCTCAAGCGGGAGAGCATCCAAAATGGACCCATAAATGGAACAGACATGCCTCAAGATGCTGGAACAAAGATTTTATTTGGGCTTTTTAATAAATGAAATCTTTGTTCAGCATCTTGAGATGCGTCTCTTCCATTCGTGGGTCCACTTGAAAAATCTGCAACTTTCCAATCATGGGTCCGCTTGAAAAAAGCGCACAGTCTTTGCCATTCAAATGAACCAAGAAACAGGTTGCAAACAACAACAGGAGCAAGCCAAAATTAGCTTTACAGTAAAGTTCAGAGAATTTCAACAAGCTTGAGCATTTCTGGTTCTCCTACCTATACTCAAGACAGGGCCTTTTCGAGAGCAGCACCCCAACCGTGGAACTGCCTCCTGAGGGATTTGAGATTGGCTCCCTCCTTGTTCTGGTTTAGATAGGCAGTGAAGACTGCCCTGTTCTGTCAGGCTTTTAATGGTTAATGTTTTGCTGCTCTTTCATCTTAATTTTAATTTTTGCTTTTGCTACTTTGTTCTTGGTTTGTATGTGAAGTTGGAATGTTTTTATTGCATAACTCCCTGAGAACTTCCTAGGAAGATTATGCGATTTAAGAAATAAGCTGTGGCTCAGTGGTAGAGCACTTGCTTTGCATGAAGACGGTCCCAGGTTTGATCCTCAGGGTCTCTAGGTAGGCTGGAAGTACTCCTGCCTGAAACCCTGGAGAGCCGGTGCCAGTCAGTATTGACAATATAGTACTGATGGACGAGTGGTCTGATTCAGTATAAAGCAGCTTCCCATCTTCCTACTGCAGGTTATCTAAGTATATAGGTAGGGATGGCATGGATGCCTGACTGGGTCTGGGAACCGCCAAATCCCCCCCCCCAACTGCACCCCTGAACCCAGCTTGGCAAAACCCCACTCCCATCCTGCACGAGAGGCCGGGACTTACGGTAGCCACCCAGTCTCCATGTCAGCCCCATTGCAGCGCAAGAAGGGGACTCCATATTTTTCTTAGATCTACTGTTGCACACAATGGCGGCCATAAAAGTTCATTGCAGCCATATTAGAGCCCTCTTATATGGTTGAAATGGCCCTTCACAGCCACCATTGTTCGCTGCAGTAGATCTACAAAAAATATAGAGTCTTTGGCAGGCAAAGCACAGAGCGGGCGCAGGGGATTCTGGCCATCCCTAATATTAGGGCACAATCCTATGTATGTTTAGACAGAAAAAAAAATCCTACAACTCCCACCATGCCACAGCCAGCCATGCTTTGAGTTGGTCGGTGCTCTCCATTTATTTTATTCTTTTGTTTTTATTTGTTTTATGTTATGTTTTTATTAAGATTTTGTTGTTAATCTGGATTTTATTGTTAGCCACCATGAGCATCATTTTGGGGGCAGAAAGATGGGATAGAAAATAAATAAATAAATAAATGCCTGAAAACACGCGTTTGCCACTGAACAGCAGAAATGAAGTGGCAATGTACAAGAAGTTCAGTTGTTGGCTTCATATGAAGATCTTGATAGTTTCCATTCAAGTTGCTCAGACTGAATTTTGGCAGCTCGTTTTATCAGATGGTTGTAATGGGTTCAAGTCTTGTTGAAGGTGACTCTAAGGTAGATTGGGTACAGTCTCATCTGTATCTCATTAAGGCAGACAATCTCTTCATGGGATGATGACGATGATGATGATGGAAAGGTGACAAAACGATTTTAGTTCATCTGTGTTGGTTGCTGGAGTTCAAGGAGATATCTGTCCATATCAGCACAAGCTCCTTCGTTCTTCGATTCATTGCTGTTGTTTTCCCTTGATTTCTCTTAAACTGTTTTTAAAGGATATAATAAAAAGATGGCAGTGAGTTTGCAGCTCAGAATGTTGAGATTATTGAAATAAACTCCCATTAATCTTGGCTAGGCTATGTACTTCATCCAGAGAAATAAGACAGAGTGAAGCATGGATGTGCTGCTGTGCCATTTTTGGCCAGTGAAGACTTTGATACACTGCCAACTTGAGCAGCACACAACTGGACACATTTAGGAGATAGAATGCAACAACAACAACAACAAAATATTTGTATCAAGACACTGTGCAAGAAGAAAATAGCACAATGACCTTGATTAGCTGCTGTTTCTGTTATTATCTATCTGGTTTTGTAAAATGGTAAAGTTTGCATCATGCCTCTGACCTGGATTGCTGTATGACTACTTCAGAAAACCTAAAGGCCATTAAAAAAAGGATAACTTGGATTAAGGAATCATCTTTCAGCCTGATTTAGCATCTCCCAAGCTCTGGTATTCATATTTTCTTTTGTACTTTTCAGTATAAATAGGACTTGATCCCAAGATAACCTGAGCAGAAGGGGCAAATCAAGCAAATCTTTCATATTTGCATGATCTTACCCCTGCTGCTCAATTAGGAAATTCTATAATTAAATGCCTCCCAGAGAATTCTGGGATTAAAAATGGGATCCCAATGCCTAATATCATCCAGTATGGGCTTCTGGCCCAAGTGTAATTAAAACATCTTAGCTCTGAAGTTTGCCAGATGTACCAGGCAATTAGACATGCAACCTTTTATAGCTTAGAAAGGAATCCAGATATGGAGGTGTCAATGTTAAATTTAGGTTTACAGCTTTATTAGTAGAGTCTCGTAAAGTCATTAGGTCAGATGGGCCAGCAGATAAGTGGCCAAGAGGCTTCACTGGAGACCGTAAATATGTAAGAAAAACAAGCCCACAAGCCAAGATGATATCAAGTGAATGGATTTGTGTCAAAAACATACCTGTAACATGTCAAGGAAAGCTAAAATGTTTAGATAAGTATGGTGGTATGCACATTAATCTCAATAAGAAATGTCAAAATTCAATACTCTTATTTAGATATATGCAGATTTAGAGTAGAAAGGTTATCTTTAGAATTCTTGGATAGGAAACATAGGCCATTGTAAAAAATAGCTTAGACATATTTTATAGCATCCGAAAAGTATATAAAGGAGACACAGAACATGCAACAGTGGAAGCTATCATTTAGGATCAGCTTTCCCCAACGTGTTGCCTATAGAATCAACTTGGTAGCTTGATATTGACTATTGTTGAGAACTAGCAAATATACTTGACTTTGCTTAGAAGCCTTGTTTAAGAATGGTGTTAGATGTTTTCATGCATTTGAATTAATGCACGCATAAGCTCTTGTATTTAGAACAGTTATGCGAATACTTTGAAGTAAAAGACAAAAAGACAAAATCTTGTCTGAAAGAGTGTTTCTTAAGAACTTGTTGTTGTTTATTCGGTCAGTCACTTCCGACTCTTCATGACTTCATGGACCAGCCCATGCCAGAGCTTCCTGTTGGCCGTCGCTACCCCCAGCTCCCCCAAGGTCGAGTCCGTCACCTCCAGAATATCATCCATCCACCTTGCCCTTGGTCGGCCTCTCTTCCTTTTGCCTTCCACTTTCCCTAGCATCAGCATCTTCTCCAGGGTATCCTGTCTTCTCATTCTGTGGCCAAAGTACTTCAGTTTTGCCTTTAAGATCATTCCCTCAAGTGAGCAGTCTGGCTTTATTTCCGGGAGAGAGCTCAGGACAGGAAGGCCTGGCGTGCTATGGTCCATGGGGTCACGAACAGTCGGACACGACTGAACGACTGAACAACAACAACAACAACAATGGACTGGTTTGATCTTCTTGCAGTCCAAGGCACTCTCAGAATTTTCCTCCAGCACCACAGTTCAAAAGCATCTATCTTCCTTCGTTCAGCCTTCCTTATGGTCCAGCTCTCGCAGCCATAGGTTACTACAGGAAATACCATTGCTATAACTATGCGGACCTTTGTTGTCAGTGTGATGTCTCTGCTCTTCACTATTTTATCAAGGTTTGTCATTGCTGTCCTCCCAAGAAGTAAACATCTTCTGATTTCCTGGCTGCAGTCAGCGTCTGCAGTAATCATTGCACCTAAAAAGACAAAGTCTGTCACTGCCTCCACATTTTCTCCCTCTATTTGCCAGTTCTCAATCAAGCTGGTTGCCATAATCTTGGTTTTTTTGAGGTTGAACTGCAACCCAGCTTTTGCACTTTCTTCTTTCACCTTTGTCAGAAGGTTCCTCAGCTCCTCCTCACTTTCAGCCATCAAAGTAGGGTTGGCGGAGAATTTCTCCCTGAAACTTCGGGGGGCCGAGCGCCAACGTGTTCGGCCCCCCGAACAAGTTTCGGGGAGAAATCCTCCGCACCCCCCCCGCCCCCTGCACCCTCCCCGGGACGGGACTTACCTTCGCCGAATGTCCCTCCCGGCGGCAGGTCCGGCCAGCGGTTCGGCAGGTGTTCGAGCGGGGCGGGAGCGGCAGCCGGTCTTTTGACCAGCTGCCGCTGCCGCCATTGCAATGAAAGAAAAAAAAATGCCCCCTGATAGGCTACGTGACGATTCACGTAGCCTATCACGGCTAGATTTGCAAAGTCAGCCGTGATAGGCTACATCAATCGTCACGTAGCCTATCACGGGTGACTTTAAAAAAAAAAAAAAAAAGTGTGTACGGATAATGGCGGCCCCCATAGGGAGCCGCCATTCCCATTCCTTATTTGGTCGCTGTAGTCTATGTAAAGATTTACGTAGACTACGGCGAAAATAAGGGCAACGCTAAATGTTTACGTAGACTACGGCGAATAAATAAGGAACGCGAATGGCGGCTCCCTATGGGGGCCGCCATTAGCGTATGCGCTTTTTTTTTTTTTTTAAGTCACCCATGATAGGCTACGTGACGATTGATGTAGCCTATCATGGCTGACTTTGCAGATCTAGCCGTGATAGGCTACGTGAATCATCACGTAGCCTATCAGGGGGCGTTTTTTTAAAAAACTTTCGCGTTCGTGGCCGGGCAAGGCGGGAAGCCTCCTCCCCGGCCTGAATTTCGGCTGGGCCAAGGCGGAAAGCCTCCTCCCCCAGCCGGAACTTCGCTGGGGGACCAGCGAAGCGCCTCCCCCCCACCGCGAACGTCCTTCGAGGACAGGTAAGTGACTTTCATCCACCCATACATCAAAGTGGTATCATCTGCATATCTGAGATTGTTGATGTTTCTTCCAGTGATTTTAACTCCAGCCTTGGCTTCATCAAGCCCAGCACATTGCATGATGTGCTGTGTGTACAGGTTGAATAGGTAGGGTGAGAGTATACAGCCCTGCCATACTCCTTTCCCAATCTTAAACCAGTCCGTTGTTCCGTGGTCTGTTCTTACCGTTGCTACTTGGTCATTATACAGATTCCTCAGGAGGCAGACAAGATGACTTGGTATCCCCATACCACCAAGAACTTGCCACAATTTGTGATGATCCACATAGTCAAAGGCTTTAGAATAATCAATAAAACAGAAATAGATGTTTTTCTGAAAATGCCTGGCTTTCTCCATTATCCAGCAGATATTGGCAATTTGGTCTCTAGTTCCTCTGCCTTTTCTAAACCCAGCTTGTACATCTGGCAATTCTCGTTCCATGAATTGCTGGAGTCTACCTTGCAAGATCTTGAGCATTACCTTGCTGGCATGTGAAATAAGTGCCACTGTTCGATAGTTTGAACATTCTTTGGTGCTTCGCTTTTTTGGTATGGGGATATAAGTTGATTTTTTCCAATCTGTTGGCCATTCTTGTGTTTTCCAAATTTGCTGGCATATGGCATGCATCACCTTGACAGCATCATCTTGCAAGATTTTAAAAAGTTCAGCTGGGATACCGTCGTCTCCTGCTGCCTTGTTATTAGCAATGCTTCTTAAGGCCCATTCCACCTCACTCTTCAGGATGTCTGGCTCTAGCTCACTGACCACACTGTCAAATCTATCCCTGATGTTGTTATCCTTCCTATACAGATCTTCCATATATTCTTGCCACCTTTTCTTGATCTCTTCTGCTTGTGTTAGGTCCTTGCCATCTTTGTTTTTGATCATACCCATTTTTGCCTGGAATTTACTTCCGATGTTTCTAATTTTCTGGAAGAGGTCTCTTGTCCTTCCTATTCTATTATCTTCTTCCGCTTCCGCGCATTGCTTGTTTAAAAATAATTCCTTATCTCTTCTGGCCAACCTCTGGAATTTTGCATTTAATTGGGCATATCTCCCCCTATCACTGTTGCCTTTTGCTTTCCTTCTTTCTTGGGCTGCTTCCAGTGTCTCAGCAGACAGCCATCTTGCCTTCTTGCTTTTCTTTTTCTTTGGGATGTTTTTTGTTGTCACCTCCTGAACAATGTTGCAAACTTCTGTCCATAGTTCTTCCAGGACCCTGTCTACTAAATCTAGTCCCTTAAATCTATTCTTCACCTCCACTGCATATTCATGAGGAATATTCGTGAGCTCATATCTAACTGCTCTGTGGGTCTTCCCTATTATCTTTAGTCTGATTCTAAATTGTGCAATAAGAAGTTCGTGATCTGAACTACAGTCAGCTCTAGGTCTTGTTTTTACCAACTGCATAGATGTCCTCCACCTTTGGCTACAAAGGATGTAGTCAATCTGATTTCGGTGTCGACGGTCTGGTGAAGTCCATGTATAAAGTCATCTCTTAGGTTGTTGGAAGAGAGTGTTTGTTATGCACAGTGAGTTGTCTTGGCAAAATTCTATCAGCCTATGTCCTGCTTCATTTTGTTCTCCCAGACCATGCTTGCCTGTAATTCCAGGTGTCGTTTGACTACCCACCTTAGCATTCCAGTCTCCTGTAATGAAAATAACATCTTTTTTTGGCATACTAACCAGTAGGTGCTGCAGATTCTCATAGAACTCATCTACTTCTGCTTCTTCAGCATCTGTGGTTGGGGCATATATTTGGATCACTGTGATGTTAAATGGCTTACCCTGAATTCGAATTCAGATCATTCTGTCATTTTTTTTGGATTGTATCCAAGCACTGCTTTAGCCACTTTATTATTAATTATGAAGGCTACTCCATTTCTTCTGTGGTCCTCTTGTCCACAGTAGTAGATCTGGTAGTCATTTGATGTGAAGTGGCCCATTCCAGTCCATTTCAGTCCACTGACACCCAAAATGTCTATATTTAATCTTGACATCTCCCCAATAACCACATCCAATTTGCCCTGGCTCATAGATCTTACATTCCAGGTTCCTATGGTGTGTTGATCTTTAGAACATCAGATTCGTCGTTCACCACCAGCACCATCGGCTGCTAGCCGTCCTTTCAGCTTTGAGCTAGCTGCGCCATCACATCTGGGGCTAGTTGAACTTATCCTCTGTTCCTCCCCAGTAGCATTTTGACCATCTTCCGACCTGGGAGTCCCATCTTCCGATGGTATACCGACATATCTCTGGTTGTACTGATCCATTTAGTTTTCATGGCAAGAATACTGGGGTGGTTGCCGTTTCCTTCCCCAGGGATCGTATTTAATCTGACCTTTCTGCCATGACCTTCCCATCTTGGGTGTCCCTTCACAGTTTAGCTCATGACGTCATTGAGGTGCTCAAGCTCCAGCACCACAAAAAGGTAACGATCTCCTTTGCTGGAGTCTTAAGAACTAGAATTCTGTATTACCTGTATCTGAGTGAAGTATTGAACTGGCTCTAGATGGTATCTGGTTGTAATGGGAATTTGAGCATATACACAGTAGACAGGTGATCAGTGGTCACCAACGTACTGACAACATAGTTTGAGAGAACCTCTGAACCAGAGCATATGCCACATTGGAAACAGCAATTTGATGCAGATAAACTTTGTCAACCAGATCTAGATCACAGTTTGCAGAAAAAGAAGAACAAGCAGAAGCAGAAGATAGCAGTTGAAATCCTAAGAATATAAGAGCACTGATGGATCAGACTGAAGGTCTATCTGTTTTAGGGGTGGATGAACCACCCCGCCCCCACCCCGCATGCCACTTGCCTGACCGCTACCACTTACCCACCCCTGTTTGGATCCCTGGATGATCCACCAGGCAGTCCGCAAGTGCCTGGTGAGCAGCATGCAGCTGCACAACCCTTCAGCAAGCCACCATTTTGTGTAAAACTGGCAGCTTGTTGTTTTATGTGGCCATTCATGCAAGACTACAGTCGTGATTGGACCATTCCATTGTTCAGCCCAAGGGTCAAATTGGCTCCAGAGGAGTACTTTGGGAGCCACATCTCACTCAGTAGTGGGTGGACCCACAGCCTGTTGGCATGCAGCTTTATGTGCTTGTTCCCCCATACACTCATGTACACACACACACATTCACTCACAGACATGCATGTCCATGCACTCATGTGCATTTATACTGTGCACACCGAGAGAGACCTTGGCCCGTGCCTTGCATTCCCCCATAGGGGGTGGTGAAGAGTGGATGAAGTCCTCTCAGCTAGCATATCTGGAGCTGGTGTTACTTACCACTGCCATCCTTGATCAGGGAAGGCAAGTGGTGGGTGAAGCATTCTGAGCTGGTGCCTCAAGGCATGGGTTCATACCAAAGGTTAGAGAAGGCATCGCTTAAGAAAGGAGATGCTCCCATGGTGAGCAACCTCACAGGCCAGATTGGAAAGCCTTGTAGACCAGGCTGGAGCTGAAGCTTGGGAGGCTTTGCTCCAGTGGGGAGATGCTGTTCCATCAAGGGTGAGCTATTCCAGCTGTTCCCCACCCCCACCTGGAGAACTGATAAGCAAGGCTGGAGCTGCATCTTGGGAGGCTCTGCTTCAGCAGAGAGATGCTGTGCCAACCAAGGCAAACAACAACAGCAGCAGCAGCAACAACAACAACTCCTCCATTCCCCTGCCTGGGAAACCCTATAAGAAGCCAGGGATTATTCCAACTCTCCTTCTGCATTTTTGTTGATAGGTTCTTGCTTTTGGACAGGAAGAAGGTGTGTTCAGGCTGGGTGTTGTTTCAAATAGTTGTTGTGATATTAGTGAACCATAATTGCAGCATTTATGCCCGCAATGTTGTGTAACTGGCACCGTTATGGCCGTCATTTATGCAACATTACATTTCCGGAAAGCCACAAGCCACCATTTTAATGCAAAATTGTGGCTCACTAAGGGGACAGGTGGCCGCTAGGCTCGCTGGGCCATCCAGTAGGTTGTGCAACATGGCAGGTGGTGGCAGCAGTTCAGCGAACACCTGGCAAGGACAGATGGAGGTCAGTCCATCCATCCCTACATCCAAAGGTCAATAATAGTACTTCATTGTGCAAAGCTATACCAATTCTCCTTCAGCTGTGCCTCTCCTTATAGATATTTAACAAATCAGGCTTTAATAATACTTTCCACTCCTTTTCCTAGGATACATATTATTCTAAGAAGCTTGTAATTGCTCATATCCCCTCTTAAAAATTGGTGCTACATTGGCTTGCTTCCAAACATCAGGTACGGACGCCAATTTTAATGAAGCTGCATTGATCTACACAGGTTGCCGCTGTTTTCCTAGGCACAGAGATCCAGCCATGGCTTCCATGTGTAGAAGGTCAATTATCCATATAACCTCAACTAGACAGAAATCAAATTCAGGAATAGGCAAACACAGGCAGACACTTATGGCATCTTGGGATCCCCCCGCCTCTAGACAACTCGCACTAGAGATGATGGCACCGGATCAATCCTAGAAGTGTAGTTTCTGGAGGGCAGATGTGCAGAACCAGCCCACCTGTCATGCCCTGACTGGATGATTCCTCCTCAGAGGAGGAGTTGGAGGCCCCAGAAGCCCAGGGTAGTCCAGACCAGGGAATGCCACCTAGGGAAGGTGGAGAATTCTGCCACAGACTCTGGGGGGGGGCAGATTCTTAGAATCCAGCCCCCCCTCAGATTCCATGGTGGAACAGACCACCCCACCCCGCCACCCCATGAAGTCTGACCCAGCCAGATCCTACTAGGGATGTACTAAAGTCACTTACCTGTTCGCAGATTATGTTGATGGTGGGGGGGGAGGCGTTCCGTCCCTCCCCCCGGAATCCTTGCCAGGGGGGAGGCACTCTGTAACTCCCCCCTGGAATCCTCTGTGGCCGGCTGTGCTCCGCAGCAGCGCCACGGAGCAGCCGGCCAGACCCAGCTAGGCCAGAGCCGGCCGCAGCTGGATTTCCAGCCACAGAGGGCTCTGGGTAAAAAAAATAAACCATGTACGCAAATGTGGGCGGCTACGGCTGCCGCCATTTGCGTTCCTTATTTTTGCCCTCTTAATCTACGTAAATATTTACGTAGACTATGACGGCGAAAATAAAGGGGAACGCAAATAGCGTAGCGGGCGCTATTTGCATCCCTTTTTGATTTGCCATTTTAGCCTACGTAAATATTTACGTAGGCTAAAACGGGGAATCAAAAAGGGACGCAAATAGCGCCTGCTATGCTATTTGCGTTCCCTTTTGTTTTCGCCATCATAGTCTACATACATATTTATGTAGATTAAGAGGGCAAAAGAAGGAATGTAAATGGCAGTGGCCGTAGCCGCCCACATTTGCGTACGTGGTTTGTTTGTTTTTTAACCCACCCAGCCATGATAGGCTATGTAAAGATTTACGTAGCCTATCACGCTGTGTTTTTTTTTTAAACCTAGTCATGATAGGCTACGTAAATCTTTACGTAGATTATCACGTCTTTCTTTTTCTTTCTTTTTTTACAAAAGTGGAAATGGCGGCGGCGGCAGCAGGTTGGAAGACCAGCCGCCGCCACCGCCACCGAAGCCACCATCAGAGCTGCCGCCGCCCGGAAGATCCACCCCAGGTGAGTCTCGTCCCAGGAGGGGATCTGCAGGGGGCTGACAGGCCATTCCCCCATGTAGTTCGGGGGGCCGAATGCACTGGCATTCGGCCTCACCGTGATCCGTGGTGGAATTCTCTGCCATCCCTAGATCCTACCTGGCACCGCCAGGTCCAGGTCCGGCTGGGTCCATCCACGGCCAGTTTTCGGATGCGAATGGCGTCCTGCCTAGCAGACGCCATTTGCTTCCCTTCCCCTTCCCATTATAGGCTACGTAAATCACAGTAAAGACCAGGGATGCAAATGGCATGCGCTACACCATTTGCATCCCTTCTCCTTGCCGTCATAGGCTACGTAAGATTTACATAGCCTATAATGGGAAGGGGAACGGACGCAAATGGCGTCCACTAGGCAGGATGCCATTTGCATCTGAAGACCGGCTGTGGCCGGAAGTCCAGCTACGGCTGGCCCCAGCTGGCGGCTCTGTAGAGTTGCCATAGAACGGAGCCAGCCGGCTGGGGAGGATTCCGGGGAGGAGGACCAGAGGACCTCCTCCCCACAGAACCCCCAGTGGACTCCAGGTAAGGGGGTTTCGTACACCCCTAATGCCACCAGACCCACAGAAGCAGGGCCAACACTGTCAGGAGAAAAGGATGCTGACTCTGATGCTGGGGTTGAGCAACCCCCTGGCTCCTGGGAGCATCATCGCCTCAAGCAACAGGCTAGTAGGGATGTCAGAGAATTCCGCCACGGATCTCCGTGAGGCCGAATGCCAGTGCATTTGACCCCCTGAACTCCGTGGCGGAATGGCCTGCCACCCCCCTACCCCCCCGCGGATCCCCCCAGGATGAGACTTAACTGGGGTGGATGTTCCGGATGGCGGCACCTCCAGCTGCGGCGGTGGCGGCTGCGGCGGCGGCTGGTCTTCCGACCAGCTGCCGCCACCGCTGCCATTTGCAGTCTGTCCCCCCCCCCATTCGTGATAGCTTACTTAAAGACTTACGTAGCCTATCATGTCTGGGTTAAAAAAAAATGCATAACGCAAATGGCGGCGGCTATGGCCGCCGCCATTTGCGTTCCTTATTTTTGGCCGTCTTAGTCTACATAAATATTTACGTAGACTAAGACGAAGACAAGAAATGGGAACGCAAATAGCATAGCGGATGCTATTTGCATTCCCTAGGGATGTACGAAAGTTCCGCCACAGATCTCAGGAAGGCCGAATGCCAGTGCATTCGGCCCCCCGAAATCAGTGGCGGAACGGCCTGCCCCCCCCGCCCCCCCCCCCGGGGCGAGACTTACCTTGGGCAGATCTTCCTGGTGGCGACAGCTCCGGCGGCAGTTCGGCGGCAGCGGCGGCAGCCGGTCTTCTGACCGGCTGCTGCCGCCGCCATTTCCAGTTTAAAAAAAAAAAATGTGATAGGCTACGTAAAGACTTACATCGCCTATCATGGCTAGGGTTTTTAAAAAAAGTGATAGGCTACGTAAATGTTTACGTAGCCTATCACGGCTGACTTTAAAAACAAAAAAACAAAAAAAGCGTGTATGCAAATGGCGGCAGCCATCGCCGCCGCCATTTGCGTTCCTTATTTTGGCACGTCTTAGTCTACGTAAACATTTACGTAGACTAAGATGGCGAAAATAAGGGGAACGCAAATAGCATCCGCTACGCTATTTGCGTTCCCCTTTCTTGTCTTCGTCTTAATCTACGTAAATATTTATGTACACTAAGAAGGCCAAAAATAGGGAACGCAAATGGCACCAGCCGTAGCCACCGCCATTTGCATACGCTTTTTTTTTTTTTTAACTCAGACGTGATAGGCTACGTAAGTCTTTACATAGCCTATCACGGCTGAATTCAGAGACGCAAATGGTGGCGGCTACGGCCGCCACCATTTGCGTCCCTGCTAGCCAGCGGCCGGATGTCTGGCTGCTGGCGGAGCCGGCCAGTGGCTCCGCGGAATCCCTGTGAAGCAGAGCTGCCCAGCCAGGATTCTGGGGGGAGGCACAGAGCACCTCCCCCCCGGCGAGGATTCCGGTGGGAGGGACGGAGAGCCTCCCCCCCCCAGCGGAACCCGGCGGAGCCAGGTAAGTTGGGTTTCATACACCCCTACAGGCTAGTAGGGCTCCTTTGCAAAAGAGTGCTCAGCTCCAGAAAAGGTCTCCTCAAGAGAACATGACTCCCCAGGAGTAGGGCTCTGGAAAGGGAGCTCTGATTATTGCAGCTGAGCTCTAGATGAGCTCCAACAGGCTTTGGGCTAAAAAGCCTTCACTAGAAACCCAGTGTTGGGAAAACTTGGTCCATCCCAACTCTGCCATGTACATAGGGATAGCAGAGAATTCTGCCATGGATCTTGGTGAGGCTGAATGCCAGTGCATTCAGCCCCCCGAACTCTGTGGCGGAATGGCCTGCCACCCCCCCGCCCCCCGCGGATCCGCCCCAGGATGAGACTTAACTGGGGCGGATCTTCCAGGAGGCGGCGGCTCCGGCAGCAGCTGCGGCGGCGGCAGCGGTGGTGGCTGGTCTTCCAACTGGCTGCCACCGCCGCCATTTGCAGTCTTGTCGCTTTTTTTTTTTTTACAAGACATGATAGGCTACGTAAAGACTTATGTAGCCTATCACGTCTGGCTTAAAAAAACAAAAACAAAAACGTGCGTAATTTGCAAAGTCAGCCGTGATAGGCTACGTAAATCGTCACATAGCCTATCGCGGGTGACTTAAAAAAAAGCGCGTACGGCTAATGGCGGCCCCCACAGGGAGCCGCCATTCGCGTTCCTTATTTGGTCGCTGTAGTCTACGTAAAGATTTACGTAGACTACAGCGACCAAATACGGAACGAGAATGGCGGCTCCCTATGGGGGCCGCCATTTGCGTACGTGCTTTTTTTAAAAAAAGTCACCCGTAATAGGCTACGTGACGATTAACGTAGCCTATCACGGCTGACTTTGCAGATCTAGCCATGATAGGCTACGTTAATCATCACGTAGCCTATCACGGGGGTGTGTTTTGTTTTGTTTTTAACTTTTTATTTCGCGGCCGGGCGAGGCGAGGCGCCTCCTTCCCGGCCTGAATTTTGGCCGGGTGAGGCGGGAAGCCTCCCCCTCAGCCTGAATTTCGGCCGGGTGAGGCGGGAAGCCTCCCCCCCCGGCCTGAACTTCGGGGGGAGCAGCGAAGCGCCTCCCCCCCACTGCGAACAAGCTTCGAGCCCAGGTAAGTGGCTTTCGTGCACCCCTAGACATTTTGCTTATTATCATGTCCACTCCTGCTGTTGCCTGATTCTCTTGTCTGCCTGCCTGCCTGTGTTTTGACTTCGGCCTGGATTTAGACCACCTCTGTTTTAGCCTGAACACTATTGGATTACCAACTGTAGGCTTGAAGTTTTCCTGACTTCACTGCAGTTGGAGTTGGATGCAGTCAAAGCAGGACACCACCTGAGCTCCCAATCTGGTCCTCTGGAATTCCCTAGATGACCACACCCACTTCCACTGGTCCCACCACTTTCTCCCAACCACCAATCATTTGGTGGGTTCCTGGCATTTTTTTTTTTTTGTATTTTTCCCTATTCTAAAAGGTTGGGATGCCTCTCCTAAGGCTTAATTACTGGCAGGAAGGGCTTGAAGCTAAACTACATTGGTATTTTGGGTATTTTGGCCTCCTTTTGCCTTCTGCTCCACCCACCACTGGAATGTGGCCCCCAAGAGCTTCTCTGAAATGGAATTGAGCCCTTGGGCTGAAAGAGATTCTGCACCTCTGCTGTAGGGAATGTGGCCTCACTCCTGCCCTTTGCTTGCTGGGTACGGAGGGAGGCAGTTCTACTTTTTTTTTTCCCCCTTCCATCCAAAAGAACTAGATGGTGAGTGTAAAAGCAAAGTGCCAATCCCCAGACTTTGGCAACCATTCGCTGCCTCCAGCAGACTGAGGAATCCCTCAGCATCTTTATAAAGCACTGTGTTTATCGCATCTTAAGAGGATGCAGCAATACTTCCATCTTAGATGATCAGTATGGATTATTACCATTATGACATGGTAATAAAGACACCACTTGTTGGACATCTTTCAAAAGAAGCAGAACAAACATATTTGAGAGGTTTTGCTACCTCTCGAGGAAAATGAATGGAGTCTTGGAGACTAAATCCACTGCTTGTGTTCTCACAACTGCTGCGCAGACTAAAAATCATTGTAATTAAACAGCCTCTCTAATCAGATAGGCCGCAGGGGAGATGACTTCTTGGGAGAGAAACAAACCCTCTCTCTTGCTTTCTGCATCACTCTTCCACTGGCATCGTCAGTAGCTGTTCAATGCAAAGTACAATAGCACGGAATCCATTCTGAGGAGCTCACCGCCATCTCGATGGTGCACCAGCTTTTTCTCTTCCCCAGGCCAGCAGCACTCCATGGGACAATCTTTTTTGTTAATCTTGAGCATCCTTGGTAAGTATCCCCCAAAGAGATATGTCGGCAGGAGCCTTTATGAAGACAAAAACACAACATGTTTGATTAGCTTTGGCCAGTCTTTACGAATAGTTTTTATGCTTTCACCTTTGTGATACACAGAAATAAAAGGACAAAATAAAAGGACATTCAGAATGTTCACACATACATTTCCATGACTGAAGCATTAGGCGATACTTTGCAGGTGAGAATGACCCATCTCAACTAAACAACACATATAGATTTTTTCTCTGTTAGCTCACATCTCCTCACAATGCTTTTTGATAGGTTCAGTTCACATTCAGCTGAAAGGAACCATTACACGAAGTAACTGAGTTTTGTCTCACTTCTCATCTTGTTAGATTTGGCCCATCGTTCCAGGCTGTCTAGGATACTTTTGACCTATCTGCCAATAAGCCCTGATCCAGGTATAATTAGTGCTCTGCTGAAAATTTCTTTCACATTTTTTTCAACATTCACATTCAATTTGATAGAAAAAAAACATTGCTTTTGAAAAGAAATTCAAAGGAGAAGAAAATTTCAGAGAAATTCTCATAGGTTGTATTTAGTGTTCTTCTGCTTACCTTATCAGGTGGCCAAGGAGCATGTGTGTGTGGCATGCTTTCATTGCACAATCATTGCTCTGGCAGCCTGTGAAATTTATCACAGAAGGCTGAAATCCCGCATCCTTACCAGGGCTTTCCACTTCTTGTTTCTTTGCAGGATTACGATGGGCTGTTTTACTTGGGGACACATGATTTGAATTGAAAACTTCCTTTCTCAGCATATGTTCTATATGTTTCATTATACAGCACCATCTAGTGGCTGCATTATAGTGCAACACCATCATTACACACTGCCAATATCTTCCATTAACATTTGTTATCAACTTATCTCCGATCTTTTTAAAAGCGGGATAAAGCTCAAAAGGTGTAGGAGATACTCTAGAGGTTGGCAACATCATGTAAAGGACCTCCATGAGTGACCAGTCATGAGCATGCAATATAAAAGCCTCGTGTAGAAATGCTCTGTAGCATACTCAGCTTCCCGCATTTCAATTAAAGGCTAGGGGAGGAGATCATGAAGTAATCCCTCTCATTGGGCTTTTTTAGATCAGGAAGTAGAAGCGGCCTGGGAGGCTGCAAAGTAATGGAGAGATGCATAACAGAAATAAAACACACAGACACCTCACACACAATGCCCTTGAATGACACTTGGTATGGGGCAGGGTGAAGAATGCAAAATGGTGACCAGGTTGCCAGCACATTTGCTGCTGTTGTCACATCCAGGAGCAGGACAAAAAACAAAAACCCTGAGGACAAAAAAAGTTGTGCTGCAACTGTGAGCTCCACATCCAAGAAACTGTTTGAGAGTTTCTCCTTCCCTTGGAGAAATTCAGCAGAACTGTCCCCACAGTTTCTCTGCCCACAAATATAGGTGGAGAATTTCAGGAAGCCATTTGCACACAACTCTAGGTACAATCAACTATGGATGCTATGTCCAATGTTCAAATTATGGAGGAAGGTGTGGGAGTGCCCTTAATGAAATGATTAAGCTCCGCCTTCTGATTGCCTGCTATTTTAACCGAATGTTCATTAAATCATGTTCCCACATAGTCTTCTAAAACAGTAGTTAAGGGGGAAGACAGAAAGATTAAAAGCCAGTCGCCCTGGTTCTCCAGGGCTGTCCTCAGCAAGGAGCAGCAGGATGCCTTCAGTGGTCTCACTAGGCAAATTATTCTTGGTGTTGACTTGATTTTTGCTTATTCTAACATTCTGTTTTGACTATCCTACTGTTCTTAGCATTTGGTTAGGCTCCTTGCCTCTTTGGTTAGGCTCCGTGCCTATTTGGTTAGGCTCCTTGGTTTCTGGATTATTTTGTTACATTTGGGTTATATCCCATGTGAGTCCTACTTAGAATAGATCCAATGAAATGAATGGGAATAAGTCTCATTCATTTTGATGGCTCTACTCTAACTAGGACTAACATTGGCGGCCGGCAACCCTTTGAATTGTGTTAATTTTATGACTGAAAGGCGATGCAAAACTATAATAAATAAATGGATAATAAACTTTGGGAGATTGGTTTTAAGGCTATAAAAAGAAACCTCTCCTCAAATGTGGTTGAAATCTATTCACTAATATTTTTTTTTTCCACACAGGAAATATAGGGTTGGATCCAGGATAGATTAGTTACACTTGTTCCGTTCAACTCAATGTTGGAAGTTAATTATGACTAGGGATGTCAGAGAATTCTGCCATGGATCTCGGTGAGGCCAAATGCCAGTGCATTCGGCCCCCCGAAATCTGTGGTGGAATGGCCTGCCACACACACACCCCCATGGATCCCCCCCGGGATGAGACTTACCTGGGTCAGATGTTCTGGGCGACGGCAGCTCCGGCGGCGGCTTCGGCGGTGGCGGCTGCGACGGCTGGTCTTCTGACCGGCTGCCGCCACCGCCATTTGCAGTCTGGAGGGTTGTTTTTTTTTTTTTTACAGAGACATGATAGGCTACTATCTGGGTTAAAAAACCCAGATACATGGCTGGGTTAAAACAACAACAACGCTGGGTTAAAAAAAAAACGGCTGGGTTAAAAAAAAAAAAACGCGTATGCAAATGGCAGCAGCTACGGCCACCGCCATTTGCGTTCCTTATTTTTGGCCTTCTTAGTCTACCTAAATATTTACGTAGACTATTACAGCGAAAATAAAGGGGAACGCAAATAGCGTAGCAGGCGCTATTTGCATTCCCCTTTATTTTCGCCATAATATTCTATGTAAATATTTACGTAGACTAAGACAGCCAAAAATAAGGAATGTAAATGGCGGTGGCCATAGCTGCCTCCATTTGCGTACGCGGTTTTTTTGTTTGTTTGTTTTTTACCCAGAGCCCTCCGCGGCCGGAAATCTGGCTGCAGACGGCTCTGGCCTGGGCCTGTCCAGCTGCTCCGCGGAGCCGCCGCGGAGCACAGCCTGCCATTAGAGGATTCCAGGGGGGAGGAACGGATCACCTCCTCCCCCATCGAGGATTCTGGGGGGAGGGACGGAATGCCTCCCCCCCACACACCATAAGCATAATCCGCAGAAAGGTAAGTGACTTTCGTACATCCCTAATCATGACTTAAGTCCCCTTGATTTCAATGGAACCTAAATAAAACCAATCAAGTCTGGATCCAACACATAAAATACAATTTTCAAAATATCACTTAGTCTCTGCATTCAAAATCAAATGGAAAGAATCATGCAGTGAATAATGGTATCCATTATTACCTCCAAAGTTAAATCTACACATAGCAATTACTTTACAAGTACCAAGACTGAAAAATGCCTAAAGTGCCTGTTACAGATTTTTTTTCCCCCATTAATCTGTTGCTAATTCCCAAATACCCAAATATGAGCTCTGAAACATTTTGCTTTGGAAAGAGAAATCTACTTATTTCCCTGACAATCAGCTACATTATGCCTCCGCATGCATCTCCAGACAAGA
This sequence comes from Heloderma suspectum, assembly GCF_057233095.1. Taxonomy (NCBI): domain Eukaryota; kingdom Metazoa; phylum Chordata; class Lepidosauria; order Squamata; family Helodermatidae; genus Heloderma; species Heloderma suspectum. Next base: position 29,542,834 of record NC_139461.1, on the reverse strand, counting down.
ATACTTTTGGGAAAGCCAGTAATCAAGTTATTTTAGAGTCCAAAGTAACATATGTAAGAGGGGAACTCAGAGCTTCATGTTTATTTCTGTCTGTACTCATGCAAAAATGTGTACTAAAGGTTTCTAAAGGACATTTGAATTCAGCAAGCTAGCAAGCAAGAGCAATTTCTATGGAAACAAGCTTTCTGACTGAAGGATGAGCAGCCAATCAAATTCTTGTTGCATTTGTTTCTGAAGCTTTCTCCTTTGTTCTAACCATTGCTTGCCAGTATATCTACCTAGGCAATGTCTATTTATTTTCCACTGGGCAATATGTGCGGTCTTCTATCCCTTATACACATAAACAACTGATATTAATAGGATTTAAGTCCATTATTTTCAATAGAAGATGGGAATCTATTTACACCATAAATATTGTGGCAGTTTCCCTTTTCTTTTCAACCCTTTCTTCAGTTTAAGGTAACATGTAATTATCTTGGTATGGGTCATAGTGTTGGTACCATTATCTAGAGAGGGTCCAGAGGACAGTCTCTCTCTCTCTCTCTCTCTCTCTCTTTTTAAAGGGGCTCTGGGAACACAGATTGTCTGATGTTGTGAATGGTTGCTATCAACTACAACCTGAGAACCTTAAACCAAAAATTTGTATGGATGTTGATGGTCTTGTTACATGCAAAGCTACAGACCTCTTCAAACGTTATGATGAATGGGACATCATAACATGATAAGCATAACATCAGATCACATCTGCAATCTTCACTACTGTCTCCTATAACATCACTTCAGAAAGGGCATACTGTATGCTAGCTTTACCCAACTCAGTGCTATCCAGATGTGTTGGACTGCCATTCCCATCATCCCCAGCCAGCATGGCCAATGGTTCTTGGACATTCTCCAGTGTGAAGGGAGGTTCAAGCACCAACTCATTACCTTCTCCATCTAAGCTTTCCAATTTTATATATGTATTTTATTTAATTTCAAAATATGATAACACTATTAATTAAAATATTTCCTTGGGTAACCCACTAACTACTAAGGACTGGATCCAACATCTGCCTTCCATGAGAGGAAGAACCCTCCGGCTCACTGAAGGTCCCTCTGTCTAGTTTTAAGGGATCACACACACCACAGCTCACCCCATTCAGCCAGGTCTCCTGACTCTGTGTAGCATTTTCAGGGGCTGGAGGGACTGCCATGGCAAGGAGAGGGTGGGGAAGCCAGTGCAGTTGATCCAGGATAAATCTGGATCCAGCTCCCATCAATAAACTTCTTTTACTCTTCTTTCCATCTACTTCATGGCTTTCTATGCACTTCCTGTAAAATCTTCCTTTTCTTGTCTACTTCTCACAGTAAACATATTTTAGGACCCAGTGCTAGCTCATTTGGGGAGGACCTTAATGGGCCCTGCTTCCTTCCATGAGCCTTGGTATGCTTTGCTGCTGCTGTTGCTGCCACCACCACTACGTTTTCTTCTTCTGACCGTCCTTCCTTCCTGCCACCAGCTTCTACTTCACTTCAATCCCAGGGCTGGTGTCTCTCAGGGTGGAAACTGAGCCCATAGAGCCCCAGAGCAGTTCTGATTCTGAGGAGGAACAGCAATCTGTGGGAGAGGAGCTCGCTCATCTCTCACAGGCACAGCAGCTGACAGAGATTCCTCCTGCCATCATTCCTGGGAGAGATAGTGACCCTGGCAGTGAGAGAGCGCTGGAGGAGGACTTGCTGGATGCTCGGCGCAGAGGCAGGGAGCAACGACAGCTGGAGGGTGCGGAAAAGAGGCGTTCCGCTCGTTCAGCGCTAAAACAACGGTCGCATCCCGAGGACCCAAGGGAAAGAGGGAGGACCTCTCCATAGCCCATAAGTTCAGAGTCTTCCCGCGGTTCTCCTTCAAACGGGGACCAACTGCCTTACCTGGAGCTTAGGCTACTCTGCTATCTTTCCCAAGTGCTGTTCCTTGCTTTGTCGCTAGTGATTAGTATCTGAAAGAGTCATAAAGGAATAAAGTCTCTGAAAGAATTCCTCATCGTCTGTGTCCTGAGTTGGCTATTGGTGGGGCAGAGGCAGCAAGAGGCAGCTAGGGCACTCCTGATAGTGTCAGCATCTGAGATCCTTGAACAAATCTCACCACTGGCAGAGCCCACCACTGATGGCTGCCCTGGGACATATTTTTTTCTGGACTGATGCTCTGAGTGACAGCAGGCTGCTAAATATAGCTGTCATTTTAATGCCCCTGATGTCACTCTCCCCCATCACTCTGGGGCACTCTGGGAAATTTAAATGGCAAGCCTCAGCTTCTCAATGCTGCCTACTTCCAGCTACCACTCAGGTAAGCCTTCCAAGGCCCACCAACAGAGGAGGAGCTACCCCTGTTCGTCCCTGACCCTCCTCCTAGGAGATCATCCTAGTAGGAGGGGTACCTGGCAGTTGGTGTTGGAGCATTTTCAGTACTGAGACCAGCAAAAGATCACAATGTAATTATAAGAAAACACAGTTATTGTACTGGTGAGTTGGCAGAATCAACAGAAGTTTCTCCTCTCCCCTCCCTCCATCTAATATTAGGCATGGATTGATGTTTTATCTGAAAAATAAAACTCAGAAACAATATAGAATGAAAATACTGAAGAGAAAGATATTGACAATGATGACGTTGTTGTTATAAAGCAGGATATTAAAGTTGAACAGTAGCCCTTCCTCTGACAGATCAGTCAACAATTCTAAATAAGCTTCATACCAACTTATTAAAACATCCTGAAATACTACCATCAGAAGTGGAGAATATAGGCGCGTGCATGCACGCACACACACACAGAGAGAGTTGCTTTTACATTCAAAATATTGGATTGAAACCCAGAATATTAGATGTGAAGCAATAATATGTGTGTTACATCGACTGAAGAACTGACAATGTGTTTTGATTTATTAAATCTAATTGCAAGAGAGATCACTGGATTATATATACTATCCTATTTCTTTACTAGACTGGTAAATCCCATTCTTCCAATCAAGACCAATACAAAAAAAAATCTTAAATACGATTTTTGAAGAGAATTATGTGGTCTTCAAAAATGAAAATATGTTGGACCATGAGCAGTGAAAAAGGTCACATGAAGTTTAATTATGTTACAAACTTTTCAAATTGTAGAGTTTAGCTGTAAGACAGAACAAAATGACGTCAACAAATGAGCTACACTTTACTCTCTAGTAAATATTAAGAAACAAGAAGGAAGGCCAAGGTCGCTAGAGTTTAAACAAAATTTATATACAACTTCAAAATTAACTTTTAAGAAAGAATATACACTGCAATCCTATGCATGTTAACTCAGAAGTAATTTCCACTGTGTTCATTGGGGCTTGGTCCCTAGTAAATGTATATAGGAGGGGTTGGGGATATGTGGGCCTCCAGATGTTGGTGGACTGCAAGTCCCCTCAGCCCCAGCCAGCATAGCCGTTAGCCAATGGTGAGCAATGATGGGAGTTCAAGTCCAACAATATCTGGAGGGCTACATCTGCCATCCCTCTTGCACAGGATAGCAGACTAAATTTGAATGCTGAACGTTAACCTGCAACAATTTCAAATGACTTTAGAATTTAAGTTTGAAAGGCAATGTTTGAAAACGCCTGCAGCCTTTTTTGAAAAGTGGTTTGCAAAGGAGAAAAGCTCAAGCTCCAGAGGCTGAAGCAGCTCACAGATTCAGTCTACATAACTTTTGGAACATTATTTGGAAGAGGAATGTGAGGCCTCCAGTCCAATGATGCCTGTAACTCAGTCGTAGCTCCATGTTTGCACACCTAAGATCTCACATTCAGTTCCTGGTGTCTTCCTATTAAACAGGACTTCAGTGGCAGGGCTGATGGAGACCTCTGCCAAGAGACCTCAGGGAGCTGCTGCTAGTTATAGAAGACAAGGCTTAGATGAACCAATGGTGTGAAACCCATGGCATCTGGCAGAGTTTCATGCTACCTCTGGCATCAATGCTAACTCCTACCCAGCCTAGGTGGGCTGGGAGTATCAGATGCCACTACCTGAACATATCCCATGCACTCCCCTCTACATAGCCTTTCCCTGTGGAAAGTACTGGATGCTGCTTCCTGTCGGCACAAAGAGTACCATTGGGAAGGGAAGAAATGCTCAACAGTGCACACTTCCCCCAGTTTCTGTGCCTGCCAGGTAGTTGTAGCTTCAATCACCCAGAAGGCACAGAGACAAGCTGGAGGGGGATGGAGGAGGTTTTCCTTCACTTGACCTTTCCCCTAGGAAAGGCCAAATTGGAGGGGGGCAGCATGGGCCCTGTGCACTTTTGGGAAGTAGCGTCCAACAGCTTACTCTTCCTTGTCATTCCTCGGGGGGGGGAGAAAGAGGGGTGGCAGCAAAAGGGAGAGAAGGGCAAGCTCCACCTACTTTGGGGTCTGGCTCCACCAATCATCAATTCCGACTCCACACCCCATCATCAGCTCTAGCTTCATCCACCATTGGCTGCATCCCCCAATTGGCTTTTCCTGTGAGTTGACGGCCCTTTATTATGGGGGGAAAGGGTTCCCCATTGCTGCTATAGTAGTACTAAACAGAAACTTCCATAGATGCAAATTTCCAGGATGACCCTGAGTATGAGATCTTGTTTATTTGTTTTATATTACTTCTAGACATTTTGGAATCTCTGCTTATTTTGGTCTATCTGTGAAGAAACAATAAAAGAAAGAAAGAAATCTCATCCTCCACACCCAAATAACCTTGCCCAGTGTCAAGAAAATGAAGAGTGTCAGTTCAGCAAAAATATAAAGTTCACATGCCAGAAATAGAAAACAGCAAAAGTGTCAGTGTTTATTCACACTTTAGGATAATCTGTAAGCACCATGGCTGCAGTCCTAAGCAACCCAACAGGACTTACATTTGGGTAAACATGCCAGGAACAATCTGCAAGTGACAGATTTTTCACAGTCTTCAGAGGAAGCCATATGTAATGCAAGGGAAAAGCAACCCTGAGCCTAGAGTGTTAATCCTAACATCATTTTCTTTGAGATAGACAATGGAGCCATTACGTAAAAAACAAACATATATTGAACAGGCTCGTCCTCCTGCTGATGTAATGATTTGAGTCTACCTACGAAGAGAGATTGCTCGGAAAAGTTTACACTTACAGCAGTGAAAATAGAATTGATGACCTCTGGCTCCTAGACCACAGGCTTCTACCTGATAAGCTAAGCACATAACTAGGCAAGTAGAGACACCTGTTATTTCTTTGTGTGAGAAATGTGTGCTTTTATCCTGAGCCAAGGCATATACCGCGATCAAAACTAAGATATTCAGCAACTGAAGAGGGCACAAAGCAGGCAGGTCATATACAAATGGAGTGCCAGGTTTGACACATATCTTTTTTCAGAATAAATTGGGCACTTAGTGAAAGCCTATATTATATCTTTCATTGCAGGGCATACATTAAATAAGGCTATGAAAAACATGGAAGACTAGAAAGTATTTCTGTATGTGTATGCTCACAAAGCATTCCCTTCATGTTGGTGTGTGTTGTTTTTTTTCTCATTCTCACTGAAAGCATATTTTCCATTTCCATTTTTAAAAGCCTCTACCAGACTAAATCTGTCAAGGGAGAGGGTTGCTTAAATGAGCAGAATGGATTTAATGCTATTTACCTAGGATCACAACAAAGATTTAGACACCTTGTAGTGGAGGGGGGGGGGAATCCTAGAGAAAGCTCAAATGCAACATATATACTGTACATGAAACAGATCTAGAGATTCCGCCCTCCTCCCGGTCAAAACTCAGTGTTGTCCATTGTGCAGGAATATTTAAGCCAGTTATCTGGCAAAAACACCAAGTTATATTTCTGACTGTTTTGAAATACTTATTGACACCTTAGCCTCCTCCAGCAACTCGACAGATACCAGAAATAGTCATGAATATTAACCTACCAGCTACAGAAATAAATGTCACTGAGCACTCACTTCAGAAAAGAGTGTATAGGGTTTTTTTAAGTGATAAATGTTACTGGAGAAGAAGATAAAAGCCTCAAAATATTAGTCCAGGAATAGAGTCAATTTGTAATATTATTGCTTTGTGTGGTGGCAGTGATGGTGGCATTTGAGCTATACTGCTACTGAAACAGAGAAAAAAATCAAGTTTTCCAGTGCAGTGGATTTTGTGTCATGTACTGTGGAATCAAATTACTATTGCATAGAAGTTATGCAGAAAAAAATGAGAAAGGCATTTCTGTCGGCTAGGGAGAAATTATAATCTGTCCAGCCTATTCTATATAGTGCAAACAAACAAAACATGAGAACACAATTTTTGTCCTTAGACTGGGGCTTCTGATGGTGCTTTCACAACATGGGGAAGACTTCCACTGCAACAGGCTCTGATTTCTTCTGGGATACTAAAAACTGTTAGGAGTTTTAGCAGATCCTTTCCTTCTCCCCTCCCTCAGTTTTCTGTTTGGAAAGTGACACTCAAATTTCTTTGGCTCCTGCTGTCAGGTGAGCATGCACAGTTGACAGTGTGCAATCCTCACTGAGGGGGTGCCCCTTTTGTTTTGTTTTGGAAAAGATTTGAATTATCTCTGTATATATTAAATATAATTCATAATTAACGTGCATATCCAAGATAATAGATAGTAGTGTTAAACAACTAACACTGCAGTCCTAAACAGACTTACCTATTGAGCTCAGTGGGACTTACTTCCAAGTAGACACACCTAGGATTGTGCTGTGGGATTTGCTTCTTGCTGGTATTTTAGTTTACTTTATGCAGCAGGGATCATTTTTTCATGGAGAGGACATTCAAATTCTGGTTCATGTCAACTTCTCATGTGTTCATTCATAAGTCCATTTCATCCCTTTTCTATATCAATCTGCATGATATAAATACAGATTTTTGAGCAGATTTTTTCTTAAACTACACATGTCTAGGTGTATTTTAACCCAAATACACATTTTAATATGCATTTTGGTACATTTTTTACCACAAAATTTGGAGGAGTGTGAAATATGAAGGATAACTGCATTCCAATCTGCAGATTAGCTCATCAGGTGTACTACAGGTCAGTCCATGTCATAATTCACAAATAACAAATTCTTCAAGCATCCCTAGGATACAGTGGTGACTTGCATGTGTGAAGGATCCAAAAGAGATAAAACACCACAGACAGATCACACATATCGCCCACCAGAATGCTTTTTAGTGACGTTAGTTTGTGCATTTAGCAGTGACTCACTGAGTGGTGAGAAATGAAGTGATGCAAAAGCATGTGTCATCTAGGTCCCATATCTATCAAATCTGAACCTGCTTTCAAAGGTAATGAGAAGCTAATGTCCGGCTGCAAAACATGGTGTGGCTTGGTAACACCCGAGTCTGAATAATGAGACTCCCAAGGTTCCTCCTCATGAACTACTAAGGGGAAGGATTTGTGCAGAATGAATTAGGGTGGCCAGTTATGAATCATCGAAACAGGGGAAATGCATCACCTAAAAGGGGGGAGGGACAATGATTTGCATAACATTTGCGTGTGCTAATGTAGATGTGTAGATGCAATTTAGAAATTATTATAATTTTAATAGAAATGCAGTACTTCTCACCATCCTGTGGAAGACTATGACCAGATGACGTGTGTGCCTTGCTCAGTCCAGATGCTAACTGATTATGAGCAACTTCAAGGCGTCTGCTGTCTCTTCGTATTCAAACTGGATTTTGACTGGACAGCCCTTCAAACAGAGGATGCCTTCAGACAGCCCTTCAAATAGAGACTGTCCTCAGTAAAAAGAGGGCAACTGGCCACCCTATGTGTTATTAGCAACCACATCAGCTTAAGAAAAATTAATAGCAAGCACAAAAGGGGGATATTCATTGGATCTGTAGTATGTGGGCAGCAGAGGCTGAACCCTTTAGTCATCCATCACTGGCAAGCACATACGTATATAAGGAGCTATTATTTGGCCTGGGAAGGAAAACTCCATTGGAGCCATTACCTCCCAGGGCTCATAGCAGATATGGAAGCTGGTAATGTTTGTTGAAGCCATAGTGGCTTCCTCCTCATGTGGTCCTGACTAAAATTGCCTCTCTGATATTAATTTTTATTCAACTGATCTGGTCGCCAGTTACTCACTTAGGACCATCTCTAGTTTAGTCATCTTTAAGGATGGGAGAATGAGCGAGGTTCAATTTCATCGTGATTCCTTGTCCCACCTAGAAGCTTAGTCTGCCTTATTCCCAGTCCTGAATGTGAGCTTTTTGTTGTTCCTTGAGCAGGGAAAGTGCACATTTAGGTGTGCATTTTTTAAAAGCATGTGCCCAAATTCATATTTCCCCCCATCGACTGAAGTGTGAAAATGCATGGTGGTTGCTTTTGGGAGGGGGGGTCTGAAAATGATTGCAAGCTTGGGAATACATGAACTTTGCCCCCCCAAAATGTGCTCGCATCCCGGGGTATGAATGGAGCAACTTCTGATGTTTAACAAACTGAAACCAAATTCTCATACATCCGTAGTCTTCTTGCAGTTATGTTCTATCACAGTTAGATTAACTCACTGCCAGATGACATTCTGAAGCGGAATGCCAATATCAATAAAGATGCTTGTCTTCCAACCTGGGAGATCAAAGTTCAAGTGCTGTTGATGACCTAGATAAAATGGATTTAGCTCAGTCTCCTACAGACAAGAATTTATCACCATGCAGAAATGACATGACAAATGAAATGAGTCCCGAGCCCAAAAGGAGATACATAATAAAGGAGATACATACATAGTTCCCAATACCCATAACGGATCTTCATTTCAAATGGAAGTTCCCATCACTGATGAGCCAATGAGGAGATATTCATTCTTAGATGCTCAATATTTCATCAAAATCAGCTGTATAAGGGGGTTAGATGGTGTATCACAGTCATCAAGCTTAGAGAATACAAACCTTATTATAATAACATTATATACAAAACTCAATCAAATACATATTCATGGTGTACATGAGTTCAGCACAGCAGTGATGGCACATTTATCAGGTAAATTTATATATATATATATATATATATATATATATATATATATATATATATATGTACACACACACACACACACACACACAGAGGATTTGTTTACCCAACTTTATGAATAGTCTTTTCCTATCTCTTATGTAAGTGGTATGTTGATAATTTATGGACCTGGGGCCAAAATAATTTGGAATTACCTATACTGAATAAGCAACCCACATCAACCTTTCCATCAGTGTCTGCTTTGTGGAAATATCCTTACAGGTTAACAAATAAATCTTGTAACAATTGCATATTTAAAATGCTAACCTGACCCTTCCAAAGACTGTGGGTGGGTAACAAATGAATTTAAACATACATAAATGCATGTACGCATGCAAACATACAGGTAGAGACACATGAAATTTCACTGAGACTGCAATCCTATACACATTTAGCTGGGAATAAGCACCATTGAACTCAATGGGACTTACTTTTGAGTAGTCATGTATAGGATTGCACCTTAAAAGGATTTGTACACACACGGAGACAGAGACAGAGACAAGAGACAGAGAGAAACCCCAGCCTACTAACAGTACAATCCTATACATGCATACTCAGAAGTAAGCCCCAGTAGTTCAATGAGGCTGACTCTGAGGTAAGTGGGTATAGAACTGCAGTCTAATTCAAATGTAGTACACTCAGTCTGAAATTGTACACAGTGTGGGAAATCTATCACTGGATCGCCTGACAACGTTTAAAAAAAATTAACCACCCTCCATGAATTGGTTTGGACAAGTGGCCTATGAGAGGGGTTATTTAACCCTCCCCCCTCCATACCTCATCCCCCACACACAATTTTACCAAAGCTATTGGCAGTTCGTCTTTGATAGGGAGGTCCCTGACTTCTTTTCACCAGTTGGGCTAAAAATTGCTTTTGAGACAATGTTTCTAATTGGGGGTGGGGGGAGCAGGGCTTGCCCAATACATTTTACTGGCTGAGGCGAAGGACACAATGGCGTCCCCCATTCAAAGCTGACTGGACTGGCTTGAACTTACTTCAACACTGGTGATGGGACACCATCCTCCACTGCACCTGCAGGGCCACAGCAGGTTCGCTTGGAGTAGCAGGCTAGGCTGCATGGCAAACACAGTTCTGTCCAATACCTTAGTTTCCTCCCCGCCAGCATCCACTGGCCAAGGCAGCTGCCTTACTCTGCCTTATGGTAGGGCTGGTCCTGGGGGAAAACATTAACACTGGAGGAAATGTTCAATACCTCTTCCCCAGATAATTTGCCCCTCCACCATTGCTTCTTTTAGGTTTTATAAAAGATATTGGTAGATCCTGTTACGAGGGTGTATCTGCTTCTCCAAATAGGTTTCTGAGAAACATTCCTACCCTACCTCCTCCCTAAGAAGACCAAGGAACTTCTCAGTTCTGGGGAGTGATTTCCATCAGGATAGCATGGACATGGGTGAAGGAGTAGGGTTAATTACCCTCCCACAGCAATGGAATCTCATACCATCTCCTCCCAATCCCCCTAACCTTTCTGGAAAGACCAGGGATCAGGGATCATCTCTTCTCTGACATTCTCTCTCTCTCTCTCTCTCTCTTATTATTATTATTAATTTTTTATTATTAAATTTATTAATTGCCCATCTGGCTGGTCACCCAGCCACTCTGGGCAATGTACAGCGTATAATAAAACAGTTTAAAAAACAATAAAATTCTACAATAAAAATGTTTTCTAAAATACGCTAACCCACCCCAAATGCCTGCCTGAACAACCACGTTTTTAATGCACGACAGAAGCTCGTTAAAGAGGGGGCATGGCGGAGTTCCCTAGGGAGGGAGTTCCACAGAGTGGGGGCCACCACAGAAAAGGCCCTCTCCCTCGTCCCCACCAGTCTAGCTGTCCTGCTGATGGGACAGAGAGAAGGCCATCCGAGGCTGATCTTGTTAAGCGGCCTGTCTGGTGTTGCTGGAGGTGCTCCTTAAGATAGGCTGGGCTGGAACCATATAGGGTTTTAAAGATCAAAACCAACACCTTGAATATGGCCCGGAAAACAACTGGTAACCAGTGCAACTCCTTCAGCACTGGAGTGATGTGATCTCGCCGGCGGCTGCCTTTAATCAGGCGAGCCGCCGCATTCTGTACCAGCTGCAGCTTCCGAACCGTCTTCAAAGGTAACCCCATGTAGAGCGCATTACAGTAGTCTAAACGAGAGGAGACCAGGGCATGTACTATCGATGGGAGCAGATGGTCGGGAAGGAAGGGGCACAGCCGCCATATCAGATGGAGTTGATACAGCGCTGTCCGGCTCACAGCTGACACCTGAGCCTCCATGGACAGCTGGGAGTCCAAAATGACTCCCAGGCTGTGGACCAGGTCTTTCAAAGGTAGCCGTACCCCATTCAACACCAGGTCAATATCCCCCAGCCTCCTCTTGTCTCCCACCAAAAGTATCTCGGTCTTGTCAGGATTCAGCTTCAGCTTATTCCTCCCCATCCAGCCACTCACCATCTCCAGACATTTGGACAGGGATTCTGTGGCCAACCTTGGTGAAGATTTGAACAAGACGTAGAGCTGCGTGTCATCTGCAAATTGATGACACTGCACCCCAAACCTCCTGATGATAGTCCCCAGCGGCTTCACATAGATGTTAAATAGCATCGGGGAGAGGATGGAACCCTGTGGCACCCCACAAGTGAGTGGCCACGGGTCCGAAACCTCCTCTCCCAGTGCTACCCTCTGGTACCTGCCAGAGAGGAAGGACTGGAACCACCGCAATACGGTGTCTCCAATGCCCAACCCCTCCAGGCGGTCCAGGAGGATACCATGGTCAACGGTATCAAAAGCCGCTGAGAGGTCGAGGAGAACAAGGAAGGAGCATTCACCCCTATCCAGAGCCATCCTCATATCATCCACCAGGGCGACCAAGGCCATTTCTGGCCCATGCCCAGGCCTGAAGCCCGACTGAAATGGGTCTAGATAATTGGCTTCTTCCATGTGTGCCTTCAACTGCATTGCCACCACCCGCTCAATCACCTTGCCCAAAAATGGCAGATTTCAGACTGGGCGAAAGTTGTTCAGAACATGAAGATCCAAGGAGGACTTCTTTAAGAGCAGTCTTATCACTGCCTCCTTGAGGGCTGATGGCATCACTCCCTCCTCAAGGGAGGCATTCACCACTGCCCTGATCCCCTCACCCAGTCTCTCTCTGCAGCCCATAATGAGCCAAGATGGGCAAGGATCAAGTAAGCAGGTGGTCTGCCTTACAGATGAAAGCACCTTGTCCACTTCATCAGGAGGAAGAAGCTGGAACCGATCCCACAAAACCAGTTTGCCACAGGCTGCCTTTTGCTCACTAACTGTATCCACAGCGTGCTGAGTAACACTCCTAATCTGATCAATTTTATCTGCAAAGTGCCTTGCCAAGGCCTCACAGGAGGCCTTAGAATGCTCCAGCGGTTCCGGAGCCACAGGACCGACCAGGCTCCGGACCACTTGGAACAGCCTCCTGGGACAGCACTCTGCAGACGCGATAGAGGCAGCATAATATTCCTTTTTTGCTGCCTTCATCACCATGTGATAGGCTGAAGATACAGCTCTAGCCCGTGTCTGAATGTCTTTGGAGAGAGACTTCCCCCACCGGCGCTCTAGCTGTCTCACCTCCTGTTTCAGAGCTCATTGAACCATGGTGCAGTCCGAGCCCTATTCAGGGGGCATTTTGGAGCCACCTCATCTAATGCCCCAGTGATTGCGGCATTCCAGCCACCCACCAGGGTCTCGATCGAGTGGCCATTGGCATGCCCCAGAGAATCCCCAAGCATGTTCAGGAATCCATTCAGATCCATAAGATGCCTGGGGTGGACCATTTTAATGGGTCCTCCACCCCTGCAGAGGGGTTGTGGAACTGAGAAGTCTAACATCACCAGATAGTGATCTGACCATGACAAGGGGGTGGTGGATATACCCCCGATTTCCAGATCACTCCCCTCTTCTCCAGAAACAAACACAAGGTATGACCGGCATGACCGGCTACATGGTTGGGCCCAGTTAGAATATGGTGCAGCTCTCAGGAAGCCATGGTCTCCATGAAGTCCCGAGGTGCTCCTGTGAGGATGGCCTCTGAATGTAGTTGTTGTTGTTGTTGTTCAGTCGTTCAGTCATGTCCGACTCTTCGTGACCCCATGGACCATAGCACGGCAGGCCTTCCTGTCCTGCGCTCTCTCCCGGAGCATGCTCAAGTTCATATTCATTGCATCCGTGATGCTATCTAGCCATCTCATCCTCTGCTGTCCCCTTCTCCTTTTGCCTTCAGTCTTTCCCAGCATCAGGGTCTTTTCCAGGGAGTTTTCTCTTCACATTAGGTGGCCAAAATATTTGAGCTTCAGCTTCATTATCTGTCCTTCCAATGAGCACTCAGGGTTGATTTCCTTTAGGATGGACTGATTTGACCTCCTTGCAGTCCAGGGGACTCGTAAGAGTCTTCTCCAGCACCACAGTTCGAAAGCATCAATTCTTCAGCGCTCAGCCTTCCTGATAGTCCAGCTCTCACAGCCATACATTACTACTGGGAAAACCATAGCTTTGATTAGACGGACCTTTGTCGGCAAGGTGATGTCTCTGCTTCTTACTATGCTGTCTAGGTTTGCCATAGCTTTCCTCCCAAGGAGCAAGCGTCTTTTAATTTCATGGCTACAGTCACCGTCTGCGGTGATCTTGGAGCCCAAGAAAGTAAAATCTGTCACTGCTTCCATTTCCTCCCCTTCCATATGCCAGGAAGTGATAGGGCCAGATGCCATGATCTTCGTTTTTTTAATGTTGAGTTTCAAACCAGCTTTTGCACTCTCCACTTTCACCCTCAACAAGAGGCTCTTGAGATCCTCTTCACTTTCTGCCATTAGGGTGGTATCGTCTGCATATCGGAGGTTGTTGATAATTCTCCCAGCAATCTTAATTCCGACCTCTGATTCATCCAACCCGGCATTTCTCATGATGTACTCTGCATATAAGTTAAATAAGCAGGGTGACAATATGCAGCCTTGTCGTACTCCTTTCCCAATTTTGAACCAATCGGTTGTTCCATCTCTGGTTCTTACTGTTGCTTCTTGACCCTCGTACAGGTTTCTCAGGAGACAGGTAAGGTGGTCTGGTACTCCCATCCCTTTAAGAATTTGCCATAGTTTGTTGTGATCCACACAATCAAAGGCTTTAGCGTAGTCAATGAAGCAGAAATAGACGTTTTTCTGGAATTCTCTTGCTTTCTCCATGATCCAGCGAATGTTTGCGATTTGATCTCTAGTTCCTCTGCCTCTTCGAAACCCAGCTTGTACTTCCGGTAGTTCTCGGTTCGCATACTGCTGAAGCCTAGCTTGTAGGATTTTGAGCATCACCTTGCTGGCATGTGAAATGAGCGCAATGGTGCGGTAGTTTGAACACTCTTTGGCGTTGCCCTTCTTTGGAATTGGAATGTAAACTGACCTTTTCCAGTCTTGTGGCCACTGTTGAGTGTTCCAGATTTGTTGGCATATTGAATGCAGCACTTTAACAGCATCATCTTTTAGGATTTTAAATAGCTCGGCTGGAATACTGTCATCTCCGCTAGCTTTGTTGTTACTAATGCTTCCTAAGGCCCACTTGACTTCACTCTTGAGGATGTCCGGCTCAAGTTCAGTGACCGCACTATCATGGCTATCATGGACATTCAGATCTTTCCTGTATAGTTCTTCTGTGTATTCTTTCCACCTCTTCTTAATCTCATCTGCTTCTGTTAGGTCCCTGCCTTCTTTGTCCTTTATCATGCCTGTCTTTGCACAAAATGTTCCCTTGAGATCTCCAATTTTCTTGAAGAGATCTCTAGTCTTTCCCATTCTGTTGTTTTCCTCGATTTCTTTGCATTGTTCATTTAAGAAGGCCTTCTTGTCTCTCCTTGCTATTCTCTGGAACTCTGCATTCAGTTGGATATATCTTCCCCTTTCTCCCTTGCTTTTCACTTCCCTTCTTTCGTCAGCTACTTGTAAAGCCTCATCAGACAGCCACTTTGCTTTCTTGCATTTCTTTTTCTTTGGGATGGATTGAGTTGCTGCCTCCTGAACAATGTTACGGACCTCCGTCCATAGTTCCTCAGGCACTCTGTCTATCAGGTCTAATCCCTGAAATCTATTCCTCACCTCCACTGTATATTCATCAGGGATATGATTTAGGTCATACCTGAACGGTTTAGTGGTTTTCCCTACATTCTTCAATTTAAGCCGAAATTTTGCAAGAAGCAGCTCATGATCTGAGCCACAGTCAGCTCCAGGTCTTGTTTTTACTGACTGTATGGAGCTTCTCCATCTTTGGCTGCAAAGGACATAATCAATCTGATTTCGATATTGACCATCTGGTGATGTCCATGTGTAGAGTCGCCTCTTGTGCTGTTGGAAAAGAGTGTTTGCTATGATCAGCATGTTCTCTTGGCAAAACTCTATTAGCTTTTGTCCTGCTTCATTTTGTACACCAAGGCCATGCCTGCCTGTTATCCCCATGATTTCTTGACTTCCTACTTTAGCATTCCAATCCCCTATGATGAAGAGGACATCTTTTTTTGGTGTTAGTTCTAGAAGGTGTTGTTCTTCATAGAACCGATCAACCTCAGCTTCTTCGGCCTCAGTGTTTGGGGCATAGACGTGAATTACTGTGATGTTGAATGGTTTGCCTTGGATTCGTACTGAGATCATTCTATCATTTTTAAGATTGTACCCCAGTACTGCTTTTCCCACCCTTTTGTTGACTATGAGTGCTACTCCATTTCTTCTAAGGGATTCTTGGCCACAATAGTAGATATGATGGTCACCTGAATTAAATTCGCCCATGCCTGTCCATTTTAGTTCGCTGATTCCCAAGATGTCGACGTTCAATCTTGCCATCTCATGTTTGACCACCTCCAGCTTACCTTGATTCATTGATCTGACATTCCAGGTTCCTAAACAATATTGTTCTTTACAGCATCGGATTTTCTTTTCACCACCAGACACATCCACAGCTGAGTGTCCTTTCGGGTTTGGCCAAGCCACTTCACTCTTTCTGGCGCTACTTGGAAATACCCTCTGCTCTTCCCCAGTAGCATATTGGACACCTTGCGACCTGAGGGGCTCATCTTCCGGCGTCATCTCTTTTAGCCTTGTGATACGTTCCATGGGGTTTTCTTGGCAAGAATACTGGAGTGGGTTGCCATTTCCTTCTCCAGTGGACCACATTTTGTCAGAACTCTCTGCCATGACCTGTCCGTCTTGGGTGGCCCTGCACGGCATAGCTTATGGCTTCACTGAGTTATGCAAGCCCCTTCACCACAACAAGGCAGTGATCCATGAAGGGGTCTGAATGTAGAGGATGGCCTATCTCTCTCCTTCCTTCACCCATCTTCAGTAACTTGGCACAACTGCCTTTTCTTCTCCCAATGAGTCAGGTGAGGTACACCCAAAGGGAGGGCTGGGTGGGCAAACAAGATGTTCCATAATCTTCCAAGAGTAGTAATAGCTCAGTTTTTCTGAGCCCTACCTGGAGATACCAGGGATTGAAACTGTGACCCTTTGCATGCAAAGTATGGGCTCTACCACTGAGCAACCATCCTTCCGAGAAAGAGCAAGCAGTGGCGACTTTTGAAAGAAGTGGAACTGCAACTTCTTCCCCCAATCTTTCAGGTTTCCCTTCTGCCCCACTCACATTGCCATCCCACTTGCTCACACTGCAGGTGCCAGGAGGTGATTCAGGCCCCAGTCTTTCAGCTGAGCCTAGCAAGCCACTTTTCTTGAAAGAGCAACCACGTTCCCTAAAACTAACAGTCCTAAACTGTACAATAAATCTTGCAGCAGTAAAATATATTCTGGTGAAGCTGAGCATTTATCAGTTCTCGGTAAAAGAGGATTCAGCCTGATGCAGACTACGGGGTTCATCACACGGAGCTTTTATCCTCCTATTGAGATGGCTCTCTCTTTTGCAGGCTAGTCTTTAGATGATGCTGTCATCCTCCAGGGTGTCTCCCGCCATTTCCTCCAGCCTATGTCATGTTTTCCCCAAACACAAAAAAAGTGTCATTTTTTCCATTCCATGGAACAGGAGTGCCATGACCTCCATGTGAAATTCTCCAATAGCGGGAGGAACTGCCATGCCTGCCTGCTGTGGGAGTTTGTTTTCAGTTGTGGGGGGTGGTCAGGATGAGATTTGATAGCAGCGAGGGCAAGAATCACCTGTGGATTGCATTTCCTGCCTCTGCATTTCTCAGTTGGAAGGAGAAGAGAGTAAAATGCCTCCCTGCAACAAAGGGAGATACATCTGATCCCCCACCCCACCAAGCTCAGAAGCAATGTCCTCTGTTGTTTCAGACCACCCTATTAAGTTCAATGGGGCTTACTCCAGACTTGCAGCACAATCTCACCTTTTATGTCTACTCAGTAGACTGCTAGAAAACAGTACAGCAGAAGTTAAGCTATGAAAACAAGACTCCCCCCACCTCCTTTGCACACATTCCAGGGAGGGAGGAAGGCACTCCCTCCGTTCAAACCATGTGGCTGCCATGTAAAGAAGCCCTTCCTAATCCCGCAAAGAAACTGACAGCAGGAAGCTCCGGAAAGGATGTGGGTTTTTGCAGGGGATTTGCTTAATGTACAAACACCCTAAAAGATAAGATCTCCATCTTCTGGGAGTGTTTACATGGTATCATCTTGTCTAATGCATTGTTTTATTTACTGCATGCAGTTATAATACATGGCTGGGATCCAAAAATGAAAATGCATGCACAGAAGAAACAAAAACAAAAACATCCAGAACTTGGCTATCTCTTTTCACTGCAGCAGTTCCCACTGCAGAAGAGATAAGCCATATTTAGACTGGAACTGGCTTCTCTTTTCAGCAGTGGGAAATGCTATGTAGTGAAAACAAAAGGCAAATCTCTAGTTTCATATATGGAAGAGAATGAGGCACTCAGACCCTCTTTGGATCCCAGCCTGTTTCAAATCCTGTATTGTAAACTGGATTTCAGTATCATCCTGAAACTTCAGTATCATCCTGCTAGAAGCACACAGGTTGTTCTTATGGTATGTTATAAATGAGAGACTCAAGACCAACCACATATGATGTGGGAGATCTATGATAAGTCTCCACGTATTTTTCCCAATGCAGGCTAATAGCAGTTGGGGCAGGGGCAGTTCAAACCCAGAAAATGGTGCAAAGAAACTGGTTAAACATCCCCTTCTCCATCACCACTGCTCTGACCAAAATCAAAATCCCGCACAACTGTTTTAAATTTAAACACACACACACCCCAAATCCACACAATCTAGCCCCTCTTAGGGCCAAACTAAACATTGTTTCAGTCACACATAGCTGAGCTATGTATGATTGTCTTCTCTACTCACCTGTAAACATGCATGGCCCCCATTTGGAGTAGGACCACGACGCTTCAGGAGATGAGGGTTTAAGCTTCCTCCTCCCCAATTTGGTTTAGAAATTCACCCCCATTTTATTCCAATGAAGACTTTTTGATTCTTTTTTTAACACACACACACACAGAGGGGAGGTGGAATTTCAGGAAGAAAATAGGGGGGAGAGAAAGCTTAAACTCTTTTCTCTCAAAGCCCCATGGTCCGGACCCAAATTGGGGCTGCTGTGTGAGCTTTCAGGAGAGTGCGGGGGGGGGGGGACACTCAAGCATAGCTCAGTTATGCATAACAAAAGGAACCTTTAGTTTGTCCCCAAGTCTTCTGACCAATGGGGCCAGAGTGTGTTTTCTTTAAGCTCTGCAGTCACAGGTCAACTGGCAGTTGAAGCCAGTGTTCTTTTTGGCATGGAGGGTATCCATCTCGGTCTCCCCCTTGCCATGATGTTCTAGACAGACAGACAGACAGACAGGCAGACAGACAGACACATACATACATTGTTTTATGCTGTACTTTGTGGTTTTAATTTTTGTGAACTGCCCAGAGAGCTTCGGCTGCTGGGCAATATAGAAATAAATTTAAAAAACATACATACATACATACATATAAGTAGAGTCCCATGAAATTTCACTGAGACTGCAATCCTACACACATATACCTGGGAGTAAGTCCCAATGAAATAAATGGAACTTACTTTTGAGTAGTCATGTATAGGACTGCATTGTAAAAGAATTGTTTTAAAACTCAGAGAGAGAGAGAGAGAGAGAGAGAGAGAGCATAACTACTAACAGTATAATCCTATACATGCATACTCAGAAGTAAGGCCCATTGAGTTCAATGGGACTTACTGAGGTAAGTGGGTATAAGATTGCAGCCTAATTCACATTACTACATTCAGATCAAAACCTAGATCTCCTGAGAACTAAAAAAAACAAGACAAAACTTAACCAGCCTCCATGAATTGGTTAAGAGCAGTGCTATATGAGAGGGGTTGTGGACCTCCAAGTGTGCTGCCCTTCAGCTCTGCAGCTCTGGGACAATATCCAATACCAAATCTCCCAGTACTGGAATAGAATAATAGCTAGTGCCTGTGTCAAGTCTGTCTGTAAGAAAGATCAGGAACATGGGCATTGCTTTGTTAGAGCAGACCAAAGGCTCATCTACTCCATCACCAGTAGGACATGATAATGATGGCCAATCCTTTTTGCTACCCCCAACTTCAGTGCAAATCGTGGTTTCATTGACCTATCTTGGCTCAATTAGCTTTAAGGATATCAATCTTCAACGTATCACAATGATGGGAGGCACGGGGGGAATTATTCCCATCTAGACATTGTTCTTACCATATGCTTTTGTAAGCTATTTTCTTATATTGTGGGAGAGATATATTGGGTTCCAACATCTAGTTGGGTTGGGTATGATTTTGTTATTTTAAAATCCCACTAAGACTAGTTCCTACAACCCTGCCCAATGAGATAGAGATGGAACTCGGGACTTGAGATCTGCTCTTTTGCCTGAAAGAGCACAGTTCCACAGCAAACTCAATTAAAAGGATGTATTGCTTTATAGACAGGAAATTCACACAGAGAAGTTCCAAAAGGAAAAGAAGTTAGTCTCATAATTGTGCTTTAAGCAGCATGTTGCAGTATCTGTAGACAGAGGTGCACCCTTCAGGTACCAGGACCAGAGAGAGGCCCAGAAACCTGGACACACTTCTTTTCATGTTTTAGGGCTTTTGCTAGCCTCTAACCTATGTGTCAAGAATTGTAACAAAAGGATTTAAGCTTTTTCATTGGTTTCCCCATGTTCAAAGCTCTGCCCCACCTACATCAGTTGATTCTAGTTTTACCTGATTTTGTTTATCATTTCCATTTGATACCTCCTGACATTTCTCATGCCTCTGTGGTCATAGATGGTGACTAGTCTGGCCAATCCGCATCCTCTCCTGTGATCATTCTAGGCTATTCTAGGCCATCGTACAACTAGGGCTGTCTGTCATAGGGAAATCGGCCTTTTTTTTGGCCCAACGGATTGCATTTGCGAGCCAAGCCAGAAGATAATTCACGAAACCCAGAACCTTTACCGGCGGGGAGAGGAGTGGTTGTACAAAACCATGGGCTGATCTGAGCAAAATCACAGCCGTAAATAGTGTAATTTGTGAAAAAAGGACAGCAGCAAATGGTCTAATTTGCGCAAATTTGACCATTTCTGGCCACAAGTTTTATACAAATTGCACTATTTACAGCCACATTTTTTGAACAAATTGTGCTACTTATGGCCAGAACTTTGTGTAAATAATGATTTACACACACACACACACACACACGCACATGCACTCACACACAAAATCTGAGAGTTGGCCTGCCTCACCAGCTTGCAGTGAAGTTGGGCCAACTTGCAGATGATGGAGCCAGAGTCCGGGGGGCCGAGCCAGCAAAAAGGTGCTGAGCTCCATCCCCAAAATCATTTCCTCTGACATCCCTATGTACAACACTCCAATGTCTAGTTTTCTTGCTGATGTTCTTTTTTTTCCCATCGGGAACAAAGTGCTTCTGCTAAGCTAGAAGTTGATTGTTGTTGTTGTTCAGTCGTTCAGTCGTGTCCGACTCTTCGTGACCCCATGGACCATAGCACGCCAGGCCTTCCTGTCCTGTGCTCTCTCCCGGAGCGTGCTCAAGTTCATATTCATTGCATCCGTGATGCTATCTAGCCATCTCAT
This sequence comes from Heloderma suspectum, assembly GCF_057233095.1. NCBI lineage: Eukaryota > Metazoa > Chordata > Lepidosauria > Squamata > Helodermatidae > Heloderma > Heloderma suspectum. The sequence continues at coordinate 29,521,728 of NC_139461.1, read as the reverse complement.
CCTCTGCCGTCCCCTTCTCCTTTTGCCTTCAGTCTTTCCCAGCATCAGGGTCTTTTCCAGGGAGTTTTCTCTTCGCATTAGGTGGCCAAAATATTGGAGCTTCAGCTTCAGTATCTGTCCTTCCAATGAGCACTCAGGGTTGATTTCCTTTAGGATGGACTGATTTGACCTCCTTGCAGTCCAGGGGACTCGTAAGAGTCTTCTCCAGCACCACAGTTCGAAAGCATCAATTCTTCGGCGCTCAGCCTTCCTTATCGTCCAGCTCTCACAGCCATACATTACTACTGGGAAAACCATAGCTTTGATTAGACGGACCTTTGTCGGCAAGGTGATGTCTCTGCTTCTTACTATGCTGTCTAGGTTTGCCATAGCTTTCCTCCCAAGGAGCAAGCGTCTTTTAATTTCATGGCTACAGTCACCGGCTGCAGTGATCTTGGAGCCCAAGAAAGTAAAATCTGTCACTGCTTCCATTTCTTCCCTTTCTATATGCCAGGAAGTGATAGGGCCAGATGACATGATCTTAGTTTTTTTAATGTTGAGTTTCAAACCAGCTTTTGCACTCTCCTCTTTCACCCTCAACAAGAGGCTCTTGAGATCCTCTTCGCTTTCTGCCATTAGGGTGGTATCGTCTGCATATCAGAGGTTGTTGATAATTCTCCCGGCAATATTAATTCCGACCTCTGATTCATCCAACCCGACGTTTCTCATGATGTACTCTGCATATAAGTTAAATAAGCAGGGTGACAATATGCAGCCTTGTCGTACTCCTTTCCCAATTTTGAACCAATTGGTTGTTCCATCTCTGGTTCTTACTGTTGCTTCTTGACCCTCGTACAGGTTTCTCAGGAGACAGGTAAGGTGGTCTGGTACTCCCATCCCTTTAAGAATTTGCCACAGTTTGTTGTGATCCACACAATCAAAGGCTTTAGCGTAGTCAATGAAGCAGAAATAGACGTTTTTCTGGAATTCTCTTGCTTTCTCCATGATCCAGCGAATGTTGGCGATTTGATCTCTAGTTCCTCTGCCTCTTCGGAACCCAGCTTGTACTTCCGGTAGTTCTCGGTTCGCATACTGCTGAAGCCTAGCTTGTAGGATTTTGAGCATCACCTTGCTGGCATGTGAAATGAGCGCAATTGTGCGGTAGTTTGAACAGAAGTTGATTGCTCATGCTTAACTCTTAATATTGTTAACCGTGTGTCTTATGTCCTATTTGGTGCACCTGCAGCCTTACCATATTCTGATTCTGAGTTAAGATACCAACTATCTTTCATTTGTCTTGTCCAAAAATCTATTGAGGGAGGTGGAGTCTGTCCTTGGATTTCAACAGACTTTGCATCTGAGACATAATAAAATAAAGGAGTAATCACTAAAACCTTGGGTTATGTAATGTTAATTCCTGACTGGGGGGGGGGAGAACCCTCAAAAGGTGAGAACTATCTACCACTGTCTTTAAGAATGCATATGGACAGTTCTGCAGTGCAGGTCCCAGAAAACAGACTTAGCTTCATTCTCTTTTAAAGGTACATCTAACTGTAAAACCGAGTTCTTTGTGGGCCAGTAGCTTTTAGGTGCAGATTGAGGTATGGAGAGTGTAATCCTACTACACAAAGGGCTATTTGGCTGTGGGAACTATGTAGGTAAATCCAACATACAGCTAGGACTTCAGAAATTTGGGTGACCACAGTGTAGAAACAAATGTCAACATCCTGGCATGCTCCATTTTTGTTTGTAAATGCATGAAGTGTATAACCTAATGTTGTTGGAGGGGAAATGAGGATAACTTCCGCAAGTGGCTCAGAATGAGAATGAGGTTTAGAGCAGGATTTTCCAGATCTTTCACACTGAATTTCCCCCCAGGTCAACGAAGGGGTTGTGCACGTTGTCTTGGCAGCATTTTCTCCTGCCCTTGGATCAGGGAGAAGAAGGTCAAAATGGGTGGGGGGAGACAAGGCTTAGTTAGGCTACACACTAAAAAAAAACTCCTGGAAAAAGAGAAGAAAGGAAGTATAAGGCACCAGGAAGCAGCAGGGCCTACAAACCTTACTCTCTGAGGTCCAAACTAGCTGTGATGTTAAATGCATCTTTCCATTTAAGGTGTACTTAAGAATTTAAATTCAAAATAGCTTAAGCCAGAGTGGCTGAGGATTATCAGGATCACAGCAGATATGGAGAGGGAATGTAATCCTTTCTTCTCCTGCTGGGGGCCTAAGGAAAATCCCTCCCCAAAAAACTGATATTTGCATTAGGAAGAAAGCTCTTATGGGCACCAATGGGTAAGAACTTAAAAAACAAAACAGTTGCCTCCTTGACAATTAGCAAAGTTGCAAATGGTGTGCATTTCTAAGCTATTTGATCTTGGGGCTTTCTAATTTGATTTCTCATTAATGTGTTTCCTCATTCATCTAGCCTTCTCTTTCCCCCTGTGCACTCAGCACAGAATCTAAACATTTCATGTAAAATTATTCACCTCTCTTATCATTGGTCAAACCATTTGACAGTTGACACACACCGCTTCCATCAGTTTCCCATCCTGTTCTGCATCCTGCACAAGCTCCTTATATTTAAAGCTCTCCATAGCTTTGCTTTGCCTATGTACACCAGTTGCTGGGGAACATGGGCAGGAGGGGCTGTTGCTTATGAGTTTCCCATCAACAGCTGGTTGGCCACTGTGTGAACAGAATGCTGGACTAGACAGACCCTTGATTTGATCCAGTGCAGCTCTTCTCATGTTCTTGTGCAATGCTCTCTCTCTCTCTCTCTCTCTCTCTGCTGCTGCTGCCCTTATTTCCCATCATACATTGTCCTGTGGCATTTAGTTCTCCAACTCTATCACCATGACTTGCTCGAAAGTCTCTTTCTCTCTGACCATTCACCCATATCATGCCACTTTCTTTCTCTTTCTTTCTTCAGATACCACCACTTTTTCTATGAAGCTTATGGTATAATCCAGTTTTCCTCAGCATGGTACCTTGCAGATGTTTTGGACTTCAACTTCCATTAGCCCCCAACCAGCATAGCCAACCGCCAGGAATGCTGGGAGCTGTAGTCCAAAACATCAGGACAGTGGGGGCTGATATAATAGGAATTTAAAATTGTACATTTTTAAAAATGCTCATTAAAAAAATCTCATTTTCATACTTTCGTCAATGGGTGAAGTACACACTTGAAATCGGGGAGTGCACACTTGAAAATGCACACTTTTCCCATTTGAATGAATAAAAAAAACAGATTGCCAATGAGAACAGGAGCAAGCTAAACCAAGCTTTGAAGTAATGTTTGGAGTATTCAACAAGCTCGAGCATTCCTGGTTCTTCCATCACTACTCTTGAAAATTAGTGATGTACGAAAGTCACTTACCTGGTCCCGCAGCTTGCTTCGCGGTGGGGGGGAGGCGCTTCGGTTCTCCCCCCGAAATTCAGGCCGGGGGGGGAGGCGCCCCGCCTCACCCAGCCGAAATTCAGGCCGGGGAGAAGCGCCCTGTCTCCCCGGCCGTGAAATAAAAAGTGAATGGGGGGAAAAAACACCCGTGATAGGCTACATAATGATTAACATAGCCTATCACGGCTAGATTTCGCAAAGCCGCCATTTGTGTACACGCTTTTTTTTTTTTTTCAAAGTCACCCGTGATAGGCTACGTAACGATTAACGTAGCCTATCACGGCTGACTTTGGAAATCTAGCCGTGATAGGCTACGTTAATCGTTACATAGCCTATCACGGGTGTTTGGGTTTTTTTTACTTTATTTTATAATGGCGGCGGTGGCAGCCGGTCAGAAGACCGGCCGCCGCCCCTGCCCCTGACGAAACGCCGATGAAACGCTGCCGGGACCCGCCGCCGAGAGGGACATTCGCATGAGGTAAGTCCCATCCTGGGGGGGGCAGGGGGGTGGAGAATTTCACCAACAATTTCGGGGGGCCGAATGCGTTGGCATTCGGCCTCCCCGAGATTCGTGGAGAAATTCACAGCCATCCCTATTGAAAATGCATTTGTTTACTCAGGCTTTCCCTGACTCATAATCTATCATGACATTGTTCTGTTTCACTGCTTTGTTGTAATGTTTTTAAGGTATTTATTGTTTTGTACTGCTTTTATATTGGTCCTTATATTGTACTGTGTCAGGAGTGGGATAGTAGTTCAGATTCTGAAGAAGAACCGCCAGACATGGGGGAGGTATTTTCCCAGGCTAGTCCAGACATGGCTAGGCAGGCTCCTCAGGTTTCACAAGTCCAGCTGGCAGAGGATGAGGGTCTCTCTTCACACACACACACCCCGTAAGAGATAGTGAACAGGGAGGCGGGGTTGTGGCAGTCTGATTTGATAGATGCCAGGTGCAGACGCAGAGCCAAGAGAGAGAAGGCTGGGGCAGAACTTAGATGGTCTACCCAACTGGGCCTGCATGAACAGCGGTGCTTAGAAACCTCAGGAGAGACAGAGAGACCTCCCCCCACCCCTTAAGTTAGGCTAGTGAGACTGCCTTTCTTTCAAACGGCAGGCAACTTTCATAGCTATCTTTTGAACCCCTTGAAAGCATTTCCTTGTAGACTGAGAGTCACTGAGAATTTGCATCTGCATGACCCTTTGTGGTAATGGATTAAAAGCTGTAGACTGAAGCCTCTCCTCTGTGTTTGATTCGGTGTTTGAAGTTCAGCGGGGGCAAAAGGAATCCTGACAGCCTGCATGTGTTTTTATGTAAATCACTTGGAAATCCTGGGATGTCAAGTGGAATAGAAGCAGCTTAAATAAATAAATAAATAAATAAATAAATAAATAAATGCATAGTTAAACTATGGAATTCACTTCCACAAGATGGTAGTGATGGCCACCAATTGAATTTGGATGACTTTATAAGGGGACTGGATAAATCCATGGAGGATGACTACTAGTCCTGATGGGTATATACTACCCCAAGTATCAGAGGCAGTATGTCTATGTACAGCAGTTGCTAGGGAACATGGGCAGGAGGGTGCTGTTGCACACATGTCCTGCTTGTGGGTTTCCTGTGGGCAGCTAGTTGGCCACTGTGTGAACAGAATGCTGGGCTAGATGGACCCTTGGTCTGATCCAGCAGGGCTCTTACATTCTTAAACACCAGTGAGGGGAGATAAGTCCAGCCCAAAGTGCATTTAAATGCCTGCTTTAAGCTCACAACCTTGTTCTGGTCTTGAAAAAAATTATCTCCTTCCTCTTCCTTTTCCCTCTGCTCCCCTTCCCTTGTATGTCTTGTCTTTTTGGTTTGTAAGCCTGACACCAGGGCCTGCCTTTCTCTCTTTTTTATTGCTGTGACCCACTTTGGGAAACAATAATTGTCTGAAAAGTGGGATAACAATGCAGTAAATAAATTATAAATATTAATCTCTTTAAGTCTTTATCCACAACTAAGATGAAGCCATGCAACTTCATTCATTCACATCCATTCCCTATTACTCCTTGCTTCTCCTGTTTGCTTCCTTTGTTGTTTTCCCCACTGTTGCCCAGCACCTTGTAAGCTTTGGGGGCAAGGGCCTATCTTTTGGCTTATAATATCCTGTAAAGTACCATGGATCTTGATGGCACTGAATAAATAAACAAATATATAATAACTTTGAAGTATTCTGAATTCTCCTCCCTTGTAATACAGTTACTACTTAAATTAGGAACCGCAGTCACGCTTCCTCTCAACCACTTAAGCAATTTCAAAGGATAAATAAGCTAATTAAGTAAATTTATGCACATTGGTATCCTTTAATCAAATGCACTTTTCTAGTTAGAGAATTTATTTTTAAGTGCCAAATTCAAGACCTCCTATAGAAAAGAATCATCAGGAAAGTGTGACTAGCAATTCTGATCCTGGCCTATGATGCTTTTAAAGATATCTCACCTGGATTTAACAGGCTTATTTAAAATTTAAAGCATACAAATATGGGCCACAGCTTATACCTATATCCCTCTGGAAATATTGCACCAAGATGCTCTGAAACGAGAGCAGAGAGAGGCCGGGGGGGGGGGAGAGATAAGTGCTAGCAGACTACTCTCCCCCCCCCCTCTTATTTTAACAACTCTAGAGGTTACTCCCCAGAGAACACAAAAAGCCGCTGGTGGTGAGATTAATAAACAATTAAGGGAGCAATTCTACGGCCACTAGTCACCAGCTAGATGGCCATAGGATATCTGGTTTTCTGGGAACCGACCTTCCCCCTGCTTTCATGCTGCCTTGCAGACAGCACAGAAAAGCCCCATGCTCTGTGCTCCCAAGAGGAGTGCAGAGTGGCCAAAACGGGAAGTGCCCAGGGGCATTCCGGGGCGGGGAGGGCGGAAATGCCTTACGACACATCCAATGTGTCATACGGCAGCCTCCTCCCCTGCTCAGCCCTCCCATGGCTAGAGAGCCAGAATTGGCTGTCTAGCCAAAAATGCGGGCAGGAGAAGCACAGAGGGAATGATCCCCTCCGTGCTTCTCCTGCCCTGCATTGGATAGGCGGTCGACTCCAAGTTTGGAGGACACCACCTATCTGCGTAGGATTGTGCCCTAAATGCCCTAGTCATAATGATGTTGGGCAGAAGGTATGCACATCAGTATCAGCAGGACCACAACCTCTGCAAAATTAGTCATGGGCAAACACCGCTTTCTTGGAACAGGCCAGTTTCATATAAGACAAATGCTTTATTTTCTCAATTGTTCCCTTTCCATTCAAATGATAAATGTTTCCTTGTCTTTTGGTATTGTTCCATTTCAAAGACTATGTCTAACATGATGTTTGGCATATAGGCACATCTGCGTAGGCATTTAAAACAATGTTTTGCCAGGATTGGGGGGGGGAGGTAGGACCAAGGGTTCCCAGTCTCAGCACAAGCTCCTTGGTAGCTCCAGTATTAAATGGAGCCGGCTGCCACAATCCTTGCTAGTTTCACTATAGAGATGCAGAGACAGAGCAACACCCACAGATGACGTGTACACAAAGAGTCATGACAAGGGCAGTTTTTATTTAGTAACAAAGGGCTGGCTTGGCCTCTCTCTTGTCTTTTTCTTATCTTTATGGACAGGAGAGTCTGGAAGGGGCTGTCTGGGGGTTGGGCATTTAACAAGAATGTGATCATGCTTGCACCTGAACAATTCCACAAATACCAATATCTCCCAAAAATAATCAAGCAAAGGAATTCCCGGTTTTCCAACCTGTGGTAAAATAGGTACAATAACAGAGGAGGTAGGAGAGATTTACACACGCTCTACTTCAGAAAACATGGGGATATGTGTTACTAAGGAGTTCAGCAATGCTGGCTTCTGCATGTTATTTGCGGGCATCACCCTAGCACAGGGATAGGAACTTTGGTGCCCTCCAGATAGAGGTGCTGGAGAAATTTGAGACAGACTAAAATTAGCCCAGTTTTCTAACAATCCACCACCACAGATCAGCCCCCTCAGGCTGTGCAGAGTCCGTGGACTTTCAGATTTATTTATTTTTTACTTTCCCAAAATTTACACAAATTTATTCCTAGGAAAATACACACATTTCTGCTGAGACTAGTAAATATATGCAGGGAAAAGTTGAATGGAATGGGGGACTATACACTAACTCTTATGTACTAAGGTAAATTATGAAAATTGTTGTGAAGCCTCTTACGGAATTATTTGTGTTGTGTATTTTCCGCATTATGGAAAAAAAATTCAAATCCATCTGTGAACGGACACTGGAATGAATGACACTGCACAATCCACAAAACACACCTGGGATGGATTTCACCCCCGAGCAAAACAGAAGGCCACAATCTCCACAGCACAGTTCTTTCAGTTGCAATAATTACTGTTTGTCCCTGTAGCATTTCGCTAGATCTATCTATGTTTTTATAATTCTGTTCCTTGTAGGGATATACGAAATTGCCCTTACTTGTCTCCACCGGGTTCCGCTGGGGGGGGGAGGCGCTCCGTCCCTCCCCCCGGAATCCTGTCCGGCTGGCTCCGCTCCGAGGGGATTCCACAGAGCCGCTGGCCGGCTCCGCCAGCAGCCGGACATCCGGCCACTGGCTAGCAGGGACGCAAATGGTGGCGGCCGTAGCCACCGCCACTTGCGTCCCTGTAGTCAGCCATGATAGGCTATGTAAATCTTTACGTAGCCTATCAAGTCTGACTTAAAAAAAAAAACACACGTGTACGCAAAAAAACCGCGCTATTTGTGTTCCCCCTTATTTTCGCCGTCTTAGTCTACGTAAATATTTACGTAGACTAAGACGGGCCAAAATAAGAAATGCAAATGGCGGCGGCCGTAGCCGCCACCATTTGCATACACACTTCTTTTTTTTTTAAGTAAGACGTGATAGGCTACGTAAAGATTTACGTAGCCTATCACAAAGTTGTTATTGTTGTTTTAACCTAGCCATGATAGGCTACGTAAATCTTTACGTAGCCTATCATGTCTTCTTCTTTTTTTTAACACTGGAAATGGCAGTGGTGCCGGTCGGAAGACTGGCTGCCACAGCTCCCGCTGCCATACCGCCGCCGGAGCCACCACCGGAGCCGCCGCCGCCTGGACGATCCGCCCCAGGTAAGTCTCGTCCCGGGGGGGATCCGTGGGGGGCGGGAGGGCAGGCCGTTCCGACACGGAGTTCGGGGGGCCGAATGCACTGGCATTTGGCCTCACCGAGATCCGTGGCAGAATTCTCTGCCATCCCTAGTTCCTTGTATTGTGCTGTTACTCTTGTGGTCCTTTTTGTATACATACTATTTTTGTCCCCTTATAATACTATATAACTTACATTTGTGTGTTCCAGTTGTTTGCAGTTTAGCATGTTGAGGTCTTGTTTTGTTACAACTGGTGCCCTGTGTACTAGTCAGTTTCACAAAATCTGGACATCCCTACCTCCAGATAAAACATGTAACTCCCAGGATCCCTGACTATTGGCCATGTTGCATGGTGCTTATGGTAGTTGTATCTAAAATATCTGGAGGGCACCAGGTTGCCTACACCTGACCTAGCATCTTGTTTCAAGTGTCCATTTTGTTCCAGGAGACAGTTTAAGCAAGAGGCTGGTGAGTGGAATGTTCTCGATGTGCCACCTACTATAAATTAACATGATTAAGATTTACAATCAAGACATCCCCTACTGCAACTGAATAAACTAGATCCACTCTTGTGCAAGAATAGGGATGTGTGAACCCACCCCTGTCCGGGTTCTTCAGGCCCCTTGCCAGCCCCAGCCCCTGCTCAATCATCCCCAGACCATGCTCAAGCCCCTCCCATATTCAGCAAGCAGCCCACACTCACCCTGGTGGCCTCATCAAGCTCCACAGTTGCCATTTTTGAAAAATAAAACGGCAATCGCAAAATGTGCATTTTTGTGAATGCGTATATTTGTGTATTTGCAAAAATGTGCATTTTCGCGCCCATAGAATATGCACATTTTTGTGATCGCCATTTTATTTCTCAAAAAATGTTGACCACGAAGCTCAATGAGGCCACCGGGGTGAGCGTGGGCCATTCGCCAAATGTGGGCAGGGGGCGAGCAGCGGCTCGGTGAGCAGGGCTCAGGGGTGAGATTAGGGGTGGTTCCACCAGATTCCCAGATGGAATCGGGTGCCTGTGCTATCCCTATGCAAGAATGCAAAGCAATGGAACTCTGGATACATGCAGTTGCCTCCCTGGTGTCCAGGTCATTGTCCTAGTCCAGATTTACCTAAACTGGCCAATCTAAAGCTTTGGTCGGAAATATGCTCTAATCCCAAAGCATCCCTACTTCTGAAAAATCCATTAACAGTAACTTGGCAGCCATTAAAATTAAAACATCAACTCCCTACTCACCTTTGCATGCCCTGCACTTGACTATGATTCCTTGACCAATCTCAGAAGGTCTAATACCCTCAGACCTCTTGTGGCCCCTTTGTTCTAGGGACTAAACAGAAGCTGTAATAGTTCTTTTCCCAAATACTATTTTGGGTTCCATTTGTTCATCTTGCCACCTGGATAGACTGCTCCACACTCCATGCTGGTCCTTCACAAGCCGGTCCCCCTGACCCCTTGCCTCCTCTTTTCCATTCCCTTGCTACTTTTCCATTTTTGTTACAGGTTAGTATGTGTACATGTTTTCTTTGGGTTAGCTGGGATCTCAGTAGAGGCACTGCTTCACTGCCCTCAGAGATCTGATCAGAGGTTTCTCGCATCACATGTGGTTTGCCAACAGATATTTGTGCTGGATAGGAAATGCTGCCAAATCACACACAGTACTTGAAGAGGAACCAGTACAAGTGTTACTTCGGTCTATAAGAACATGAGAGCATAAGCACTGCTTGTTAGGTTCAATCCAAAGGACATTCTAGTCCTTACCAACAGGATATCTGTATTCATAGGTATATTGTCTCCGAAAATTGAGGTTTCATTTATTATTGATCATCCTTCTTTTCTTTTTTTCTTTTCTTGATTTTTTTTTTTTTTGTCTAATCCATTTAAAAAGCCATATGACCTAGAGACCATCACCACTTCTGGTAGAAGTTAATTCCAAGCTAATCATGCATTCTGGGGGGGTGGGGGTGAGGAAACACCTTGTTCAGTCTATAACATCAGAGAAACATCTACACTTCACAAGAAATGCTATTGGATTGGATTATCTATAAGAAATAACTAAAACATGACATGTGATCCAGCTCAATAATTCAATTCTGAACTCAGAATTAGCCACAGCTTCACCTCTTCTACTTTCTCAGTCACTTGCTATAAGCCTTGCTATCAAGAAAATCATAGCTATACATTTGGAAGGACTGGATTTCCCATCTCCTACATTCATTTTTTGCAGCATGATTTCAGAGCCATTCTGCAGGTAATTCTAATTACTAATTAGGGAGACATCTGGCCCTATGTCCTCAGTATTACCTGTTATTGCTAATGCGACTTTTGTGATCAGGCAGAGGTCTAATTTCCAATGATAACAGTACATCTTCATAAATTGTCTAGTGGTTGCTTACAAGATTTGTACATCTTTGGTTTAATTTACTTGCAATGCTGTATGTGTATAAATTACCAGAAATGCTGATTGCCTGCTTATCACCTTAGCTGTTTTACTGAAATAAAAATAATAACAAGAAAAAATGCTCTGAATCCCATATTTAAGAAGAGGATTGTGCCAAAGTAGGGTGATTATATTAATTTTAGAAAATGCTAGACCGGGTTCTCACAATGAAACAAAAATGAAAATGCAACATGCTGCATGAGGGGGCAATGGATGTCCTCACTACCAGTTCAGCTATGGAATTTGCTACCAGAAGATGTAGCGATGGCCACTGATTTGGATGGCTTTAAAAGGGGGTTAGACAAATTCCTGGAGGTGAAGTCTATCAATGACTACTAGTCTTGAGGGCTATGTGTTACCTCCAGTACCAGAGGCAGTATGCCTATGTACACCAGTTGCTGGGGAACATGGGTGGGAGGTTGCTGTTTCACCCATATCCTGCTTGTGGGTTTCCTGTGGGCAGCTGGTTGGTCACTGTGTAAAAGGGGGAGACAGGCTCTGATGCCCAAGAAAACAATGTGTATTGCACTCGACATGTTTTGGAATGCTTCCTTCCTCAGGAGCTATTAAAAGCCATTTGATCTCTTGTTCAGAAATACACACATGTTCTTTCCTCTGGATACTTGCAAACGCTGTTGTTGAGGTCTATTGCTCTCATGGTGTTCTTTCCCTCTTCAATTCTGCTTTGGCTACTGTGTGAACAGAATGCTGGACTAGATGGACCCTTAGTCTGATCCAGCAGGGCTCTTCTTATGTTCTTACCGCTGACATCAGCAGTGGGAAACCTTTTCTGTGTCAAGGACCACATTCCCTTGGGTAATCTGCAGGGGGGCACATGCTAGCAGCGGGCAGTGGTGAATAGGAATGTCAGAGAAATCTGCAATGGATTCAAATGAGTTCAGAATTCTATATATCTGACCTGTGGATTCCAGAGCGGACTGGCTTTTTCCAAGTCACACAGATTCTGCAGACTTGCAAACTGTTTTGTTTTGTTTTTTTACTTTCCAGAATTGTACGCAAAATCAATCACAGACAAATATTTAAAAAAACAACAACAACACCAACCAAAAATGAGCATTTCCCTTTATAGGCTAAAGTGAGAAAATGCACATTCTGTGGGGATTTGCACATTTTCAGAGGTATACATTTGCACAACTTTGGGAAACTGAGAAAAATCAAATTCTATCAATGAGTGGACAATAAAATAATAGATGCCTAACATTCTATGAAACACAGGGGGAACAGATTTAACAAAATCCATACCTTTCTAGTGGTGGGTGGGACCTGTGCCAAACATGGGCAGGGCCACGTCCTTTTATCTCTCTCTTTCTGCCACCTTTTAAAAACTTTCCTCTTTGTGCTGTTCCCTCCTTCCTCTCTCTTCCTCCCTGCTGAGTTGGCTATAGGGATGTCAGAGAATTTCACCACGAATCTCGGGGAGGCCAAATGCCAGCGCATTCGGCCCCCCGAAATTGGTGGCGAAATGGTCTGCCACTCCCCCACTCCACCCCCCGGGATGGGACTTACCTTGGGCGAATCCTCCTGGCGGCGGCGGCTGTGGTGGCTGGTCTTCCGACCGGCTGCCACTGCTGCCATTTCCAGTAAAAAAAAAAAAAGTGATAGGTTACGTAAAGATTTACGTAGCCTATCACGGCTAGATTTTTAAAAAATACCGTGATAGGCTACGTAAATGTTTACGTAGCCTATCACGGCTGATTTAAAGGGGGGGGAAACGCGCGTACACAAATGGCGGCGCCCATGGGCGCCGCCATTTGCGTTCCTTATTTTGACACGTCTTAGTCTATGTAAACATTTACGTAGACTAAGACTGCGAAAATAAGGGGAACGCAAATAGGGTAGACACTATGCTATTTGCATTCCCCTTATTTTCGCTGTAGTCTACGTAAATGTTTACATAGACTAAGATGTGTCAAAATAAGGAACGCAACTGGTGGCATCCATGGGCGCTGCCATTTGCGTACGTGCATTTTTTTTTTCTTTTAAATCAGCCGTGATAGGCTACGTAAACATTTACGTAGCCTATCACGGCTGACTGCAGGGATGCAAACGGTGGCGGCTACACCGCCGCCATTTGCGCACCAGGTCAGCCAGGATTCGGGGGGGAGGGGGGGAGCACCTCCCCCCCACCAGAATTTCAGGGGGCAGGGACGGAGCACCTCTCCCCCCACCAGAATTTGGGGGGGGAGGGACGGAGTGCCTCCCCCCCACCTCGAATCAAATTTCGTTAAAGGTAAGTCACTTTCGTACATCCCTAGTTGGCAACTGGTGGAAGGGACAGATCACTCTTGCCAGAGCTCTGAGCTGATCACTTGCCAAGGACTTTTAAAACTATTCTGGAGGCCACATGCAGCTGTAGGGCTACAGGCTGCCTGCCCCTGAATGATGTAATACAGGGGTCTCCAATGTGATGTTCAATGTGCCCACAATCACATCTCTTGGTGCAAACCAGGCCCTGCCCCTCTTGATTTTTTATTTTATTTCTTAAGATTTTTAAAATAATTTTTAATTGGGAGGCTGGCATGCTGGCAAAGTGAAGTTTTGCCCTCCAGTGCTCTCTTTATTTGGGTTCAAAAAAGTGGTCTTGTGTTTTGGAGCTCAGCCCCAACCTTGTTTGGGGGCAAATTCCTTTTTTTTCCCACAGTCTCCCCAGTTTGCTTTCTGGGAAATGAGTGTTTCGTGAGAAGCCATGCCCTGGATGCCCACCATGGCAGCTATTTTATGGTTGGGCAAACCCCCCTGTGGCAGCCATTTTATGTGAGCATCCATGTGCCCACTGACCCAAAGGGGTTGGGGATCTTTTGCCCACATATAAATGTGATGCAGGGCATATACCTAATCCCTGCAGTCCTTCAGTCGGTTTTCTGACAAGGAAGAACTGTTGTAACTGGACATACATCTCATATTGCTTAAGGAGCTAGGGATGATACACTTACCATAGATGAAGAGGGACAAGCTGAAAGCAAAGAGGCATTGTATTGTCACATTCTCATCTCATAAGATCTTGTTCCACTTAGCTCGGGACGTGACATTGCCACATCAAATGTTTCTCCATCCATTCCACTGGTTGCCACTGGTGGTTGAGTAGGATGATTGCCGCTGGTGGGTAGCAGGGAAGTGCATGACTACATAGGGTAAGTGAAACTATATTCAAGGGAAAGGGGAAAACACAGTATGTGGATGCTGCTTTTGATGGCTTCCCCATGTCAGCTGTGATGTAGTTTCATCCTGCATATACCTTTCTAGGACAGTATTATCTCCTTGCAGCAGGGATCTCTGGTCTTTTGAGGTCAGTGGGCACTGGGCACATTTGGAATTTTGATAGAGTGTCATGGGCATTCTCACAAAATGGCTGCCATGGGGCAGGCAGCTTGTCCACTCATAAAATGGCTGCCACAGGTGGGCATAACCAGTCACAAAACACTCATTTCCCAGAAGGCAAACTGGAGAGACTAACAGACAAGGAACTTACCCAAGAATTTAATACAAGGCAGAGGTGGTGTCTGAGCTCCAAAACACAAAACCCCCAGAGGGTGGCACTTTGCTTGGCAGCATGCCAGCCTCCAGTTTTAAAAAAAAGAGTGTAAAAGAAAATCCTAAGAAATAAAATAAAAACCAAGAGGGGCAGGGAACCTGGTGGGTGCCAGCAGAGGTGTTTGTGGGCACATTGGGGTGCACAGGCACCACGTTGGGGTCCCAGCCTTGCAGATACCTGTCAGATACCTGTTTTTCATAGTTTTCATAAACACATTATGCACAACTGATAACACTTCATTCTTGATAAGAAAAGAAAAGCAACTCTGAGAATAAAGCTAACAGAAGAGTAGCTACATCCCTATTTGGCAGACTCCTGTTTGAGCACCATTTTAAAATCGCTTAGCAGCCCCAAATGCTACCATAGATATGAAGCCCAAAACCTAATGAGGTGGGGCTCATTAGTTGTTTTTAAGGTGTTTTTAAGGTGTTTTACCATGTAAATGTTGAACACCACCACTTTGCAGTCTTGCCTTCTTATTTATTTTTTAAATTATATAGCGTCTTAACCATGGGTTATGTTATTGTAAGCTGCTTTGGAGGTCAAGCAGAAAGGTGGGATATAAGTATGTTGAATGAAAATAAATGAAGATTTGCAGCTCTTCCCAAATGTCTGATATGAAATCTGTTACACTACATTTTAGCAGAACTGGAAAAATTACCCATGCCTGTACACATTTAAGCTTTTGACTTGGACCCACATGGACCATACTTGGAAACCTGCACAGCAGTAAGAGATCTGTTGGAAAGGGGCTGAGGCAATCCTGAACTGCCCTATACCCAAGTGTGTGTGCGGGGTTGGTGTGTGTATATGGGGGGGGGGGAGAGAGAGAGAGGGAGAGAGAGAGGAAGAGAGAGACCGTACACTAGATAGCCACAAGAAGCTCCAGCAAAGCTTTATGAGCTACAGTTTCTACTATTGGGGGAAAACCTGGGATAGTGAACAATCCTGAAAATGGATGAATGTGTTTTATCCCTTGCCACCTGAGGATGGTTCGAGGAACCAGGGAGCTACTGATCTGCTTAACCTAAAGTTTTCAAAGTTACATAAACAGATGTACGTATTTCCAACAAGCTTAATGATACCAACAGATCTGAGGATTTATACTGCAGGCAATTTCCTTTCATTGCCTCGTATATTGCAGGGCTGCTGGAGATGGATTTTAACTGCTTTCTCTGGCAGGAAAATGATGAATATACTCCTCTCTTGGAACTCCCACACAACAGCTACCCTGGCTGGTAGTGTTTCATACTGTGCAATGGAAGAAGATATATTTGGCTCTTTAGTATTTATGACTCTTTTGCCAGGCTTTGGGGTGCCAAATTGTTTTATATTAACTAATTGATGTCTACTTGTCATAAGGTCAAATATCTGTTGCACAGACCTCTCCCCAGTCCATGTTATCGACATATTACAATCTGAAGCATGCTTTTGGCTTAGCAACATAGGAAGCTGTCTTATACTGACTCAGGCCACTGGTCTCTCCAGCTCATCATTATCTATACTGACTCTCCAGTATTTTTAGATAGAGGGTTTTCCCATCCCAACCTGAAGATGCCAGGGACAGAACCTAGGACTTATTGCATGCAAGCATGTGCTCTGCCACTAAGCCATAGCCCTTCCCACTTTTCTTCTGCCTGGTTGTTGTATTGGCTTGTCAGGAATTGAAGCCAGGCCTTCTCACACCCAAAGTGAGAAACAACCTGTTGACTAAATGGACACCCCATGGCTTGTGGTCTGCATGCAGCCCTCAGCCTCCTTCTGTGTGCTCCCCCCACCCCAGTAACATCATGCCACCACCACCATAATGAGAAATAGAAGAGTCAGCAGGAAAACATAAGTGCAAGAAATCCAGACCCAATCACAGAGTGTGAGACACCTAGACCATCCTTCCTACTGTGCTCTAGGCACACACACTCTGGCTGGGTCAAATGTGTGCCTGGCTTCCTGCAACCCAACCATAGAGTGTGTGCACACAGAGCCATGTAGGAATGACGCTGTAGGAGACATGCTCTGTGGTTGTGTTGTTCATCAGACTCCCTTCCTTCCTGCTGTTTCTCCTGCTGGTTTTTCTGTTTTTCATTGCAGCAGCAGCAAGAAGGTTAGGATAGCTACTTACGCATCACCAGAAAAGAGGAAACTCATCACCAAAAAAGAGGACAAAAGAGGACACAGATTTGCATGAAATTTGCATGAGCTCATTTATATGTACTGCTGCAAATTTAGAAAGAGCTGCAAATTTAGAAATAATTACTATAATTTAAATAGAAATACAATACATCAAACTATAGTGGGGAAGGCTCTGACAATCTATCGTCCAGGTGCTAACTGCTGATGCGCAAGACCCCTGGGCTATCCCATTCCCATCTCATGTTTACCTTTAAATCAGACTTGGAGTGGACTGGACAGACCTACAAACAGAGCTGTGTCCTCTTGTGGCCCTTTAAATAGGAATGTAGGAGACGCCTTATACCAGGTCAGACCATTATATACCAGGTCAGACCAGGTCTATCTAGCCCAGTGTTGTCAACACTGACAGGCAGCAGCTCTCTGGGATTTCAGGCAAGATTCTTTCCTAGCCCGACCTGGAGATGCTGGGGATTGAACCTGGTGCAGCATATGCCCTGGTTCAGAGATTCTCTCAAACTATATTGTCAGTACGTTGGCAACCACTAATCACCTGTCTACTGTGTATACAGTCAGATTTCTCTTACAAATAGATACCATCTAGAGCTAGTTCAATACTGCACTCTGATATGGGTAATACAGAATTCTAGTTCTTAAGAAACAGACAAGTTTTTTTCTTTTTGTCTTTTGCTACAAAGTATTAGCATAAGAGTATGAAATACAACAGCTTATGCATGCATAAATTCAAACACATGAAACATCTAACATCATTCTTAAACAAGGCTTCTAAGCAGAGTCAGGTACATTTGCTAGTTCCCAGTGATAATCACTATCAAGCTTACCAGGTTAATTCTACAGGCAACACATTAGAGAAAGCTGATCCTAAAGGATAGCTTCCACTGTTGTGAGTCTCCTTTATATACTTTTTGGATGCTATAAGATATGTCAATAGTAGATATTTTACTACAGCTTATATATCTTATCCAAGAATTCTAAAGATAACTTTTCTGCTCTAAATCTTCATAAATCTAAATAAGAGTATCAAATTTTGAAGTTTCTTATCGAGATTAATGTGCGTACCACCATATTTATCTAAACATTTTAGCTTTCTTTGACATGTTAAAGGTATGTTTTGACACAAACATATTTGCTCGACATCATCCTGTCTTGCGTGAGCTTGTTTTTCTTACACATTTACAGCCTCCAGTGAGGTCTCTTGGTCACTTATCTGATGGCCCATCTGACCTGATAACTTTATGAGACTCTACTAAGTGAAGTGGAAAGTCATAAACCTAAATTTAACATTGACACTTCTATATCTGGATTCCTTTCTAAACAGTAAAAGGATCTAACAATCTATTTCTAATGGCCTGGTACAAATGTCTCTCATCTGGCAAATCTCAGAGATAAGACATTTTAATTACTCTTGGGTGAGAAGACCATATTGAGTGGTATTAGTCACTGGAATCCCATTTTTAATTCCAGAATCCTCTTGAAGGCATTTGATTATAGAATTTCCTAATTGAGCAGCAGAGGTAAGATCATGCAAATATAAAAGATTTGCTTCAACTGCCACACTGGAACCTTCTGCATGTCAAGCATGTGCTCTAACACTAAGGTATGTCCCTTCCCCTCAGAGGATATGAGGCCACCCTAATAAAGATATGGGGTGGGGTGGGGATGACACACAGAGGAAGGGCTAGCACAGTAGCTACATCAGCAAGCCAGGAATTGGAGCAAGGCAGGAGTGGAAGGCAAGAGCAAAGCAGGAGGCTGGCAAGCTGGGGGCGAGCAGTGGTGGTCCAAGAGGGAGGCAAGCTGGCTAACAAGTCTTGGGGACAGCCATGGACATGCTTGTGTGTATGGATGTATATGTGTTTGAAGGAGAGAATGGGTGAAAGAGAGAATTAATGGATGATGGATAAATGAATGGGGAGATGAGAGACAGAGAAAGAAAAGAGGGATAGGGAAGGATGTCCCCACCTACTTTTTGGTTAAGGCCCTGCCCACTACAATCAGTATGCAGCCACCAACCACTCTCACCCAAGAAAATGTGGCCTTTGACCCCAGAAGGTTTGCCAACTGCTTCCCTAAACAAACAAGGCACCATCTTCTTTCTCCCACTATCTCAGGGCCAAACCAAGCATTTGGGAAAGCACTCATAACAGAGCTACGCATGCTAGCTTCTCCTACTCTCCTGAAAGCATTATGGTCTTGATTCAGATCAGGACTATTACACTCTGGGAGGGGGGGTTAAACCCTCCCAACTGTTTTTTTACAACAACCACACACACAGGTGTGGCGGGGGAGGGGGAGAAAAATCTCAATTGGAGTGGATACTTTTTTCTTTTTTCACCCCCCCCCCCCCTGCAGCAGGGGGGAAGGTTCAAACCCCTCTCCCAGAGCACCATGGTCCAAATCTGAATTGTGGCTGCACACACTTGCAGGAGAGTAGGATAAGCTATTTCTTTTAGTTTGGCCAAATGTTTAGTTTGTCCCTCAGATAAGGCTTATGTTTTCTTAGATGCACCTAAGATGTGAAGAGAAGGAAGGGTTAAATACACAGCAAAAGGAACTTTCACAGTTTGGGCTTGGTAAGTAAATAAAAAGTTGGATTGAGGTACATCCCCAGGACATTTTTCTGAGTGACTGGGGCTTATCAGAAGCTTATGAACCTAGCTTACCAAACCGGCTCTGAGTGAATTGCCTGGCTGGTTGCAGGCCCTGAAGGTTTTGTCCTTGACTCAGGTACTTAGCGAGTAAGAATGATCCCAGCCTCCCCTCCTTCTTCCTTGAAATGATCAATGCAAAAATGCTAGAACAGAGCCATAGTTATTGAAGAGAATTTGGGCTTGGAGAGGTTCTGGCATTGGGGCTGAATCCCCTTGAAAATCAAGCCATGCAACGTCAAGGATATGAGTTATGATAAGTATTTAGTTCTTCCTCTTTACAAAAAGCAGTGGTCCTAACAATTTGATCAGGAGCATGGCGCTGCCTATGGGAGGGAACCTTTCCTATACCATTTTCCCAGTTGAAATCACACCACTCAAAATAGCAATTTGTCAGAGATGATCACAGGTATCCCACATCTTACTCAGGTTTGGCTCTCAGTTCCACATGTTTTATCCATCATTTAAAAAAATGTTTTATATTTTTATCACTCCTTTCATCCCTGGAGCACTGAGTGGAAGACGTTGTTGCCCCCTCCCTTTTGTTTTCACAACAACCCTGCAAGTTGTGAGAGGCTGGCTCAACCTTACCCAGTGAGTTTTGTGACAGAGCAAGGATTCAGACCTGGCTCTCTGCAGTTCTAGTCCGATACTCTAACCGCTATACCATAATCTCTTTCACTGCATTCACCTTTGTCAAAGATAAATGGGCTGCAATGAGTCTAATTTTTTTCTACACAGGCAGACGTCTGCCCGTTTTCTGCTTGGTTTCAGCAGCCGAGTTAGAAAATTTAGTTTTAATTCCCTCAAAATGCACATGCTAATTCATGGAAAAGCAGCCTAATATGCAAGGTAAATGTGCTACCAAACTGTGTTTAATCTGCTATATAATGCATAACCTTCACACCTTATTTCTTTTAAATTAAGAATGGCAACAGTAGCAACCATTTAGTTTCCTTTCAACGCTGTGTTTTCTCGACACAGCTAGAGCACCGTGGATGTTAACAAATTGAGACATTCAAATCATTTTCACAGCAGTGAGCTGAATAGGTACTTGATTTAATGAGGAAGGAGAAAGGGAAGATTGATTGAAAAACCCTGAAGGATATAGTATTGCTTGCTCCAGTGGCAAGTGTATATTTTTGGAGAGACAGAAAGGTCACTAAATTAAGAAGTAAAAGAACATCCATCAGTCCTTTACAATAATGTGGTGGGGCTGTACAGTCTGTTTGTGTCCAGTACGTCATCACGATGTCAGTTCCTGCCTGATGAAATGCACATTATGGACAGGAGTGAAGGAAGGTTTTTTTTGCTGCTGCCAATAGCGATAAACAAAGCTACTGAAACAGGAGGGAAACCTCCTGGTTCTTGTGAGTATACACAGAGACCAGTGTTGGCTCCAAGATTTGGGGTGCACTCCAAAAAGGCTCTTTCAATGGGCCCTCTTATCCTGCTCGAAGTGGGGGGCGGGAATGGAGAATTTTCTCACCATGCCACCATTTGCGTACGCCGTTTTTTTGTTTTGTTTTTTTGCCCAGCCGTGATAGGCTACGTAAATACTTATGTAGCCTATCACGGCTGCCTGGCTGGATGCAAATGGCGGCCGCTATGGCGGCCGCCATTTGTATCTGCAGCAGCCCGTCCGCAGCCAGAACTCTGGCTGCAGACGGGCCTGGCCAGCTGCGGAGCAGAGCCAGCCAGGCAAGATTCTGGGGGGGAGGACTGGATCGCCTCCCCCCCCCACATCGAGGATTCCGGGGGGAAGGACGGAGCGCCTCCCCCCCAGTGTGAACACAATCCGCAGAAAGGTAAGTGACTTTCGTACATCCCTACTTTCAGACAAGGTCTGTTTAGTCCATTTCTTTGTATTCCATAACACTGACAGGAGAGAGAACAAATGCATGTGCTCCCAGCAATGGAGAAAGTCAGAGGGAAGGAGGGAGGGGAGGAGCAGGAAACCACACTGAAGGCTATAGAGATCCAAATGCTAGCTGTGCCCAAATTTCCATGCAATCACTAGCTGACCGCAACACTGCCCCCTTCCCGTAACTTGCAGACGAGGTTGCAATATCCCCAGCAAGACCACTCATCCATCATACTCAGAATTGTCTACACCAGGGCTGGGTAGAAGATAGACTGGGATCTACTGTTAGATTTGCAATAGATTGGCAAGGGTTTCTGACTCCCAATTGTTTAACCCGGGGACGCAGAACCTATATCAGCCTGAGGGTCCAATTCCACTTTGGGCAAACTTTCAGGGACTGCATTCCATTGGTGGGAGGGGCCAAAAGCCAGGGGTGGGAGGAGCCAAAAACAACTACCATCATGTTTTAGCTTAACTAGGGATGTATGAAAGTCACTTACCTGGTCCCGCAGCTTGCTTTGCGGTGGGGGGGAGGCGCTTCAGTTCTCCCCCTGAAGTTCAGGTCGGGGGGGAGGCACCCTGCCTTGCCCAGCCGAAATTCAGACTGGGGAGAAGCGCCCCGTCTCCCCGGCCACGAAATACAAAAGTAAATGTAAACACACACACACACACGTGATAGGCTATGTAACGATTTACGTAGCCTATCACGGCTAGATTTCCAAAGTCAGCCGTGATAGGCTACGTAAATCGTTACGTAGCCTATCACGGGTGACTTTGAAAAAAAAAAAAGCGCGTACGCAAATAGCGTTGCCCTTATTTTCACCGTAGTCTACATAAATCTTTACGTAGACTACCCGGGCCCAAATAAGGAACGCAAATGGCGGCTCCCATGGGTGCCGCCATTTGCGTACGGCCTTTTTTTTTTTTCAAAGTCACCCGTGATAGGCTACGTAACGATTTACGTATCCTATCATGGCTGACTATCTAGCCGTGATAGGCTACGTAAGTCGTTACGTAGCCTATCATGTGTGTGCGTGGGTTTTTTTTACATTTACTTTGTAATGGCCGCCACCCCCGCCTCCACCGAAACGCCGCCAAAATGCCGCTGGGACCCACCGCTGAAAGGGACATTCGCACGAGGTAAGTCCCATCCCGGGGGGGGGGGTCGGGGGTGGCGGAGAATTTCACTGCCAATTTCGGCGGGCCAAATGCATTGGCATTTGGCCTCCCCGAGATTCGTGGAGAACTTCTCTGCCATCCCTAAGCTTAACGCTCTTGTTGCCCCTCACTAAGCCTTAGGAGATGCATTTGAACATCTTAGAAAGGAGTAAAAAGTACACCGAAGCAGGGAAACCCCCAAACAATTGGCAGTTGGAGGGGAAAGGGCATGGGCATCTGCAGAAGCTCAGAGGGCCAGATTGCGACCCCAGGAGGGCCAGATCTGGTCCCTGGGCCTGAGGTTCCCCACCCCTGGTTTAACAGCAGCAATGACAAAATGACTTTTTCTATGTAAATTAGCCTATTAAGAACATTAGAAGAGTTGTGCTGGATCATGCCAAAGGCCTATCCAGTCACAGGGATGTATGAATCCCTTACCTGGCTCCTCACAGGGGCATCTGCAGTGGGGGGGAGGCGCTCCATCCCTCCCTCCGAAATCCTTGACGGGGGGGAGGCGCTCCGTCCCTCCCCCCGGAATCCTGCCCAGCCAGCTCCGCTCCGCGGCCAAGCCGCAGAGCCGTCAGCTGGCTCCGGCCACCCGCAGCCAGACATCCAGCTGCTGGGCAGCCCTGCAGGGACGCAAATGGCGGCTGTTATAGCCACCGCCATTTGCATCCCTGTATTGAGCCGTGATAGGCTATGTAAATACTTACATAGCCGATCACGGCCTCCGCAGGGACACAAATGGCATCCCTGCATTAGCCGTGACAGGCTACGTAAGTATTTACATAGCCTATCACGGCTAGGAAGAGGATGAAGCGAATGGCGGCCAGGACGGCTGCCATTTGCAAAGCAGCGCAGACGGGAGCAGGTAAGTGCTCCATTTCGTGCATCTTTCATGGGGTGGGGGCAGCGGGGACTTCGTCCCACGTGCCTTTCATGGGGTGGGGGGCGGGGTCTTCGTTCCACGACAGATTTCGGGGGGCCAAATGCACTGGCATTCAGCCTCACCGAGATCCGTCGCGGAATTCTCTGACATCCCTATCCAGTTCTGTTCACACAGTCACCAACCAGCTGCCCATGGGAAACCTACAAGTAGGACATGAGTGTAACAGCCCTTTCCCACCCAAGTTCCCCAGCAACTGGCGTACATAGGCATACTGCTTCTGGTACTGGAGGTAGCAGATAGACATCAAGAGTAGTAGCCATTGATTAGGGATGTATGAAAGTCACTTACCATTGCGGAGCTTGGATTCATGGTGTGGGGGAGGCGCTCCGTCCCTCCCTCCGGAATCCTCCCTGGCTGGCTCCACTCTGCGGTGGCTCCGTGGAGCTGCCAGCTAGGGCCATCCGCAGCTGGAGTCCCGGCCGCGGACGGGCTGCTGCGGATGCAAATGGCGGCCACCATAGCGGCCAACATTTGCATCCTGTGAAGCTGCCGTGATGGGCTACGTAAGTATTTATTGAAGAGAATTTCACAATCACAGCAAGCCAAAAAAAAAAAAAACAGTACGCAAATGGCGGCAGCTATGGCGGCCGCCATTTGCGTTCCCTATTTTTAGCCATTTTAGCCTATGTAAATATTTACGTAGGCTATTATGGCAAAAAACAAGGGGAACACAAATAGCGTAGTGGGCGCCATTTGCGTTCCCCCCCCCCACTTTAGCCTACATAAATATTTACGTAGGCTATTACAGTGAAAAAATGTAAGTATTTACGTAGCCTGTCACGGCTATGATGAAGAAGCAAATGACGGCTGCAAGTCACCGCGGATGGCAGCAGGTAAGTGCTCCGTTTCGCGCACCTTTTGTGGGTTGGGGGGTGTGGGGGCTTCGTTCTGCCATGGATTTGGGGGGGCCAAATGCACTGGCATTCGGCCTCACCAAGATCTGTGGCAGAATTCTCTGACATCCCTACCATTGATAGATTTCTCCTCCAGGAATTTGTCCCATTTGTCCCTTTTAAAGCCATCCAAGTTGGTGGCCATCACTACATCTTCTGGTAGCAAATTCCATAGTTTAAATACAAGCTGTGTGAAGAAGTATTGAAACAAAGCAGGAGTAAGATAATCAGAAATGGACATTTGTGCCAAAGGAGAACTATGAGCTCAGGTCCCTTCTGGTACTGAAAATGAATTCCTAGGCTCAGAATGTGCTCAGAATTCTTGAATTCCGTTCTTGAATTCTAATTGCATGTGTTTGCAGCTGGCTCTGGTTGGTGGTTCTTGGAGTTCTAGTAAGAAAATAAAGTAGATTTAACAAGGATGAAGTCTGCCCACCCCAGTCTACATTGACTGGTAGCTGCTTTCCAAGGTTTTAGGGAGTCGTTCTCATCTCTACCTGGAGATACCAGGGATTGAACCTGGAATGTTTTGCATGCAAAGTATTGCTCTACCATTGAGCTATGGCTGTTCTGCAACCTTAAGAACATAAGAAGAGCCATGTTAGATCAGACTTAAGGACTACCTAGTCCAGCACTCTGTCCTCAAGGTGGCCAACCAAATGCCTATGGGAAGCCCACAAACAGGACATGAATGCAACAGTGCCCTCCTGCTCATGTTCCCCAGCAACTAATATTCAGAGGCATACTGACTCTGATATTGGAGACAATCATGGCTAGTAATAGTGTAAAGGATTGCAGCCTTATTTATTTATTTTCAGTTCTGGCTGTCTGATGCCCACTAAGACTGGTGAGGCAAAGGGCAGAGGAGGGTCTGCTGCACAGCAGAAACTATGTGGACAGAAAGGGAAAATTGAGGCATACAAGTGAACATAAAGATCATGAATGCAAAGCAAAGGTTTGGAGGGGGTGTCTCTGACCCATACAACACCAAAGTACTCCTTTGAGTACACTTCTCTGCTCCAGCCGCAACCCCCATTGCACAGAAGGCAAACTCAAGAAAAACTCCTCCCCTCAAAAAAACCTAGGAAAAATCTGACTCACACACACTCACCTATTCTCCCTTCACTCCTGGAAGGCATTCCTTCCACATCAGAGGATGTTATTCCCAGACAGCCTTGAGACCAAGGCATCTCAGAAATTTAGCACTCAGTAGCTATGAAGGTATTTCTTAATTTTCATCAGAACTCTGATAATCAAAAATAAATTCTGCCAGACAGCAACGTGTGGTTAAGAAGCAAAAAATGTCCTTGTGCTTGCATTTGCTAGGTATTTTTAAAAAATATTAGGGATGTATAAAAGTCACTTACCTTTTCACGGATCGTGGTGAGGGGTGAGGCGCTCCGTCCCTCCCCCTGGAATCCTCGACAGGGGGGGAGGTGATCTGGTCCCCCCCCCCGGAATCCTGCCTGGCCAGCTCTGCTCTGCAGCGGCTCCGCGGAGCAGCCAGCCAGGGCCATCCGCAGCCGGATTTCTGGCTGCACACTGGCTGTTGTGGATACAAATGGCGGCCGCCATAGCAGCTGCCATTTACATCCAGCCAGGCAGCCATGATAGGCTACGTAAGTCTTTACGTAGCCTATCACGGCGGGGCAAAAAAAACAACAATGGCGTATGCAAATGGCGGCGGCTACGGCAGCCGCCATTTGCGTTCCTTATTTTTCGCCATTTTAGTCTACGTATTTACGTAGGCTAAAACGGCGGGGGGAAAAGGAATGCAAATGGCAGCCACCATAGCCGCCACCATTTGCCTACACCATTTTTGTTTTCTTTTTTTTCTATTGGCTTGCCATCATAGGCTACGTAAAGACTTACATAGCCTATCACGGCAAAGACCAGAATGTAAATGGCGGCCACAGCAGCTGGTCGAAAGACCAGCTGCCACCACCGCCGCTGCCGCCGGACCCACCGCCGGACCCACCGCCGTCTGGAACATCCGCCCCAGGTAAGCCTCATCCCGGGGGGAATCTGCGGGGGGGGGCAGGCCGTTCTGCCACGGATTTCGGGGGGCCGAATGCCAGTGCATTTGGCCTCACTGAAATCCGTGAAGGAATTCTCCGCCATCCCTATATACATTTTCGTGGCAACTCAACCCAGCACAAATCAACTTGGTCTCTCAGCTCCAATTTTATATGCATTGATTCAGAGTTATTTTGACATATGATCCAGTTTTGGGGGAAAATCTAAAGTCCACAGCAAAGACAATACTGTAATGATGAGGATGTGGGAAAACTTTCCTGTGAGGGTGTGCCTTTTAAAAGATTGAATGCACCAAACTGAGGGAGGAGGATCGCTCACCTTAACAAAAGCTAGCATGAAAGCTGAAAGTTGTATCCCTCCTCTGAGCTGCTGTTGTGTTTCAGCCGCTCCCATTTGGCTGGACAATGACAAACAAATGCTAATTAAGCAGACTCAGGTGCTGCTGACTTCTGTTGCAAAACAATTGCTTCAACAATTGAGTCTCACCAAACCACGGTTTATTCTAGATTGCTTTATTTTATTTGAGACATGCCCTAATGATCCTTACTGGTCAAGAAAAGGACATTAGAAGCCAATAACATTAGGCAGGTCTTTCAATAGGTATGGCACGGGCGCCTGGTCGGGGCTCGAAGCCTGGCGAGAAATCACCGGCTTGGGCCCCTAAATGCCAGTGGGCGAGCGTGCGGGTGTCCGCTCCCTCAGCGAACACCACTTGCCACTCTAATAGCTGCTGCTTCTTTTCCGTACCTGATCTATGCAAATGGGGACCTTAAAAAGGCAATGTCTGCAAATGCTTATAATTTTGCAGACATTACCCCTTTAAGACCCCCAACTGCATAGACAGGATACTTACGGAAAAGAACGAGCAGCCATTTGAGTGGCAAATGGTGCTCAAGAAGGGAGCAGATGCCTGCATGCCACTGCCGAGCACCCTGTGCAAACCACCCCTCAGTTCACCTGGGTTGGGTAAGTGCTGGAGATTCAGCGAGCACTGCACGGGGCAGGCGCAGGGTGATCCATCCATCCCTATCTTTCAAACACACACACACACAGAGCAGCAGCAGCATAATCCTCTTTACTCAGATGTAAGACCTGGTTCTGCTGAGAGACATGGTTCTATTGAGAGACGTGGTTCTATTCAGATGTAAGTCCTACTGAGAGACCTGGTTCTATTTACTCAGATGTAAGACCTACTTAGAGACCTAGTTCTACTGAGAGACCTGGTTCTGCTTAGATATCTGGTTCTATTCAGATGTAAGACCCACTGCGAGACATGGTTCTATTGAGACATAGTTCTATTCAGATGTAAGACCTACTGAGAGACCTGGTTCTATTGAGGTCTTGTTCTATTCAGATGTAAGAACTTCTGAGAGACCTGGTTCTATTTACTCAGATGTAAGATCTACTGAGAGACCTGGTTCTCACAATCACCACAACGTAAACAAGCCATGGTGGCTTATTTAAGCTGTGGCATAGGCCAGGCACAGGTAGGGATGGCAAAGAATTTCGCCATGGACCCCAATTAGGCCAGATTCCGAAGAATCTGGCCTCCAGAGTCCATAGTGGAACGGAGCACTCACCTCCGCCTCCCTCCAGAATCCGTGTGTGGCTGGTTCCTCCATGGAGGGATCCTGTGGAGCCATTGCCGCCATTGCCATGCCGTCTCGCTGGCTGAGTGAGGGCTAGCTAACTCCGGATGCAAATGGCATAGTGGACACCATTCGCAGCTGTAAAGCTGTTAGATTAACCTAAATGCAGCGATTTACGGCTCAGACGGATTCCGGGGGGAGGGACAGATCACTTCCCTCTGCGGGCGGATTCTAGGGATGTACGAAAGTCACTTACCTTTCCGCGGATGTGATTCGCGGTGGGGGGGAGGCACTCCATCCCTCGCCCTGGAATCCTCGACGGGGGGGGAGGTGATCCGGTCCTCCCCCCCCCCCGAATCCTGCCTGGCCGGCTCCGCTCCTCAGCGGCTCAGTGGAGCAGCCGGCCAGGGCAGTTCGCATTTGCATCCAGCTAGGCTGCCGTGATAGGCTACATAAGTATTTACATAGCCTATCATGGCAGGCCAAAAAAACAAAACAGCATACGCAAATGGTGGCGGCTACGGCGGATGTTCCGGCGGTGGCAGCTCCGGCGGCAGCGGCTGGTCTTTCGACCAGCTGCCACAGCCGCCATTTGCATCTGCTTTTTGCTGTGATAGGTTACATAAGTATTTATGTAGCCTATCACGGTAAGCAAAACAAAAAAACAAAAAACCAGAGTACACAAATGGCAGCGGCTACGGCGGCCACCATTTGCGTTCCCTGTTTTTCTCCGTTTTATCCTACGTAAATATTTACATAGGCTATTACGGCCAAAAAAAAAAAGGCAACACAAATAGCGTAATGGGCGCCATTTGCGTTCCTTTTTTTTTTGCCGTTTTAGCCTACGTAAATATTTATGTAAGCTATTACAGCGAAAAAAAGGAACGCAAATAGCGCCCACTATGTTATTTGCGTTTCCCCTTTTTTTCACCGTAATAGCTTACGTAAATATTTATGTAGGCTAAAACAGCAAAAAAAAGGGAACGCAAATGGCGGCCATTCTCTGCCATCCCTAGTGGATTCCCACCTGGACCAGCAGGTAGGGAATTTGCCCATCCCTAGGCACAGGGCAGGAACAATTTGAAAAATCAATACCTGGGCATGGCTTACCATGTCATCCCAAACTGGGTGTCCCAGTGGTAAACAGCACTCAAATAACTCATAGGCTGTTGTTTAGTTATTTGAGGGTTGTTTAACCCTCCAACAAGCCATGCTGCCTGGGTTTGGATGAAACAACAAGCTGTTGCGAGACAATCTCTGTCCAAATAGGGCCACTCACCTGATATATCAGCCTAAGCTGATAAAAGGCAGTCCTGGTCATTGAGGCCAGTGATGATTGTGATGGTGATGGATCCAGGAGCACTCCCAAACTATGCAACAGAGTGCTATATCCCCCAGAACAGGTTGTACACCATTCAACTGGGCAGAGAAACCATCCACTAACAGTACCTCTTGATTGAACTGCAGTTTAGTGGCCCTCATCCAATCCAGTATCCAGCTCAGACACTGATTCAGGACATCCACTGCTTCCCCTAGATTAGATGAAAAGGAAAGTGAGCTGGGTGTCATCCACTTATTGAAACACCTCATCCCACGTCCTTGGGTAACCTCCCTGCCATGTTTAATGTAGCTGATAAAATACTGTTGGGGATAAAATCATTCTCTGTGGAAATCTATGATGTAATTGCCACAGAACGGAGCAATCACCCCACCCCGACCCCCAGCACCATCTTCTGGAAACAGCTACTGAAGTAAGAACAGAACTACTGTAAAACAATGTCCTCAACTCCCAATTCAGACAGCCAATCCAGAAGGATACCATGGACAATGATATCGAAAGCCACTGGCAGATTTAAGAGATCTAACAGGGGAACCAACAGAGAAACTCTGCTGTCTTTCTCTCCCAGCAAAGGTGACCAAGGCAGTTTCTGTCCTAAAACTGGGCCTAAAGCCAGATGGAAATGGATCTCGAAAATTAACTTCATCCAAGGTTGCCTGGAGTTGATGAGCAACCACTTACTCGAGCACCTTGTCCTTGCCCAAGAAGAAAAATGGTAGCCATAGAAAAATGGTAGCCATAGAAAATACTGCCTGGTTGGAGCAGCAGATCCTTTGTTGGCTTGGGGAAAGCAGCAAATGTTCACCAGAGCAAAGCGTGCCTTAGCTCAGGGTTGGGAAACCTCGGCCCTCCAGACGTGGCTGCAGTACAACTTCTATTGGCACCAGCCAGCATGACCAATGGTCAGGGATGATTACTAGCCTAACAATATCTGGAGGGACACAGGTTCCCAACTGCACATTAGATAGTGAAACAGTATGATGAGGGATGATTAGTAGCCTAACAATATGGTCAGGGATGATTAGTAGCCTAACAATATCTAGAGGGACACAGGTTCTCAACTGAGCATTCAATAGTGAAACAGTATGATGAGGGTGGGACCACAGAAACCCACCTACCACCTCAGTCTCTCTTCATAGGGCTTTGTTTCCAGTCCCCTGATCATCTTTGTTGCCCTCCTCTGAACCCTCTCCAGTTTGTCTGCATCGTTCTTAAAATGTGGTGCCCAGAACTGGACACAGTACTCCAGATGAGGGCTAACCAGTGCTGAGTAGAGGGGAACTAGTACTTCCCAGGATTTGAAAGCCATGCTTCTATTAATGCAGCACCAAGAGCATTTGCCGTTTTTGCAGCCACAGCACATTGTTGGCTCATATTCAGCTTGTGATCTACCACAATTCCAAGATCCTTCTCACTTCTAGTGTTGTTGAGCCACGTATCTCCCATCTTGTAACTGTGCATTTGGTTTCTTTTGCCTAGGCACATAACTTTCACATTTATCCCTATTCAATGTCATTCTGTTGTTTTCTGCCCAGTGCTCCAGTCTATCAAGATCACTTTGAATTTTGTTTCTGTCTTCCAAAGTATTAGCTATCCCACCCAATTTTGTGTCATCTGCAAATTTGATCAGCATTCCCTGCACCTCCTCCTCCAGGTCATTAATAAAAATGTTGAAGAGCACTGGGCCCAGGACTGAGCCCCATGGTACCTCGCTCATTACCTCTCCCCAGTTTGAGAAGGTCCCATTGATAAGCACCCTTTGAGTCCGATTCTGTAGCCAACTGTGGATCCACTGGATCATTGTTTCATCTAGCCCACTTTGAGCTAGTTTGCTCATCAGGATATCATGGGGCACTTTGTCGAAAGCTTTGCTGAAGTTGAGGTATATTATGTCTACAGTATTCCTACAGTCCACAAGGGAGGTTACTTGATCAAAAAATGAGATCAGATTTGTCTGGCAGGATTTGTTCTTGACAAATCCATGTTGGCTTTGAGTAATCACCGCATTGTTTTCAAGGTGCTTACAGACTGATTACTTACAGATCTGCTCCAGGGTTTTCCCAGGGATTGATGTCAGACTGACTGGTCTGTAGTTCCCAGGTTCCTCCTTTTTCTCCTTTTTGAAGATAGGGACAACATTAGCCCTCCTCCAGTCATCTGACACTTCACCTGTCTTCCATGATTTCTCAAAGATAATAAGACAGTGGTTCTGAGAGTTCTTCTGCCAGTTCTTTTATTACTCTAGGATGCAGTTCATCTGGCCCTAGGGATGGTGATTAATTATGCCATGGACCCCCATGAGTGGCGGAATGGAGCACTTACCTCCTCCTCCCTCCGGAATCCTCTTCGTCCAGATCCTCCTTGCGGCTATCCTGCGGAGCCACCGGCAGGCTCTGGAGTGCCAGCTATATGGCCACCATTGCTGTATCTCTGGCTGAGGGGGACTGTCTCCAGATGCAACTGGCATCCAGTATGCCATTTGCAGGCAGTCGTAAAGGTCTTAGATTAAGGT
Source organism: Heloderma suspectum (assembly GCF_057233095.1). Taxonomy (NCBI): domain Eukaryota; kingdom Metazoa; phylum Chordata; class Lepidosauria; order Squamata; family Helodermatidae; genus Heloderma; species Heloderma suspectum. Next base: position 29,490,067 of record NC_139461.1, on the reverse strand, counting down.
AAATTACCTTTACGGCCGCAAATGGCATACTGGACGCTATTTGCATCTGCAGTCAATTCCCCTCAGCCAGCGATGCGGCAATGGTGGCCATATCACTGGTGCTTTGTAGCTGGCCAGCGGCTCTGTGGAATCGCTGTGGAGCCAGCTGGCCAGGATTCTGGAAGGAGGAATGGATCACCTCCCCACCGCAGGCAGATTCCCCCCCAGAGCAGCAGGTAGGGAATCCGCCCATCCCTATCTGGCCCTGGAGATTTGAACTCATGCTAAGTAATTAGGTGTTCCTTGACCATATGCCTATCGATCTCAAGCTGCAATCCTGCCCCTTCAGCCTGTACTTCACCTTTGCCAGGGGGCTCATAGACCCTCTTTTGGGATAAGACTGAGCCAAAGTAGTGTTGCACAAAATGCTAGTTTCGCCCCCTGGAGGCTAGTCCAATTTGCCCCAAAGAGGAAAGTCAACTTCAGGCTGGGTCCAACTCGATTTTATTGTTTGCAAACAGTTCGACAAAGGAGCTCACGCTCAAAGCAGAGTCAACCCTGGGCAACCTCCGCGCTACAGTTTTATCACCTCAGCTTGCATTCCTCAGCCAGCGTGTTACTTTTGATTGGTTGCCAGAGGTTTGCTTAGCAACCTTATCTGAGGGTTACTGTCTGCTCATTCCAGGCATGCGCAGCTCTTACAGTACTACGTGCTGCTTAATTTATTTATTTTATTTATTTTTTATTTATTACATTTATATCCCGCCTTTTTTCCTCCAAGGAACTCAAGGCGGCGTACATAATCCTCCTCATCCATTTTATCCTCACAACAACAACCCTGTGAGGTGGGTTGGGCTGAGAGTCTGTGACTGGCCCAAAGTCACCCAGTGAGCTCCCATGGCCGAGTGGGGACTAGAACCCGGATCTCCCGACTCTCAGTCCAGCACTCTAGCCACACATACAATGGCTTTTAGGTTACATTTTTACTACAATTCCCCCCTCAAAAGGCTTTTCTCAAATTTATACTCTCTTTGGTCCCGCGGTGGACTATGCACTTAAAGGCGCAAACTATTATTGCTGTGGCATTGATGGTTTTCTCTAAACAGCAAGTGAGGCCTAGGACGCCTTTGTTCTAGCTACTAGAATGTTGACAACAAAAACACTTTTTTTTTTAACTTTTGGAACTCAGTTTTGTTCCGTTCATCAGGAACCCTTGAAACGAGAGCGCCTTCTTTCTGCAGAGCTACTTGAGTCCTTTCAGGGGTTCATTATTCCAACGGTGACCTTCAGGTGGGTCAGCTTCCGGTGTGACCCTCTCTGGTGCAGGTGATGCCTTTATTCAGTGTGATGAATCCACTTCTTTTCTTTGGCGACTTTCATAGCAATGGGAGTGGTAAGTAGGATCTGAAACAGACCCTTCTGCTTCTTGGTAGGTGGTTCATCTTTCTAGGACTGGATTAGCACCCAATCGCTGGGATTGAGATTATGCACTGGAGCATCTAAAGGCCAGGATTGGTGCGGTGTCGCAAACCTGTGAAAACAAAACAGACTGCAAAGCAATAACATAACCTTGAATCTTAAAACTTTTACTTTTAAATTCACATTTAAGCTATCAGCCATAGGTAATATCTGAGGTGGGCACTTATGGAACATTTAAAAGGTGTCAATTTAATACTTCCCTTGGGGGCGCACCATACTCGAGTCAAGGTGATTGGCAAGGCCTGTGGCCTTTCAACTTAATCTTTAAACAAATTTTAATGAGCATTGTCTTTAAGGTGCGGTTCATCTTCTCAACTTGACTTGTAGATTGAGGTTTCCAAGGGGGGTGTAGCTTCTAGTTAGTTTGTTATGCGTGGGCCACTACTTGCGTCACTTGTCCAACAAAATGGGGCCCCTGATTTGATTCACTCTCTTTAGGTAACAAGAGCTTAGGGATTACTTTTTAACAGGATCTTGGCTACTGTCTGAGCGGTGCAGTCAATTGCTTTTATCATTACTAGCAGGTACCGATAGCCATGAGTCTGGGGCAACTCTGAAAAGTCAATTTGAAATCTCTGAAAAGGATAGTAAGCGCATGGGCGACTTCTCATTTGAGCTGGGGGCTCAAACATCTTTGAATCATTTTTGAGGCACAAAGGGCAGTCAGCCACTGTTCTCAGGTCTTGGTCTAACCTGAAGGAGGTGCTATCTGCCTCGGGCGCACTCAAAATCGGGGTGTTAAAGGGGGATGATCCCTTTATTAACTAACCATAATTTTTGAACTTCTCAATGAGCAGCTTCAAGCCTGCACAGGTGGCTTTTTTCAGAGGATACTGCCTTACGCACACAGGGCTCTCCCTTTTTAAATAAGATTTTAATTTGTGTTATGCATTTGGTCGGGCAGGGGTTCTGTCTGCCCACACACATGGATTAACATTCTCTAAAATCTCAGTCCCTTTGGCCTCTGACACAATCTTGATTGCTTGAAGGGCCATTCGATAATTTGAGCCCTGCATTGCTGGCAGCTGTACTACAATCTGATTATCACTGAAGAAGATTTTAGCTTGCAGTATTGTTAACAAGTCCCGCCCCAAGAGGGCAACCAGGTATGCAGATGAAACTACAAAGGCATGTTCCAGTATGTTATTTCCAGTCTTCGTGAGGAGGGGCTTACACATGGGCAATTTAGTTTGGTTTTTTTTTCCTTTAATTTCTTTTATAGTTACATGCTTTCCACTTTCTCTCGCCGGGAGGCTTCACAGGGATCATAGAAAATGTGGCTCCAGTATCTTACTAGGGCTTTACAGTCCTTGCCACCAACCCTTACTTTTACCTTGGGATTCTCCCGAGCATTTGTTCGTAGGGTGGTGGCCCTTCAGCTAGACTCCCCGCCACTGGAGGACTCTGCCAGCATTTGGCAGCCTTCAGGGTGAGTCTCCTTTTTCTTTCAGCTCTGGACAACCTTTCTTCCAATGTCTTTTCTCTCGGCAATACGCACATTTATTGAGCCCCGGTTGGCCCTTTCCTTTTCTGCCCCCCCCCCCTCTGGTCGCTTCTGTGCTCTCAAGCTGCTGTTTATATCTCCGCCCATGGTGGCTGCCAGCATTGCCTTTTCCTTTTTCCAGGAATGGAACCTTTTTATGTGCTCTCATGTGCACCATAGCTCTAAAAACTTCATGATCTGGGGTCTGATAAGGCTAAAGCAGGCGGTGATATTAAGGCTTGCTTTAATTTAAGAAAAGCCTTTTTTATTTTAATTGTCCACTTCTAGTGGGTAATATTTTTGTTAAAGCTTCATACGGGGGCTTCACCCCTTTTTATGGCTACTATAGCCTCCCTCTTGTAACAGGCACACTTATCTTTTGGCTTGCCTGTTCTGCAAATCATGTTTCAAATTCTCTGTGCCATGCACCAGTTTTAACTCTTTGTTTTCTCTGCAAGTTAGGCTGTTTGCCATTGCTTCGACAGAGACTCGCTTGCTTAGATCTTCAACGACACACATTTGGGATAAGCTTTCTTTCTTTTTAAAGCCTTTTTGTCTGCTACTTTTTTCTGCTTTCTTTTATACCTTTTTCATATCATTAAAATCTAGCACCATGACTGGAAAACATTTGTTTTGTATAGTAGGGCATGGTGGAGCAGATCTAACCATTATACTGCTCCTCTGACTGCATCGTCAGGGCCCATCAAAATCAAGGGAAGGGCGTTCTCATATGTGGAAAGAGTTCCAAGCCACCATTTTTGCATCGGCAACTCCACACTGCATGAGTTTTGGAAGAGTGTCAGGTTTGCCTCTGAGCAAATGGAATGTCAGAACAGTTCAGATTTTGAGAAAGAGCTGGAACACATGGGGCAGGAACTTTCTTAGGCTTCAGAAACACAGCTGGGCTTAGAAGTATCACGGGAGAGTGGGGGACTCTCTCTCTCTCACCTCTTAAGGTAAGAGAATTTGCTGCCCCCCTTTTTAAAGGGAAACTAACTTTCGTAGTTTCTCTTTGAACTTTTTGAAGGCTGTTTCCTTTGTAGTCTATGAATTTCTAGCAATTTGTATCTGTATGCTTCATTAGGGTAAATGAAATCAAAGCCTTGGAAATCATAGAATCATAGAATAGTAGGGTTGGAAGGGGCTTACAAGGCCATCGAGTCCAACCCCTTGCCCAGTGCAGGAATCTAAATCAGAGCATCCCTGACAGATGGCTGTCTAGCCTCGTCTTGAATGCCTCCAGGGTGGGAGAGCCCACCACCTCCCCAGGTAATTGGTTCCATTGTCGTATTGCTCTAACAGTTAGGACGTTTCTCCTGATGTTCAGCTGGAATCCAGCTTCCTGTCACTTGAGCCCATTATTCCGTGTCCTGCACTCTGGGATGATTGAGAAGAGATCCTGGCCTTCCTCTCTGGGACAACCTTTTAAGTACTTGAAGAGTGCTATCAGATCTCCTCTCAGTCTTCTCTTCTCAAGGCTAAATATACCCAGTTCTTTCAGTCAAATGCAGCTTTTTATCTGAGTGTTGAAATCACAAATCAAACTGTACACTGAGCTGATCACAAACAAACACACAATCTACAACAACAGGAGTTTAAGGCTATGACAAGCCTCACAGTACTTTTTATGGCAAGTCTTTAACTGTCTAAAGTTCCAGTCCATGTCCAGAGTGCCTCTAACAAAGAAGGCTTTGGGCCATAAAGAAGGGATGTTTTTAACAAAAGCTCTGTGTCTCTTCATCAGTTCGAATGGGGAAGGTATAACCTTACACCTCTTCTAGATTCCTCCACAGATAAGAACAGAGCAGTGCTGCTCAGCTTTCCAGCTGTGATGCTTTTCTTGTGTGTTTTTTTGCAAATCTCACTCTTTTGTCAGGTCCTCACAGACACCTTCCAGCCTCTCTGCTTGCTAAGGCTAAACCAGCCACGGCGAAGGGGGGTTAGGCAAGTCCCCCTTGCCTCTGCTCTGAGTAGGCTGACAGAGATAAGCTTACACAGACCCTGATATTTTAAAAACTTGTTCTGTCTTTGTTTCTTGATTTTGCCACAGTCTTTAAGACGTCAAACAAATCTCTTTCTTCAGAAGTTGCAACGTTTTTCAACTGCTTTTGCTTCTTCTAACAAACGTGGATACGGTGGCAGACAAACTGTCTCTGGAGGGCCCCCTCCCTCCCCCAACAACCTCTCCTCCCAACCTAACAGACCAAATCAGACCGGGGGGAGCTCAGGGCACCTTGGGCAGGGTCTCCCAGTCTTCAAGCTCCTTCTGTGGGGCTTGAATCAGGGAGAACAGGGGCTTTGGGCTTCACCTCGGAGCATACCATCATGACTTTACAATATTGAACTTTATATTCAACCTTTTCTCGTCTTCAGTGGATTTTGGTTGGCACTCATCCAAATGCTGATAACCTCACCTTCCCTGAGGCAAATTTATCTCTTACTACTTGATTCAGACACCACCCGGGGTCTCTTGCCCCTGTGGTCCTTTGCCAGTAACACATTTACACATTTACACTTCTGTAACTAAGGGGGATTCTTTCCGCACCAATTCAACTAACCATCAATATAGGCGAATTGATCCCATTGCCCATTATTCACCACATTTTTATATACAGCATTTACAAGATTTACACCAAAGGATCCTATGTCTGGCCAACTAATTCCAAATGCTGGCCATTCCAATTGACAGAGTGTAACCAGCTTGCCTTTCGACATCTTAGTACACGGAGTCTGACAAACCTCAGACGCTTGACTTTGCTAAAGTTCTTTAGCATGCATCCCAAGGGAGTGGCAGAGCTTTCTAAACAGGAGCTACCCGCCCCCATTGTGCCTACCTCTATTTGAAACCATACACGGAGCCTGACAAACCTCCGACACTGACACGGAGTCTGACAAACCTCAGACGTTTACACAGAGTCTGACAAACCTCAGACGCTCTGAAGGCAACTCAAACAGAAAGACAGAAGGGAAATCAAGTACTTACTCTGCCCAACACCCTAGTGCCGTCTCTTCAGACCCATTCAGCCTGGTTGACTCAATCAATGGAGTCCACGCCTTTAACCTCCTGGGTGTCCCGACCCCCGTTCTCTGGTGCCGTGGCAGACCTCAAAGGCGGTCCGGCGCGCCCCACAGGCACCTTTGCCGGTTCTGTCGTTTGACCCCAGGGTGGTCCAAGGGACTCCTGACTGCTCGCCAGTTTGTTGCACAAAATGCTAGTTTCGCCCCCTGGAGGCTAGTCCAATTTGCTCCAAAGAGGAGAGTCAACTTCAGGCTGGGTCCAACTCGATTTTATTGTTTGCAAACAGTTTGACAAAGGAGCTCACGCTCAAAGCAGAGTCGACCCTGGGCAACCTCCACGCTACAGGTTTATCACCTCAGCTTGCATTCCTCAGCCAGCGTGTTACTTTTGATTGGTTGCCAGAGGTTTGCTTAGCAACCTTATCTGAGGGTTACTGTCTGCTCATTCCAGGCATGCGCAGCTCTTATAGTACTACGTGCTGCTTAAGACACATACAATGGCTTTTAGGTTACGTTTTTACTACAGTAGGAATTGAGCACTTCTGCCTTTTCTTTGTCATCTGTTATCATTTTGCCATCCTTATTTAATAGTTGAACTACCATTTCTTTCCTCTATCTTTTACCATGCATATAGCTGAAGAAAGCCTTTTTGTTATTTTTATCATCCCTCGCTAACCTCAGCTCGTTCTCAGCTTTAGCCTTCCTGACGCCATCCCTGCAGTTCTGTGCTACCTGCCTGTACTCTTCCTTTGTTGCTTGGCTGTCTTTCCACTTCCTATATGTGCCCTTTTTTGTTTTCAGGTCATCTCTAAGCTTTTTGTGAAAAAAGTACACTAACAGTGCCAGCTTCAGGATTTGGAGGGCCCTTGGGCAGGACAATCCTCAACTGGCCCCCTCCCTCAGTAAGTCTACTTACCGCCATTGCCACCAGCTGACATGGCTCCTCCTCCTCTTTCTCATCATTGCTATCACCTGCTTGCTTGGCAGGCTGACAGCCAGCAAGCAAGAAGGCCGTGGTATCTCCTGCTCCTCCTTCTCACCACCACTGTTGTCTGGGCCAGACTGAGAGGGAGGTGAACAAGTAGGTTGCAATGGTGAAGGGCAGAAGCAACTCCAGGGGGCGCTTGTCGGTGGGCCTCTGCTGGGTTGTGGGCCCTCGCCAGATGCCCAACCATGCCTACCCTTGACACTGGCCCTGTATTCTAAAACAAGATATAACGAGGCTTCCAAAACAGTTTGCATACTGTTGTTAGCAACGCGATTCCCCCCATTTTTCACCTGTCTATTTCTCCTTGACCACTTGCTTTACCATTTAAGTAGTCCCACAACAATCAATGAGATGTTCCTACTCCTTCAAATTCATCCTCACATTCCACCTTTCCCTAAATGTCTTAAGGGTGCTTCCAGACGGATGGCTTCCAGCACTACCAGTCAGAAGACATTGTGCAATTATTTTGTCTTTCTCTCCTTAACAGATTTTCTGCAGTGAGAAACAATGCAGAAGACGAGGTGGGAAAACAGGAGAGCTACAAATAGAAGATGTCAGTGTCTGGACCCCCCAATAAAATTTAATGAATGAGGCTGGGTCTGGGTGATTGCACCATAAAAGCCTTGTCTGGAACACTCTAACTCTCAAACCACAATGGAATCTATGCAAGTATAACTGCATTTCCTCACAAACATCCCTTGCTACTCTTGCCTCTCCATCCCCTTCCATCCCTCTATTCTCTCCACAATACCAAATTTGAGATTATAAGCTCCATTGGGCAGGGACCTGTCACTTCTGTTGATGCTGTAAAGCACCATGCATATTGACTTCTCTGTATAGAAAATAATTTTTGGAATAGGTTTTTTGGAGATTAGAACCTGTTTCTTTCCCTTTTCTGTTCAGTTATTAAGAATCAGCTCTTCATCAGTCCTAACCCCTTGACCTATTACTTATTCATTAAAACAAGCATTGCAGAACACAATGGAAAGCAGACGAGCTTCCACATACCACACTCCATCCCCCTTCTTTCAAGAAATGAACTTCTTATCTGCTTAGAACTAACACCTTATTTGAAACCAGTTGAGCTACAGCATGTCCTTAAAAATCAAATGTGGCCAAGATACTATATTCAGAGGAATGCAAAATGGGATTCCAAAGGGGATTCCAAAGACTCCCACAAGCCTGGCAAGGAACATTATCCTCATGCCACTTGGAACTAGTCCCACTGAGGATGACTGAGAAACCTCGTGTAAATGGGATTACACTGGAATAAATTGTTTTGAAAACCACAGCCACATACTGGATTGATACTGTTCGATGGTAAATTTTGTCCAGTGTGTATTAAGGTGTTTTTTACCCACAGGGCATGGCAAAGCTGTTTGAGTTGTGTAAATGCAATGGCCCATCCATTACATTATCTCCTGTCGAGATATATTACCACAGAATTATCAGTCATGGTTGGCAGAAATAACCATCTTTGGAAAATGTTGGCATATATGCTTGATACACATTGTACTACGCTTGGGCTAAGGGCCAAACTGGATATGAAAATCTGAATCACTTTAGCATCTGGACAGAGACAGTTGGCCGCTGATATACATGCACTGGTAACATTGCTGTTGCTGTTGTTGCTGCTGCTGCTGCTGTTAAGATTTATAGCAAGATCTTCAGGCACCTTATCAGGTTACTTTACTACAATGTATTATACATGGGGAGTTTTTGAAGACTATTGAGAGGCACTACAGACAGGGCCTTTTTGGTGATGGCCCTGTGTTTATGGATTTCTCTCCCTATGCTGTCACTTTGAAACAGGCCTTGAAGACCTTCTCTGTGGCTGCATCATGATTTTAGAATGCTATGCGAACCGAGAACTACCGGAAGTACAAGCTGGGTTTCGAAGAGGCAGAGGTCAAATCAGTCAATCCTAGAGGAAATAAACCCTGAGTGCTCATTGGAAGGACAGATACTGAAGCTGAAGCTCAAATATTTTGGCCACCTAATGCGAAGAGAAAACTCTCTGGAAAAGACCCTGATGCTGGGAAAGACTGAAGGCAAAAGGAGAAGGGGACGACAGAGGATGAGATGGCTAGATAGCATCACCGATGCAATGAATATGAACTTGAGCACACTCCGGGAGAGAGCTCAGGACAGGAAGGCCTGGTGTGCTATGGTCCATGGGGTCACGAAGAGTCGGACACAACTGAACGACTGAACAACAACAAGCACCAGGCTAAGATTCTTCCTTCCTTCCTTCCTTCCTTCCTTCCTTCCTTTCTTTTTCTTTTTTCTTTCTTTTCTTGAACTGCCTATGGTTTTAAGGTGTTACTGTTATTTTTTTTAATATGTAAGGTATGCCATTATTCAAGGATTGGTATTGTATACATAAATGCATGTTTACTGATGGAGCTTGCTCCCTAGTAAATGGGAGATTGCAGACTCCCTTGTTTACTGTTTAGTATTACTGTGCACAATGAGAGACCCTTTGACCCCTTATGTCCCTGCCTGGTCACTGCAGTCATCTACAGAAGCCCTCTTGGGTAGTGCCATATGCTGTTGAAGTTCATTTTGTTCAGAGCAGGGTCTTTATGGAACTCTCTTCCTGTGGATATAAGGTGGGCTCCAGAAAAAATGGCAGTCACTGGGGTGGAGGTGGGGACAGAAGAATTCATGAAAAACAAACATTGCTCCCCCAAAATCTGACAAAAAAAGAGAAAGAAACGAGTCTTAAAAAATGAAAAACAATCCAGATTCTCCCCCCACCCCCATTTTGGTGTTTTATTTTCCCTCTGAACTTCATATCTCTAGTTACATATGTTACCAGCCACTGTATTGCACTGAGTTTATATTTTATTGTGGTTCAATTGATGTTTATTTTGTATACTGCTTAGGTATTTTGGAATGTTAAGAGATTTATAAATGTTTAAAATTGATAGAGTTTGCTCCCAATAAGTATGTTTAGAATTGCAGACTTTAAATAGTTACTTGTGTATTATTAAGTGTTGTAAGCTACCTTAAAAATGTTTAACTTTAAGGAACTCCTTAAAAAAAAGTATATGTTTATCAAGTTACTTGATGGCAATGAAACCATGCCCATATACTTTGATGAAGCACCATCTTTCAGGAAACTTGTAATCATGGGAGAGGAGGAAAGTGGGCTTCTAAATGCTCTGGCCTGCCTTTCATTTAAGTTGGGCCACAGAGTATGGGTAACAAACTGGTCCAGCGTTTTGTACAGGAATGGAACCAATAAACACATACATAAACGCAATGGACTGCAGTAAACAAAACAAAAATGCACTGTTTGCATGTTTACACACACACACACACACACACGCACACACACACACATATATACATGAAAGGGATTGTTTTAGGGAAGTTCCTCTAGACTTAGTGCTTCATGAACTGATGTAATCTTAACCACAGTTTGTGGTCAAAAATTTGCCAAACAATCGTATCTACATTGCAGGAAAAAGAAACAGTGTGTGTGAGTGTGTGTGCGTGTGTATGTTAACTTACCCTTAAACTAGTTAATATTTCTGTTCAACCCTGGTACACAATAACCTTTGAAGAAAATAACCTTGTTGGTATCTCATTTTTTGTTTTTGCCTCCCTCTTTTTTATTTTTTAATGATGTATAGACAATGAGATTTAGATAGTGAAACAGTATGATGAGGGATGATTAGTAGCCTAACAATATGGCCAGGTGTGATTAGTAGCCTAACAATATCTAGAGGGACACAGGTTCCCAACTGTGCATTCAATAGTGAAACAGTATGATGACCACAGAAACCCACCTACACAACATCTTTTTTTTAATCATGAAATTTTATTTTATTTTGAAATAAGGTTAACAAAATGAAGGCAACGAAAAGAAAAAGAATGTACATAATAATAAATCAAAATCATGAAAGAAAGAAAGAAAGAAAGAAAGAGAGAAGAGGAAGGAAGGAAGGAATTCACTAACTATGAATCTTAGTCTATAACTGATACACTAATGGAACATCTATCATAAGAAGGTACAATAATTATGCAACATCTTAAAGGAGTACTGTTGACTCTCACACTTAGAATATAAAACCTCTGATCTGACTGACAGCAAGTTGGATTTCACACATCTTGAGTCCAGCCCTCTTTTTAAGGAGGGGGATTGCTCTTGGCCTCACACATGGACAGGTCCACATCACCACTGACAAACTAGCATGTTTCAGTATCTGAAAAGATCAAGTCCTATTGCAGATCATAATATTACCTTAGGGCACAATCCTATGCATATTTAGACAGAAAAGAGTCCTACAGCTCCCAGCATGCCCCAGCCAGCCCTGGCTGGGGCATGCTGGGAGTTGTAGGACTTTTGTAGTCCCAGTCCTACATGCTGGGAGTTGTAGGACTTTTGCTGGGAGTTGTAGGACTTTTTCTCTCTCTAACCATGCATAGGATTGTGCCCTTAGTGTTGTAATCATACCATATTTTAGTACATTATTTTTACATAAAAAATGAGGAAAAAAACTAAATACTTTTTCTATCCTTGTTTGAAAATGTTGAGAGATGTAACAGTGTTTGTATCCTATTAAAGTTGCAATCTGAAACACTTAACTGGGAGTAAATCCCTTTGATGGCAATGGGGTTTATTCTGAGCAGGCATGTACAGAATTTCACTAGGAATGGACTTCCCCAAGCTGGTGTCCTCCAGATGTTTTAGACTACAACTCCCATCATCCCCAGCCAGCATGGCAAATGGGCTGGGGTGGAGGAAACTGTAGTCCACAACATCTGGATGGCAGCAGCTTGGGAAAGGCTGGACTAGGCTCATGTCTGATGTACTGTGAGACTCTACTGAGGCAGGATGTACTAAGGGAAATACAAGGGGGAAGCAGGGCCATTCCACCAGTCCTGCTGAAGACCACCGCCATGAAGGCTCCTCCTCTGTCAGCTGTCACCACCAGCAGTCTGTAAGGAAGAAGATGAGGGGGGAAGCAGGGCCATTCCACCACCCCTGCTAAAAGACTTTAGTATTTTCCTCTTTTCTTGTTGTTCAGTCATTAAGTCATGTCTTACTCTTCGTGACCCCATGGACCATAACACGCCAGGCTTTCCTGTACTCCACTCTCTCCTGGAGTGTGCTCAAGTTCATATCCATTGCATCGGTGATGCTATCTAGCCATCTCATCCTCTGCCGTCCCCTTCTCCTTTTCCCTTCAATCTTATCCAGCAGCAGGGTCTTTTCCAGGGAGTTTTCTCTTCGCATAAGGTGGCCAAAATATTTGAGCTTCAGCTTCAGTATCTGTCCTTCCAATGAGCAGTCAGGGGTAGGGATGTCAGGGAATTCCGCCATGGATCTCAGTGAGGCCGAATGCCAGTGCATTCGGCCCCCTGAACTCCGTGGCGGAATGGCCTGCCACCCCCCGCCCCCCCCCCGCGGATCCCCCCTGGGACGAGACTCACCTGGAACGGATCTTCCGGGTGGCGGCGCCTCCAGCAGCGCCTCCGACAGCCGGTCTTCTGATCGGCTGCCGCCACCACCATTTCCAGGCTTGCCTTGTGTAAAAAAAAAAAAAAAGACGTGATAGGCTATGTAAAGATTTACGTAGCCTATCTTGGCTAGGTTTAAAAAAAAAAAAGACGTGATAGGCTATGTAAATCTTTACGTAGCCTATCACAGCTGGGTGGCTTAAAAAACAAAACAAAACCACGTACGCAAATGGCGTAGAGGGCACTATTTGCGTCCCCTTTTGATTCACCGTTTTAGCCTAGGTAAAGATTCATGTAGGCTAAAACGGGGAATCAAAATGGGACGCAAATAGCGCCCGCTACGCTATTTGCGTTCCCCTTTATTTTCACTGTCATACCCTACGTAAATATTTACGTAGATTAAGACAGCCAAAAAGAAGGGATGCGGGTTTTTTGTTTGTTTGTTTGTTTTACCCAGAGCCCTCTGTGGCCGGAACAGCTCTGGCCTGGCTGGACAGCTCTGGCCTGGCTGGGCCGGGCCGGTTGCTCCGCGGAGCTACTGCGGAGCACAGCCATCCATTCGAGGATTCCGGGGGGAGACGGAGCACCTCCCCCCCTGGCCAGGATTCCGGGGGGAGGGACGGAATGCCTCCGCTCCCACCATCAACATAATCCGCGAAAGGTAAGTCACTTTTGTACATCCCTAGTCAGGGTTGATTTCCTTTAGGATTGACTGATTGGACCTCCTTGCAGTCGAGGGGACTCGCAAGTGTCTTCTCCAGCACCACAGTTCGAAAGCATCAATTCTTCAGCGCTCAGCCTTCCTTATAGTCCAGCTCTCACAGCCATACGTTGCTACTGGGAAAATCATAGCTTTGATTAGACGGACCTTTGTCGGCAAGGTGATGTCTCTGCTTCTTACTATGCTGTCTAGGTTTGCCATAGCTTTCCTCCCAAGGAGCAAGCATCTTTTAATTTCATGGATACAGTTATCATCTGCAGTGATCTTGGAGCCCAAGAAAATAAACTCTGTCACTGCTTCCATTTCTTCCCCTTCCATATGCCAGGAAGTGATGGGGCCAGATGCCATGATCTTAGTTTTTTTAATGTTGAGTTTCAAACCAGCCTTTGCACTCTCCACTTTCACCCTCAACAAGAGGCTCTTTAGATCCTCTTCGCTTTCTGCCATTAGGGTGGTATCGTCTGCGTATCTGAGGTTGTTGATAATTCTCCAGGCAATCTTAATTCCAACCTGTGATTCATCCAACCTGGCATTTCTCATTATGTACTCTGCATATAAGTTAAATAAGCAGGGCGACAATATACAGCCTTGTCGTACTCCTTTCCTAATTGTGAACCAATCGGTTGTTCCACGTCCAGTTCTTACTGTTGCCTCTTGACCCTCATACAGGTTTCTCAGGAGACAGGTAAGGTGGTCTGGTACTCCCATCTCTTTAAGAATTTGCCAGAGTTTGTTGTGATCCACACAATCAAAGGCTTTAGCGTAGTCAATGAAGCAGAAATAGACGTTGTTCTGGAATTCCCTTGCTTTCTCCATGATTCAGCAAATGTTGGCAATTTGATCTCTAGTTCCTCTGCCTCTTCAAAACCCAGCTTGTACTTCCGGTAGTTCTTGGTTCACATACTGCTGAAGGATTTTAAGCATAACCTTGCTGGCATGTGAAATGAGCGCAATTGTACGGTAGTTTGAGCACTCTTTGGCATTGCCCTTCTTTGGAATTAGAATGTAAACTGATCTTTTCCAGTCTTGTGGCCACTGTTGAGTGTTCCAAATTTGTTGGCATATTGAGTGCAGCACTTTAACAGCATCATCTTTTACGATTTTAAATAGCTCAGCTGGAAGACTGTCATCTCTGCTAGCTTTGTTGTTAGTAATGCTTCCTAAGGCCCACTTGACTTCACTCTCTAGGATGTCCGGCTCAAGTTCAGTGACCGCACTATCATGGCTATCATGGACATTAAGATCTTTCCTGTATAGTTCTTCTGTGTATTCTTGCCACCTCTTCTTCATCTGATCTGCTTCTGTTAGGTCCCTGCCTTCTTTGTCCTTTATCATGCCCGTCTTTGCACAAAACATTCCCTTGAGATCTCCAATTTTCTTGAAAAGATCTCTAGTCTTTCCCTTTCTATTGTTTTCCTTGATTTCTTTGCATTGTTCATTTAAGAAGGCCTTCTTGTCTCTCCTTGCTATTCTCTGGAACTCTGCATTCAGTTGGATATATCTTCCCCTTTCTCCCTTGCTTTTCACTTCCCTTCTTTCCTCAGCTACTTGTAAAGCCTCATCAGACAGCCACTTGGCTTTCTTGTAGGGTTGGCGGAGAATTTCTCCCCGAAACTTCGGGGGGCCGAATGCCAACGTGTTCGGCCCCCCGAAAAAGTTTCGGGGAGAAATTCTCCGCACCCCCCCCCGCACCCCGCACACACACACACCCCGGGATGGGACTTACCTTTGGCGAATGTCCCTCCCGGCGGCGGGTCTGGCCGGCGGTTCGGTGGGTCTTCGTCCAGGGTGGGAGCGGCAGCCGGTCTTTCGACCGGCTGCTGCCGCCGCCATTGCAATAAAAGAAAAAAAAACGCCCCCGTCATAGGCTACGTGACGATTAACATAGCCTATCACGGCTAGATTTGCAAAGTCAGCCGTGATAGGCTACGTAAATCGTCACGTAGCCTATCACGGGTGACTTAAAAAAATAATTAAAAAAGCGTGTACGGATAATGGCGGCCCCCATAGGGAGCCACCATTCGCGTTCCTTATTTGGTCGCTGTAGTCTACGTAAATCTTTACGTAGACTACGGCGAAAATAAGGGCAATGCTATTTGCGTTGCCCTTATTTTCGCCGTAGTCTACGTAAAGATCTACGTAGACTACAGCGACCAAATAAGGAACGCGAATGGCGGCTCCCTATGGGGGCTGCCATTTGCGTACGCGCTTTTTTTTTTTTTAAGTCACCCGTGATAGGCTTAGGGGTGGACGAAAGTCACTTACCTTTTCTCGTAGCTTTTTCGCGGTGGGGGGGAGCGCTTCGCTGCTCCCCCCGCGAAGTTCAGGCCAGGGGGGGAGGCTTCCTGCCTCGCCCGGCCGAAATTCAGGCCGGAGGGGAGGCTTCCCACCTCACCCGGCCGAAATTCAGGCCGGGGAGGAGGCTTCCCGCCTCGCCCGGCCGCGAACACGAAAGTAAAAAAAAAAAAGTCCCCTGATAGGCTACGTGACGATTCACGTAGCCTATCATGGCTAGATCTGCAAAGTCAGCCGTGATAGGCTACGTGAATCGTCACGTAGCCTATCACGGGTGACTTTAAAAAAAAAAAAAAGCGCGTACGCGAATGGCGGCCCCCATAGGGAGCCGCCATTCGCGTTCCTTATTTAGTTGCTGTAGTCTACGTAAATGTTTACGTAGACTACGGCGAAAATAAGGGCAACGCAAATAGCGTTGCCCTTATTTTCGCCGTAGTCTACGTAAACATTTACGTAGACTACAGCGACCAAATAAGGAACGGGAATGGCGGCTCCCTATTGGGGCCGCCATTATCCATACACACTTTTTTTTTTTTTTTTTAAGTCACCCGTGATAGGCTATGTGACGATTCACGTAGCCTATCACGGCTGACTTTGCAAATCTAGCCGTGATAGGCTACGTGAATCGTCACGTAGCCTATCAGGGGACGTTTTTTTTTTTCTTTGATTGCAACGGCGGGGGCGGCAGCCGATCGAAAGACCGGCTGCCGCTCCCGCCCCGCTCGAACACCGGACGAACCGCCAGCCGGACCCGCCGCCGGGAGGGACATTCAGGGAAGGTAAGTCCCGTCCCGGGCGGGGTGCGGGGGGGTGCGGAGGATTTCTCCCCGAAACTTGTTCGGGGGGCCGAACACGTTGGCGCTCGGCCCCCCAAAGTTTCGGGGAGAAATTCTCCGCCATCCCTAGATAGGCTACGTGACAATTTACGTAGCCTATCACGTCTGACTTTGCAGATCTAGCCGTGATAGGCTACGTTAATCATCATGTAGCCTATCACGGGGGCTTGTGTTTTTTTTTAATTTTTTAGTTCGCGGCCGGGCGAGGCGAGGCGCCTCCTCCCCGGCCTGACTTTCGGCCGGGTGAGGCGGGAAGCCTTCCCCCGGCCTGAATTTCGGCCGGGCGAGGCGGGAAGCCTCCCCCCCCGGCCTGAACTTCACAGGGGGAGCAGCGAAGCGCCTCCCCCCCACCGCGAAAAGCTTCGAGAACAGGTAAGTGACTTTCGTCCATCCCTATTTTCTTGCATTTCTTTTTCTTTGGGATGGATTGAGTTGCTGCCTCCTGAGCAGTGTTACGGACCTCTGTCCATAGTTCCTCAGGCACTCTGTCTATCAGGTCTAATCCCTCAAATCTATTCCTTACCTCCACTGTATATTCATAAGGGATATGATTTAGGTCATACCTGAATGGTTTAGTGGTTTTCCCTACGTTCTTCAATTTAAGCCGAAATTTTGCGATAAGAAGCTCATGATCTGAGCCACAGTCAGCTCCAGGTCTTGTTTTTACTGACTGTATAGAGCTTCTCCATCTTTGGCTGCAAAGCACATAATCAATCTGATTTCGATATTGAGCATCTGGTGATGTCCATGTGTAGAGTCGCCTCTTGTGCTGTTGGAAAAGAGTGTTTGCTATGATCAGCGTGTTCTCTTGGCAAAACTCTGTTAGCTTTTGTCCTGCTTCGTTTTGTACACCAAGGCCATGCTTGCCTGTTATTCCGGTGATTTCTTGACTTCCTACTTTAGCATTCCAATCCCCTATGATGAAGAGGACATCTTTTTTTGGTGTTAGTTCTAGAAGGTGTTGTAGGTCTTCATAGAACCGATCAACCTCAGCTTCTTCGGCATCAGTGGTTGGGGCATAGATTTGAATTACTGTGATGTTGAATGGTTTGCCTTGGATTCGTACTGAGATCATTCTATCATTTTTGAGATTGTACCCCATTACTCCCCTTCATGGATCACTGCCTTGTTGTGGCGAAGGGGCTTGCGAAACTCAGTGAAGCCATAAGCTATGCCGTGCAGGGCCACCCAAGATGGACAGGTCATGGTGGAGAGTTCTGACAAAATGTGGTCCACTGGAGAAGGAAATGGCAACCCATTCCAGTTTTCTTCCCAAGAAAACCCCATGGAACGTATCACAAGGCTAAAAGATATGACACCGGAAGATGAGCCCCTCAGGTCGCAAGGTGTCCAATATACTACTGGGGAAGAGCAGAGGGAATTTCCAAGTAGCACCAGAAAGAGTGAAGTGGCTGGGCCAAAGCCGAAAGGACACTCAGCTGTGGATGTGTCTGGTGGTGAAAAGAAAGTCTGATGCTGTAAAGAACACTATTGTTTAGGAACCTTGAATGTAAGAGATCAATGAATCAAGGTAAGCTGGAGCTAGTCAAACATGAGATGGCAAGATTGAACATTGACATCTTGGGAATCAGCGAACTAAAATAGACAAGCATGGGCAAATTTAATTCAGGTGACCATTATATCTACTGCTGTGGGAAAGAATCCCTTAGAAGAAATAGAGTAGCACTCATAGTCAACAAAAGGGTGGGAAAAGCAGTACTGGGGTAAAATCTCAAAAACGATAGAATGATCTCAGTACAAATCCAAGGCAAACCATTCAACATCACAGTAATTCAAGTCTATGCCCCAAACACTGAGGCCAAAGAAGCTGAGGTTGATCAGTTCTATGAAGACCTACAACATCTTCTAGAACTAACACCAAAAAAAGACG
Source organism: Heloderma suspectum (assembly GCF_057233095.1). Taxonomy (NCBI): domain Eukaryota; kingdom Metazoa; phylum Chordata; class Lepidosauria; order Squamata; family Helodermatidae; genus Heloderma; species Heloderma suspectum. Next base: position 29,471,905 of record NC_139461.1, on the reverse strand, counting down.
TCCTCTTCATCATAGGGGATTGGAATGCTAAAGTAGGAAGTCAAGAAATCACCGGGATAACAGGCAAGCATGGCCTTGGTGTACAAAATGAAGCAGGACAAAGGCTAATAGAGTTTTGCCAAGAGAACACGCTGATCATAGCAAACACTCTTTTCCAACAGCACAAGAGGCGACTCTACACATGGACGTCACCAGATGCTCAATATCGAAATCAGATTGATTATGTCCTTTGCAACCAAAGATGGAGAAGCTCTATACAGTCAGTAAAAACAAGACCTGGAGCTGACTGTGGCTCAGATCATGAGCTGCTTCTTACAAAATTTCGGCTTAAATTGAAGAACGTAGGAAAAACCACTAAACCATTCAGGTATGACCTAAATCATATCCCTTATGAATATACAGTGGAGTTGTAGCCATGAAATTAAAAGACACTTGCTCCTTGGGAGGAAAGCTATGGCAAACCTAGACAGCATAGTAAGAAGCAGAGACATCACCTTGCCAACAAAGGTCAGTCTAATCAAAGCTATGGTTTTCCCAGTAGTAACGTATGGCTGTGAGAGCTGGATTATAAGGAAGGCTGAGCGCTGAAGAATTGATGCCTTTGAACTGTGATGCTGGAGAAGACTCTTACGAGTCCCCTGGACTGCAAGGAGGTCAAATCAGTCAATCCTATAGGAAATCAACCCTGACTGCTCATTGGAAGGACAGATACTGAAGCTGAAGCTCAAATATTTTGGCCACCTAATGCGAAGAGAAAATTCCCTGGAAAAGACCCTGATGCTGGGAAAGACTGAAGGCAAAAGGAGGAGGGGATGGCACAGGATGAGATGGCTAGATATTATCACCGATGCAAAGAATATGAATTTGAGCACATTTTGGGAGAGAGCGCAGGACAGGAAGGCCTGGCGTCCTATGGTCTGTGGGGTCACGGAGAGTCGGACATGACTTAACGACTGACCAACAACAACAACCCATTACTGCTTTTCCCACCCTTTTATTGACTATGAGTGCGACTCCATTTCTTCTACGGGATTCTTGCCCACAGTAGTATATATGATCATCACTTGAATTAAATTTCTGGCACTACTTGGAAATACCCCCTGCTCTTCCCCAGTAGTATATTGGACACCTTCCGACCTGAGGGGCTCATCTTCTGGCGTCCTATCTTTTAGCCTTGTGATACATTCCATGGGGTTTTCTTGGCAAGAATACTGGAGTGGGTTACCATTTCCTTCTCCAGTGGACCACATTTTATCAGAACTCTCCACCATGACCTGTCTGTCTTGGGTGGCCCTGCACAGCATAGCTTATGGCTTCACTGAGTTACACAAGCCCCTTTGCCACAACAAGGCAGTGATCCATGAAGGGGTCCTCTTCTCTACCCATCCTTTTTCCTTGTGTGTCGTGTCTTTTTAGATAGTAAGCCTGCAGGCAGAGACTGTCTTGCTTTACTGATTATATGCAAGCTGCTCCTTTGAGCCTTTTTGGCTGTGGAGTGGGATGAAAATGCTTTAAATACATACATATTCCTTCTTTTGCTATCTCTGTCTCTCATAAGCCCTTCTGAGAGGGAACCCATTTATTACTTTTTTATTTCTGAGGTATAATGCAGAATAAAGCAGTACCAGTATTCCAATAGGAAATCACTGGTTTATTTTTAAACCAACACAAGGAAATATTATTTTATGCAGGATGTAATTAGCACGGAACAACACTCTCCCCAGATATCACTGAAGCTTACCAACAGTAGGATTCACAGGAAAGATTAGACATTATATGGATAATGAGAACATCCACCGTTTCTATCTGTTGTATATATTTAATTCTACCTAATGAGATGCTTATGCTTCAGAACATAAGCAAACCATTAATTGAGAAGGTGTTGTCATTATGGATGGTTAACTGATTCTTCTGCAGCATCTGGTGCTGCTGGTCTTGAGGGACCACTGGAACCACTGATATTACTTAGAGCAGCAAAGCTGCCTTTTGAAACATCAGCACATGATGGGACATTTCCTACACGTTGTTACTAAGACATTGAACATATGCCGCTCTGGGCAGTATTGAATAATACGTTCCAAGCCAAGTATGTAGGCCAGATTCATAACTTTCTCTCCCTTTCTCTCTCTCTCTCTCTCTCTCTCTCTCTCTGTGTGTGTGTGTGTGTGTGTATATATATATATATATATATATATATATATATATATATATATATATACAGACACACACACACACACACACACACACATATATGCACCAAAGGCACCAGAAAACATGGATCTATGCACTCAGCTTGGTTGGAAGTCTGTTGGACCACAGTCCTGGCAGCTGCCCAAGCATGCCGGATACCAATGCCCGGCCTGTGAATACTGACAACTTTTGATGGTTGGTGGCTACTAGATACCAGGCTCACCCCAACTGTTTTGCATGTGGCTGACGGAAACAGTTTGGCAGCTTGAATGTAAGCCATCAAAGAAGAAAGAATGATTTTTGCACCTGGCTGGCAAGAAGAAATCGTGAACATGTGCTTCCTCTGGGGGAATGGATGCTGCCTCAAAGACTGGCACCATCTGTCTAGATGCCTGCCTGCTCCCCCTTGCTCTATGTGTATTATGGAAAAATATACCTCTTTAGCACTCTGTTGGCACAAGGACTGAGCCCATAAAAAGCTGTCCCTGCAACTTCTTTCCACCTGGGGAAGTGGGATGTGCAAATCAATGTGGGTTGGACGCAGTTTGGTCATACTTAAAGTCAATGGGACATACCTTAATAGTGGCTAGCTTGATCCACTGATTTCAATGGGAGTACTCTAAGCATGCCTAAGTCTGGATCCAATCCCGTACATGTGAAGGAGGAAGTGCAGACAGAAAACAGACAATGCTAGGCAGCCCCTAAGTTCCTGCTATGCATGCTTCCCTTCAGAGATTTAGCCCAGCCTCAAGTCTTTCTTGTCCACCTAGTAGATGAAAAGTAATAATTACCTACTGCAGTGGTGAGTAACTCCACATGTTTTGGCCTGCAACTCTCATTATCCCTTACCCTTGGCTATGCTGGCTAGGGCTGATGGGAGTTATAGGCCAAAACATCGGAAGGGGCACAATTTGCCTACCCCTGATCTACTGGAATACATGCATTTTCACACAGGCTGGATCTACTGTGGACCCTAATATCCCATATCTGTGTTACCATCCCTACATATAGGCTGAAATATTTATATGCTACCTCTCCCTCCTCAAAGGTGGCTAACAAACAACATTTGAAAACATAACAATAAAATACCAATTGATTGAATTAAAAAATAAAACATCAAGAGGAAAAACAGAAGAAAAAAAACTTAATAGAAATCAAAAGTAAAGAGAGAATTTAAATGTGAGTTTAGGCCGAAGGCATGTTGGGAGGGAAGGGGACATCTTAGCAAGGCACCAAAATGTCAAAAGAGAGGATGCCAATATAGGAGGGCTGCTTCCGCGTTGCCCCAAATGAGGGAATCTATCACCAAAAAAGAGGACCAGAATTTGCATAATTCTGCGTATGCTATTTATATGTAGAGGTGCAAGTGTAGAAATAATAGCTATAATTTAAATAGAAATATGATGCATCTCTCCATATGGAGAAGACTGTGACCACATGTGCAGTGTGTCTGCTCTGTCTGCTGCCAGGCACTGCTGATGAGTAGGGATGCCAGAGAATTCTGCACAAATTTTAAATGGGATCGGATTCTGACAAATCTGGTCCACAGAATCCTCGTCGGAACAGAGCAGCCTGGTCGACCCAGAATGGAGCTCATGCGGACCCTTTTTTTTTGTCCGCTGAATGGCAGATTTTACGAAAATAATTACCAAAAGAAATCCGTAAATTGGAAATGGAGGAAGAAGAATGTGACCAGCTTTACCCTTTTTACAAGGCATTTTCCCTGTGATCCGAGGATTTCTTTCACTGGGGCTGAGTCTTGAACTTCACAGAAATCCTCCATCTTTTCTGTTTATTGTCTGTGGAGGTGAGGTGAGGTGATGTCAGGACAGGTCCGGTGAGGTCCGGTGAGGTCAGGTGAGCGGAAGTTACATGAGGAATCCCTGCGAAGGGCTTTACCCTTTATATGAAAATAAACATGCATTTTCCCTATGACCTGAGGCTTACAGAGACCGACACTGGGCACGCAGAAAGGATTTTTCAGTGGTATTTACAGAATTATTTACATAAGTTCGGGGAGCCGAAAAAACCCGGGTGAATCCGGGGCATGCGGACGGTGGAACGGAGCAGCCCTCGGCTCTGCGGAATCCTTGCAGAGCAGAATCGCTCTGCGTGGATTCTGGGGGGGAGGAACGAATTGCCTCCCACCCCCCCACGGATTCCCCACCAGAACGGATGGTGGGGAATCCATACATCCCTACTGATGAGCAGCTTCTAGGCCCAGCTGTTCTTTCTGATGGTTCTTTATCTTTCTACCAGACATGGACTGGAGAACACTGTCAAATAGAGATGACTGTCCTCTGTAAAGTAGGATACATGGCCTCCCTAGAGCCAAATGAGGCTCCCAAGGTAGAGAGTTCTGCAGCTTGGACTCCTCAACCAAACAGTCCTGTCCTTCACAGAGAGGACGGCCAGGATCTCGTCTTGATCATCCCAGAGTGCAGGACACAGAATAACGGGCTCAAGTTGCAGGAAGCCAGATTCTGGCTGAACATCAGGAAAAACTTCCTGACTGTTAGAGCAATACAACAATGGAACCAATGACCTAGGGAGGTGGTGGGCTCTCCCACACTGGAGGCATTCAAGATGAGGCTGGACAGCCATCTGTCAGGGATGCTCTGACTTGGATTCCTGCATTGAGCAGGGGGTTGGACTTGATGGTCTTGTAGGCCCCTTCCCACCCTACTATTCTATGATTCGTGCATTCCCAGTATCTGCACTTCAGCTAGTGATGGGACACAAAACAGGACTCTCACAAGAAGGTCATGTGGGAAGAAACAGACTTTTAAATATCCTGATCCTAGAACATTTAAGATCTGGCCAGCACTTCCAACTAGATAGGAAACACACCAGGAGTCCATGAACATTACACAGGAGTGGAATTCTAACTCAAGAAGAAGGCAAGCCCCACAGAGGATAACAATCCGCCATCAATCTACCACAATTCAAAGTTGTACAATGTGCCACAGATGTCTGAGGCATTCTGTAGTCTGCTGTCATCTATTTAATGCTGTATATCTAATATTTTGATTAAAATATTTTTTTAAAAAAATGAAAGTTAATTTTTTAAATATCTCTGTCGTTTCTGCTAACCTGACACAAGTAGAAGGTTAAAATATGGACAACTGAATGTAATACTAAATCCTGAGGAAAGGATAAATACTGAGACCCTAAGATGATAATAATAACTAGCTGGGTTGGGCCTACCCATGAATGGGCCACTCTTTTTTCTGTCAAGGGCCACATCCTCTCATAGAGTATTTGTCAGAGGGGACACATCCCAGCTATGAGTGTGGCTGAAGCCAGTGATAGGTGAGGTCAGAACCAAACTTTTCTCTCACTGTTTTTGTCACCCCCTTTTCTCTCTCTCTTGCTGCCACCACCTTTCTCTCTTTCATACACTCCCTTCTCCTATCTCCCTCCCTCTCTCTCTTCTCCCCTCCCCAGACTGCTAGGCGACGAGGGACATGATGCTCTTGCCAGAGCTCCAGACTCAGAGGGCTTTTGAAAGTAGGTTGAGGGCCACATGAAAGTAGGGCAAGGACCACATGAAATTATTCTGAAAGCCATGTGTAGCCCCGAGGCCACAGGTCATCCACCCCTGCTTTAAAATAATTAGGTAAGCCAGGCCTGCCAGGGCCCACCCTGAATTCTACCCCTGGGGTTACATGACAATGGAATCCCATGCTTAGACATAGTTTAGTAATGCTGTAGTTAAGCAAGGATTATATTTAGGCTTTTATGGATTCAAGTGCCAAACTTTGGGGAATAAGTCTGCAGTGGTTTAGCTACAACTTTACGAAGACAGAGACATAATGGGAGAAAATGTAAAGGATGGCAGTAAAGACGATTAATGGTTTAACATGTAAGGCACAAAAGGAAATCTTGTGGAGATGGTTGTGTTGTCTAAAGAAAAGAAGATTAAAGGGGGACATATCAGCTTCAGGATACTGATAGCACTGCCACAAGGAAGGAGAACAATTGTTCTTGATGATGTTGTGTTACATTTCCACTAGGAATTGAATGAAGATGCAAGAGATTTAAGTTACAAAGATGGATTTGGGTAAATAAATTTAAGAAAGCAACCTAACTATTAAACAAAAAAACAGGTGGACAACGGAACAAGAGGGAATATGGAATTTATTTGATGGGGGATTTTCTAAAATGAAGACTGTTTTCAAAAGTGAAGACAGGCCTCACAGACAATGCACATCATTTCCCTAGACTTGGAGGGACCCTTCTAATATTACACTGAGGCTGCAATCCCATACCCACTTACCTGGCAGTAAACCCCACTGAACTCGATGGGACTTACTTTTCAGTAGCTCTGCATAGAATTGTGCTACAAAAGACACATTATACATAGATGCATGTAAGCATGAAGACAAACTTGCTTTTTAAAGCTGAAATCCTATACACATTTACCTGGGGGTACATCCCATTGATCTCTGTGGTTGTTCCAAAATCTTGCTGCCACAACAGAAAAGGCCCTGAACCTTGTACTTACATACTGTGCTTCAGTCAACAGGGCTTCCTTGGTCAATCTCAATGCTTGGGAAAGTCATACAGGATATGGCAATTCATAAGATACTCAAGATTTGGTTATTAGCTATCTGCCTGCCAGAGTTTACTATGTCTCACCTTTTGGTTTGTCTCGGGTGTCACCTCTTGACCATGCCCATGTACCAGTCTTTTTGAAATCAAAAATTTGCAAACATACCATGGGGAAGGAATTCAGGGACTCAAAACACTCTTCATGTATTATTCACATGAAGGGGCCTCTACTCCTAGAAGTAGGGTGACCATTTATGAACTGCTGAAAAAGAGAACATGCATCACCAAAAAAGACAATAAAAGAGGACACCTATTTGCATATGCTAATTGCTATGTATAGATGCAAATTTAGAAAGCATGATTATAATTCAATATAAATACAGTATATCTCACCATAGTGTAGAGGAATGTGACCAGGTGACCTGTGTGCTTGTTCAGTCTGATGACCAGGTGCTTACTGTTGATGGACAACTTCAAGGTCCCTGTTCTCCCATCTTATGGTTCTTTATCTTTAAACTGGAATTGGACTGGAAAGCCTTTCAAACAGAGGATGCCTTTGAAATAGAAGACAGACTTCTGGTAGTCTTTCAAATAGAGGACTGTCCTCTGTAAAAGGACATACAGCAATGTCATTAGCCCCACCCCCAATGTCACACAGCTCCCCACCCCATGACATCTAAATGTGGACATCTGCAAAGGGGAATTGTGTGTGCATAGAGCTCTTTGCATGTAGACTTCCCCTATGTATACGTGCACATGCAGTGTGTGGACATTGGAGAAAGGGCCAGTGGCTTGCCCCCTTGCCCCTTCCATGTATGGAGCCTCCTTCCCATGAAGGGGTCTTCAGTGAAGCCACCAATAAGACCCCGCTAGAGGCAGCCACTAACCACAGCTTGTCAAATAGCTGGAACATTTAGCAGCATCTCCTTTAGCAGCATCACCTTAGTTCATATTGGCAAAGACAAAGTCTGTCTTGCAGCTACAAAGACCCCAGGCCACTGACGGAGTTAAAACATGCAATTCTTATCTGAACTATCACTTACATATCACCAAAAATGCTAATAATGCCCTATGGGTAAAGGAAGCAGTTCTGAAGGTACCAGATTTCTCTTGAGCTATAACTGCTACACTGAATTGCTTAAACATTCAGGGAAAGGGGGATTGGGAGAGATCTAAGGGAGAGAAGGAGGAGGTGCGGCATTTAAGTTACTCGTCTGGTTAATTACTCCTCTGCCTGAAGTGCTAGGAAACTTTTCCAAACTCAGAGGAATTCTAACAAAGAAAAGGAGATGCCAAAAAGGCCAGGCCAAGACATTTAGCTGCCAGAGACAGAGCGGCAAATAGCACCCTGCCACCTACTCAAGTCAAGGCACATAGTACACAAAATCAGGCCAGTTCTTTGGGCCCATAAGGCAGAAAATCCCACAAGCACCTCTCCTCATCCCTGGCAGTAAAAATGCAATAGTAGCAAAGTAAAGTGCTCATTGAAAGGACAGATACTGAAGCTGAAGCTCAAATATTTTGGCCACCTAATGCAAAGAGAAAACTCTCTGGAAAAGACCCTGATGCTGGGAAAGACTGAAGGCAAAAGGAGAAGGGGACAGCAGAGGATGAGATGGCTAGATAGCATCACGGATGCAATGAATATGAACTTGAGCATGCTCCGGGAGAGAGTGCAGGACAGGAAGGCCTGGCGTGCTATGGTCCATGGGGTCACGAAGAGTCGGACACGACTGAATGACTGAACAACAAAGCAAAGTAATAACTAACACTTTGCTGTCCTTTCATGGCATTCAAAATCTGCTGACTGAAGCAGCTGCCACGCTTTGCCTAATGATAGGGCCAGCCCTGCAAAGGATTGTTTTAAGTTGTAGTTTAATGTTTATGGGATAACAGTAAGCTAACTCAGAACAAACAAGAGCTAGAAACAAGAATACTGGCATTTTGTCATAAGGGAATAACAAAAAGGAAACTGGCTGTAGAAAAAGATTGGCTCAAAACACAATCCATTTCCAAAGGAGTGATCAATCGCTGGCTCTTAGTTCCATGTATTTAAGCATAACTGGAGTGAGAATCTAAGCCACACAGATTATCATAAAGACAGGCCAATGTATGATGCTTCCTGGACAATACACATCAATTTCACCAGCAGTATGTCAATATATTCTTCCAGATGATTTGGCACCAGTGGAGCTGTTTATCTGACCTTAAAAGAAAAAAAGAACAAAGAAGCAACAGTAATGTTACAGTCAATAGATTTTCCTTCACAGTGGATGTGTTTAATCATGTAAATTAGAGCTAGGGATGAGGGGATAGTTGGAAGATGAGGACAAACCATGAAGACCTATTGTCTGCAAGGTTAGGATGATTATTACAATGTTGCAAACAGCTTGAGATAAATCACAATTTGACAGCCACCTACCTGAAGAGAGAAAGGGTTTGTTTTAAGGATATGCTCAAAGCCACAAATAAATATATATTATAATGTAGAAATGCACACCTGGAGTCTTGCTGGAGAAAGACAGAAGATAAAAAGACAGCTCAGAGTACAATCACAGAATGCTGGGCCTGCCTTCAAACCTGAACCACCAACCATACAAAGCAATTCATCAATACTTTCCATCTCACTGGCCCCATCTTTTGCAACCTCTGCCACCATCTCCTCCTGCCCACTATTATGGGTTCCCCTCCAGCACCCCTGACTTGGGGAAGGGTTATAACTCAGTAGTACACATGCATTGCATACAAACATATCCCAGGTTTATTCCCCATCATCTCCAAGTAAGGCTGTGGAAAGGGCCCTGTCCGAAATCCTGGAGAGCCACTGCCTATCAGCACTACTGAGCTTGATAACCAATGGTCTGTTTTGGTATAAGGCAGATTCCTATGTTTCTAAAAAAGCTCAGCTGCCCAAATGGAGGTGTTTTGTAATGAGGCATGGGAAGATTAGGCAGCAGTCTGATTGTGTATTTTGGATTATGTTCTTGGAGCAGCTCTAAAGCACATGGTCTGATATATCTTTTAATTTCAGGCCTGTTCACACAACATGCTATTGCTAACCCACACTCAGTGGTTGACTGTGGGCTGTTGTTGAACTGTGAGTTGTTTGTTGAACTGTAGGTTAGTGTGTTGTCTGAACCTAGGCCATTTTCCACAGGGTGGTTTGTTCACCATGCAGTGTGGCTTGTTAATCACCCTGAACAACCCAACAACAAACCATGGTTTCTCAATGTGGCTTGTTCAAGAAAAATAAGCCACCCCACGTAAAATGTCCTGGGTTCAGACAACACAATAACCCACCATTCAACAAACAACCCATGGTTCAACAACGATCCTCACTCAACCACTAAGTGTGGGTTAGCATGTTGCGCAAACCCAGACCACTGTGTCTTCCTTCAGCCTCTCTGACCAAAGCCAATATGAAATATGCTGGGCAAGGAAAGCTCTTTCTCCGGTCTATATAATTGAACCTTAATAGGGAGTGCTCTTTCTAGACTTCTGGCAGACAGGCTGATCTTTATGGATATTTCTTTGAGAAGAGATGGAAAAATAGTGATGTCACTGGAGTTTGTAATTACCTGGTTTGGAATGGAAATCTGCCCAGCTCATAATGCTTAGATGTATTACGAATTAAGTGTCTTTTTGCAACTTGAAACTACCTTCTTCAGGTGTGAGGGTAAAATGAGGGGGCCTATATGTATACCACTCTAATCCCCCCCCCCATTCATAACATGGCTGCCACAGTGGGTATGGCTAATCATAAAACTCTTATTTCCCAGAAGGCAAACTGGTGAGACTAAAAGCAAAGTGATCTGCCCAAGAATCTAAGTACAATGCAGAGGTGGGGTCTGAGCCCCAAAACATAAAATTATTCTTTTTAACCCAAATACTGATGGCGCTGGAGGACAGCCCTTTGCTTTGCAGCATGTCAGCCTTCCGGTTAAAAAACATGTTTTAATTTAAAAAAATAATCTTAAGAAATAAAATAAAAATCAGGAGGGGTGGGGAACCTGACAGGCACCAAGAGGAGGTGCACAGATGCATTGGTGCCCATGGGGCGCCACACTGGAGACCCCAGAACTAGCGAGAAATTATGCACCAAAAGGCTAAAATTGTAACTTTTTTTAAAAAAGTAGTGAGCTTACACTGTTGTCAGAGTTGTTCCAAGTCTGAAACCTCTGACAGTTCCTAATATTAGCAGGCATATAGCAGCATGAATTCATCTTCTAAAGATAATTAATGCATTATACATCCCTCCCTTTTTTCTCTGCCCCACTACTAAAATCACCTTAAAAACCTACTCATATCCATTGTGCAGCACTCATTAATATAAATTTAAAATAATTGCGCTGACTCAGATTGCATGAGAACCAAGAAAGTTTCTATGCAATTATGTAATTTCATTTTATTTTTAAATGTATGGGGGGGCAGTAAATAAGGTGCGGTTCAAAAGGTTCGTTGAATCAGACCAAATGATTTTTTTTTTAAAATCAAGTAACTGCTGAGTCATTTTTAATGATCCAAGATTCTCCAAAGGATGTTGGCCTATTTATGGATGTCTGAAGAAGTCCTTGAAATAGCTCTAAAATTATTAGTAACAAATCACCAGATATGGATTCACTCCCTACAGAATATTATAACAATTTATTAGCACATTATATGAAATTCTTAACAAATTAATTAATGAATCAGATCAAAGAGGAATAATACTTCATAGCTTTTTCCTTAAAAGAATAGGGTATTTTCTTCAACATTCCAGCAACATTGGCTGTAATGGACTACACTGTTTGGCATTATAAATTGCAGGTGTGGGGGGCCTGGTCCAGATCAGAACTGAAGCAGGGGGAAAGGGTTAAATCCCCCCCCAAACCCAAAACACTAGGGTCCCTATCCAGATTGGGATCCCTGCACTTAATCTAGAGTAAAAAAAAAAAAAAAGACATAGCTACTTGCTACATCTTTAAAGTAATGTGTGCTTTGGGTCAGGCACATGAAAAGTGTTTAGAAATGTCTCCCCACCCCAGAAAACAGCTGACATTCTTATTTTTGTGAGGGAATGAATAAAATACCTCCAAAAACAGGAGGTATTTTAGCTCACCACTACTTTTAACATGGTGTGTGTGAGTGATACTATCATACTTACTAAAAAGAGACCCAATTTTCTGAGTGCTTTTCTGAGCCGAAAAGTGTGCAATCCATAACAAGGAGGAGGTATCACCATCCTTGGAGGAACCCTGACATTTGCAGAAGTACAAAAATCTTCAAGAAAAAACTCTAAGGGAGCAACCTTCCACACAAAAAATAGCCAACGTAGAACTGAGAATGCTGACTGCTGGGAGGAAAAAGCAGAAAACGGGGGGGATGGACTGAAGTATCTTGGAAGAAGGCATGGCTGAAACACTGAGCAGGAGTACTTCACTCTACAACCTTTCATTGCATGTCCCACTTGCAAAAAATAATTGAACGTCAAGAGATTAGTAAGTATCAAACCCACATTAATTTGGCATTCCTTGTGTTGATTTTGTTGTCCACCTGGAGAAGAGCCTTCAGTGTGGTGGCCTCCCTTTCTACGGAACTCCATGAGGCCTCTGGAGGTCAGGTAGGTGCCAACACTGTTTCTGGCACCTCCTGAAAAGATCTTTATTCCAGGAAGCTTTCCTTGACCGATCAGCCACGGTTTTAATCGGTGCTCTATTTTTAAAAGTAACAGTTTTTAATATGGTGTTTTATTTCTTTTATCTTTTTATCAGTTATCTTTTATTGTTCACCACTCTGGAATCTGTTTAGATGTGGAGCAGTATATAAATAATGTAAATAAAGGAACAAACAAACAAACAAATGGGAAGAGAGACTGTTCGAAGTAAAGCCTTTCAGGTATCCCATACATGAATTTGTTTTTTTATAACACCCTTGAATGTTCCAGACTTCTGCAGAATCCTGTGAGACCATCTAGATTTCTTAGAGCTACATTTTCCTCTAATCTCTAGGACAGGGATACAGAACCTCAGGGCCATGGGCCAAATCCTTCCTGCCTGGGGTCTGAGTACAGCCCTCCAGGGTGACCCAGATGGCCAACCCCCCTTCCCCTGATCCCATCTCTTTCCCCCCAACCACCAATCGTTTGGAGATATCCCAGCTTTTGTGCATTTTTTCCCCAATTCTAAAAGATTGAAATGCTTCTCCTAAAGCTTAGTTTTTTATTGCAAGAGCTTTAAGCTAAACTATGCTGACATTTTTGGAATTTTGGCCCCACCCTTTCACCTTTGGCCCTGCCCACCACTGATACGTGGCCCCCAAAACCTTCTTTGAAATGGAATAAGGCCCTCAGGCTGAAAGAGGATCCGCACCTCTGCTCTAGGACCTAGAATGTTCTCTTCTCAGCCATGATTTGTTGAGTGACTGTGAAAGTGTCTTTCCTGAGAAATAGAGGGGGGATGTCAAATGGGCCAGGCCTGGGATTCAGCCACAGATGGGCTGTTCTCACGTGGCTGGCAGAACATTTACCATATACATTCATTGCTGTAGAAACAACATAATAAGGAAGAGAAAATACAACCAAGTACAGTCTCCTATGCACTTGTTCTCAGCAGTGATGCTGCTGAATTTTCTAATTAGTCAGCTCACTGGTCGGACATCAGCTGTTTGTAATACTCACGTTTTTTTAAAAAAGCCTGGACCGGCATTTTACGAATTTGCTATTAAGTTTGGAACTGATTGCAAGCTTCTGAACATGCACAGTCAGTATCTAAACAGTGTTATTTCCACACATGTGTGGAGTTAGTCGGAACAACATTTTCTTACTTATGGTAAACTGTAATGATGTCACTTTACCCCACAAGCAATCACATCAGCATACTCTCTATCTTACTCTCGTCAACGTCAAGTCAGATTTGCGTCATCATTCTTCCTACAGTACTTTCTTTTATTTTGTTCGGTACATAAACATACTTTACTTGCTGCTGATGGTGGATCAAGTGTTTCTGTGAGAGGCCATGTGAAAACAACCAATTAGGAAGGGGGTACATATAACATGGTGATGCCTGACATCATGGTGCACTACGTGTTTCCAAACTACAGCTCCTAAGAAACACTTCGATATTGCACATGCACAAAAGCTTGTTTACACAGAAAAAGGGTTTAAGGAAGAACTCTCATCTGAGCTTGCATGGGTGAGTTCATTATTATCTGACAAAATAATGAATTCAGCCATGGTACATTTGCCTATCACTAGTTCTCAGCTGGTTATAGAAGATTGCCTCTTATTTTTTGTTTCCAAAATACAGACAGAATGGCCTAAGAGCATTAAGAAAGGGCGGAGGCTTGGTGGAGCCAGTAAGTGCAGCTTGGGAGGGCAAAACCTTCTCCCTTCCCTTGGTTTGTAATTTGTTACATCCCTATTTTATTCTCCAGGAAAGAGTTTAAAGAGAAGGGATGGGAGCTAGCAAGCTTATTTGCATATTTACTTGCAACGTTATGCTCCAAGCTGCATGAGAAAGCTTAACCTCTCTCACAAGGAAATCACATTAAGGGACACTGAATAACATCCCCATTCTTTGCAGCTACATTTTAGTAGCACATTAGCTGGCTCCAAGAACATCCTGTGCTCCTTTAGCCGCTTAATAATGCTTTTTAAAACCAAGTCAGGGACACAGAGCAAGGCGAGTACCAGACAAGCACTTTAGAAAATGTATGCATTGCAAACAGTTGCAGGGGGATTTTCTCTTCCACACCTCTACATGTGGGTTCCCTGTATTGCCATTTGGAATATTAAGCCTTTAAAATCCAGGTCAGATCATGTCTGTCTTTGTTTATTGTACTTTTACATTCCTTACATGAATTCGTTTGTTTCAAATATTTATAGTCCCTTCAGCATTGCTTCTCCCAGAACTGCAAACAAACAAATCCTATATTCTAATACCGAATGCATTCTGGGGAGCCAGTGTGGTGTAGTGGTTAGAGTGCAGAGCTGGGACTCAGGAGATCTAGGTTCCAATCCCCACTTGGTCTTGAAGCTCACTGGGTGACTCTGGGCCAGTCACTGACTCTCTCAGCCTAACCTACTCACAGCGTTGTTGTGAGGATACAGTGGAGAGGAGGAGGGCCATCTAAGCTGCCTTGGGTCCCTTGCAAGAGGAAAACAGGAAGGATATAAATGTAATAATAAATCAATAAAATAGATTCTCCAAATGTAGATCCTTGTGGTGCCAAAATGGCACTATCCATGCACCAGATGGAGGAATCAGCAGGGTCAGAGAAACCCCAAAGCTTGCAGAAGTAGGGGGGGAAAAACCTTGGGGAAAAAACAAAAGGGAAAAGGGAACCCAAAACAGACAATGTGGACCATGCTCAGGGTCACACTTGTGATAGAACTAGGGAAGTACGAAAGTTACTTACCGTTTCATGGATCTGCTTCATGGTGGGGGGGAGGCGCTCCGTCCCTCCCCCGGAATCCTCAACAGGGGGGAGGCGCTCCATCCCTCCCCCCGGAGTCCTGCCCAGCCAGCTCTGCTCTGCGGAGATTCCGCGGAGCTGCCGGCCAGCTCCGCCAGCAGCCGGACGTCCGGCCGCTGGGTAGCAGGGACGCAAATGGCGGCTGCCATAGCCTCCGCCGTTTGCGTCCCTGTATTCAACCATGATAGGCTACGTAAAGACTTACGTAGGCTAACACGTCTGGGTTTTTAAAAAAAACTGCATACGCAAATGGTGGCAGCTACGGCCAGACTGCAAATGGCGGCAGCGGCAGCCAGTCGGAAGACCAGCCGCCGAAGCCACCGCTGGAGCCGCCACCATCTGGAACAACCGCCCCAGGTAAGTCTCGTTCCAGGGGGGATCCACGAGGGGGGGGTCGTTCCGCCAAGGATTTCAGGGGGCCGAATGCACTGGCATTCGGCCTCACCAAGATCCGTGGTGGAATTCTCTGACATCCCTAGATAGAACCAAAGAGACACCATCTTACAGTAGTGGCAGCAATCTCAGGCAGCCTCCTACGGTGGAAAGTCCCAGGGGAGGATAGTCTTATCAACTGCCTTGTTGACACCCACAGCAACGGTCTGTTTCATATCACATACAGTCAGAGGAGTCCCCCACCCTACCCTTGCAAAGCCGCCATGCCTGCAGCTGGTTAGAACCAGTTCCAGCTAGATCGCTTCCTGCCCAGCCTGCAAAGACAGGTTAGCCATAGAGACATGTCAACTACACATGCTAAATGAAGTTCATGAATACTGTGTGACCCACCCCACATAGCTAATGAGGTCATTATAATGTACATGCGATGTATGTAGTAGGAGGATAAACATGTCAAGAAGACGTCATAAGTAGGCAGGGCAAAAGTTATGAACCTTAGAGTATCCAGCCAATAAAGAAACAAGTCATGTGACCCGAATGTATATAAGCTGTACCAAAAACGTTCAGGGTGTGGTTCTCCTTTGTGGTGCTAGCCGCGAGAATCCATCCGAACAGCGCTGTTTGTCTCTTGCCAAATAAAACTGCGTTGGACTGAATCTCAGAGTTCTGTGTGTCTCTAAGGGGATATTGGCATACCCCTCCTAGAGAGAACAAACTTAAGCCTAATTTGTGCAACACTTGCTGACTGCCTTTTTGGATGGTGGGGGAGGAATGGAATGGAGTAATCTGAAAAAAGGCATAGCTGGATGGAACCCTGAACAGCAGCACTCCATATGACATCCTTTGTTGCAGGTCCTGCTTTCGTAATATACTGTATATTGCTGATCTATACTGCCAGTATAACATATATTGGCAAAACAATAGAAAATAGCAGCAGATATAAAACAAAATCACAGAAACAGAAAAAAAACCCTCAGCCAGCAACAACAATTGTACATTTAAAGTCTGATATTTTTATTTTTTAAGGGGAGCAACAGATGAGAAGGCAACAAAGCAACAAAGGCCTTGGAAAATTTTTAAATGTCTTTAAGTGGCACCAGAAAGGCATTGGAAAAGGTCCCAGGCTAGTCACCCAGGGAAAGGTGTTCCAGAGGCAGAGTGCCACAACTGAGTTGAATTCCTCGGTCACCATCCGCCTCAGTGGGGATATCCAGAGAAGCCCGCAGTCCCTTGATAATGACCTTGATGTGTGTGTAGGTTCATATGGAAGAAGGCACTCCTTCATGAACTTCCAAGTAGGCTCCCATCCAGGGGAGTCAGTCAACAATTCTGCACCTGCTGAAATGAAACAACACGAGTGGACACAGACTAGAGATGGGTGAGAAATTCATTGGGCTCAGTTTTTTTCATAATAGCTTGCTAAAATTGGGAAAGTTCTTCAAATTCAGAACAAAAGGAACTTGAGTTTAAAAAAATGAATGTGGGAGAAACCAAAACTGATCAGTTTGTCCATCCAGACAGAAGGCTTTGAGTGCTTAGCTCTTAAAAGTCTGGGCTTCAATCCCTGTGTATTTAAAACATGCTTGCGGTGCTGTATTAGTTGCCAACTCTTTTTTTCTTTTTTCTTTACAGGCTCTTCACCTTTAACAGCTACATGGCAGGCAGGCACAACATGGTCCTCCCCATGCTGGGAATCGCTGTAGCTATTGAATTTGGGCCAGTGCACGTGGGTGAGAATTTTGTTTGGTTTGGACAGGAGATAGACACACACACACACACACACACACACTTAGCAAAATGTGCAGATGTCTTTATAAACATGACAGGAAGCGCTTGATATTTTAAAAGTTCAGATGTGAAGTAAAACTGACTGATTCATCCATCCATATCACAAGCTATTTACTGGGCACAGTCCTCTGAGGACTCTGAGGTTTAAAGTGATTTCAGCAAAGGAGAAAGAGCCAACAGACCATTGCTTTATCTAGCCTTTATTGTCTACTTACAAGAGGTCTCCAAAGTTTTTCCTTCTTTTGCTAACTGCAGATGCCTAGAATTGAAGCTGAGTCCTTCTGCATGCAATCATGTATCACTGCCCTATAGCAACTCATCAGGAATGTTGTGCTAATGGTCAGCAAGTTATTTTCCATTACCATTAAGAACATAAGAAGAGTTGTGCTGGATCAGACCAAGGGTATGCCTAGCCCAGCATTCTGTTCACAACCAGCTATGCACAGGAAACCCACAAACAGGGCATGAGTGCAACAACACCCTCCCACCCATGTTCCCCAGCAACTGGTGTACATTGTCATATTGCCTCTGATACTGGAGGTATGAGATAGCCATCAGGACTGGTAGCCATTGATAGCCTTCTCCTCCATTAATTTGTCCAATCCCCTTTTAAAGCCATCCAAATTGGTGGCCATCACTACATCTTATGGCAGTAAATTCCATAGTTTAACTATGCACTGTGTGAAGAAGTACTTCCTTTTATCTGTCCTGAATCTCCCACCAGTCAGCTTCATGGGTTCTAGTATTATGAGAGAGGAAGAAAAATGTCACCGTATCCACTTCCTCCACACCATGCCTAATTTTGTATGCCTCTATCATGTCTCCCCCTACTTGGCTTTTTTTAAAGCTAAACAGTCCCAGATGCTGTCACTTTTCGTCATAAGGGAGTTCCTCCAGACAGCTGATAATTTTATGTATCCTTTTCTGCACTTTTTCCAACTCTACAATATCCTTTTTTGGTGCAGTGATCAGAACTGTACACAGTATTCCAAGGGCAATGGAATATTACAACTTGTATAGGGCCCATGGCCATGCCTGCAGGACCTAGCTGTTACTCAGCTGTTGGGAACTAAGAGGATGTCTTAGAATACTTTCCAGAAACCTTTGCAATACATCCTCTTGCATGCCAGGCAACTAGACATTTAACTGTTTTTCCTAAGGACAAGCTGTTTGAATATCATTGACATACAGCTAGGGATGTACAGATTGTACAAAATTCATTCCATCTGTGTTTCATGGATTGTCAGTTTCCTTTCGTTCTGTCATCCACCCATCAACAGAATTGGATTTTTTTGTTTCCAAATTTGCACAAATGTGCAATTGCACACATGCAAAAATAAAGAAATCCCCCTGAAATGCACATTTTTGTGCTTTAGCCTATGGGAGGGAATGTACATTTTTGGATGGGTTTTTAAAATTCTGCATATTTTCCTGTGATGAAATTTGTGCAAATTCGGGAAAGTTAGAAAATTGGTCCACAAGAGAGATATCCAGTTGGAGCCATGGTGTCCTGATAGGGTTGTACGAAAGTCACTTACCTTTCTGCGGATTCTGTTCATGGGGGGGAAGGCATTCCGTCCCTCCCCCCGGAATCCTCGACAGGGGGGAAGGCGATCCGTTCCTGCCCCCGAAATCCTCCACGGCTGGCTGTGCTCCACGGCAGCTCCACGGAGCAGCTGGCCAGGCCCAGGCCAGAGCCATCCGCAGCCAGATTTCCGGCTGCGGAGGGCTCTGAGTAAAAAAAACACGTACGCAAATGGCGGCGGCTATGGCCACCGCCATTTGCGTTCCTTATTTTTGGCCATCTTAGTCTACGTAAATATTTACGTAGACTATGACAGCGAAAATAAAGGGGAACGCAAATAGCGTAGCGGGCGCGATTTGCGTCCCTTTTTGATTCACCATTTTAGCCTATGTAAATATTTACGTAGGCTAAAATGGCGAATCAAAAAGGGACGCAAATAGCGCCCACTACGCTATTTGCGTTCCTCTTATTTTCGCCATCTTAGTCTACGTAAATATTTACGTAGACTAAAACGGCCAAAAATAAGGAATGCAAATGGCGGTGGCCATAGCCGCCACCATTTGCATATGCATTTTTTGTTTTTACCCAGCCATGATAGGCTATGTAAATCTTTACGTAGCCTATCACGTCTTTTAAAAAAAAAAAAAACGACAAGACTGCAAATGGCGGTGGCAGCAGCCGATCGGAAGACCAGCCGCCACAGCCGCTGCCGCCGAAACTGCCACCAGAGCCGCTGCCGCCCAGAACATCCGCCTCTGGTAAATCTCATCCTGGGGGGATCTACGGGGGGGGGGGTGTCAGGCCGTTCTGCCACAGATTTCAGGGGGCTGAATGCACTGGCATTCGGCCTCACCGAGATCCTTGGCGGAATTCTCTGCCATCCCTAGTCCTGCAGTGACTTGCGGAGCTCTGCAGGTTGCTTATCTGAAACAGCTGTGAAAAGGTTGATAAACGTTTTTATCTTCCCCTGGAATTAAAAGAGGAAGTTTACAGGACCATTCAGAGGAAATCTTGGAAGAACAGCTGCTTCTGCAGAGAAACAGAGGGGCTGAAATCTAAGATTAGATGCCGGAGTGTCATCTGCTGAACACTGTTTGAAACTCCTAAGCAATTAGGAGTAGGGGTGTATGAACCCCAGTCACCCAAGTCTGCTGGGGGGTCCACAGGGGGGAGGCAATCCGTTCCTACCCCCCAAATCCTCCCCAGCCGGCTCTGCTCCACGGTAAGTCTGCGGAGCCACCGGCCGGCTCCGTCCACTGCTGGACTTCCATCTGCTGCCGGTCTGCGGACACAAATGGCATCCGGAGTAGCAGATGCCATTTGCGTCCCTGCTCTTTGCTGTGATAGGCTATGTAAAGTTTTACATAGCCTATTGCGCGAAGGGACAGGGATGCAAATGGCGTCTGCTACGCCATTTGCATCCCTGCTGTTTGCCGTGATAGGCTACGTAAATCTTTACGTAGCCTATCACGGCAAAGAGGCTATGTAAAGGTTATGTAAAGAATTTAGGCTATGTAAAGATTTACAAATAGGCTATGTAAAGCTTTACGTAGCCTATCACGGCAAAGAGCAGGGATGCAAATGGCATCTGCTATGCCGGACACCATTTGCGTCCGCAGACTGGCAGCGGACGGCAGCGGAGTGAGCGGATGGACCCAGACCTGGCTGGCAGCAGGTAGGATCCAGCCGGCATGAACTTCACGGGGTGGTGGAGGTGAGTGGTCTGTTCCACCACAGACTCCAGGGGGCCAGATTCTTTAGAATCCGGCCTCATTGGAGTCCGTGGCAGAATTCTCTGCCATCACTAATTAGGAGACATAAGGACAAACAGCTCCAAATAGTATTTCTGAATTTAAACTACCAGCAATACCTGAGGACTTGTAATTAAATCTGTGTAAGTGTTTGGGGTTTTTTTGTTTCTGCAACTATACTTGCTTGTTGTGCTTTTGAAAGTGGAGGATGGCTGTACCAAAGGAAAAAAAGAAAGGCTTGAGAATGCCACCTACCCCCACAATTGCTCCCTCGGCAAAGATTTCTAGAACTGCTGGAGATGAGGAGGAGTTTCTTGCTTTGATAAAAACTATGTCTTCTCAGCTACCAGAGCAGTCAAAGAAACTTGAAACAATTTAGGACTCAATTATTGCTCTTTAGGGGGCTGTGGATTTAATTAATATCTCTTTTCAAAAGATGGAATCAAAGGTTAATGTTCTTGAAGATCGGGTTACTGCTCATGAAATGGCCATGGAAGTGTCCCACAATATTTTTTCTGCTCGGATTTCTCAACTGGAGGCCTTCACACATAGAGCAAATCTACGTATCCTTGGTATTAAAGACATGGCTACTGATACAGGTTTGGCTGAATTTATGGATAAACTTTTGCATGAGCTATTTGCTTTACCATCTGATTTTTTACTTGATATTGAGCATGCATATTGTTTTCCTGGTTCAATATGTGGCACTAAAGGGACTTTTGGGACTGTTATTGTTCAATTTTCACGAGTCTCTACAAAAAAGAGAAGGAGGTGAGCTTCGGTGGGGACCAGCAAATTACAAGATTATGCTCCTTCCTGATTATACTAGGGATGGATGAAAGTCACTTACCTGATCCTGAAGCTTGCTTCGCAGTGAGGGGGAGGTGCTCCATCCCTCCCCCCGAAATTCTGGCAGGGGGGAGGTGCCCTGTCCCTCCCTGCCAAAATTTTGGCTGGGGGGGAGGCGCCCTGCCCTCCCCGCCGAAATTCTGGCCAGGGGGGAGGCGCCCCGTCCCTCCATCCGCGAATCCTCTAGTCCTGCTGGGACGCAAATGTTGGCGGCCATAGCCGCCACTGTTTGCGTCCCTGCAGTCAGCCATGATAGGCTACGTAAATGTTTACGTATCCTATCACGGCTGACTTTGGGGAAAAAAAAAAAAGCACGTACACAAATGGCGGCGCCCATGGGCGGACGACCAGCTGCCGCTGCCGCCACCGCCGAACCGCCGCTGGAGCCGCCAGGGACATTCGACCAAGGTAAGTCCCGTCCCGGGGGGGGGGCAGGGGGCAGACCATTTCTCCACCAATTTCGGGGGGCCAAATGCGCTGGCATTCGTTCTCTCCGAGATTCGTGGAGAAATTCTCTGACATCCCTAGATTATACTAAAGAAATCGCTGACAGAAGAAGGCAATTCACCAAGGCATGAAGTCTGACAAAGCAAATTAATCTGCAATATCATATTAAATATCTGGCTACATTTTGCAATATTTTTGAAAGCCAGATGAAAAGATTTTTGGATCCTGATGCTGCAGAAACACTTTAAATGTGTATTAAAATTAAAACAAGGGAACCAACTCTCTCAGCCTCCAGAGTAGGAACTTAGCCATCTTTACTATTCTTTTGTTTTGATATATGTAATCAAATATTTACGTAGCCAATCATGGCCAATGGCAGGGACGCAAATGGTGTCCCCTACACCAGAAGCCATTTGCGTCCGCAGACCAGCCACGGCTGGAAGTCCAGCTGTGGCCGGAGCCAGCTGGCGGCTCTGTGGATTCCCCACAGAGTGGAGCTGGCCAGGGAGGATTCCCGGGGGAGGACTGGATCACCTCCCCCAGCCTGCGCCCCCCCCCCATTGACCCCAGGTAAGGGGATCTGTACATTCCTATTGAAGATTTAATAATACCTGCAATGTTTGGAAGAATGCTGTATAGGTATACTGTGCAATTGGATTTATATTTGGATATTTGTTCTTATTGAAGTTTAATATAATCCTCTCTTTTTTTTCTCTTCCTTCTTTTCCTATCCTCCCTTTTTTCTTTTCCTCAGAATACTGTAATGTTGGAAACTGAAGGTTCTGGTTAGGTGGTTGGTAGTGTTTATTTCGTTTATAAAAATAAAATAAAAATAGATTAAAAAAAGAAAAAGAAAATTGGTCCACAAGTCTGCAGAATTGGCCTGACAGAGGGAAAGTCAGTCCACTGCAGAATCCGCAGGGCAGATCCATGAAAATCTGAACTGATGTGGTTCCCTTGCAGATTTCTCCAACATCCCTACATACAGCACAGTCCTTTACATGTTTACTCAGAAGTTCACATTGTGTTCAGTGGAGGACACACCCAAGTAAGTGTGCACAGGACTGTAGTCTTACAGCCAGAAGGGGAGCATAAGCAAACGGGGTGAAATCAAGGAAAAGACATTATTTATCCAGCTGTTTTGAAAAGTCCGACAGTTAAGCAGTGGTGCAGTAGTAAATTTCCTGTCGCTTGAGCCCATGATTCCATGTCCTGCACTCTGGGATGATCAAGAAGAGATGCTGGCCTTCCTCTCTGGGACAACCTTTCAAGTACTGGAAGGGTGCTATCATATCTCCCCTCAGTCTTCTCTTCTCAAAGCTAAACATGCCCAGTTCTTTCAGTCTCTCCTCATAGGGCTTTCTTTCCAGTCCGCTGATCATCTTTGTTGCCCTCCTCTGAACCCCCTCCAGTTTGTCTGCATTCTTCTTAAAATTCTCTCATAAAGGTTATAGCAGTATCTGAATCAGCAAAGCCAGAGTTTGCCAAGGTTCTCCAAAACTCATCATGAAGCTCTGTATCCGACTGTGAGCTTTGTTTTTGTTTCTTTTCACATGAACATTTGTGTGTGTGTTTTGTGTACTTTTTTTCAGGTGCATGCATCACTTGTGCACATTTTGGAAATGTACACACTTTTCTTCCATATGCATTTTTCAAGTGCACACACTTTTTCATGCAGATATTTGAGATGTATGCATTTTTCGAACACATTTTTTTTTGTTCCACAAATCACATTGCTAGCTTGGAAACATAAGCAGTCAGGTTTGGGTGGTACAAAATGGGGAAATTTGCATCAAAAAATTCTGGTCAAACAAACTGAAATGAATTTCTCATACATCCCTAAAATGGTAGGTAAATTCCTTTCCTCTAATTCCAATATTCAGGCTATGTGTGCTATTGTTCATATAGCCAGAAAGGAAGCCCCCAAGCAAAAGGGGGAGGTATCATAGAATCATAGAATAGTAGGGTTGGAAGGGGCCTACAAGGCCATCGAGTCCAACCCCCTGCTCAATGCAGGAATCTAAGTCAGAGCATCCCTGACAGATGGCTGTCCAGCCTCGTCTTGAATGCCTCCAGTGTGGGAGAGCCCACCACCTCCCTAGGTCATTGGTTCCATTGTCGTATTGTTCTAACAGTCAGGAAGTTTTTCCTGATGTTCAGCCAGAATCTGGCTTCCTGTCACTTGAGCCCATGATTCCGTGTCCTGCACTCTGGGATGATTGAGAAGAGATCCTGGCCTTCCTCTCTGGGACAACATTTCAAGTACATGAAGAGCGCTATCTTATCTCCCCTCCGCCTTCTCTTCTCAAGGCTAAACATGCCCAGTTCTTTCAGTCTTTGTAATACTTTGCATTACAATGGGGAATGATATATTGATGATAGGAAAATTAAATTTCCCTCCAGCTAATGTGAGAGTTGCAGCTAAGCTCAGAGGGAACATAGCATTCCGATGGGGTGGGGGGCAGAGGATGTCAGTGTCCCTGCTGATCAAAAAGGGCCAGTGCTGCATCCCTGTGGACCCTGGCTCCACTACACAGATATGGGATTGTCGTCCCATATCTGCTGCGGAGAAATTAACAAGTTGTGAAATACTGTCACATTGATACATTGCACCATATTCTGAGGTGGTGTTTGTATTTACCACTTGAAATTTTAACGTCAAGATGGGCGCAGATTGTCTATTGGCGGCACATGCTCCAAACTAGTGTAGCAAATATTTGATGCAAGCCTATGTTCAGTGGAGGCTGGTGGCTCCAATTTCAGTGGGACTGTGGATCCGCTCTGGGTTTCAGTCAGAACCAGTCAGAACTCTAAAGGAGCTATCCAAGCTGCTGAAATATATCCCCCCAAATGGGTTCAGCACCTTGAAGAGCTCCTTTAGAGGTCTGACTTGTTCTGACTGAAACCCAGAGCAGATTCACCACCCCACCGAAATCAGAGCCACCAGCCTCCACTGCCCAAGACTTTTTGAATTGGATCTTGCTGTGGTGAAGTATTGCTACAGAAATGCGGGTTCTTCAGGCCTCCGAATTTCTGGCTCCATGTTTCCAGCAGCAGGCCCTGGCCTGCACACATTAAGCACCATGTATGTTTGAGGAATATTGCTTTTGAGCGACCTCTCCTGCAATCTTAGACTTCAGTCTCTGTGTTGTGTTTCTTCTACAGAGGCGCCAAAACTGATAAAGATCTGATTTTTCAGCACAGCTGCTCTGACTGAAGCCTTACCACTAGAGCCAGATTAAGAAACAAAGAAAGATTGGAAAATATTTTCTTTCCTATTGAACATTCAGAGCATTGGTGTGAAGGTCTCTAGTCTTTATCTTGGCTTTCATTTGCCAAGCGGGCATTGATATGCACTAATCGCTGGCTTCTCGGGGAGTTGTGTTTAAAACATACTGCATGTGCAGTGCCAGACTTACTGTGGGACACAAAGACGGGATTGTTTTTTTCCTCCCCTGGTTGGATATTCAGAAGGCAAATAAGAAAAAGACTTGTGGAGCTATCATGAACAAGAGAATAAAAAACACACAGAGATATAATCAAATTATCTGAGAGTCAAAGAAAGAAAGAAAGACGTTTCTTTTGCTGCACAAGCTTGAATACATAAGCAAAGCATAAACAGATTA
Source organism: Heloderma suspectum (assembly GCF_057233095.1). Classification (NCBI taxonomy): domain Eukaryota; kingdom Metazoa; phylum Chordata; class Lepidosauria; order Squamata; family Helodermatidae; genus Heloderma; species Heloderma suspectum. Next base: position 29,446,331 of record NC_139461.1, on the reverse strand, counting down.
AGGGCGCAATCCTATCAAACCTGGAGGCTTATAGCCATCCACTACAGAGTGGGAGGAGCAGCAGAGCCAATCTTGGCTTCCATGCTCCTCCCACTCTCCTCCCACTCTGTATTTTGGCTAGACTGACTTTTTCACCCATCTAGCTGGGAGGTGCAGGAGGGAAGGAGGCTGTGGAGGCCTGAGGATACATTGTAGGATACATCCTGGGGAGGCCCGAGGATACACCAGTCCCCTCCCCTCTCCGGCCACTGGCATGCTCCCTTTCCCTCCTCTCGAGATCGCCTTTGCGACCTTAAAGAGATAGCTGGCTTGATTCTTTCCATGCTAGCTGCGAGGGGAGGGGGAGGGGGGAGCTCGGATTCCTGGCTCTGAGGTCAGAGTACTGATTCTGGTGTTGGATCCAGGAATCTGAACTATCCTATGGGCCCCCCAGACTCTGTCTAGGGGCCATAGGATTGCTTCCTAGGCTGCAATCCTATGCACATTTACTTGGGAATAAGTCTCATTGAATTCAACAGGGCTTCTGTGAGACTTCCTTATAAGGCTGCAACCCTAAACTAGGGTGGCCATTTACACATCACCCAGAAAGAGGACAAAAGCTGGCATAGATTTGCATTACATTTGCACATGCTAATGGATGGATGGATGGGTGGATGGACAGACAGATAGATAGATGCAAATTGAGAAATAATTAATATAACTTAAATTGAAATGCAATATCTCAACACAGGGGGAAAACTGTGATCATAGCGAGAAGACTGTGACCAGATGACCTGTGTGCCTGCTCAATCTGCTCTCCAGATGCTAACTGTTGATGGGCAACTTCATGGTCCCTGCCGTCCATTCCTATCCATTTTTATCTTTGAACTGGACTTGGACTGGAGAGCCCTTCACATGGAGGATGTCTTCAAATAAAGAATTGTCCCCTGTAAAGTAGGACACATGACCACCCTATAAAACACATTTCTCTCTACCCTTTTTCCCCATGCCATATTTTATAAACCTCTATCATGTGTTCCATGCCACGCTTTTTTCTAAACTAAAAAGTCCCAAATCATTTTGGCGGTGTTGCCCTTTGCAAATACATGCCCAAGTAAACATGCAAGTTTTATTATGCATGCTTTGTGGCTGCAGACTACAAATCCATATAGTGTTGGGGTCAAAGTGATGTTAAATGCACCATTGCATTAAACGTGTGTGTGTATGGGGAGCAGGGGAGATGATGCAAATTGCATCAACTGGAAGAGGAGCTGGTAATTAATGAGATCAGAGCAGACATGGAGAAGGGATTTGACCGTTTCCTCCCCATCTGCAATGCTAAGGAAAAATCCCTCCTCTGAAGTTAACGTTTGCATTGGGATGAAATCCCCCATTGGTATGACATGTGTGTAATGTAATGGCTAAGACCATGAGCTGTGAATCAGGAGGTCTTCAGATCCATGTGCTCATTAGGGGGCAACAGGCAACTCACTCTCCCTAGCCTCAGTCCTCCCATCTGCAATATGGGGGAATAATAATATTTACCTATCTTGCAGGATGGTTGTAAGGATTACAAGAAGATAATGTGTGTGAAGTGATTTAGAAATACATTGTTGTTGCTGTTGTTGATGAAGTTGTTAAGCAACCAAATACTCCCATCTCATACCATCTTAGCTAGGGATGCAGTCTGAGGCCTGAGGATGCAGACAAGGTGCTTGGCCAAGTCTGATCGACCACTTGTGTGCTTAACCCTTGCCCTTCATGGCTTATTAAATCAAACAAGGAGGGGTTGTCCGGCTGGGTCCAGGAGGTTGTAAATTCCTCCTTGAGAGAGGGAGTGGTGCCTGCTGCTTTAAAAGAGGCGATAATTAGACCACTCCTGAAAAAGCCTAACCTGGACCCAGAGGATGTTAACAATTATAGGCCAGTGGCCAACATCCCCTTCCTGGGCAAGGTGCTTGAGCGGGTGGTTGTAGGACAGCTCCAGGCACTCTTGAATGAAACAGATTATCTAGATCCATTTCAATCGGGCTTCAGGCCTGGTTTTGGAACCGAAACTGCCTTGGTCGCCCTGTGGGATGACCTCTGCCAGGAGAGGGACAGGGGGAGTGCGACCCTGTTGATTCTCCTGGACCTCTCAGCGGCTTTCGATACCATCGACCATGGTATCCTTCTGGATAGGTTGTCTGGGTTAGGAGTTGGAGGCACTGCACTACAGTGGTTCCACTCCTACTTGGATGGCCGATTCCAGAAGGTGGTGCTGGGGGATTATTGCTCTGTGCCATGGCAATTGTGCCATGGGGTTCCACAGGGCTCTATTTTATCCCCCATGCTGTTTAAAATCTACATGAAACCACTGGGGGAGGTTATCCAGAGGTGTGGGCTGAGGTGCCATCAATATGCAGATGACACCCAGCTCTACCTCTCTTTCTCATCAAAAGCAGGTGAGGCAGTGGCTGTTCTGAATCAGTGCCTGGGCACGGTAATGAACTGGATGAGGGCCAATAAACTGAAACTCAATCCAGACAAGACGGAGGTACTGTTAGTGGGTGGTTCGTCTGCCCGGCTAGGTGATATTCAACCTGTTCTGGAGGGGGTTGCACTACCCCTAAAGGATCAGGTTCATAGTTTGGGGGTGCTCTTGGATCCAGAACTGTCACTTGAGGCACAGGTGAACTCAGTGGCACGGAGCACTTTTTATCAGCTTAGGCCGGTGTACCAACTACGCCCTTATCTGGACAGCTACAGTTATCCATGCTCTGATAACTTCTCGTCTGGATTACTGCAATGCGTTATATGTGGGGCTGCCTTTGAAAACAGTCCAGAAACTTCAGCTGGTCCAAAATAGGGCAGCAAGATTGTTAACAGGGACTGGCCTGCGAGCTCATATTACGCCAGTACTTTTCCAGCTGCACTGGCTGCCAGTCCATTTCCGGGCCCGATTCAAAGTTCTGGTGTTAACATTTAAAGCCCTTAACGGCTTGGGGCCAGGTTACCTGAAGGATCGCCTCCTCCCATATGTGCCTGCCCGGACCTTAAGATCATCGTCAGTGGCCCTTCTCCGTGAGCCCCTGCCAAAAGAAGTGAGGCGGGTGGCTACTAGGAGGGGGGCTTTTTCTGCTGTGGCACCCCGGCTGTGGAATGAGCTCCCTAGTGAGGTTCGCCTGGCGCCTACATTGTATTCCTTTCGGCGCCAGGTGAAGACCTTTTTATTTTCCCAGGCATTTTAGCTTTTTAAATTTTTATCTTTGCTGTTTTAAATCTGTATTTTAAACTCCTGCACTGCTGCTAGGTTTTATTGTGGTTGTATTGTTATACTGTGGTTTTAATGTTCTATATTTTTTTTTTAATTTTTGTGAACCGCCCAGAGAGCTTCGGCTATTGGGCGGTATAGAAATGAAATAAATAATTAAATAAATAAATAAAGATGGTGAGATTTTCATTTCATTTTGCTTTTGATGAGAATCTACCACAATTCACATTCTCCATATTGGGAGCAAAAATTAATGTGGGAGAATCTGGAACTGACAGATTGGTCCCTCCAGGCCCAGGGCGTTGAGTGCTTTGCTCTTAAAAGTCTGGGTTTCAATCCCGGTGCATTCAACCATGTTAGTTCTCAATTAGGGTTGCCACCTCTTTTTCCTGACAGGCTCCTCATCTTTAACAGCTCTATGGCAGGGAGGTATATCATGGTCTTCTCCATGCTGGGAATAGGTGCACCTATTGAATCTGGTGGTACAGATGGGTGAGAATTTAGTTTCAGTTTGGGGGGGTTTAAAATAAGAATCTACCAAAAATTTGCAAAATTCATATTTGGGAGAAAAAGAACAGGAGATTTAAACAAAAAAAAATCAAGTATGGGAGAAAGTGGAACTGACAGATTCGCCCATCTCTATTCTTAGATTTATTTGGAACCTCCAGTGGACATTTCATTTATGTGTTTATGAACATAAGCATATAAAAAGAAAATAATTTGTGTCAGGATGAGACCAGCAGCAGAAGCAGCAGCAGCAGCAAGGAAAAGAGAGATTTGCAGTAGCTTCAGGCTATAAGCTGGTATTCGAACCTTTCTGTCTCTAAATAAAACCAAACTTTCCTTTCAGAAGTATTTCTATCCTCCATGCTGCACAGATCCACTAATACGTTCCACGCATTTACTGCATCAGTCAATCTGCATGTATCAGACTTGAAAGTCCATATGCTATTCCAGCAAAAAATTGCACCTTTTTCCAAAAATGCTTTCCAACACATGACTAGCATCTGTAGCTTTCTGTGCAGGTGAGAAAATATGCCTCATTCAAAAGACAAGCCATTTCTTCAGTAATCCTTTCCCAGTTGGTTTGTCCTTTTTGAAAAATAATCCATGGAAGAGAGCTTTAGGGTACAACTCTGTGCAGTTAGGCTGCTTAAATGAAATTTCATTAACTTCCATCAGGTTTAAGCAATCTACAACAGGATCACAGTTGTAGAAGTTTAAAATTATTCGGATGAATATTAAGATGGAAAAATCCATAGAGGAAGATTTTTTACTTGTCCCATCTGTCAACATATTAAACATACCCATGTGTACAATTACGCAAAATATTGTCTGCATTAGGTAATGTACTCTCATCAATTCATACTCCAATAAGCTAATCAGCATATGAGTTAACTTGGAAACTATTCACCTCAACCCCTCACTGTTGTTGTTGTTTCTCCTTTTTCATATAAAGGGAACCTTTAACATATTGAACATCTAAAAATAGTTTTGTGTGCAAAAAGCAGCCTGAGGCTGCAGTCCTCTAACACCACATGTGGACAACCTACATGTTGGCAGTTAGGGATGTTAGAGACTTATCTTGCATATAAGTCTATGGATTCATGGCTCTATTTGCGTGTAAGTCTATGGGCACATCCTGCTGATCACCTTTTTTTTTTTAATGGCAATTGGCGCAGAAGACAATGGCTCCAGCTGAGCAAGCAGCCGATTGCCATCCAGTGCAGAATCCTCGTGGAGTGGAGGTAAGTGAGGCTGATCCACTGCAGACTCCAGAGTAGGGATGGGGGAGAATTTCTCCCCGAAACTTCGGGGGGCCGAGCGCCAACGCATTCGGCCCCCCGAAATCGGCGGTGAAATTCCCCGCCCCCCCCGCCACCCCCCCCGAGATGGGACTTACCTTTCACGAATGTCCCTCCCGGCGGCGGGTCCCGGTGGCGGTTCGTTGGGTCTTCATCAGGGGCGGGGGCGGCAGCCGGTCTTTCGACCGGCTGCCACCGCCGCCATTACAAGGAAAGTTTAAAAAAAAACACCCCTATGATAGGCTACGTAACAATTAACATAGCCTATCACGGCTAGATCTCCAAAGTCAGCTGTGATAGGCTACGTAAATCGTCACGTAGCCTATCACGGGTGACTTTGAAAAAAACAAAAAAAAGCACGTACGCAAATGGCGGCCCCCATAGGGAGCCACCATTTGCGTTCCTTATTTGGTCCCTGTAGTCTACGTAAAGATTTATGTAGACTACGGCGAAAATAAGGGAACGCTATTTGCGTTGCCCTTATTTTCACCGTAGTCTACGTAAAGATTTACGTAGACTACAGGGACCAAATAAGGAACGCAAATGGCGGCTCCCTATGGGGGCCGCCATTTGCGTACGCGCTTTTTTTTTTTTCCAAAGTCACCCGTGATAGGCTACGTGACGATTAACGTAGCCTATCATGGCTGACTTTGCAAATCTAGCCATGATAGGCTACGTTAATCATTACGTAGCCTATCACGGGGGTGGGTTTTTGTTTTTTTGTTTTCACGGCCGGGTAGATGGGGCGCTTCTACCTGGCCTGACTTTCGCCGGCGAGGGATGGGACGCCTCCAGCCCGGCCTGAATTTCGGCCGGGCGAGGCGGGAAGCCTCCCCCCCCTCGCATGAACTTCGGGGGGAGAAGCGAAGTGCCTCCCCCCCACCACGAAAAAAGCTGCGGGACAAGGTAAGTCTCTTTCTACATCCCTACTCCAGAGGCTGGATTCCAAAGAATCCGGCCTCATTTGAATCCATGGCGGATTTCTCTAACATCCCTAAATGCCAACATGTAGCCCCCAACCTGCCACTAGGGATGTCAGAGAATTCTGCCATGGACTCCAGTGAGGCCGGATTCTTTAGAATCCGGTACCCCAGAATCCGTGGTGAAATGGCCTCCCACCCTCTGCCATCCCGTGGAATCCCCCCGGGGACATAGCTTACCTGGGGCGGATGTGGCGTGGTGGCTCCGTTGGCAGCGGCTCCAGCTGGTCTCCCAGCCAGCTTCTGCCGGGCTGCTGCAGCTGCAAATAGCAGCCCTCATAGCGGCTGCCATTTGCATGCTTGCTGGCAGCCGTGATAGGCTACATAAGTATTTACATAGCCTATCACGGCAAAGAGCAGGGACGCAAATGGCAGCTGCTACACCATTTGCACCCCTGCTCTTTGCCGTGATAGGCTATGTAAGTATTTACGTAGCCTATCACGGTAAAGGCGGCCACGCAAATACTTACATAGCCTATCCTGGTAAACAGCAGGGGCGCCAATGGCGTAGCAGCGGCCATTTGTGTCCCTGCTTTAGCCGTGATAGGCTACGTAAATATTTACGTAGCTTATCATGGGCTACCGTAGGGACGCAAATGGTGTCCCCTATGCAGGACGCCATTTGCGTCCACACCAGCCCAGCAGCGGCTGGAGGCCCCGCTGCGGATTGGCCCATCCAGTGGCTCCACGGCATGGCCACGGAGCGGAGCTGGCCGGGCAGGATTCTGGGGGGGAGGACCAGATCACCTCCCCCCTGTCGAGAATTCCAGGGGAAGGAACGGATTGCCTCTCACCCCAGCGGATGCCCCGACTGGAACCAGGTAAGGGATTCGTACATCCCTACCTCCAACCCACTATCACAGAAAGGTTGCCCATCCCTGCTGTGAACACTTGCATGGGAATAAGTGCCATTGAACTTGATGAACTTCTGAGTAGACATGCACAAGATTGTCCTGTAAGAGTACTACAAGGCACTTCCCACTGAATGTATTATAATGGAGCTCAGATGCACTGCATGAATGTTATGTCTTCCAGACTAAGCACCTAACAATTAGGGATGTACGGATTGTGTAAAATCCACTCCGTCTGTGTTTCGCAGATTGTCAGGCTCCTTTTGTTCTGTCATCCTCCCACAGACAGACGTAATTTCTTTTTGTCATGCAGAAAAATACGGAAATATTTACGTAGGTATTTACATAATTTACCTCAGTACGTAACATTTAGTGTATTGTTCCCCATTCCATTCAACGTTTCCTCAGCAGAAACGTATGTATTTTTCTATGGATTTATATGCGTAAATTTCGGGAAAGTAAAAAAATCATCTGAAAGTCCATAGACTCCGCCCAACCTGAGGGAGGTGCTCTGCAGTAGATTCCACAGGTCAGATTCTTAGAAATCCAAGCTCATTTTAATCCATCTCGAATTTCTCCAGCATCAATAATAGGGATGGTCATAGGGAAGAAATTAACATGATGGTGAAGGAGAAGGTAACACTACCCAATTTGGGTTCCATTTTCTTTATACCAGCTGAAATTAAATTCCAGCTTTACTCAAATATAGTCCATCAGATTCTTCCTGTACTGCACTCTTGGCCTTACAAGGGACCCCTTTTCTAGAGGCAGAAATGCTGGCTTTTATAATTTAAAAGGGTAAGTAGCCATCTTGCTCTGTCCCTGTAGCCTTTGACACAACCTGAGATCTTTTTGCATCAAGCATGACTGACTTTACAGGTCGGATCTAGCTTTCATCCCTCTAGCTCAAGCAGTCCCTGAATTTTGGCTTTACAGGTTGCATTCAGCTTTGTGGGTTACAAGTTCTGCAACCTTAAAATTATCGCAAGATTATTAGGTTCCCTTCCTTGATCTCACATGTGACTGTTTCTTATGAATCCTTTCCAGCATTGGTAATTAAGCCATTAAGAATCCACACAAGGTTTCGAGCTGAGCCAAAAGCTCCTTATCAACTTCACAGCCTTGTTTGCAGGCTGCAACTTTGTACCCCTCGCTCCCCAATTTCACTGCTGCTTCTGAGGTGAGTGGCACAAAATTTGCCTGCTGCCCCATCCAAACACCATTGTCAGTTTATCACCAAGTTAATTTCCTTGTTGACTATTTGCCAACTTTTTTTTTGCATTGCCAGATGAGAAAATTGGAAAAAGTTGCCTGTTTGCCTAGGCAGTTCAGGGATGTTTTCTCTTCCAACTCTGGTAAAATGGCCATGATAATTTTGGTTGTAAATAGCCAGCAAAGACACAAAACTGCAGGTAAACTGGCAACGGGCAGGTTCAGGAGGACTTTACAGCCTGCCCTTCACCAAATTCACCCCTCACATTTCTGCTGGCTGATACATCAGTTCAACCTTCTGTTTACCCCATAGCCCCTTGCAGCTGGTAAGATTTTGTTGGCATCATATGTAGGAGCTCTCTCTCTCTCTCTCTCTCTCTCTCTCTCTCTCACACACACACACACACACACACACACACAGTCATCATGATGACATTAAGCTAATGAGATAAAATAATCTTGGTATTTACATTGTAAAATCACCACAAGGCAGTATTCTAACCTCATTAAGTCTGCAAAAGCTACCCCCATTACCACTTAAGACTAAAACAATCTGTAGAAAGAAACCTAACACCATGGCCTCATTCAGAAACATGTGTTCTTATCATTTTATCAACTATATCAGTGCATATAGTTTCTTTACAACATTTATGTCAAACAGTAAGTGGATAATATCTTAGTGAAAAGAAAAGAAAAGAAAAGAAAAAAGAAAAGAAAAGAAAAGAAGATAAATGGCAATAAAACTCAAATATAAAGATCTGTTTTGACGGCCAACATTGTTATTTCAGTATTTATATTTGGGAAATATATTGCCAGCCACCACAGATTGAGTTTAATTGAGGAATTAATCGACACAGACCTGGGACAGAAAAAAGAAATAACTGCATAATGGTAAAAAGAAAGCAACTGTTAAAAGGATATTGTGGTGAATGTATCTTGCCTGTTCTTCTTTATGGCCCAAAAGGGTATCAAATGATGTACCAAGCCACATGCTGTTTGATTGTATAACTGCTTAATTGGAAACTTTTCAGTGGTGAGGAAAACCACATCTAGGCTTCACATTTAGGGACTCGGAGAACAGGGCTGGCACCAACAGCTGGCATCCCTGGGCAGCTGCCAGGGCCCAGGCACCTTCAGAGGGCCTGCCCTGGACCCCCCTTACTTTGTTTTTCTGGACAGCCACTCCAAATAGTTCCAGACAGGTGGAACTAGCCACTGTTTTAATTTTCTACAAATGGCCCTGACATAGTGTCATCTGAGGGTATTTTTGGAAAAATGTAGGGATGGATGAATGGGTCCATTTCTGTTTCTCTCCATTTCTCATTTTTTCCAATCATTAGGATTGGTTCATCCCAATTTTGAGACTTTTTTAAAATTTGCATGAATATTTGTAAAGATTTCTGTGTGCATTTCTCCTAATACATACCTTTTTGCATGCAATATTTATTTATTTATTTATTTCTATACTGCCCAATAGCCGAAGCTCTCTGGGCGGTTCAGAAAAATTAAAACCAAACAGCACACAATAAAACAATATAAAATATATAGAACATTAACACCGCAATATAACAGTACAACCACAATACAGCCAAGCAGCAGTGCAGGAATTTAAACTACAGATTTAAAACAGCAAAGCTAAAAGTCTAGAAAGCTAAAATGCCTGAGAAAATTAAAAGGTCTTCACCTGGCGCAGAAAGGAATACAATGTAGGTGCCAGGCGAACCTCACTAGGGAGCTCATTCCACAGCCGGGGTGCCACAGCAGAAAAAGCCCTCCTCCTAATAGCCACTTCCTCACTTCCTTTGGCAGGGACTCACAGAAAAGGGCCACTGAGGATGATCTTAAACTCCTGACAGGCACATATGGGAGGAGGCAATCCTTCAGATAACTTGGCCCCAAGCCGTTAAGGGCTTTAAATGATAATACCAACACTTTGAATTGGGCCTGGAAATGGACTGGTAACCAGTGCAGCTGAAAAAGTACTGGCGTAATATGAGCTCGCAGGCCAGTCCCTGTTAACAATCTTGCTGCCCTATTTTGGACCAGCTGAAGTTTCCGGACCGTTTTCAAAGGTAGCCCCACGGATAACGAAATGCAGTAATCCAGACAAGAAGTTATCAGAGCATGGATAACTGTAGCTAGGCTATCTCTGTCCAGATAAGGGCGTAGTTGGTACACCAGCCTAAGCTGATAAAAAGTGCTCCATGCCACTAAGTTCACCTGTGCCTCAAGTGACAGTTCTGGATCCAAGAGCACCCCCAAACTATGAACCTGATCCTTTAGGGGGAGTGCAACCCCCTCCAGAACAGGTTGAATATCACCTAGCCGGGCAGACGAACCACCCACCAACAGTACCTCCGTCTTGTCTGGATTGAGTTTCAGTTTATTGGCCCTCATCCAGTCAATTACTGTGCCCAGGCACTGATTCAGAACAGCTACTGCCTCACCTGGTTTTGATGAGAAAGAGAGGTAGAGCTGGGTGTCATCCGCATATTGATGGCACCTCAGCCCACACCTCCGGATAACCTCCCCCAGCAGTTTCATGTAGATGTTAAACAGCATGGGGGATGAAACAGAGCCCTGTGGAACCCCATGGCACAACTGTCATGGCACAGAGCAATAATCCCCCAGCACCACCTTCTGGAATCAGCTATCCAAGCAGGAGCAGAACCACTGCAGTGCAGCGCCTCCAACTCCCAACCCAGACAACCTATCCAAAAGGATACCATGGTCGATGGTATCAAAAGCCGCTGAGAGGTCCAGGAGAATCAACAGGGTCACACTCCCCCTGTCCCTCTCCCAGCAGAGGTCATCCCACAGGGTGATCAAGGCAGTTTCCATTCCAAAACCAGGCCTGAAGCCCGATTGAAATGGATCTAGATAATCTGTTTCATTCAACAGTGCCTGGAGCTGTCCTACAACCACCCGCTCAAGCACCTTGCCCAGGAAGGGGATATTGGCCACTGGCCTATAATTGTTAACATCCTCTGGGTCCAGGTTAGGCTTTTTCAGGAGTGGTCTGATTACTGCCTCTTTTAAAGTGGCCGGCACCACTCCCTCTCTCAAGGAGGAATTTACAACCTCCTGGACCCAGGCGGACATCCCCTCCTTGTTTGATTTAATAAGCCATGAAGAGCAAGGGTCAAGCACACAAGTGCTTTATCAGATAAAGTGCTTTATCAGACTTGGCCAAGCATCTTGTCCGCATCCTCAGGCCTCAATAACTGAAACTCATCCAATAAAACTGGACCAGACAGTGCTCTGAATGCCTCTACCAATGGAACTGCATTAATCATGGTGTCCAATTCTTGACGAATCTCAGTGACTTTATCTTCAAAGTGCCTTGCAAACTCATCACAGCGTGTCACCGAGGGTTCCACCATCTCTCTCCCTGGCCCAGAATGTAACAGGCCGCGAACCACTTGGAAAATCTCCGCTGGACAACACTGAGAAGATGCAATGCTGGTGGAAAAGAACTGTCTCTTTGCCACCCTCACTGACACAGAGTAGGCTCAATAGTGAGCTCTTACCTGTGTTCAGTCAGACTCAGCATGAGTTTTCCTCCACCTGCATTCTAGCTGTCTCCCCTCTTGCTTCATTGCCCTCAGCTCAAGTGTATACCAAGAAGCTGGCCAGGCTCTACTCAGAGGGAGAGGGGGCTTGGGTGCGATCATGTCAACTGCCCGAGTCATCTCTGCATTCCACAGAGCGACCTGGGCTTTGACAGGAGCACCAGCCCATACCAGCAGGAAAATCCCCCAGAGCCCTCTGGAATCCATCGGAATCCAATAGCCTCCAGGGGTGGGCCATTTTAATAGGTCTCCCACCCTTGCAGAGGGGGAAGGCTGCCAAGAGTCTAAACTTCAACAGGAAGTGATCTGACCATGACAAAGGGACATATGTTAATTCCTCCACTTTCAGATCACCATTCTCCTGCCCAGTCGAGAAAACCAGATCAAGCGTGTGTCCTTTCATATGCATTGGGCCAATGACATGTTGGGACAGCCCCATGGTTGTCATAGTGGCCATGAATTCCTGAGCTGCCCTGGATACAGCGGCCTCGGCATGGAAGTTGAGATCCCCCAGGACCATCATCCTAGGGGTCCTCTACACCAAGACTGATACCATCTCCATCAGCTCAGGCAGGGAGTCTGATGGGCAGCAGGGTGGGCGGCACACCAACAGAATCCCTGATCTGTCCCAGGTACCCAACACAAGGTACAAGCACTCAAGATCTGCACTCGAATGAGCAGGAAGCCTGGAGAGGAAAAATGAATTCCTATAGACCACGGCAACCCCCCCTCCCCAACCCCCGAATCGGTGTTGGTGCTGCACTGAGTACCAAGTGCAGTTTTGCCTAATATGTACACATTTTGAGAGCAATATCTCTAGTATAATGCATTTTGGAACATTATTTTCACTAGTATATGGATTTCTGTATGCATTTCTTTAAAAAAAATGAAGAACTCCATTGCACATTTTGGAGAACTGTGAATTTCAAAGGATAACTGAGTTTCGGTTTGCATATTGGTTCAAAAGTGCAAAATTAGTTAAGTTTGCATTAACATGAAAACCAAACAAACTTCTCCCCCATCCCTATTGGAAATGAAAGGGGTCGCTAGACCCTACTGTCCAGTACTCCTTGGAACTCTGCCACCAGAACCAGGTAAACCCACCAGGAGGCCACTAACACAGGTGGAGACCCAATATAGGATGCTTTGCTGGGACCAGCCCTGTTACTGAACAATATATTACAGTGTATTCTGAAATAATACTGTAAGGCTACAGACAAAAAAGATTTTAAGGAAGAGGGATGCTGGTAATGGGCTGGAAGAGGGCAAACAAATTAAAACTCAAGCCAGATAAGACAGAGGTGCTTTTGGTCAATCGAAAGGCAGATCAGGAAATAGGCATGGATGGGGTTACACTCCCCCATGAAGACTCAGGCTTGCAGTTTGGATGTACTCTTGGACTCAGCCCTGATCCTGGATGCCCAGGTCTCAGCAGTGGCCAGGAGTGCATTTGCACAGCTGAGACTAGTGTGCCAAGGGAGAGGATATCACACAGCCAAAATCTTCTGGAGCAGTGGACACATTACTTTTTTGAAATACAAAAACAGACTGCCTGGGTTGGGATGAGGTTGGGACCAGGTTGGGACCAGCAAACACAGCCCCCAGAGGCTGTGTTTTCCAAGGACTGAAAAACAAAAGGGGTTGTCAAGCACTTCTCAGGCCACTTGACTGGTGGCCAGAATTCAGTTTGAGTCACAGATTGTATAGGACTGCTTTCAGGCCAGCTTCAGGAGTCTGTCTCACTGGGCACTTGCTGAGGCCCACAGCCCAGCAGGAGGCCTCTTTGGCCCTGCTCCTTCCTTGCTGTCTCTGTTAACTAGGGTTGCCATTTAAGCATTATCCCTCTGTGTACCCCAATTTATTTTACTTTGTCCCCTTTAAGAGAATGGTTGCCATTATTCATATTGGGAAAGGTTTAGTCTGTTTGAAAGCTGTATCTGCTGTTTTCTTTGTGTTGTTGTTGTTTTTATATTTGTTTTATCCTGTGCATTGTCCTGAAATCTGATAGGTTGAAGGGGAGTATAAAAATGTTTCAAATAAATACATGACTAACAAGTATAACACCACTTCTGGACAATCTGGTGGTGCAGGAAAAAAAAATGGTGTCCAACTCTTACACAGCAAGCCCAGTCAGCCCTCCCTGCTGGACTGACTGGCCACACTAGGTGCAACATGTCTCTGTGGAAAGAGCACAGAAGGATGCAGTGAATCTCCCAGGTTTCTTTGCAGCTTACTAGCCTTCCCTCCACACCTCCACACATGTTCCATTCATTGGGTTGAATGCAGTAGTGTCATCCCTCTGACAGAACTACTTCTGTGAGCAGAACCAAGAGAAGGCAATTCCCCCACCACCATGCATCCCCCAGATCTGTTCCAGAGGCTGGGAAGCCCACTGGATCAGATTCTCAGGCAGTGCAGAGGGCTGTAATGGGGAGGAGACAGGGTGAAAGTCCTATTGCGCTAGCAGAGCTCTACATTGGAATTAACCATCATCAGAACTTCCATGCTGTTATTTCACTATTAAACCTTAGTTATAATAAAAGATATTATAGAGAATACTCTGATTTCTACCCCAATAGTGTTCAGATTCCAAACACAGAGACAGAAGCAATGGGGGGGGGGGATAAAATCCACTGCATGGGAAATCCATTTTTCTCTCTATAAAAACATTTAATGTATTAGACAGTTATACAAGTGTTGACCTTGATCTCCAATACCCTTGGCCTTCAGTTTCTGAAAATGAGATTGCAAAATTGCTAAGCCCACTTGGTAAAAACAAAGGCCCCTGGAGAAGATTGAATTCCAGCCAAACGTTTTCAAACTGATGTTGAATGGTGGGTTCCGATTTTTACAAAACTTTTCAATCTTATTAATTTTATAGGTCAGAGTCCTCATGGTTGGGACTATTATCCCTTTATATAAAAGAAGAAGATACAAATCAACCTGGCAGTTATTGCTATAGTAGCTTAAATAGAATTGCCAAAATATATGCAAAAATGTGAACTTTTAAAAGTTAGAGATGTGGACAGAGGCACATGGTAAAGCAGTGGTGGGAGTGTTAAAAAGTGCTATACTATTTACACCTATTTAGCATATTTCTCATGACTGAGCATTACATCCAAAACGGCATGCTGTGGGGAGAGAAAAGGCAACCTTACTTCTTGAAAATTGAGTTGTTAAATGAGAACGTGCATGTTTGCAAAAAGTTCAGTGACTGACGATTTTCCGAAGGAACTTTTGTCAAGCAAAGTTCAGCTCAATAGGCTGATCATTCCTGGAAAATGCTTAAACCTGTCTTCACTGAAATGATTTGCTCATGCTTTGTGTTTTGAGCTTGTCACTGGTGTGGCTTTATAAACGTGATTCATTCACGAAGTGTACAGTCATCTCAGATTTCTCAGTGCTCCAGTTTCACTGAGTATTTTCCATACATCTCTGCTCAGAAGTCTTATCTGTCACTTATAAGGATGTTAAGCGATTATGCAATGTAGTGGGATGGAAGGAAAGAGGGGAAAGGTACACACAAACCACTGTGCTTTAACCAGGGATGTGCATGAACTGTCATAGCATCCTCAAGCAGCTGCCAGGTCTCCAATGCCTCAGCAGAGCCTACCATGCTGATGCCTGCCTGTCTCCCCTTGCCCCTTCAAAGGTAGCAAGTGAAGGCACCAGACTGGGGAAGGGTGACAGCAACCCTAACTAAGGCAGCTACAGTTGTCTATTGCCCAGTCCACAGTAGAGGTGGTTTCTGCCCTATTTGTTCACATTATAATCTCACTCAGAGGTTACTAGCAGAATATAAATGTTACAAAATATAAACAGGTAAAAATACAGAGGAGTATCCAGTGGGGTCACTCCACCTCTGCTGGTTCCATTGTACTCATGGGACCCAGCGCTTGCCCAGTAGGGCTTTTGCGCATCTAAAAATAACTCTGAAAACACTTGTTTCCAGATTGGGGCAGGTCAACAGAGCTCCCTTCTGTGAGCTCTGCTAAGCTGACCTGCCCTTTTCCATAAACTAGTGTTTCTGTCATTTCGGGATATTTTTAGAACCACAAAAGCCCCGTTGCATGAGCAGTGGATCCTGCGAGTGCCCGGGCGCAACAGGATATTACCCACAGTGTTCCTTCACAACCAGCTTCAAAGAAGAGGAAGCCACCGTGGAGCTTTCCATAGTGGCTGGGAGTGGGCGGAGACATCTATTGTCTCCTCCTCCACAGTCAGCATTCTGTCTCTGGCCATGGAGGAGGGGATCTACAGCCATGGAAGAGGGGATCTACGGTAGCCTAGAGAGACAGTGTAGCGTAGTGGTTCGAGTTTTGGACTGGGACTTGGGAGACCCAGGTTCTAGTCCGTACTCACTCAGCCATGAAGCTCACTGGGAGACTTTGGGCCAGTCACATACTCTCAGCCCAACCTGCTTCACAGGGTTGTTGTTGTGAGGATAAAATTGAGAGGAGGAGGATCATTTGGGTTACTTGGAGGAAAAAAGGTGGCCTATAAATGCAAGAAATAAATACATAAATAAATAAATAATCAATCAATCCTATGGCCTCTCAGGATTTCTCTCTAAGAAAGATTTCATCTTTAAAGAACATTTGCACTTGGCAACAATGGTCAGATCATGAAAGTATGGGCTTAATACGACCCTTTGCATGGATTCTGAAAAATTTAAGTCCTACTTGAGGACCTATTTCTCTCAGTTTCACTTGCCCTTAACTTGGCTTGATGCATTTCTCAGGGGGGAAAACTGACTCTTTGCCTGCAATCAAATTTATCAAATAATGGCACTTTTAACATCTCAGAAACACTGAATAAGCTACCCACAATTCTCTTATATACCAAGTATTGAATAAACAGAGTGAGTTGTTGGCCAGTTTAAAATAACCTACCCTAATGATATCATTAGTAGTGGCCTGGGGGGAAGTGGATGGGCAGTGTTAATTATTAAGCCTGCAGCATAGTCTCAGATCTGTAATCCTTTAAAAACGACATGTGAATATTATATATTTTTATTTCTGTAACTTTGGGGGAGATATAACACTTTTCCATGTTCTTGCATTTATGTATCCTAAAGAAACAGCGGAACGATTTTATTTTATTAGATGCTAGGAAGGATGAATTTGTGCTTCTCTGTAATTTTGATAGTATTTTCTATGTTCTTTGCATATTCAAAATGGCTAGTCAATAAAACAATCCAATGAAATCCATACATTGTTGATAAACAACAAACTCTGTATTAAGCGTAGACTTCCATGGCAAGGACATAAAATACACATTTCATTCTTTTTTAAATTGCCATTTAAATAAGGCATCTACTAACCAAAGGACAGAAATCAAACAACAATAAAAATGGTAACACTTAGAAAACAATGCAGGGGCATTTCAATTGCCCTGTACATTCCATAGTGGATGTGAAAGCAGCCATACTTTGACAAATGGGCAGGCACACATTCCATGAGAGGGAGCTCCAATTGTACAGGGATATTTTTTGTAAAGAGGGACATTCAGCCATATGAACCCACTCCTGCAATCTAAAGTAATACATTTCAGACACAGCCTTGCCAATTGCTAACACATCCACTGGCTTAGGGGTATGCTACTGCTACCACTCCACCCCCCCCCCAAGCAATGTCACTCATTTCAGCTGAATCCTTTTTCCTTCTCTTCATATGTTCTCCAAACAGGAACTTCAAAACACAGTCTCAAAATTAGGGATGTACGAATCCCTTACCTGGCTCCGCGCAGGGACATCTGCGGTGGGGGGGAGGCGCTCCGTCCCTCCCCCCGGAACCCTGCCCGGCTGGCTCCGCTCCACGGCCAACCCACGGAGTCGCCAGCCGGCTCCAGCCGCCCGCAGCCGGACATCCGGGTGCTGGGTAGCCCTGCAGGGATGCAAATGGTGGCTGTCGTAGCTGCCGCCATTTGCATCCCTGTATTGAGCCATGATAGGCTACGTAAATATTTATGTAGCCTATCACGGCAGGGGGGAAAACCCCAGCGTACGCAAATGGCGGTAGCTGCTGCCATTTGCGTACGCTGGGGTTTTTTTCCCCCTGCCATGATAGACTACATAAATACTTATATAGCCTATCACGGCGGGGGGGGGGAACCCCCAGCATACGCAAATGGCAGTAGCCTCTGCCATTTGCGTATGCTGGGGTTCCCCCCCCCCTGCCATGATAGGCTATGTAAATACTTACGTAGCCTATCACGGCCTCCGCAGAGATGCAAATGGCGTCCCTGCATTAGCTGTGATAGTCTACGTAAGTATTTACGTAGCCTATCACGGCTAGGAAGAGGAGGAAGCGAATGGCGGCCAGGACAGCCACCATTCGCAAAGCAGCGTGGACAGGAGCAGGTAAGTGCTCCATTTCGCACGCCTTTCGTGGGGTGGGGATGGCAGAGACTTCGTCCCGCATGCCTTTCGTGGGGTGGAGGATGGGGGCTTCGTTCCACGATGGATTTCGGGGGGCCGAATGCAGTGGCATTCGGCCTCACTGAGATCCATCGTGGAATTCTCTGACATCCCTACTAGTGATGTACGAAAGTCACTTACCTGGTCCCGCAGCTTGCTTCGCGGTGGGGGGGAGGCGTTCGGTTCTCCCCCTGAAGTTCAGGCCGGGGGGGGAGGCGACCTGCCTCGCCCAGCCGAAATTCAGGCTGGGGGGGAGGCGCCCCGCCCCGCCTTGCCCGGCCGAAATTCAGGCTGGGGAGAAGCGCCCCATCTCCCCGGCCGTGAAATAAAAAGTGAATGAAAAAAAAAAACAAAACCACCCATGATAGGCTGCGTAATGATTAACGTAGCCTGTCACAGCTGACTTTGGAAATCTAGCCATGATAGGCTACATTAATCGTTACGTAGCCTATCACGGGTGTTTTGGTTTTTTTTACTTTATTTTGTAATGGCAGCAGCGGCAGCCGGTTGGAAGACCGGCCGCCGCCCCTGCCCCCGCCAAAACGCTGCCGGGACCCGCTGCCGAGAGGGACATTGGAGGGAGGTAAGTCCCATCCCGGGGGGGGCGGAGAATTTCACCAACAATTTCGGGGGGCCAAATGCATTGGCATTCGGCCTCCCCGAGATTCGTGGAGAAATTCACGGCCATTCCTAATTCCTACACAAAATGTAGGCCAAATGCAAGGGCAACTCTACATCTAACTGTTAAGTTGGACACATCACTGCTAACATGTTTCTTCAGATCTGTGTTGAAAAAGGAGTCAATGTGGAGTCACTTACCATCAGTCGCTCCTTCTAACTGTGAACTCAGTTGGGGAGTGCCACCAGAATTGCAGCCAAAACGCATGTTGAAGGGAACCTTGGTTATTAACTATTAGCCATCGTAGCCAAAAGTGCAGCATTGGTTTTCAGGAACTGTATACTTCTGACTACTAGATGTGAGGGATCCACAAGAGGAGCTATTGCTCCCAAGCCCAGCTTGCAAACCTCTGTCTGGCATTCTGGTCGCTGTTGGTAGTGCTGCTGACTTAGAAGGACCATTAGCCTGGTCAGGCTTGTTGGAGTGAACAAAGAGATGACAGAAAAAGAGAAGCCATTGCTGGAATTGAATTTATGAAATTGCCTTATACTGAGTCAGTTCATTTTTTTTTTATTCATTCATTTAATTTGCATCCCACCTTTCCACCAAAAACAGCAGCTAACAATAACAAAATGCAGATTAAAAACAAAATTTTAATTAAAAGATAATGTAAAATCTGATCCATTAAAACATAATTAAAAACACAACAATGAAAGAAATGGACAGCACCCAGCCAATTAAAACCTCCTTCACTAGCAGACCAGCGTAAATGCCAAAGGCCTGCCTGAATAAAAACTAGTGCTGTGCATTTTTTCCAGTGCTCATGCCTGGAGAGGAAAGGTTCCTCTGGAGCAGCTTTCCCTAGTCTGATGCCATCTAGGGTTGCCACTTATTCAACTGCTGAAAAGCTGGAAATGCATCATGAAAAAAGAAGACAAAAGGGGGCTGGAATTTGCATTACATCTGCATATGCTAATTTATATGTAAAGAAGCAAATTTAGAAATAACAACTATCCATAGAAATACAAGACATCTCACCATAGTGTGGAAGACTAGAAAGGTGACCTATCTGCCTGCTCAATCTGCGGTCTGGGTGTTAAGCGTTGATGGGCAGCTTCGAGGCCCAGCTCTTCCTTCTGATGGCTCTTTAACCTTAAACTGGACTTGGACTGGGCAGTCCTTCAAACAGTGGACACCTTCAAGTGGAGATTGGTCCTCTGATAACTCTTCTGTAAAGTAGGATACTTGGCCACCCTACGTCCAGATGTGTTGGACTGCAACTCCCATCATTTCCAGCCAGCATGAGGATGATGAGTGATGGGAGTTGGGCTGATAAGAGTTGCACTTCATCACATCTGGAAGGTACCAGGCTGGGGGAGGCTGCTCTAGACTGAATGGGCTGAGGGTACTTTCAACCCAACCAGACAACCATCCATCCATTTATTTATAACATTTCTGTACTGCTGTTCTTGCTCTACAAATGCTAATCCTGTCATCAAGCTCTCCTTAAATTCCACAGAGGATGGTCTCAGCTGTAGTTCTGAGATGCTTCATTTACACATGCATAAACTGAGTGATAAGGAGCATTTTCAGTGAACGTTTCAAGGCATCTATACAGTTACAGGGACTTTAAAATCATTACAGCTCGCTTCACTGTCACCAAATAGTTGCAAAGTTGCTCTACGGTGCCATCTAGTGACCCTGCAAGGAGAATATGGGGGGTGGGGGAAAGGAGCTTTCATAAGAAACTCCTTGTTATCATTTGACACAGCGCAACCGTTCCCCTGCATAGCGATAACCACCAAACTGCCTCCTACATCTCGATGTTGATGTCATCACCCCAGATGAAGCCAATAATAGCCCAGTCTGTGTGAGAAGTGAAAAGCTTGCTGGCTTTCCTGTATATATAGGCAATGACGTCGCAACTATGTGAGATTCAGAGCTTGCAGTACCTTGCTTCTTTTGGTTCTATTTTCTTTTGAAAACATTTTTCTTGTAATTTTTAAAATAAAACGGGGTAGCGGCTGGGGAATGAACAGAGATGATTCAAAGCATATTTTTTTAGACAGAACATCATCATCACCAGGTGTATAACTTTAATTACATCAAATGGAGATGTTCCAAAATGTACACAAGGATTTACATTCCAATATTTTAAGGATGCCATGCTTAAGTGTGTCACCCTACTACAACACAGGGTTCAGACAAATATCCTCACATGGTAAAAGGCACCTATGTTGTGCTCTTTCTGGCACCAGGTGAAGACCTTGGTTTCCCAGGCATTTTAGAATTTCAGTTTCTGTTGTTTTAAATCTGTATTTAAAACCTTTCCATTGCTGCTTGGTTTTATTTTGGTTTTTACTTTCATTTTATACTGTTGTTTTAAACTTTTAGACTTTTATATTGCATCATGTTGTATTTTATGGTTTCAGTTGTTTAACTGAAGAAAGCTTCAGCTATTGGGAGGTATAGAAATGTAATAAATAAATAAAATGAGATAAAAATAAATAAAAGAGCGCATGAGTGGGTCACAGGGCTACATGGGCTTCCTGCCTCCACGTGCACTGGCCACATGTTTGTTTGGTGTGCATATGATGAGGCCCTACATGCATACCAATATACATGCGCTGAACTCCTCCATGTAGGGTGGGAATCCTGAATGGTCCTGGATCCCCCCCCCCATGTGGAGCTCTATGCACATACATTGATGCATGTGTAGGGCCCCTTTTTACATTTGCCAAATGAGGGGTGACCAGGATGTGAGATGGGGGGTGCATGGCCATTGGATATGACCCTGTTTCCTCCCCTTTCAGCGCATGAGGGGTGTTCAGCTGGACACCCTTTACAAATAAGGCAATGGCTGAGCCAAAATTAAGCTCTTTCAAGTTCATTTCATTTCTGCGGCAAGGGATGTAATACTTGGTTAACTCTTCTGGACTCCTACACAGGGATGTTGGAAACATCTACAATGGAACCAAATGAGTGCAGGTTGTCATGAATCCAACCCATGGATTCCACAGTAGACCAGCTTTTCCCCTGTCAGGCGGATTCTGCAGACTTGTGGACCAGCTTTCTAACTTTCCCAAATTTTGCATAAATGTTACTGTAGAAAAATACACAAAATTAAGAACAGCCAAATATGTGCATTTCCCCCATAGGCCAAAGTGTGAAAATGTGCATTTTGGGGAATCTGTGAATTTGCTCAAATGTGGATTTGCGCAAATTCAGAAACAAACAAACCTGATTCTGGCGATGGGCAGACAATGGATCAAAAGGCACTGGACAATCTGTGAAACACAGGCAGAATGGATTTTACTCAAACCATACATCCCTACTTTTACACAAACATAGCTTTGGTGAGGTGAGGGGAAATGTGGCAAAAGATGAAGCAAAAAGAAGTCTTTTTGAAGAAAAAGAAGCTGAGGGGAAAAAGAAGCTGAGGGGAGAGAAGGTAATAAGCAGTGCTATGCTGAAACCCAACCTGCCCTTTCACAAGCTCTTTGTTCCCCTGCAAAAAAAGAGGCAGTTGTTTTTCAGCCCTGTTCTCAGGGATTTTGAAAATTTCAGAGAAATTTCTCAGCGTGCAGGGCTTCAGTGCTTACCTTATGTAGGGATGTATGAGAATTTTGTTTCATTCACAAATCACTCAAAAATGCCCCATTCACAATGCTGAATGTGAACAGGAGCACATTCTCTCCAAAAACATTCACAAATTCCCAAACTTGGGTTTGGAAGATGTGTACTTGAAAAATGCACAACTTTCTCAAAATGCACAGATTTTTAAAAAATACACAACTTTCTCAAAATGCACAACTTTTAAATCATCCATGCTTTAGTCTATGGGGAACATTTGTGCAGTTTTGGAAATGTGTACAAATCTGGGGGGATTGTTGCACAATGTTCATGTTCGATAGCTGTTCATTTTGCGCAATTTTCATGTTTACGCAAAATGAGCTGCAATGGTAAAGGCGAGAGCAAGTCAAGGAGCAATAAGCAGTGAGCTGATGTTTGGAGAACTTTGGTGAGCTTGAACACTGCTCATTCACCCATCCCTAACTGTAAGAAGGTGGTGGAGGGGGAGGGTCAGGGCCAGCCCTTCCATTAGGGAAAGAGAGGCAATCACTGCAGGCAGCAGTTGCTGGGAGGTGGCAGCATGTAGCTGAAGGAGAGAGCTGTTTGTGCCATGCAGCCTGCCCTGCACCCCCTAAGTTAATCTGCTACCTTCAGGTGCAGTGGAGGATGCTGGCCCATTGCTAGCATTGAAGTAAGATTCAACTGCCAGCCCAATTGACTTTTGTACATCTAATGGGAGAGGGTAACATCTTGTCCTTTGCTTCAGGCAATACAATGTCCTGGGCTGGCCCTGGGGAGGGTGCACACTTTATTTTACACATTTTGTCCTGTTCTGTGCTTTGCAGCCTCCCCAACTGCTTGTGTCTCACAAAAAGCCTCCTCTAGCAGCCTTCCCCATCTTGGTGCCCTCCAGATGGTTGGAACTACCACTCCTGATTATTGGCCATACTGGCTGGGGCTGAAAGGAGTTGAAGTCCAAAACATCTGGAGGGCACCGGCGAAAACTGTCCCAGAGGATTGAACCATGACTTCCTCCCTTCGGGCTTTCAAGTGCTGCTGCCTGCTGGGTGTCAGGATTGATTATGAGTGCAGGGAGATAGTTAGCAGCTCAGATTCAGAAGAGGAACAGCCAGAACTGGGGGAGGCATTTTCACAAGCCAGGTCAGATATGGGTAGGCGTGCTTCTCAGGTTACTAACTCCCAGAAGGCTAAGCCTGAAGCACACACCCCTTGCCCCGCTCTGTGAGAAGCAGTGAGCAGGAGGAGGAGGGGCTTGAGGACTGTGATCTAAGAGATGCAAGGTGGTGGCACAGAGCTAAGAGGGAAATGCCAGGGGCAGAGCTCAGATGGTCAAACTGGTTAGAGATGCATGAGAGGCTACGCAGGGAAGCATCTTGTGAGGGGCAGGACCTCCCTTGCTAAGTTAGCCTAGCCAGATAGCCACCCTTTCAAACTGCGGGCAACTTTCAGTGATCCCATTTGAATCCCCTGGAGGCATTCCTTTGCAGCCAGAGAGTCTTTGAGGATTTGCATCTGTAATAAGCCTATGAACAATGAATTAAAGGTGTGAGACTGAAGCCTCTCATTTTGTGTGTGTGTGTGAGTGCTTAAGGAAAGAGGGGCCCAAGGGGTTTTGTGACACTGAGTTCCTGAAAGCTGAGGATTCGTTGTTGTTGTCATCTCCTCCTCCTCCTCCTCCTCCTCTTTCTTGTTAAACAAACTTTAGCAATAACAAAACCAAAAATGCCTCACTTAGCTTTCAGACACTCAGCAGGCAGCAGCACTGGAAAGCCCCAGAGGCCTCCTACAGGGGATTCCATGAAGCACAAGAAGCCACGGAGGCTGCAAAGCACGAAACAGGACAAAAGTTGTAAAATAAAGAGCACACATGCACACACCTCCTCACAGTAAAGAGTGTAACACTGAAGCCCTGCACACGGAAATTCTCACCCCTTCTCAGAATTCTCAGATGCAATTTCTTTTCCCCCTCCAACCAACAAATGGTCGAACGTAGAAAAATCTGGCACAAGCATAAGTAGTGGATACGAGCAGCTGATCAGCAGGGCTGACTGTGCCATGCAGCATGGTGAAGCAATTTGCTTCAGGCATCACCACAAAGGGTGGATAGACGAAGGGTGTCTGAATGGTACAGCAAGATTTTCTTGAAGTGGGAATGCTGTGGACATAGTATACCTCGACTTCAGCAAAGCTTTTGACAAAGTGCCCCATGGTATCCTGATTAGCAAAATAGCTCAAAGTGGGCTAGATGAAACAAGGATCAGGTGGATCCACAGTTGGCAACAGGATTGGACTCAAAGAGTGCTTATCAATGGGATCTTCTCAAACTGGGGAGAGGTAACGAGCGGGTTACCACAGGGCTCAGTCCTGGGCCCAGTGCTCTTCAACATTGTTATTAATGACTTGGAGGAGGAGGTGCAGGGAATGCTGATCAAATCTGCAGATGACACAAAATTGGGCGGGACAGCTAATACCCTGGAAGACAGAAACAAAATTCAAAGTGATCTTGATAGGCTGGAGTGCTGGGCAGAAAACAAGATAATGAAATTTAATAGAGATAAGTGCCAAGTTCTGCACCTAGGAAAAAAAAAAACAAATGCACCATTACAAGATGGGGGTATTGGCTCAACAATACTACAAGCGAGAAGGATCTTGGAATAGTTATAGATCACAAGCTGAATATGAGCCAACAATGTGATGTGGCTGCAAAAAAGGCAAACGTTATTTTGGGCTGCATTAATAGAAGTATAGCTTCCAAATGACGTGAAGTACTAGTTCCCATCTACTCAGCACTGGTTAGGCCTCATCTGGAGTACTGTGTGTACTGGGCACCACACTTTAAGAAGGATGCAGACAAACTGGAGAGGGTTCAGAGGAGGGCAACAAAGATGATCAGGCGACTGGAAACAAAGCCTATGAAGAAAGACTGAAAGAATGGGGCATGTTTAGCCTTGAGAAGAGAAGAGTGAGGGGAGATAGGATAGCACTCTTCAAGTACTTGATAGTTTGTCACAGAGAGGAAGGCCAGGATCTCTTCTCGATCATCCCAGAATGCAGGACACAGAATCATGGGCTCAAGTGACAGGAAGCCAGATTCCGGCTGAACATGAGGAAAAACTTCCTGACTGTTAGAGCAACAGGACAATGGAACCAATTCCCTAGGGAGGTTGTGGGCTCTCCCACACTGGAGGCCTTCAAGATGAGGCTGGACAGCCACCTGTCAGGGACGCTTTGACTTGGATTCCTGCATTGAGCAGAGGGTTGGACTCGATGGTCTTAAAGGCCCCTTCCAACCCTACTATTCTATTATTCTTCTCAGTGTTGGCCCAAGGGTGTTTACAGGAGCATTTGGGCTCTGCTTCAGGCAACAATAGGGCATGGGCCAGCACTACTGAGGTTAACTAGGAGCAATTGAGCAACTGAGAAGCTGAGGGAGAAGAGAAATAAAAAGACGAGAAGGAAGGAAAGAGTGAAGGCTTTATAACAACCCTGTTGAACGAACTGTGACAGAAAGAAACTTGACTAGTATGAGTAATTTCCTCTCCCTGGCACTGTCACCACCTATGGGGCAACTGCCCCCTCACTGGGCAATCCCACCTATGGGGTTTCTTATTTATAGCAAATTCTTATTTTTCAGGGCCTAAGGAACTCTGCCACTATAACTCAAGCTTCCAGAAGCTGACCTTTTCCCACTGTCACCAATTCCGTCAGAATAACCTCCTAGAAGCTGGTATAAGAAGCTTAGGCATGAGATGGGCACCATCATTAGAGATAAGATGAACTATTAAATGAGTAATTTATTAAAGGGATATTTTGTGCATAAATGATTACTAATATATTGGGGTGTGGTCACAAGACTGCTTAGTGACAGTTCTTAAGCGGTTTGCTGCTACAAACCTCTAAGGACTTCTTTTAAAAGTAAAGGTGTCCCCAACCAGTCGTGTCTGACTCCAGGGTGTGGTGCTCATCTCCATTTCTAAGCCGAAGAGCCAGCATTGTCCGAAGATGCTTCCATGGTCATGTGGCCAGCATGACTGAACAGCGAGGTGCATGGAATGCTGTTACCTTTCCCGCCGAAGCGGTATCTATTTATCTACTTGCAATTTCTTGCTTTCAAACTGCTAGGTTGGCAGGAGCTGGGACTGAAGATGGGAGCTCACTCCATCATGCGGCACTTGGGTCTCGAACTGCTGTCCTGCCAACCTTCCAGTCTGCAGTTCAGCATCTTAACCACTAAGCCACTGCGGCCCCTTCTTTTACCTCAGGCCAAATTCCCTAAACCTCCACCCTAGCCAAAAACACAACCAGGTTTAGCTCTTGGGTACAGTCTTCCTCTGACTCCCAAAACTCTTCCTGTTGTATTTCTGACTGCTTGGTTAGTTTATCTGGGTTTTTATTGCCTGTTTGTATAACCTTCTTATGGCAAGATGCAGCATTAAGCCTTCTGGCATAACACAGCTCCTTGCACCTGATCTTCACCAGCCACGTATGGTTATGCCACAGAGGAAGAATAGCTTAACATCCAGGCCTTAGCTATTCACTTTCTCCTCAGCTTCCCCCTAGTCCTTCTAAACACCCCACACCAAACAGCAGACTGCCCCACTCACTCTCCACAGACTGACTGACTAAACTGTCAACCCCTTAACTGTCCCAGTTTCCCAACCACTCTTTTCCATCTAGCTGGAATCCCGAACCAATCAGAATCAAATTTACCTGTTCCAGGCCCCATCTAACAATATTCCAAGCAATTCTTTATCTTTCCCCTGTTACAACGTCACTCAGCAACTACTACTCAGGCCTTTGACAGTAACAAAACAAGGCCTCAGGCCTACTCAGATACACTGTAGCCTCACTGAGGCTACACAAACTAAACATTACTTAACAGCAACAGTTATATACAGGGCATTTCTTCACAGCTAGCAACAGAAAAAGACTTTACCATATATTGTTATAGGGCTGGGTCACTTGTGTTTTGTTATGGTTTGTATTTATTACATAATCACTTGTGTTAAAAATATGAAGATTTTTTAAAAAATCAGACTCCAGAGTGATTGCAATCTGACTTTCCTTATCCATTGTATAAAACTGGGTTTATTACACTCCCACTGAAATAAATAGGATTTAAATTAGTGCTGTGCCAAATATTTTGGCAATTGGGTGCGGGAGGCGGAGAATGAAAGCTCCTGCAAAAGAGGCTGGGAAGGGGGAGAATTTCATAGAATTTTCTCACTGGGGAGGAGGGCAAGGGTTCCATTTACCTTTTAAGCACACAAGGTTGCCAAGGGGTCTCCTTTCTAATTTTTTTAAGTATAAAAATGCCTCACATGCTGTTGCAGCACCGCAGGGTTCATGACACAGAGGCTTTCAGATTAGCAATGTTTCCTGGAATGCCCAGCAGGCCACGTGACATCGTGTGGTCTCCTCAGCATTCAGGGAGTGCTGTCAGGCCGAAAGCCTCTAGGCAAAGAGCCCTGTGCTGCTTCAAGCAAGACCAGAGCTTTTAGAGCTTTGGAGGGGAAAGCTGTTTTACGTGACATTAAGTTACGTGGCCTCTGGCAGCACCCATAATCAGTGTTCTGGGTTGAAAGAACACATCCCGGCTGCAAAGCCCATCAGGCTGACGCTCCCTGTTTTGCCATCTGTGGTACTGAGGCAATGAAACTAATAATGAGGTGAGTTTTAGGGTGGCTCAAAAAATGCAAGCCTCCATACCTCTGCTTAAGTAATTGCAAGCTATTTTCAGCCCGGTCCAGATTCATCGAGTTTCAATTGGACTCAAAACAGGACTCACTTTTCACTTCCCTCACTAACCTTTCCATATAATTTCTCTCTCTCCCTTCACAAGCTACAGTAAGGGATGCAGGGGAGTGCAAACCCCTTACATCTGCAGCAAAAGGTAAGGGGACAGGAGGGAGCCCATCTTGCTAGGTAGACCAGCCTTCTCCTACCTGGTGCTCTCCAGATGATTTGGACTATAACTCCCAGCACTCCTAACCATTGGCCATGCTGGCTGGACTGCTGGGAGCTGAAGTCAAAAATGTCTGGAGGGCACCAGGCTGCAGAAGGCTGAGGTAGACAGTCCTCCATGCTCCCTGGCTGTCTTCAAAACTTGAAGTGATACTTCTGAACATGCTCAGAAATGCTGTTTCCTCCCAGGATTATGGGAACAGTAATTTTCTGAAAATTACAGCCTATATTTCAGATCAAAAATTGCAAAGTTGGAAAATACGACCTCTTGTTTTATTTGGTGTAAAAAGAAATCCAGAGTTAATAATATTGTCGCTTCTGATTTATGGAAGATAGGGGGCTTGAATATTTTCAGTGTCAGGTAGTATAATCAGAAATAGTCTGATATGGATTCAACAGTAGCTTAAAGGATGAATAGAGCAATATTGGAAAAAGAAAGCAATTATGGACACAAAACTAGGAGGATCAAATCCATGTTTTATCATTTGAAAAAAGCAACAGCATTTGTCCTCAAAAGTCCTGCTAATAATTGAAATGCAGAAATGCATCTAACATGGGGGGGGGCGCATAACCATTGTATGAGGACCCCACCTAACAGAAAGATTATTCTTAGCAAGATCAATA
Source organism: Heloderma suspectum (assembly GCF_057233095.1). Lineage (NCBI taxonomy): Eukaryota > Metazoa > Chordata > Lepidosauria > Squamata > Helodermatidae > Heloderma > Heloderma suspectum. Next base: position 29,417,460 of record NC_139461.1, on the reverse strand, counting down.
TTTGATCTCTACCAGACCTGCACATGAAGTATTTTAAATGTATTTTTGTTATTATTTATTTCTAAAATGTATTACCCACTTTTCATTATGAAATAATCCCTAAGTGGGGCACCATACCAATAAAATACCATATAATCATACTATCAGTAACAATAAACCAATAAAACAAATCAGGGGAGAACATATATAGAAGGTGGGGGGCTCCTTTAAAGGCAGCCTAAAAATAATTTTAAATAGATAAATAACAATTTACAAAGTGACACAGATTCAGTCAAATGCCTGGGTGAACAAATACATCCCCATTTGGTACCAAAGGCTTAGAATAGTTGGTGCTGACCCTATTTGAGGAGGGAGGGAGTTCCACCATTGGGGTACCTGTATCCAGAATGCCTTTTCTCAGGTTGACACATACTGAATCTCTGGCAAGTCCAGCACCATCAAGAAAGGGCATCCCTGTTAAAATGGATCTTAAATCGGATGTTAAACTGAAGAAACTTGTAAACAGAATCTCCGTTAAAGGATTGTATCCAATGTTAGTTCTACGTAGAGTAGACCCCTTGAAATGAACGGCTCTTGAAATGAGCTTACTCTAAGTAGGACTAACATTGGATACAAGCCCCAGGCTTTAATTTGTAATTGGGATATGTAAGGAGAAGTTGGTCAATATTGTTTTGAAGCACCTAGCACAAACTTGTTGAGATAACTCATCTATTCCTTCACTTCAAGTATCTAGCAAGTAAGTAAAAGGGGCTTAGTGAAGATTTGTCACCACTTGGAGAAGGAGGTACACAAAACAATACTTTTGTACAGGGCCTCTTCAGTTGCAATCTGTAGCCAGGGATAGGCATATGCTAGAGTGCAGTGCAGCTAGAGCTATGACTCATCCACCCCACCAAAAGCCCCAAAGAAAGATGGTACACACAGAGCACTTTTTGTATTGGCATGCTACAAGCTCAGTGTCAGCATAATCCTTGTCTAGGCATGGGCTATGCCTATCAGTGTTGGTGCCAGCATTGCATGAGTGTCACTGCCATATTTGTTGAGGGGGGGGGGTTAACAGAGGGCACCAGCATGGATGACAGTGGCCCATCCAAAATAAATTTGCTGTCCACTGGCGTATCACTACTGATCATGCCCTGATGTAACCTACGTATTTCACAGCCAGAGTTGCCATCTTAAACTTTAAATTGTGTTTAAGAAGAGCCTAACAAACAAAGATTGAGGCAAAATGTGTTTCTGTGAGTGTTTGTGTCTGTGAAGTAAATTGCAAGAATACAGTGTAGGAAGCTGTTAATAATCACTCCTGTCGGAAAATTCCATTCTCCCTTCCAACCTAATAGATGGAAACCAATTGTCAGTGTGCAGTTGCAGGGATGGGTATGTGTGTGAATACCAGAATATTCATGTATAATTGTGTACAACCAATTCTCAGTGAAAGGTGTGTGTGTGTGAGTGGGGGGGGGGTGTATCTGTATCTATGTATCTATAGCTATCATATTGAAACAGAGGGGGCATGAATGAATATATTTTGTTATGTTAGATTGGTAAAACTCATAAACTTTGAATTGCTTGTCCTCCTTTGTTCAGCCTATTGCTCACAGCAATATCTGAACAGTTGTGAATATTATACTCCAATCCAGCAAGGTGTAAACAAATCAAACTTTGATTGATCCAGAGGCATTCACCAAAAGCCTAAACAGAGTACTACAGTCACTGAAACCTCCAAGTCAACTGCCCTGGAGCCTGCTTCTTTCTCCCCTTTCCCAGAGTTCCACTTGGTTTTACTAAAAGGGGCAGTGATATATATTAAAATGAAAAAAAGAACAGATGCACCAGTTGAATTTCCAACCCATTTCAACACAGGTCTTTATCAAGGGAATTACAAACTCTTCGAGACTTTTCTGGAGGATTTCCTCTCCCTTACTTCTTCCAAAGTAAGGGAGAGGGAATCCTCCAGAAATGTCTCGAAGAGTTCATAATTCCCTTGATAAAGAGAAGTAAGGGAGGGGAAATTTCTCCAAAGAAATTTGGAGAAATTTCCCCTCCCTCCAAAGTAAGGGAGGGGAAATTTCTGAACCCTATTGGTACTGCTGCAGTGACTTATTAACAATCAGCAAAGGCAACACTTAAGACAAACTGTAAATTAACAGATGATTAAACAGACTGATTGTTTTTCATACGAACAGGGTGAAAATCTTTGCGGTATGGCAGCCATGTTCATCCCTCCCCAATGCTAATTCAGAGCCCTTATACTGAATCAGCTTCATCATCCCATCATAGAGCCAAATCCAGTTGGCTATGTGATGTCATGACACCATACTCAGAATGTGATCCCTGATGGGTTGGGATCAGAGAGAGAGAGAGAGAGAGAGAGAGAGAGACCATTAAAAAGAGGGGAAATGGTGCTGAAAGAGCAGCAAATGTTGAATACTGTGGATGTGAATAGTTACAAAAAAGGACCAATCTACATTGCTCCCCCTATCGCAATGAAGTCGGTGTCCTCTTGGGTTAAATTCAATCACATTAAAAAGTGATTATTCACACTTACCCGTTTCCCCGTCCCAGTACTTCTTTGAATATGCAAGCACAGTTTACACTCTGGCGCTGTGCCCTTTTCCTGCTCTCTAAGAGGGCAGCTCTCATTTCTCTATTTCAGCCAATACCCCGCCCACCATCCCTCCCCTCCCCTCCCCCTCTGTGTGTCTCTGCAGTCAGTCAAGGGAAACCCCACCGCACCTGCATCACCTTGCCCCATTGACTCTTTGTGCACTCTTTCTGGAAACATTTTATCTTTCTTTGGATCACAGTTCAGCTAGAAGCCATGGTTTGTGAAATGCCTATGTATTACAGGCTGCTTTTTGTCTCTGTAAATTACCTGATGTGTGCTCTTAAGGCACAGATTGCTCTTGACTGGTTTGCATCCCAGTGGAGGACATCTTGGGTCCTGATACTGAAATGGTACCGGCATCGCCGTCTGAACCTGGGTTCAAGGATGCTATTAAACATGGTCACCATGGCACAGAATGTGTGTTTTCTCCCCATGCCAAGGGTTTTCCAGAGGTACTGGGTACGCCCGAGCAGCCAGGACTGGTGGGAAAACCTTGTTCTGAAGGTCTGGAATGAGGAACAATGGATTGAGCACTTCAGGATGTCTCATCACACCTTGTTTCAAGTCATGGCCGAGGTGGCCCCGTTATTGAGAAGACGATCGACACACATGCGCAGAGCAATTCCAGTGGAGAAGCGGGTGGCCATCATGATTTGGAAGCTCGTCAATCCCTCCTTGTACAAGACTGCAGTGGAGCAGTTTGGTTGCCGCCTCATCATCTAAAGCAGATTTTCTCCCATACTCCCTAAACACCTCCACATCTCTTTCCATGACTGTGAGGACATGATCGTTCTCCTCTGTAGCATAATGCATGATGCATTCAGCAATGTAATTGGCTGCTCTATGACTATTCCTATTTCTGATCAGTGACAGGCACATAGCGGGGGATAAGGTGGCTGTCTGTTGGTTACTAGATGGTCTGTTAGAGAAAGTAGAGATATTTTAAGAATGCATCGCGGTATTGCCTGTGGTGACAACTAGGGGTGGACGAAAGTCACTTACTTGTCGTCGAAGCTTGTTCGCGGTGGGGGGGAGGCGCTTCGCTGCACCCCCCGTGAAGTTCAGGCTGGGGGGGGAGGCTTCCCGCCTCGCCCGGCCGAAATTCAGGCCGGGGGGGAGGCTTCCCGCCTCACCCGGCCGCAAACTCCAAAGTTTTTTTTTTAAAAAAAAGAAACGCCCCCATGATAGGCTACGTGACGATTAACGTAGCCTATCACGGCTAGATCTGCAAAGTCAGCCGTGATAGGCTACGTAAATCATCACGTAGCCTATCACGGGTGACTTAAAAAAAAAAAAGCACGTACGCAAATGGCGGCCCCCATAGGGAGCTGCCATTCGCGTTCCTTATTTGGTCGCTGTAGTCTACATAAATCTTTACATAGACTACGGCGAAAATAAGGGCAACGCAGCGTTGCCCTTATTTTCGCCATAGTCTATGTAAAGATTTACGTAGACTACAGCGACCAAATAAGGAATGGGAATGGCGGCTCCCTATTGGGGCCGCCATTATCCATACACGCTTTTTTTTTTTAAAGTCACCCGTGATAGGCTACGTGACGATTTACGTAGCCTATCACGGCTGACTTTGCAGATCTAGCCGTGATAGGCTACGTTAAATCATCACGTAGCCTATCACGGGGGCGTTTTTGTTTTTTTTTTCTTTGATTGCAATGGCGGCGGCGGCAGCCGGTCGAAAGACCGGCTGCCGCTCCCGCCCCGGACGAACACCCGCCGAACCGCCGGCCGGACCCGCCGCCGGGAGGGACATTCGGCAAAGGTAAGTCCCATCTCGGGGGGGGTGCGGGGGGCAGGGGGAGTGCGGAGAATTTCTCCGCGAAACTTGTTCGGGGGGCCAAACACGTTGGCGCTCGGCCCCCCGAAGTTTCGGGGAGAAATTCTCCGCCATCCCTAGTGGCAACAATAAACGAACCGCAGACAGTAAGTAATGGCACAGCATCACTTTCCACGTACGTCCACGTAGGTAGCATTGGGCCACCACAGTCCAAGTTGAAACTGCAGCCACGTTCGAGTCGGTGTATGGATATCAGTGGTAAATTTGTGTTCTGGTCCCCAGGCAGCACATCCCCTCAGGTTGGGTCCACAGACATATATCACTCATTCCCTGGTCTCAAGGAATACCATGATTCCCTTCCAATACCATGGAAAAGGCACAGTTGAATTAGCCTCCTACAGTGGCCATGAGGACTTCTTTTTGAAAACCAAAAGGGAAGGGGGGGTGCTGGTGATGTCAACCACCAGCAGGCGACCTTTGTGGGGGCTCCTTCCTCTGGCCGAAGCTAAAGGTGATGATTGAACAGCATGGACAGGAAGGGACAATTGTGGGGGCCCCAGTCATCACACATGTGGCACAGAGAGTTGAAAATCTCTTCTACGGTGCCCCAACACGTCAAAGTACATTCATCCCTTTGCTCACCTGTGTCTTCTAGCTCATCACGAGTGCTCCCTGTTGTCCTCCAACTGCTGGTGCACGCCTCCCCCCCCCCCGAAGTACCAGTGCGGACATTAATCTTGTTACTGTTCCAACCAGTCCCAGAAAAGCCATCTTAAGTGTCTGTTGGGCGGAATCTGTCCCTACATTGAAAATGCTGGCGCGGTAGCACTGTTGTCCCTGGGGAAATGTGGGGGGGATGGTGACACAAGAGCAAGGCTCAAACGGACTGGGAAGTCCGTGGGAAAACAAACCATTTCAGTATAGACTTAGAGAGAGACGTCAAACCGTTAAGCTCAACCCCGTATAAGCGGAGGGCGATGGGGGAACCCACCAACTTTTCGGTTGGGAACTAGTCAAGTGAGAAGAGGAACGCAGAGTGGCCACCTCACTCAATCCTCCAAATCAAACATTGGTGGTCTGAACTACAAGGTTGCGTTCCATAACTCACTGCTCCCTTCAGGCACGGCCATGTCCTGTTCTTGGAAGGCCCCTTCTCCTTTCTGGTCCAGGCTGTCATTTCCTGTGAAATGGGAGATTCGTGTTAGCTCCTGTGCTCTTTGTCATGTAGGCAGGGAATGACACAGGCACACATCAATGCAGGTGCAGTGTTGCTCCCCACCGCCACTAAATCCATGGCTAAAGCGCACCCCGGCAGTACTGGGAAATAACAGGGTGGGTCTGGGTTAGGGTAGGAGACCACATAGTCTATGAGTAGAGATGGAGCTGTTCTATGCGTATGGCTATTCCCGGACCCCACAGACCACTGTATGTAGTGATGCGTGACATGGACTTTACACGCAGTGTTCATCGCTGGAAATACAAACCCGGTCCCTAATACCCACCTACGTTATGCTCCTCTCCAGGAACGTTGCCCTGCTCCTCTATCAATGGCTCTGTGGGCTCCCATGCACTCGCTTTGAGCGGGCCATGATCTATGGCATTGGAGTGTGATTGTCTGGGTGGAAACTGAGCCAATGAAACCCCAGAGCAGTTCTGATTCTGAGGAGGATCAGCAATCCATGGGAGAGGAGCCAGCTCATCCCTCACAGGCACAGCAGATTCCTCCTGCTGGCATTCCTGAGAGAGATAGTGACCCTGACAGTGAGAGAGTGTGGGAGGGGGGCTTGCTAGATGTTCAACGCAGACGCAGGGAGCAACGAGCGATGGAGGGTGCGGAAAGGAGGCGTAGCCCCCGTTTGGCGCGCAAGCAACGGCCACCTCCCGTGGACCCAAGGGAAAGAGGGAGGATCTCTCCCTAGCCCATAAGTTCAGGGTCTTCAAGTGATTCTCCTTCAAACGGGGACCAACTGCCTAACCTGGAGCATAGGCTACTCTGCTGTTCATTGCTTAGTCGCTGGTGATTAGCATCTGAAAGAGTCATTAAGTTGTAAAAGGATTAAAGCTTTGAAAATAATCCTTTCGTCTGTGTCTTGAGTTGGCTATTGGAGTGTACTGAAAGAGGTCGCTAGGGTGCACCTGACAGTGATGCACCCCAAGTAATCTGCAAATTTCCTGATATGCACTTTGGACGAATGGTGGCATCACCCCAAAGAACGCCATGGAGCTGAGCATAATACAGACAGGTTGCCGCGTTGTTCCCTGACCTGGAGTTGTGGTTCACGACTCTGCGGTATTCCTGCCTCATCGATTTGGTCTTGGATCTGCACTCTATGGCATTGCACCTGTGCCCTTGTGCATTCATCTCTCTAGAGATCTCCTCAAAGAAGTCCAGGTTCCTGTGACTGGAATGCAGCTGTTCTTGGATTTTCTGCTCCCCACAAATCTCAAGCAAGTCCTCTATCTCGCTGTGCCTCCAAGACACCCCTCTTCTATTACTGGTTGATGCCATCTTGGATTAGCAGTATCGAGAGAAACCGACTCCACTGGCCAATGCAGCTCACGTTTCCTCCACCGAACCGAGTGGGGCATTTAATGGGAGTGATGAAATTCCCCTTAGAGGGTACTGCATACTGCATGAAGTGTACTCCATGCTTGTGCCCACCTTTCACTCTGAGCCACAGTAGGCTCTCAAGGTGGCGTGCTGAACCCAACTTTGAATGTGGCATGTGCAGAGTGGATCACACAACACAAACCCAGCGCTGCTTGGTGGTGTGGGTAGAGGCAGGTAAGTAGGGATGTCAGAGAATTCCGCCACAGATCTTGGTGAGGCCAAATGCCGGTGCATTTGGCCCCCCGAAATCCATGGCAGAACAAAGCCACCCCCCCCACCCCACGAAAGGCATGCGAAACGGAGCACCGACCTGCTGCCGTTCGTGCTGCTTTGCGAATGCAGCCGCCATTCACTTCTTCATTATAGCCGTGATAGGCTACGTAAATACTTACGTAGCCTAAATACTTATGTAGCCTATCATGGCTAATGCAGGGATGCCATTTGCGTCCCTGCAGAGGCCGTGATAGGCTACCTAAGTATTTACATAGCCTATCACGGCAAAAAAAAGGGAACGCAAATGGCGGCGGCTACAGTGGCTACCATTTGCGTTCCCTTTTTTTTGCCGTAATAGGCTACGCAAATATTTATGTAGCCTATCATGGCAAAATACAGGGACACAAATGGCAGCGGCTACGGCGGCCGCCATTTGTGTCCCTGTGTAGGTTGCCCAGCGGCCGGATGTCTGGCTGCGGGCAGCCCCGGCTGGCGGATCTGTGGAGTTGCCGCGAAGCACAGCCAGCCAGGGAGAATTTCAGGGGGAGGGACGGAGCGCCTCCCCCCCACCGCAAATGTCATTCTTCGAAAAGGTAATTGACTTTCATGCATCCCTAGGTAAAAGTTCGACACTCACCTTGATAGCTGGACTACAGAAAACTCACACCACCAGCAGTGTGTCCTGATGTAGTCTGTGTTGTTTGAATCTGGAAAAGCCATTAGGTGTAGAAGCATTAGAACGCAAGTCCCACCTGTTCACTTCCACTCTTTTTCCAACCCTGGACATGCCCTAACAGGCAGGGCAATACACAACCCTTGATCCTGGATCCTGAGCCTGAGCCTGCTTCTGCCCCCGCCCACAGGTACTTAAGGCGGGGCTGCCAGAGGCAGCGCCTCGGCATCGCGCCAAGTGCGACACTAAGTGCGCACTTAGCAAGATCTACCCACCTGCCTCTCCAGAGACACCAGCAGCCACAACACCAGCAGCAAATAGCAGCAGCAGCAGAGGGCAGCAGCTTTAAAGACCAGGGGAAGGGGCAAACGTGGACTATCTGCTCCTTCTTAGCTGCTGTTCTCTTTTATCTCTTTTATATGCTTTTAAACTGTTGTATATTTTATATCTTAATATTTTAATATGTGCCTGGGAGGACTATTGGACAACTCAGGGGGTGGGGGAGGTGCCACCATAACTGTGGTCACGGGCAGGGGGAGGTATGGCGTTGGGGGATTAACAGGCCAGCTGAGGAGAAGAGGGGCTAGACACCTTACAGCTGTCCCCTCTTCTGGTTCTTCCCCCAACCTGATGGTTCCTGGCAGCCTTACCAGTCTGCCCTCGGGTCTGGTGGTGCTGCTGCTGAATGCCAGGTCGGCCCAAAATAAGACCTCCCTCATCCATGATTTGATTGTGGATGAGGGGGCTGACCTGGCATGTATTACTGAGACCTGGGTGGGGGAACTGGGAGGGGTCACTCTCTCCCAGCTGTGCCCTCCTGGGTACTCGGTGCAGCATCAACACCGACTTGAGGGTCGGGGAGGGGGGGTTGCCGTGGTCTATAGGAATTCAATCTCCCTCTCCAGGCTTCCTGCTCATTCGAGTGCAGATCTTGAGTGTCTGTACCTTGTGTTGGGTACCCGGGACAGATTAGGGATTCTGTTGGTGTACCGCCCACCCCGCTGCCCATCAGACTCCCTGCCTGAGCTGACGGAGGTGGTCTCGGACTTGGTGTTGAGGACCCCCAGGATGATAGTCCTGGGGGATCTCAACTTCCATGCCGAGGCCGCTGTATCCGGGGCGGCTCAGGACTTCATGGCCGCCATGACAACCATGGGGCTGTCCCAACATGTCATTGGCCCAACGCATATAAAAGGACACACGCTTGATCTGGTTTTCTCGACTGGGCAGGAGGATGGTGATCTGAAAGTAGAGGAATTAACATCTGTCCCTTTGTCATGGTCAGATCACTTCCTGCTGAGGTTTAGACTTCTGGCGGCCTTTCCCCTCTGCAAGGGTGGGGGACCTATTAAAATGGTCCGCCCCCGGAGATTAATGGATTCCGTTGGATTCCAGAGGGCTCTGGGGGATTTTCCTGCTGGTATGGCTGGTGCTCCTGTTGAAGCCCAGGTCGCTCTGTGGAATGCAGAGATGACTCGGGCGGTTGACACGATCGCACCCAAGCGCCCTCTCCCTCTGAGCAGAGCCCGGCCAGCTCCTTGGTATACACCTGAGCTGAGGGCAATGAAGCAAGAGGGGAGATGGCTAGAACGCAGGTGGAGGAAAACTTGTGCTGAGTCTGACCGAACACAGGTAAGAGCCCACTATCGAGCCTACTCTGTGGCGGTGAGGGTGGCAAAGAGGCAGTTCTTTTCCACCAGCATTGCATCTTCTCAGTGTCGCCCGGCGGAGCTTTTCCGAGTGGTTCGCGGCCTGTTACATTCTGGGCCAGGGAGAGAGACGGTGGAACCCTCGGTAGCACGCTGTGACAGGTTTGCGCGGCACTTTGAGGATAAAGTCGCTTAGATTCGTCATGAATTGGACACCACGATTAATGCAGTTCCATTGGTAGAGGCGTTCAGAGCACCGTCTGGTCCAGTTTTATTGGATGAGTTTCAGTTACTGAGGCCTGAGGATGCGGACAAGGTGCTTGGCCAAGTCCGATCGACCACTTGTGTGCTTGACCCTTGCCCTTCATGGCTTATTAAATCAAACAAGGAGGGGTTGTCTGGCTGGGTCCAGGAGGTTGTAAATTCCTCCTTGAGAGAGGGAGTGGTGCCTGCCGCTTTAAAAGAGGCAGTAATTAGACCACTCCTGAAAAAGCCTAACCTGGACCCAGAGGATGTTAACAATTATAGGCCAGTGGCCAACATCCCCTTCCTGGGCAAGGTGCTTGAGCGGGTGGTTGTAGGACAGCTCCAGGCACTCTTGAATGAAACGGATTATCTAGATCCATTTCAATCGGGCTTCAGGCCTGGTTTTGGAACGGAAACTGCCTTGGTCGCCCTGTGGGATGACCTCTGCCGGGAGAGGGACAGGGGGAGTGCGACCCTGTTGATTCTCCTGGACCCCTCAGCGGCTTTCGATACCATCGACCATGGTATCCTTCTGGATAGGTTGTCTGGGTTGGGAGTTGGAGGCACTGCACTACAGTGGTTCCACTCCTACTTGGATGGCCGATTCCAGAAGGTGGTGCTGGGGGATTATTGCTCTGTGCCATGGCAATTGTGCCATGGGGTTCCACAGGGCTCTATTCTATCCCCCATGCTGTTTAACATCTACATGAAACCGCTGGGGGAGGTTATCCGGAGGTGTGGGCTGAGGTGCCATCAATATGCGGATGACACCCAGCTCTACCTCTCTTTCTCATCAAAACCAGGTGAGGCAGTGGCTGTTCTGAACCAGTGCCTCGGCACGGTAATGGACTGGATGAGGGCCAATAAACTGAAACTCAATCCAGACAAGACGGAGGTACTGTTAGTGGGTGGTTCGTCTGCCCGGCTAGGTGATAATCAACCTGTTCTGGAGGGGGTTGCACTCCCCCTAAAGGATCAGGTTCGTAGTTTGGGGGTGCTCTTGGTTCCAGAACTGTCACTTGAGGCACAGGTGAACTCAGTGGCACGGAGCACTTTTTATCAGCTTAGGCTGGTATACCAACTACGCCCTTATCTGGACAGAGATAGCCTAGCTACAGTTATCCATGCTCTGATAACTTCTTCAGTCTGGATTACTGCAATGCGTTATACGTGGGGCTGCCTTTGAAAACGGTCCGGAAACTTCAGCTGGTCCAAAATAGGGCAGCAAGATTGTTAACAGGGACTGGCCTGCGAGCTCATATTACGCCAGTACTTTTCCAGCTGCACTGGCTGCCGGTCCATTTCCGGGCCCGATTCAAAGTGCTGGTGTTAACATTCAAAGCCCTTAACGGCTTGGGGCCAGGTTACCTGAAGGATCGCCTCCTCCCATATCTGCCTGCCCGGACCTTAAGATCATCAGCAGCAGCCGTTCTCCGTGAGCCCCTGCCAAAGGAAGTGAGGCGGGTGGCTACTAGGAGGAGGGCTTTTTCTGTTGTGGCACCCCGGCTCTGGAATGAGCTCCCTAGTGAGGTTCGCCTGGCGCCTACATTGTACTCCTTTCGGCGCCAGGGGAAGACCTTTTTATTTTCCCAGGCATTTTAGCTTTCTAAATTTTTATCTTTGCTGTTTTAAATCTGTATTTTAAACTCCTGTACTGCTGCTAGGTTTTATTGTGGTTGTATTGTTATATTGTGGTTTTAATGTTCTATATATTTTAAATTGTTTTATTGTGTGTTGTTTGGTTTTAGTTTTTGTGAACCACCCAGAGAGCTTCGGCTATTGGGCGGTATAGAAATAAATAAATAAATAAATAAATAAACCCACACCACGAAGTGACCATCACTGCGGGGGGACACAATTCAGAGGGAAGACTAGCAATGCGGAAACCTCCAGGGGAGACTGCCAGCCACCACTGTTTTTAGGTCCATGCAACCCAGCAACGTCACCCTTGGGGAAGACCAAGGATATGAGAAAAGTTATGGCATGGCACCTCACAACAAGCACACCCTCCGCGGAGCAGGGAATCACATTGCACTAGATTGGGAAAACACCTTATAAGACCCATATGCTCTCTCCACAGCACACCAAAGCACTCTCGTAGAAAGGGACGGCACCTACAACGAAGAGAGCGATGAAGCTCTTTCAGCAAAAAGTGTTTGTGTTCCCTGCTGTGGCCCAAGCCTCCCCTATCCTCGCAATTCCCCGGCAGTGGGGAAGAAGGCCATGCAAGGAAGAGAGTTTGCAAATAAAGGGAGGGCCTAGTGGAGGGCAAGCAGTGTTAACGATGAGAACCCCAACACTGGAAACAGGCATACAAAACACTACTATTACGCACACTCTGAAAGTAGGAAGTTGTGGGGAAAAACTTACTGTTCGATAAGGTGGGACGGTGCAGCTTCAGCGACAGCTGATAAAGTGTGATTCTTCGAAGATTCGAAGATAATTTCCAATTTTTTTTTTTAAGGTAAGGGATACAGGGAGGCCAAACGTTTTGTGCTAAAACGCCAAATGCTGAGGAAGCGACGCTACCGGAAGCCGGAAGACGACATGGGGCCACTGAGAGCCGTGATTGGACAGGAGGCAAATACAAACACAGCCGTATATAGGCAGGTGTGGGAGGGGAGTTGCACACCCATATACAGTAACGACAGTAGAAAGGCAGAGCACATGAATGAAATCTGCCTGGAAATCACAGCATATCAGCGTAATGAAAGCAGTAGCAGAACAGTGGGAAATTGCGGTTCCCAACACAAAACAGAGAGAGCGTAACATGAAAGAAGAAAAACAAAGCCTCATTGGAACCATAAAAAAACCTAAGTCTAGATCGGCCTGAAGACTGAAAGGAGGTTTGGGGGGGTGTCAGGAGGGGCATTTTGTGCCCCTGAAAAGCCCCTTTTTGCCCAAAAATAATTCACAGCTGAAAAGTCAACACAGGCCTATTAAAATGTAATTTCCCCTTAAGATTTAGAGAGCTTTAGCAACGGATTGGTTTACAACACTGGTAAATAATCACAACAGTCCTTTGTTGTTCAGAATATGTTTCCCCCTGCTATAATATGCTGTATGAGAGCTTCACACCTGGGACCAATTCTGGTCTATGCATTATTGGAAGATGCATGGGTTTGTGCTTAGAAAAGCTCTCTGGAAAGGACTGTCATGAAAGGAGGGGTTTGTATATAATGGAACAATATTCGACATATCTCACGGTCTGAATTGCTTGGGGGATCGATTGTTATGTTACGCCTCTGGGAACCCTTCTACTCAAACGTAGGTCAGGTACCAGGAGTGTTAGCTGAGAAGTTACTTATTTATTGGGATCAGCTGTTCCCAGCTTCAGGAAGCTCAGGACTGGGCAGCCTGCTTTGTGACCAAAGCTCTAAATGCGTAACAAAAGCTGCCTATTAAGTTTTTTAAAAAAGGAATTGAAATGAGGGTGTTTGAATTATTGGGCCCCAAAGACTGCAATGTATGCTTTATAGCATGTTCTCTCTCATGCACTTAGTTTTCCTTTACATTTTTACACATGCACTGAATAAACACTATAGATGTATGGAATGTTTGGATAAATTATTTCCTTTTCTGAAGTGGCCAGAAGAAAGCCAACAAAACAAAACAAAACAAGAAAGCCATTATTTTCCCCCCTATTTGGATGGTAGCCCAATCAGCCATGACTGGAGTCAAACAGCAGACCTCCAGGAGTTGTGTTGGACCTTTGCGCTCTTGAAAAAACAAACATTGCCTTCTTGGACTCAAGTAATCTTATAGTCTCTATCCCTTGTTCCATTCCTGCAATTTATGCAGTTGGTCACTGAGTGCTCCTGTCCCCATTTAAATTTCCTCTTCATATTATCACCCTCTGGCCTGGTCTACACATGCAGCTGAATAAGATGGCAGAACAGACCTACACCCTACAAGTGGGAAATCACTTTTATATCCCTCTGTGTGTTTTGAAGACCTTGCTAAGCTAGAAAACTAGCTCAGCAGGGCGCAGAATGACCCTGAAGCCTTCTTCTCAACATACTTGTTTTTGTTTTAACATCAGGGAGCATTAAAAATGGCATCCCCCGCCTAAAACATGAAGTAATGCATCCTACTTTACCTCTCCAAGAACCTACCATGTCTAATTCTGTTGCATGTATAAACCAGTTTTTCATAAAGACCAAGTTGTTCATGAATGGTGCATCTCACAGTATGTCCCTGCCTCCTTTTACTATGACACTGCAAGAATTGTTTGTGGTTTTCCTGACCGGCCAGTATACCTATTGCTACTCTCACTACTAGGGATGTACGAAAATCACTTACCTTTTCACAGCTTTGATTTGCAGTGGGGGGGAGGCGCTGCATCCCTCCCTCCGGAATCCTCTCTGGACTGGCTCTGCTCCACAGCAGCTCTGCAGAGCTGCCGACCAGGGCCATCCACAGCTGGAGTTCCTGCCATGGCCAGATGCTGCAGACGCAAATGGTGGCCGCTGTAGCGGCCGCCATTTGCATCCTGCCAGGCTGCCGTAATAGGCTACCTAAGTATTTACGTAGCCTATCACAGCAAAGAGCAGGGGCACAAATGGGGGTTTGCGCCACTGCTCTTTCCGTGATAGGCTACGTAACTACTTAGGTAGCATATCACGGCAGCCTGGCAGTATGCAAATGGCGGCCGCTTCGGCGGCCGCCATTTCAGGCCGCAGCAGCCAGCCAAGAGACCAGCTGCTGCCACCGCCACCGGAGCCGCCGCCGGAGCCACCGCCACTGGAACATCCGCCCCAGGTAAGCTTCGTCCCGCGGTGGATTCCGGGGGGGGGAGGCCATTCCGCCATGGGTTTCGGGGGGCCAAAAGTGAGGCATTCAGCCTCACTGAAATCCATGGCGGAATTCTCCACCATCCCTACTCACTACACCTCATGCCTTACCACCTGACCTTGGCTTGTCCCTCTGATCAGATTTATGCATCAATTTCATTCCATTGATTCTATTTCTGTTCTATCCCATGGCCAAAATTTGACAGCAAGTCAAACAGCCAACAAACCCAGTGAATAAGAATGGTTAAAACCAGTTCTGATTTTCCAGGAACTAAAATGCTGCCTTCACACACACACCCTTCTTTTTTGCCTTCAGCCCTGCCCACCACTAGAATCACCCCCTCCCAAATAGAATTCAGCCCATGGGCTGAAAGAAATTCAACACACTTGCTCTATAAGGAAGGCAATCCCTATTTATGTATTTTATTGCTGTAAGCCACCTTGGGAGGGCTTCTGCCCTGAAAGGTGGCCAAGAAATGTTTTAAATAAATAAATAAAATACATCCACAGCAGAGTTGCCACCACAGGGAAGGATTTTCTCCAGGCCACCATTCTTTTCTTGCTGTCCAGAGGAAGTATTCCCCCCATTTACCATAGAGATCAAAGAAGCTAGAACCTTCTATGAGAGGTTTTTTTTTTAAGTACCTGGGTCTCATGCCAGTAGTGAAAGGGGATACCCTGCATCAAACTCTAAACCACACCCCTTTTTCAAAAGTGACAAGTGCCCCACCCCTTTGGAGACTGGAAACCACACCCTAGCCAGACGTCCCACCTCCGGAAGTCCTGCCTGAAAGGAGTTATCAGCTGGTCAGGTCATATGGCCTTCAGGGTCACCTGACAGGGGTCATGAACTCATCATGCCACCGTGGACCAATCAGATGAGTTTTAGAGCCCTAACAGGTACAGGTGCAGAAATGGCCCAAAGGGCCATTTCCAAACCCACCCCAGATTGGCCCAAAGGGATCATGTGACTCCTCTACAAACTTATCATGCCACCGTGGACCAATAGGAAGAGGTTTTAGAGCCCTAAAAGGCACGGGTGCAGAAAGGACCCATAGGGCCATTTCCAAACCCTCCTGGATTGGCCCAGCAGGGCCCACGTGGTCCTGTAAGGTCACACCCCACCCCACTGACCAATAGGGACAGTTTTACCCTCAGAAAAACAATCTTTCCTACCAACTAATCAAAAGCAGGGACCGTCAGATTCAACTGAGGCAGCCTGTTTTTTCTTTTTTTTGTCCAGACATGTTTTCTGCATAGAGAACATGGAGACGCCAGGCACCCTTGAATATTGAATCCCAGAAATGCTGTAAGTGGAGTAATGTCTACATACTTTTAAAAAGAACTAGAAAGGGAGAGCCTGCTATAGCTCCTGCAAATGTAAGAAGAAAAGATGCAGCTGTGCAGAGAACATACCTGTAGACATTTTTTACAGAATTCCTGGAAAATTTGAGGAGGCTGTAAGCAGCCTGTTAAAACAATGAAGGCCATCTGCAATAAGCAGTTCAATAAAACTTTAAGGAAGAAAGGAACTTTACATCTATATAGATGTACTGCCACAAAAGCTATAATTGCAATTTTCACAGAGCTACTAGCGGGCAAGCCTTAAGGAGACACAAAAAGAGGTTTCCCAGTCAAAAAACATTTTATATTAAGTTGTCTAACAGCGCCTTGCCCTTTTTTCTTTCTTTCTGCAGAACACTTGGTTTTATGTTCAAAACTAACTACAAGCTTACCTGCAATCTGCCCCATCACCTGGACATATTTAGAAAGCTGTTAAGGTTTCCCCCCCCAAACCATACTTACCCCATAAGGTGACTTTTGAGATGAAGAAGACACAGATCAACAAGAGACTACACAGAACTGTCAGGATCCAACTATTGCCCCTCACACTTTTGTTAGAGAGTTTTATGTTAGTCTTGCTTAGCAGCACCTCTTCCTTCCTTCCTTCCTTCCTTCCTTTCAGCAGAGCACTTGTTTTTATATTTAAAACCTACTATAAGCTTACCTGCAATCTGGGCCTTCACCCTAGACATATTTAAAATGGTGCTAGGGTTTCCCAAAAGCTATGCTCACCCCTGTAAAGTGTCTTTGTATCATTAATTCCCATTTTGAGATGTAGAAGCCACCCCCGCAGATCCTTGGGGTTATATTATTCAAAGTGTAGCAGCCTTTTATTTTCCCCACTGCAGAAAGAAGTAAGCATTTTATAAAAAGCAAAAAAAAAAAAAAAAAGGTTGCAATATTTCAGATCTGAAGCAAAAGGATCCTTTCACAATAACTCTGTAAGGAAGACAAAATTAAGCATTTTGTAAAATCCATAAAAATAAAACTCACAGGGGTTACAACAGCCCCTCAAGGTAGACATGCTTTAAACACAGCTAAGATTTTGTAAAATAAAAAAAAAAAATCTGAGGGGGCAGAATCAAGAGGTGCTGTTTAGCAAGAGTTGGGGTAGCGAGACTAAAATGGAAATAAATTTTCATTTTAAATGTGCTTTGCCTGTTTTGCTTATAAACTAGCTGTTAGCAGTATGGTAAACTTAGTAATCCAAGCATCCGATCCTAGAGATTGTGGAGTTCCTGAATTCCCAAGAGACAGAAGATTTTGCAATAGTTGTTATGTACAGAGGAAACAAAAGTGACATTTTAATTAATAAAAATAGATAGCTTGCAGCCCATCTATTTATATGTAGGGGAAAACTGTACTGTGTAGAGCAATGCAACTGGTGCTTGGAGACTTGGATTAGCAAAGCAGGGTTGGGTGGGGTTTGCAGGCTTTTATATATAAGTAAAATAGAAAAGGTCCTGCTACATTCAGTAAACAAAGGTAGCTCCAGTAGCCAGGCCTTAAGCCTATCAACTGTATCCATGGGTGCCTGGGAGGTAGATATGGTGGTAAAGTTGAAAGTAAGCATTTTTGTAAGAATCACAAGGGTTGCAACAACTCTGTAAGGTAGACAAAATTAAAGGTTGCCAAGTAAAACCTAATGCAAACATCCTGTGCTGTAATCCAATCATCACACACTGTCTATTCCAAAAAAATGCTTTTTTTTAAAGGATCATTTCAAAAGAATAATTAAACATAGAAATCACAGGGGTTGCAAGTAAAACCTTCAAGGGTCTTTAAAAAGTAAATAATCCTTTAAGCGCCACTTCAATTTTGTGAAAATCCTACATAGGGAGCCAAAAAACAGGGGCTGCCCTTTAGAAAAGAGTAGGGGTCGATGGTCTAGACTTCTAAATGGAAATACATTCTCACATTTGCTGTTAGCAGCTTGGTAAAATGTATTAATCTAAGCATCTGATCTTGGAGAACGTGAGGTTCCCTAATTCTTGGGAGACAGAAGATTTTGCAATAGCAGCCTTTTAAGCTGCTACATACATAGGAGACAAAAGTGAAATTGTAATTAAGAAATTAGACTGTTTGCATCCCATCTATTTATATGTAGGGGGAAATGGTACTGCTAGTTGTAGGAGTACCTTGTAAAGTAGGCCTGCAGTCTCCATCGGTACTTAAAGTGGGGCACCTTCTGTTTTTAACTCTAGAAGTAACCCCACAGATCACCAGGGTTATATTATTCAAAGTGTAGCAGCCATTTATTTTCCCCACTGAGAAAAGTAAGCATTTTGTAAAAAGCAGAAAAACCAAGGTTACAATGTTTCAGTTCTGAAGCAAAAGGAACCTTTTACAACAACTCTGTAAGAATGGCAAAATTATACATTTTGTACAAATCAGAAAATAAATGTTGTGAGGGTTACACCAGCCCCTCAAGGTAGACATGTTTTTAAACACCACTAAGATTTTGTAAAAATCCTTTGTCTGTTTTTCTTTGTAAGCCAGCTGTTAGCAAATTGGTAAAAGTATTGATCTAAACTCCTATTATTGGAGAGTGTGGGATTCCCTAATTCTAGGGATGGACGAAAGGGACTTACCTTGTCCCGCAGCTTGCTTCGCGGTGGGGGGGAGGCGCTTCGCTTCTCCCCCCGAAGTTCAGGCCGGGGGCGGAGGCGCCCCACCTCGCCCGGCCGAAATTCAGGCAGGAGGGAGGTGCCCCACCTCGCCCGGCCGAAATTCAGGCGGGGGGAGGTGCCCCACCTCGCCCGGACGAAATTCAGGCCAGGGAGAAGCGCCCCATCTCCCCGGCCGTGAAAGAAAAAGTGAAGAAAAAAAAAACTGTGATAGGCTACGTAACGATTTACGTAGCCTATCACGGCTAGATTTCCAAAGTCAGCCGTGATAGGCTATGTAAATCGTCATGTAGCCTATCACGGCTGACTTTGAAAAAAAAAAGCGCGTACGCAAATGGCGGCGCCCATGGGGCGCCGCCATTTGCGTTCCTTAGTTTGGCACGTCTAGTCTATGTAAAGATTTATGTAGACTATGGCGAAAATAAGGAAACGCTATTTGCGTTGGCCTTATTTTCGCCGTAGTCTACGTAAATCTTTACGTAGACTAGATGTGCCAAAATAAGGAACGCAAATGGCGGCGCCCATGGGGCACCGCCATTTGCATATGCGTTGTTGTTTTTTTCCAAAGTCACCCGTGATAGGCTACGTGACGAAATCGTCACATAGCCTATCATGGGTGTGTTTTGTTTTTTTTTACTTTTGTATTTTGTAATGGTGGTGATGGCAGCCGGTCAAGAGACCGGCCGCCGCCCTCGCCGAAATGCTGCCGAAACGCTGCCGGGACCTGCCGCCAGGAGGGACATTCGCCGAAGGTAAGTCCCATCCCGGGGGGGGGGCAGGGGGCCAGCGGAGAATTTCCCCAACACTTTCGGGGGGGCGAATGTGTCGGCACTCGGCCTCCCGAAGATTCGGGGAGAAATTCTCTGCCATCCCTACCTAATTCCTGAGAGACAGAAAATTTTGCAGTAACAGCCTTTAAGTTGCTATGTACAGAAGTAACCATTACAGATATATGAAGAAAGTGCTTGTAGCCCCCAGCCCCTGGTACATTTATATGTAGGGGAAATATATTGTTGTAGCCCTTAACAAGAGTTTTGTAAAAGTACACTTGTAGTTTCCGGTGGTACTTAAAATAGGGTTCTTAACAGTTTTTAACTGTAGAAGCCACCCCATAGATCATCAAAGTTATATTATTGAAAGTATAGCAGATTTTATTTTCCATGAGGAAAAGTAAGCATTTTGTAAAAAAGTATAGAACAAGGATTGCAAGGGTCAGCAACGTTTCAGGTCTGAAGCAAAAGACGTCCTTTACAGCAAACCTGTAAGGTAAACATACAATTCATTTATCTTGTAAAACACAAAGAACATAGAACTGAGAGTATGCATAAAGCTAGTTTTGGGCCCCTGAAAACCATGTGCTTGGAAATGGCCGAGGAAGAGGAAGGTGTGGCAGTAATTAAGCTCTTGCGTAATTGCGCCTAAGTCTTATTTTGATCAGGATAGCAAGCTGACTCTGTGCATCACCTCTTTATTATAGTTCCTTTCTTTCTGATTAGCTCAGGACTTCCCAAAACCACCCTCTGTCCCCGAAACTCAAATCTGCTGGAAGCACAGCATCCCACATGCAACAATCTTTGACTGTGTCCCAGCCAAAGACCAATAGATCAAGGGAAATAGCATTGTTTTAAATACTTGTTTTACAACATCCTCCACCAAAGATGTAACTTTTGTAGTTGTTTGCTTGTAAGACTAGATTCAGACTGCTTCAGCCATTGACCTTCAGAAAATATAGTTCAGGTAGTTTGGGGTGGGGGGGAAGCACCACTAAGCTGATATCCACAAACAGGGGGGAGGGAGGGCATTTAGCAAGTGTTGGGATAGGGACACTATACTTTAAAATGGAAATAAATTCTCATTTTTAAATGCGGTTTGCCCACTTTACCTTGTAAACTAGCTGTTAGCAGCTTGGTAAATTTATTAATCCAAACACATATTCTTCGAGTGTGGAATTCCCATATTTCTGAGACAAAGAAAATTTCACAGTAACAGCCTTTAAGTTGTAGCACAGAGAAGGAACCATTCAAGATACATGTAGCTTGCAGCCCCTCTTGCACATTTGGATGTAAAATTCCTTTCTTAAACTTTTATTAAACCGCTTTTTATGTATTATTACAGACCCCAAATGAAATACAGACCCCGAAAATACCGAGGGGGTCACATGCCTCACAGAGCTTGGCTTTTTAACCTTCAGCATGCAGTATGCACTCTGTTTTGAGGGTTCTAGGTGCTATTTATGAGGGGGTCTCATATGCCTCACCATCTGGGGCAAGCATAAGCAAAGTTTCCTTTTGCTTCAGAACCGAAACGTTCCAGGGCAGGACTTCTGGAGGTGGGACTTCCAGTAGGGTGAGACTTCCGGTCTCCAAAGGGGGTAGGGCACCTGTTACTTTTGAAAATGGGGCGTGGTTTAGAGTAGGCAGAGCTGGTGTCAAGGGTAGGCATGGCTGGGCACCTGCCGAGGGCCCGCACCCCAGCAGGGGCCCACTGACAAGATCCCCCTGGGGCTGCTCCTCCCCTTCACCATTGCAAACGGTTTGTTAACCTGCCTCTAGGTCTGGCCCAGACAACAGCTGTAGTGAAGAGGAGGAGGGGGAGCAGATGCCATTGCCTACTTCCTTGTTGGCTGTCTGGCTGTCATGCAAGCAAGTGGTAACAATGAGGAGAAAGAGGGTGAGGAGCAGCTGGTGACAATGGCAGTGAAAAGGCAGGTTTCCTGAGGGAGGGCATCTTGCCATGGCCCCTTAAAACCTCAGGCTGGTAGTGCTAGGGATGTCAGAGAATTCCGCCACGGATCTCGGTGAGGCCGAATGCCAGTGTAGTCGGCCTCCCGAAATCCGTGGCAGAACGAAGCCCCCCTGTCCCCCCACCCCACAAAATGGGCCCGGAACGGAGCACCTACCTGCTGCCCTCTGCGCTAACTTGCAAATGGCAGCCGTGTCTGCGGCCGCCATTCACTTCTTCCATGTAGCCGTGATAGGCTACATAAATACTTACGTAGCGTATCACGGCTAACGCAGGGACGCCATTTGCATCCCTGCAGAAGCTGTGATAGGCTACGTAAGTATTTACGTAGCCTATCACGGCTTAACTAAGGGAACGCAAATGGCGGTGGCTACGGCGGCTGCCATTTGCGTTCCTTTTTTTTTTTTTTTGCTGTAATAGGCTACGTAAATATTTATGTAGGCTAAAATGGCAAAAAAAAAAAAAAGGGAACGCAAATGGTGGTCACCATAGCATTTTTGCATTGAGGGGGGGTTTGCCGTGATAGGCTACGTAAATATTTACATAGCCTATCATGGCAA
The DNA here is from genome assembly GCF_057233095.1 of Heloderma suspectum. Taxonomy (NCBI): domain Eukaryota; kingdom Metazoa; phylum Chordata; class Lepidosauria; order Squamata; family Helodermatidae; genus Heloderma; species Heloderma suspectum. The sequence continues at coordinate 29,395,602 of NC_139461.1, read as the reverse complement.
AATGTTGTTGTTGTTGTTCAGTCGTTCAGTCGTGTCCGACTCTTCGTGACCCCATGGACCATAGCTCAGCCTTCCTTATAGTCCAGCTCTCACAGCCATACATTACTACTGGGAAAACCATAGCTTTGATTAGATGGACCTTTGTCCATCTATCATGGCAAAATACAGGGACGCAAATGGCAGTGGCTACGGCAGCCACCATTTGCATCCCTGCAGGCTGCCTAGCGGCCGGATGTCCAGCTGCAGGAGGCCCCAGCCGGTGGCTCTGCGAAATATCCGCAGAGCAGAGCTGGCTGGAGAGAATTTTGGGGGGAGGGATGGAGCGCCTCCCCCCCACCGCGAATGTAACCCTTCAAAAAGGTAAGTGGCTTCCGTACATCCCTAGGTAATGCATGTAGCCATCATACAGCCCTTGCCATTCTCTTACATGTCTTGTCTCAGCCATGTAGGAGCTGGGCCTGCAACCCTAGTGCATGGCAGCCACATCCCCAATCAGTAACCATGATTTTCATCCACTTTAAATCGCAGCAGGGTTTACTACCACTCCCTGCTGTCGTACCTTCCATCCAGATCTCTCCTCAAGTATGTTTAAGAAGCATTAAAATTAAGCCACTAGAAATAACTAACAGCCCCAGAGGGTGCCATGGCTACTTGTTATTATAAAGATGCAGAGAAAACATTGCCTGATAGGATGCTGCCCTTCTGCCCTCACTTTATACTTAACGGACTTCTGAGCCATTTAAAAAGGTAAGAGGCTGTGCTGTTGCGTCCAATCACTCATTTTTGCCAAGCACTGAGCAATAAAACAATAAATGTCAGTAAAGATTTTACAGCCCTGGAATATATGGAATCACTAGGCTGGGACCTCTTACGTCCTTGGGACGCCAACATAAACTCTTCCATAATTGGGTACAATCCAGAGTATTTATTTGCTTGGCTGCTTCTCCATGGGCAGGTACAGCTGGCAGATGTAGACTGTAACCATGGCCAAAGGAACCTTGGGTATTCTAGACATTTGTCCAAATTGACTTTTTTAAAAACCCTTCAGGCAATTCTGGACTTAAAGAGCTTTGGCAGCAGACTCACACCAGCTCTGCATGAAACTCCTTCAGCACTGTTTTAAAGGTAGCCACGAATGCCATAAAAATAGGTTAGGTGGCATATTTTAGCAGATACAGATTTGCTGAATGTTTATGCAATACTAAGGCCCATGCAAAGGAGGGTAAAGCAGAGTGATCCATGACAGGCTTGGGGAAAGTTAACTTGTCTGTATCGCAGGGATGGCAAACATGCAGTACTCCAGATCATGGTGGACTGCAACTCCTACCTGCCCTTACCTGCTGGATGAATTGGGTTGCAGTCCAACAACCTCAGGAGGGCCACACGTGCCTCAACCCTGCTCTGTAGGGTAGGGCATCCTCACCAAGAGCTGATGCACAAGCTTGTGATTACTTCTGCTCTTATGTATTTATTTATTTCATTTCTATTCCGCCCAATAGCCGAAGCTCTCTGGGCAGTTCACAAAAATTAAAACCAAAGAGCACACAGTAAAACAAAATATAAAAGCATTAAAACCACAATATAACAATGCAACCAGAATAAAACCTAGCAGCAATGCAGAGATTTAAAATACAGATTTAAAACAGCAAAGCTAAAAGTCTAGAGAGCTAAAAAGCTAAAATGCCTGGGAAAATAAAAAGGTCTTCACCTGGCACTGGAAGGAGTACAGTGTAGGTGCCAGGGAGCTCATTCCACAGCTGGGGTGCCACAGCAGAAAAGGCCCTCCTCCTAGTAGCCGCCCGCCTCACTTCTTTTGGCAGGGGCTCATGGAGGAGGGCCGCTGAGGATTATCTTAAGGTCCTGGCAGGCACATATGGGAGGAGGCAATCCTTCAGATAACCACTGGTTCCACAACTTTGAATCTTTGTGAATCACCGCTTCACAACTTTGAATCTTCAAAGATCATGCCTGAATTAGAAAAAAAAACATCGCAGAGAAGCCCTGATTCTGCGAGGATAATGCCTTAATTAAAAAAACAAACAAACATCCAGAGCGGGGGATAGGAGGGGGTAAAACTTAGTCTCATTTGAAGGGATAGAACAACCCCCTGCTCAGTGCAGGAAGCCTGATTCCCAGGCAGTCGCCCATCCAACTACTGACCGGGGCCGACCCTGCTTAGCATCCGCGATCAGACAAGCGCATGCAGAAAAACAGCACAGCGCTCGAGTGCGAACCGAGCTTGCGCATTCGATGAAGCACTGCAACGGGGAAAATGGGTGAGTGAGAATAATCACGTTTTAATGCGAGAGCGTTTAATCCGACAGGACACCAGATTCGTTGCGATGGCGGGCGCAATGTAGATCGGCCCGTGGTCTAGCTCCTCTTATTGTGGCTTTTCCTTTTTCACAAGGGAACTGAAGCAGAACTCAAGCACGGTAATTTGATAGCTCATTATCGCTGATTTTTTAAAAAACTGAATAAAAGTAATTTAGTGCAGGAGATGCCCTGGAGATTAATGACATCATCAAAAGGGCCCACAAACTCCCATGAGTAACCAACCTCAATAGCAGGATAAAAGCTCCATGTGGAGAAGCCCCACGTTTTGCAGCAAAAGGCACATAACGAATGGATTGACTCAGCAAAATAGTCCTATCCATGCCTTCCCCCTCATGCAATTCCATTTGCAATGAAAAGTGAGGGAGGGGATACATTTTCTGCCCCGTTTGCCATGTCCCCATCACCCTCCATCCATTGGAAGAGGACATGACTGCAGTGTGTGTGTGGGGGGGATGCTGCACTCATGTCGGCTCCTTGCATGATTTAGAACCAAAGTGCATCCCCTAAGCGAGACTTCTGTCCTCAAGATGTGTCCCACTGACAGAACTGAAGTATGATTCAAATGCCAATATGGTTGGCTTATGTACATGGAAGTGGAGGGGTGGGGGTATCCTGTCCTTTGCCTCAATCAGCACAATGCCTTGGGTTAACCCCAGGAACTGTTGGAAAATCACAGATGGACACAATCATTCTGGAAATGTGTTATTTCTACAAAAGATGACCAAAGACAGAGCGTGACTAGATTCTACTAAGCCGCATTGAGAATGATTATACACGTTCTGGAATTTGCCATTAGATATGTACAAACCCATTTGAAGATGCCGTAAACCACACTGGATGTATGAGATGAGCATGTGGTATAATTTTTTTTTAAGGATAAATAAATAAATATCAGAAATGAAGAAAGACCAAGAAGAACTTTCATAATTAAACACATATTGATGCCTTTGTCTCCGGGAAAGCTAATCATGGCAGGATGCCACTTCAACATGTGGCAGCATTTGTTTATAACTGGGGCTGTTCACTGATTAAAGAGTGTAGGTTGATTAATCATTTGAGTTTCCACTGATTGATTAATGAATCAATTAAATTTAAATGAATTTGCATATTACCAAAGCCCCAATATACGTGCTTTATTGAAGGATGTGTAGAATATACTTTCATAAAGAAGTATGCCAACCAAGTGCCATATAGTGCTGTATGGCATGAAAGAAATGGTGCGTGCACATATTCTAGTTGGATGAGGAACTGTGTGTGTGCAAATGGAAAACGAATGGAAAACATGGCTGCCATTTTCCCCAGGAATACCTTGGGCATAGCATTGTCCCATTATACTCTGATGTCTTCTGTAGTCGCCTCCACTGGCAGCAGCATCATTTCTCCTAAAATGTCCTGGATATATAATTATTATGATAAATATTTCTACCCTGCCTTTCCATGAATCATGTCCAAGGCAGCATATCATGTCAGTCTAGGGCAGGGGAATGGGGAGAGATGAGAGAGATTGATTCATTCATAGTTGTCAGTGGGGAGCACCATTTTTGTGACGGTTGCCATTTTTGCTCCCAGAATAATTTGGGACAATGTTATACCCAGGATATTCTGGAGAAAAAGAGCAGCCAGCAGCAGCCAGCTGTTGCAGTCGAGCTAAAAACCATGGAGCTAAAAACTGGTTCCACCACGGAACTCTGGGATACAAACTAAAACCAAGGTGTTTTGAAGAGAGAGAATTTAAAAACAAGAAGGACCGCTGTTGCTGCTGCTGCCATAATAAGCCCCATCACTCCATAAAGTCTCCCCACTCCACATGCTTTGGGAGAAAAAAATTCTAAGCCACCCCCCAATTTCAAGCCAACAAAGTCTCATGTAAGAACTAGCCCTGCAATTCCCTTTGTTTTTAATTAGACTTAGCCATAGCTGGTTTTTCTTTGATGGTGTCTTATGTCAGTGTGGCGCAGGATTACTTGAATTGAAAGTTGCCATCCTTATAACTGCAGTGGGAAATCCACTGCTTTAGAAATGGATGTTCATCATAGTTCTCCATGACCTATGGATAGGGATGGTAGAGAATTCTGCCATGGATCTCAGTGAGGCCGAATGCCAGTGCATTCGGCCCCCCGAACTCCATGGCAGAATGGCCTGCCACCCCCCTGCCCCCCGTGGATCCCCCCTGGGATGAGACTTACCTGGGGCGGATCTTCTGGGCAGTGGCGGCTCCGGCAGCTGGTCTTCCGACCAGCTGCTGCCGCCGCCATTTGCACTCTTGTGTAAAAAAAAAAAAACATGACGTGATAGGTTACGTAAAGATTTACGTAGCCTATCATGACTGGGTTTAAAAAAAACCAAACCACGTACACAAATGGCGGCGGCTACGGCCTCCGCCATTTGTGTTCCTTCCTTTTGGCCGTCCTGATCTACATAAATATTTACATAGACTATGATGGCGAAAATAAAGGGGAATGCAAATAGCGTAGCGGGCACTATTTGCATCCCTTTTTGATTCGCCATTTTAGCCTATGTAAATATTTATGTAGGCTAAAACGGCGAATCAAAAAGGGACACAAATAGCACCCGCTACGCTAGTTGCATTCCCCTTTATTTTCGCCATCATAGTCTACGTAAATATTTATGTAGATCACGATGGCCAAAAGGAAGGAACACAAATGGCGGAGGCCGTAGCCGCCGCCATTTGCGTACGCGGGTTTGTTTGTTTTTCCCAGAGCCCTCCGCAGCCGGAAATCCAGCTGCGGATGGCTCTGGCCTGGCTGGGCCTGGCCGGCTGCTCCGTGGAGGTTCCGTGGAGCACAGCTGGCCATGGAGGATTCCAGGGGGGAAGAACAGATTGCCTCCCCCCGTCGAAAATTCCAGGGGGAGGGATGGAATGCCTCCCCCCCCCACCATCAACATAATCCGCGGAAAGGTAAGTGACTTTTGTACATCCCTACCTATGGAGATTCTGTGTTGTTTTACCTTCATGCATTTTGTCCAGTGCCAGACAATTGCCTAGACATCTCCACATCAAATAACTGGCGGAGGCCCAGCCAGTGAGACTGGATACATTATGCACCTTGCCAGGAAAATCGAACAGACTCCACAGAGAAGTGGGCAAGCAATATCTTTACTCCCATACCTACTCCCAGTTTGATAATACAGATTGTGGAAGGAAAGTGCTTGAGCTAAGACCAGCAAAACTCAAACTCACAAAAGTTCTCCAAATTCCATCTTGAAGCTCATTCCGACGCAACTTGAGAGCCAGTGTGGTGCAGTGGCTACAACACTGGACTGGGAGTCGGGAGATCAGGGTTCTACTCCCCACTCAGCCATGAAAGCTCACTGGGTGACTTTGGGCCAGTCACAGACTCTCAGACCAACCCACCTCACAGGGTTGTTGTTGTGAGGATAAAATGGAGGAGGATAAGGAGGATTATGTATGCCGCCTTGAGTTCCTTGGAGGAAAAAAGGCGGGATATAAATCATAGAATAGTCATAGAATAGTAGGGTTGGAAGGGGCCTACAAGGCCATCGAGTCCAACCCCCTGCTCAATGCAGGAATCCAAGTCAGAGCATCCCTGACAGACGGCTGTCCAGCCTCGTCTTAAATGCCTCCAGTGTGGGAGAGCCCACCACCTCCCTATGTCATTGGTTCCACTGTCCTATTGCTCTAACAGTCAGGAAGTTTTTCCTGATGTTCAGACAGAATCTGGCTTCCTGTCACTTGAGCCCATTATTCCGTGTCCTACACTCTGGGATGATCGAGAAGAGATTCTGGCCTTCCTCTCTGAGACAACCTTTCAAGTCCTTGAAGAGCGCTATCCTATCTCCCCTCAGTCTTCTCATCTCAAGGCCAAACATGCCCAGTTCTTTCAGTCTCTCTTCACAGGGCTTTGTTTCCAGTCCTCTGATCATCTTTGTTGCCCTCCTCTGAACCCTCTCCAGTTTGTCTGCATCCTTCTTAAAGTGTGGTGCCCAGAACTGGACGCAGTACTCACAATGAGGCCTAAACAGTGCTGAGTAGAGGGGAACTAGTACTTCCCGGGATTTGGAAGCTATGCTTCTATGAATGCAGCCCAAAAGAGCATTTGCCTTTTTTGCAGCCACATCACATTGTTGGCTCATATTCAGCTTGTGATCGACAACAATTCCAAGATCCTTCTTGCTTGTAGTGTTGTTGAGCCACATACCCCCCATCTTGTAACTGTGCATTTGGTTTCTTTTTCCTAGGTGCAGAATTTGGCATTTATCCCTATTAAATGTCATTCTGTTGTTTTCTGCCCAGCGCTCCAGTCTATCCAGATCACTTTGAATTTTGTTTCTGTCTTCCAAAGTATTAGCTATCCCTCCCAATTTTGTGTCATCTGCAAATCTGATCAGCATAGTCTGCACCTCCTCCTCCAAGTCATTAATACAAATGTTGAAGAGCACTGGGCCCAGGACTGAGGCCTGCGGTACCCCACTTGTTACCTCTCCCCAGTTTGAGAAGATCCCATTGATCAGCAATCTTTGAGTCCAATTCTGTAGCCAACTGTGGATCCACTGGATTGTTGTTTCATCTAACCCACTTTGAGCTAGTTTGCTCATCGGGATATCATGGGGCACTTTGTTGAAAGCTTTGCTGAAGTCGAGGTATATTATGTCCACAGCATTCCCACAGTCCACAAGAGAGGTTACTTGATCAAGAAAAGAGATCAGATTTGTCTGGCAGGATTTGTTCTTGACAAATCCATGTTGGCTTCAAGTAATCACTGCATTGTTTTCAAGGTGCTTGTAATAAATGTAATAAATAAATAAATAATAAACTCCATATCAGATTGCAAGCATTTTTTTCTTTTTGCATGAAAATCCATGTGTATTTTTGTGTATATTTTTTTCAAATATACGCATCAATTGTACACATCTTTGAAATGTCCGTATTCTTCTCCCATTGATTAAAGCAAATTTGTGTGCATTTTTCAAAAGTATGCATGCTAGGGGTGCACGAAAGCCACTTACCTGGTCTCGCAGCTTGCTTCGCGGTGGGGGGGAGGCGCTTCACTGCTCCCCCCGAATTTCAGGCTGGTGGGGGAGGCTTCCCGCCTCGCCCGGCCGAAATTCAGGCCGGGGAGGAGGCGCCTCGCCTCGCCCGGCCGCGAAATAAAAAGTTTATTTTTAATAAAAAAAGCTGTAAAAAAATTTTTTTTAAAAAAGCTGTAGTCTACGTAATCTTTACGTAGACTATAGCGACCAAATAAGGAACGTGAATGGTGGCTCCCTATGGGGGCCGCCATTATCCCTACGCACTTTTTTTTTTTTTTAAGTCACCCGTGATAGGCTACGTGACGATTTACGTAGCCTATCATGGCTGACTTTGCAAATCTAGCCATGATAGGCTACGTTAATCGTCACGTAGCCTATCACGGGGGCGTTTTTTTTTTTTTTTTACTTTTATTGGAATGGCGGCGGCGGCAGCCAGTCGAAAGACCGGCTGCCGCCTCTGCCCCTGTCGAAGACCTGCCGAACTGCCGCCGGGACCCACCGCCGGGAGGGACATTCGGGAAAGGTAAGTCCCATCCCGGGGGGGTGGAGAATTTCTCCCCGAAACTACTTCGGGGGGCCGAATACGTTGGCACTCAGCCCCCCAAAGTTTCGGGGAGAAATTCTCCCCCATCCCTAACATGCTGTCAAACACATTTTGGGGGGTCCGTGAATTGCAAGCTTGGACATATACAGACTTCAACCACAGATTACATCTGAGTCCATGTTCAGTCTGGAAGGGGCAAACTGGGTAAATCCTGATCAAAACAAACTGAAACAAATTTCTCGCATATCCCTAGCTTGAGCGCAAATCTTGGGCTTCACAGGTTACTGTAGACATGGTAGAACATGCAACATGACCTGCGCCAAGAATTCCAGATGAAACGGTGCACTTCTTCGGGCCAAACAGACATTACTTTAAATCCATATATAGCATCTACATCTTTTCTTTTCTTTTTTTCAAGAGTTGGTGCAGGGACTCTGGGCCAGAGTGAGAGGCAGGTGAACAAGCCAGTTGCAATGATGAAGAGGCGAGCAACCCTGGGAGGCCCCTGGTGGGTGTGGGCCCTCAGAAAGTGCCCGATCATAGTGCCCGACCTGTTTACTGCAACAACTAGGGTGGTTTTACCAGAGGCAGTTTGCCTTGCTGGGGAACATGGGCGGGAGGGTCTGTTGGACTCCTGTCCTACTTGTGGGTTCCCCGTTGACAGCTGGTTGGCCACTGTGGGAACAGAATGCTGGGCTAGATGGACCCTTGGCCTGATCCAGTGGGGCTCTGATGTTCTTATGTCCATTCCAACTGCAATAGTAGAGCAACAGCACAAAATACTTAGGCTTGTGTTCAAGGAGCACTGTGTTAGACTTAGGGATGAAAACTTGGGGGAAAATGTTTTTGCTGGAGTATCAAAAATGATTAAAGTGACTTTATGTCCTGACTCATAATTAGTTCTGCGATTATTATCTGAATGTCCATGTAAGGGCTTATTCCACAAAGAGCTTGCCACATTGTTATTAGTGGCAGCTTGACTGGAAACAGCCCAAAGGCAGACGGAATCTCACCAATTCACTACTGAACTTTGGTATCAAAGAGTCTGGCTCATTGCCCTATTAGAGAACTTAATACATCTACTCACACCCTCAAAAGAACAGACTCGTACAGATTCAGATAGGACTGCCCAGCCTGAGAATACACCCACGGTGGACTGCAGATGCCAGGCCTCCTTGCACCTCACTTTTTGGTGCAAGCCACTGAGGAAGGGACAAAGGTTTAGGGTGCAATCCTATGCATGTTCAGACAGAAACAAAGGCCTATAACTCCCAGCATGGCTGGCTGGGGAATGCTGGGAGCTGTAGGCCTTTATCCTGTCTATGCATGCATAGGATTGAGCCTTTCAAGTTCTAACAAAGGGGCAAGAGGAGGAATAGGTAGTGCTAACCTAGGCTTCTCTCCAGTGGTGTAGTGGAGACAGGGCTCACAGGGACGTAGTGCCAGCACTTTTTTATTAGCAAGTATACCGACATCAGCTGCCACCCCCTCAGACTTCCCTGCTCCCACTGAGATTACCTGCAATCCTCATAGTAGATGGAGGAAAATGAATTTTCCCAGCAGCAATATATTCTTCTCTGCTGTATTGCAAAGTATTTTGGGGTGGCTTGGGTTTGAATGGGCAATTAAGACCCATTCGCTTTACAAAAGACCTGCTCCTGGTGGAGATAAAACTGCTAGAACTGGTCTGTTGATACGGATCAACACAACTGCCTGCATTTTTAGACCTCCTTCGGGGTGTAGCTATGGGGAATCTCACTTCAAAATGTACCATTGCCCCAATGACCCTCTCCTTCTAAAAATGCAAAGATATTTTTGTTGGAGTTTCCCTGTGGAGCGACAAACTGGGGTGGCTTGTGTTGGCCTTCCTTTTTCCTTCTCTGTTTTCCTACCTTTGGGGCGTGGTAATAATCAACGGAGGCTGATGTCAGTGGGGTAGAGAATCTGCTCCAGTTTTCAGTCAGAACGGTAAAGGAGCTATCCAAGGTACCCACCTTGGAGAGCTCCTTTAGAATTCTTACTGGTTCTGACTGAAACACGGAGTGGATTCACCACCCCACTGACATCGGAGCCACCAGCCTCCACTAGTAATAATAAATGGAAGCAAAGAACTCCACTGCATGTAACTCCAGGCAACTCCCAGCGCCCCTTACTAGCAGTGAAGGGAGTGGCTAGAAGACTGTGTTCCACAGAGACAATAACAATGCATTTAAATCAAATGCATTTAAATTAAATCAAATGCATTTAAATCAAATGCATTTAAATTAAATCAAATGCATTTAAATCAAATGCATTTAACAATGCATTTAAATCAAATCTGTAATTTGGCTTTTAGGGTGCTACTCTTGCACCAACAGTTGCAACCTACTCTTGCACCAACAGTTCTCTCTTGCTCATGTTTTATGCTGGATCAGTCTCAGTCACATTCATCATGAATTCAAAGAGAACTTTACTTTTGGCAAGCCAAGTCGTTTCAAATGGCGAAAGTTTAGGGACACATTTCTTTTTAAATTATTTGTAAGATCCATTTGCCAAGATTCACAGCACTTAGTTTCCAACTGTGGTAGAAGGAAGACAGAAGAGAAGCATCACAAACTGAATCATCAACAAGGATGCCATAGGCTCAAGTGAAGCACTTGAACATCGAATGGGGGGGAAAGTCCCTTGCTGCTGCATCAATCAGCTCAGAATCAAAGTTAGTTAAATGTTTATGGAGTAGAAGCAAAAAAAAATATTTTTTTTAAAATGCATGTGAAATAACTAAATATTCCTTGATGGACATGGATTTCTGGAACTTTATTCCAGAGAGATCAAGTGACCGTGTTCTTGACACATTTTATGCCAAAAGGTGCAACCTGTCATCCAGAGTCCCGGTTCCCCCCATCTGAGCATAAAAAGACTTTACTTACACCAGCATATGAGCCCTCAATCTTTCTTCCCATTATGTCAATGAAAAAAAACACCCTCCTTTGGTTACAGCGATATCAGAATGAGCTGTAGATCCTTAACACACAATAAACATGCTAAAATGGCCCAAGTCTCAGAGGTTCACTGGCTTTGTCCCCAGGAATCTCCAGCTTGCTTCCATTAGCCATAGGCAGTGGTGGCTGCAGGCCTGCCTTTTACTTTTAGAAAGATTGACACATTGCCATAAATTCTTTCCCGAGACTGGCAGTTATTATGGCAACACTGTTCCCATTGCTCTAGTTAAGGTTGTGTCTGCATTTAAATTATAAGCCCCCTGTTTTCAGGAGTTTATATCTTAGCTATAAACATCTGCTGAGGGGGTGAAAATTGGCATTCCACTTCATTGCCCTAAAGTCAGTCAGTCAGTCAGTCTCACACAGTCTTCTCCCCCGCCCCTCACACACACATCCCATTTCCCCTAGGATTTTTACACAACAGGAAAAAAAAAATGGCTTTTCTGCACACTTTTAGGTATGATTCTATCACACAGGAAGTCACTGTAAAACCGTCTCCACCAGACAAATTCTCTTTATGGATTAGTATAGAAGGAATGTTTCAAACATTAAGAATCTGGAAGAGATTAAAGATCTGGTCCCAGTCACTGGAATTGCACCAGTCTCCATTGAGCAAGAACAATGAGCAACAGTGCTGCGTATTGTTGGCTATTGCTTGAGAGCAAGTGTACATGATATGGCTGCCATAGAGAGGCCATGTTAAATCGTTGCACATGGTGGCTGTCTCCATGTGGTGAGCCATTCCTGTGTAGTGGCTCACCATATAAAACAGGTGACCTTTTTCATGCTGCCACATGCGGACCCTCTGAGCGAAGGGTGCATTTGGGCAACTTTCTCCATGTCACCACAGTCTGAATTGAGAGCTGCTGTGATGATAACCGCATGGAAGCAACAACCATGTGGACTGAATTAAATCAGTCTAGGCTAGATGGCCAAAACATTTACACTGGAACCAAATGCTTCATTTCAAAGAAAAGTCATCCTGAATTTTCTTTCCCAGTGTACAGTAATGGCAATTTGGATATAGGCCTAAGACAGGAGTAGACAACCCAGTTCCCTCCAGATGTTTTGGACTACAACTCCAATAATCCCTGACCTTTGGCCATGCTGGCTGAGACTAATGGATGTTGCAGTCCAAATCATCTGGAGGGCACCAGGTTGTGTATACCTGGCCTAAGATATGAGTTCAAATCCCAGTTCTCTCATTGTTTCTTAGTCCGAAATCCATATTGGTAAAATAGACATAAGAATGTGATGATCAAAACTGTAAAGTATGTTGCAAATTGAAAAGGTGCTTTCCAAACTGAACCTGGAGAAATTGGAAATCTGCAACATTTCAAGATCTGAAATGTAGATGTGACTACAAAGCTTAGGCTCAACGTCTGGCAGAAATTTAATGTTTTGGAATTGTTGGCCCAGCATCACACATGCACACACATCTCTGTTTTGTCAAATATTCCCAGGTCCAAATATGTTATTCCGAAGTAAATCCCATCCCACTAAGCTCAAGCATTCTGCTGAGTATTATCTCTGCCTGAATCAGAATTGTTTTAGAGGGTGTGAGGAACTAATTTATAAAACATTATAGGAAGAAAGTGAAGCATTTAGACCTGGCAAGAAGGTATGAAGTTGAGGTTAAAAGTCCAGCCCTAAACACACTTGCCAGAAAAAAATAAGGATCACATCAAACATTACAAAACTCTTACACAGAATGCAATTGCACATAAAAGCAATTATGTGTAGAAAATTAGGTGCATCTCACATGTACATCATGACCACTATTGATGAGGGGGGCACGGGGCGGTGCTTAGAGAAATTACCTCCAGTGGGCCTCCCTCCATGATTTGACCCAACTCCTTCCCACTGCATCCACTACCCATTGTGGATCTACACAGCTGCCTGAATTTTTAGACTTTCCTTCAGGCAGCAAAATGTCTAGGGCAGCATATTCAGCAGCCATTACCACATCAGTAAGGTAATATCAGAAGGGGCTTTTAGAGCAGTTTTAGGAATCATCACAAGGGCAGCCAACCCCAATGTTCAAGGGCCTCTCACTTCTGGCCATTGTGCGAAACTGCTGCTGTAAAGTCTGAAGGGAAAGGAATGCATGTACAGTCCACAAACTGGATGTGCGTCCAAAGCTCGCAGATCTGGGATGTGCCATGACATTTCCACACTGCACATTACAACAGCATCACAAGAGCTGAAAGTGACGAGCACTTCTGCATGGGGTGACTACACTTGGAGTAATGCCAGATGCCACTCTTACTTTCAGGATTTATTTAAAACAATTTCCCTGCCTTATAGTCCAAGGCAACTGACAAAATTGCAATCATAAAAATACAGAATATGTTGCAGCAACACAACAAAACTAAGAACAGCAAGGTAGGCTAGTAATGTGAGTGGAAGGAAGTTTGTGCAAGGGAACTTCCTTGACCCTTCCTTCCTTTTAGGACCTCTGGACTCCCTGAAAAGCCCTTCTGGAGGGTTAGTGGACCCTCTTGAACAACATTGGATGGGATATGGGGGGGGGGCTACTGCAGGACAAATCGGGCAGAGGCATCTTCTATGAGTGGAGCAGCAAGTATAGGCAGGGGGAGGAGACGCCCGTTCCTCCCAGTCCATACTGGCAGAACAGGAAGTCAATCCAACCCAGCTGAATCTGAAAAACTAGGAAAACTGTGCTAACTGGTAATAAGAAATCAAACTGTAACTACTATGTTTGTCATCTAGACTGAGGGAGAGAGGCTCAGAAGGCAGCAACTAGGGAGATGGCCTTCTCGTGGGGGGGGAGGCAATTATGGAATGATCTCCCGGATGAGGCCCACTTGGAGCCATCATTGTAATCTTTTCGGCACCAGGTTAAGGTCTTTGTCTTCTCGCAGGCATTTGGCAGCATATGATGAAGTTTTAATCAGGTCCTGGATTTTTCTTATTATTTTAAAATTGTTTAGATATATGTGTGTGTCTGTGTGTGTTGTCTGTTTATATGTTTGTATGTAAATGGGTTTTTCTACTACCTATAATGTATTTTAATGATTTTTAATCATTGTAAACTGCCCAGAGAGCTTCAGCTACTGGGTGGTATAGATATGTAATGAATGGATAAATGAATGAAACAGTGACTAGTTACAAATATTTGCCACTTCAAATTATATTAGAGAAAGCTTAGGGAAAAAACACGATGCGGTGGGAAATATCCCCAGGAGTCCCTACCTACTACCTCAAATAGTTGGTGAGGCCGTAAGCCCTAAACCACCATCCTCAGGCTGACATTAATGTCCAAATGTTGATCCAAACAAAAAGGGGGTGGGTGGAATGTCCTCTCTGGAGCTCTTAGAACAGAAATTCAGGGGAATGAAAAATTATGTTTTCTCAAGAACTCCACAGAGGGCATTCCTTGACTTTGGGACTTAAGAGAGCAGGGAATGTAACTAAGTAGGCAAAATCAGGACAACCCCCTTAATGCCTCAGTACTTTTTATAAAACGCTATGCCCAAATGTTGCGTCTGCAGACGAGGCAGTGTCTATTTTGTAATGTTTGATTTACATGTAGGCTGAAGCTTTTCAGAGAGAGAGGCTTTTCAGGGGGGCAAAGGCTCCTTATGTGACTTTCCTTTCACTTGCATTATTTAAGATCCAAGCTATATAAAATATTCTCATTAAAACTACCAGCAGCACCACCACCAACACACACACACACACACACACACTATTGAAAGAAATAAAACAACACCATTACTCTGTTTGTCATTCTGGTGCCAGGCAAAGACTTCTCTATTTCCCCAAGCCTTTGTAGGTGCAATCCTATCCCCACTTACCTGGGTGTAAGCCCCATGGAACTTAGCGGGACTTACTTTTGTGCAGTAGGGATGTCCATTTCTGTGTATTAGGGATGTCCAGAAATCCATTTCTTTTTTGGCTTGATGGAGTTTCACAGTGTGCACAATTTGGTTCACATGTACAAGCCAAGCTGCAGTCTGTTCCCTGAACTCTGGGAACTTCATAGAATCATAGAATCATAGAATAGTAGGGTTGGAAGGGGCCTACAAGGCCATCGAGTCCAACCCCCTGCTCAATGCAGGAATCCAAGTCAGAGCATCCCTGACAAATGGCTGTCCAGCCTCATCTTGAAGGCCTCCAGTGTGGGAGAGCCCACCACCTCCCCAGGTAATTGGTTCCATTGTCGTATTGCTCTGACACTCAGGAAGTTTTTCCTGATGTTCAGCCAGAATCTGGCTTCCTGTAACTTGAGCCCATTATTCCGTGTCCTGCACGCTGGGATGATCAAGAAGAGATCCTGGCCTTCTTCTCTGTGACAACCTTTCAAGTACTTGAAGAGTGCTATCATATCTCCCCTCAGTCTTCTATTCTCAAGGGTAAACATGCCCAGTTCTTTCAGTCTCTCTTCATAGGGCTTTGTTTCCAGTCCCCTGATCATCTTTGTTGCCCTCCTCTGAACCCTCTCCAGTTTGTCTGCATCCTTCTTAAAGTGTGGTGCCCAGAACTGGACACAGTACTCCAGATGAGGCCTAACCAGTGCTGAGTAGAGGGGAACTAGTACTTCCCGGGATTTGGAAGCGATGCTTCTATGAATGCAGCCCAAAATAGCATTTGCCTTTTTTGCAGCCACATCACATTGTTGGCTCATATTCAGCTTGTGATCGACAACAATTCCAAGATCCTTCTCGCTCTTAGTGTGGTTGAGCCACGTATCCCCCATCTTGTAACTGTGCATTTGGTTTCTTTTTCCTAGGTGCAGAACTTGGCATTTGTCCCTATTAAATGCCATTCTGTTGTTTTCTGCCCAGCGCTCCAGTCTATCCAGATCACTTTTAATTTTGTTTCTGTCTTCCAAAGTATTAGCTATCCCTCCCAATTTTGTGTCATCTGCAAATTTGATCAGCATTCCCTGTACCTCCTCCTCCAAGTCATTAATAAAAATGTTGAAGAGCACTGGGCCCAGGACTGAGCCCTGCGGTACCCCACTCGTTACCTCTCCCCAGCTTGAGAAGGTCCCATTGATAAGCACTCTTTGAGTCCAATTCTGTAGCCAACTGTGGATCCACCGGATCGTTGTTTCATCTAGCCCACTTCAAGCTAGTTTGCTCATCAGGATATCATGGGGCACTTTGTTGAAAGCTTTGCTGAAGTCGAGGTATATGATGTTTACAGCATTCCCACGGTCTACAAGGGAGGTGACTTGATCAAAAAATGAGATCAGATTTGTCTGGCAGGACTTGTTTTTGACAAATCCATGTTGGCTTCGAGTAATCACGGCATTGTTGTCAAGGTGCTTCCAGATGGATTGCTTTATGATCTGCTCCAGAATTTTCCCAGGGATTGATGTCAGACTGACCGGTCTGTAGTTCCCAGGTTCCTCCTTTTTACCCTTTTTGAAGATAGGGACGTTAGCCCTCCTCCAGTCATCTGGCACTTCCCCCGTCCTCCATGATTTCTCAAAGAGAATAGACAGCGGTTCTGAGAGTTCTTCTGCCAGTTCCTTTATGACTCTAGGATGCAGTTCATCTGGCCCTGGAGATTTGAACTCATTCAAAGTAATGAGGTGTTCCTTGACCATATGCCTGTCGATCTCAAGCTGCAATCCTGCCCCTTCAGCCTGTACTTCGCCTTTGCCAGGGGGGTCATAGACCCTCTTTTGGGAGAAGACTGAGCCAAAGTAGGAATTGAGCACCTCTGCCTTTTCTTTGTCATGTGTTATCATTTTGCCATCCTTATTTAATAGCTGAACCACCATTTCTTTCCTCTGCCTTTTACTATGCACGTAGCTGAAGAAAGCCTTTTTGTTGTTTTTAACATCCCTTGCTAACCTCAGCTCATTCTCAGCTTTAGCCTTCCTGACGCCATCCCTGCAATTCTGTGCTATCTGCCTGTACTCTTCCTTTGTTACTTGGCCTTCTTTCCACTTCCTATATGTGTCCTTTTTTGTTTTCAGGTCATCCCTAAGCTTTTTGTGAAGCCACATTGGCTTCTTCTGTTGTCTTCCACCTTTTCTTCTTGTTGGAATTGCTTGTGATTGTGCCTTGAGAATTTCCTTTTTTAAAAGCTCCCACCCATCTTGGACTCCTTTTCTCGCTAGCATCGCTTGCCATGGGACCTTACTGATCATTGTTCTGAGTTTATTAAAATCAGCTTTCCTAAAATCCAGGGTACGCGTTTGACTACACTTGGCTTTTGCTTCCCTTAGAACCAAGAACTCAAGTACAACATGGTCGCTTTCCCCCAGAAAACTTCTAGAAAACCAGAAGGTCGCTTTCCTTCTTTCTGCATTTTTTTTTGGAAGGCTCTGCAATTTGCACAAATACAGCTGAATTTGCGCAAATTACATACATTTATCCATATCTTGTGTAATTTGTGCAAATTTGGCTGTAGTTTGTGCAAATTTGGCTGTAATTTGCACATGTTGCACAAGGATTTGTGCAAATTGCAGAATGTTATCCCCCAAATGGACAAATTTCCCAGAAAATCCGCAAACTCACCCAACGTGCGCAAACTCGCCCAACGTGCTGCAGACAGAGATGGCGCCAGAGTGGGAACTGAAATGAAGTCTGGGGAGGCCAAGCCCAGGAAAACTCATCGAACTACACCCCCCAAACAGATTTCTCCAACAGCCGTACTGAGTAGATATGCATAAGGTTGCACTGTTAATTTATTTATTATCGCTTCAAGCTGTTCTTACTCTCTGCGATTTGGTCTTTTATTTATTTATTACATCTATATACTGCCCACTTGGCACATGTACTCAGAGTGGCTTTACAGTAATAATAACTTTTAAAAAACAGAACAATATAATAACGACCCAAATAATGAATAAAACAATATTAATATTGTTATATAATATTAATTATGTATATATTAATACATTTTAAAAAAATAAATAAATACTGAAGTGTCAGCAGTAAAGTTAATAATCGGAAGAACAGATTAAAGGTTAAATGCCTGCTGGAAGAGGATGGTCTTAAGCTGGCATCTAAATGTTTGCGATAGGGGTAGGCAAAGTGCTGCCCCCAGTCACCTTTCTTGGTGCCAGCCAAGGTGCCCTACCCCTCCCCCTTTAAAAAAAAACACACATTTTCTTCCCAGCACTCCACAGGGGGGAGGGGTGATAAATAAAGGGGGAAAGCCCCCACTGATTCCATGAGACTAAAGAAAAATAGCAGGGATCATTTCTCAGCAACCTGGGTACCTTCAGCTTCTGCCATCTTCATTGTGCATGAGCGCCTCTGGGCTAGGGATGTTTGGATTTTATTAAATCCGTTTCGCCTGTGTTTCACGGATTGTCAGACATCTTTTGTTCTGTCATCTGCTCATTAACAGAATTAGATTTTTTTTAACCAGATTTTTTGCACTAATCCCCCTAATCACCAACACACACCCCCCAAGTGAAAAACCAATCCGCCAGTCCATGGAATCCGCATGACTCGCAGAAAGCTGGTCTGCTGCAGTTCAGATTCGTAGAACTCCAAACTCATTTGAATCCATTACAGATTTCTTCGACAGCCCTACAGTCTGGGCCACATGATGGGTCTCAGTGCCAAACTACACATTTTACTAATGGCATTGGTGTACTTGAGCCTGCTATTTTTCTTTACTCTCATGGAATCAGTGGGGGCTTTTCCCCTTTATTTATCACCCCACCCCCCCTGTGGAGTGATGGAAATTTGGGGGAAATGGGTTGGGGGAAGCTGAAACTCTCTCCTCCCAGAGCAACATAGTTCCAATCCATATTGGGACTGCATGCACTTCTATGAGAGTAAAGAAAAATAGCAGGCCCAGCTACACCAACACAATTAGAATTTTTTTAAAAAAACATTTTTTAAGTGTGTTAATAACAGCAGTTAAAAAATATGACAAGAATTACAATATGCAGCTATTTTATAATAAGCAGATGGTGGCTAGGCATGAATAGATTTCCAACTGTTCCTCATCGTGTCAAGAGTAGGAATAAACATTTGCTTTGTACCAGCTTGCCATGACATCTTGTTTCATACTTACAGGCTTACAGCAGTGTAACAGAGAAAAGATAATCAGTTGCCAAATCATGCTCAGATTTACATTGGAATACTATTGTTTTGAAGGAAGCTGGAACACCAAGGAGAAAAGCAGTCTCAGGATAAACAAGTTATGGTCAAAATGTCCCCACCACTACAACCCTATGAAAAAACCATTCAGCCAATAAGATTAAGGGAGCAATCCTATGGCTACTAGACTATGATGGCTGTCTCGAGGGCCATAGGATAGGCTCGTTTCCAGGAACCAACCTAGGAGCCCGCGCACTGAGGTTGGTTCCCGGAAAACCGACCTCCCCCCCTCATCCGCGCTGCGTCGAAGGCAGCATGGAGAAGCCCCATCCTCCATGCTTGGAAGAGAAGCATGGAGCAACTGAAAAGGGGTGCACCGGGGGGTGTTCTGGGGTGGGGAGAGCGGAGCTGTCTATGGCAGCTTCCTCTCTATGGCAGCTCCCTCTCCCAGTCACACCCCCCCCCCGCAACTAGACAGCCAAAAACTACTGTCTAGTGAAAAAAAGCAGGGCAGGAGAGGTGCAGAGGGAAAGATCCCCCCGTGCCTCTCCTGCTGTCAGGAGTGCCCTAGCTGCCTCTTGCAGTCCCCACCAATAGCCAACTCAGGCCACAGGCAATGAGGAATTCTTTCCGAGACTTTATTCCTTTATTACTTTATGACTCTTTCAGAATACTAGTCACTAGAGCCAAAGCAAGGAACAGCACTGGGAAAAGATAGCAGAGTAGCCTAAGCTCCAGGCAAGGCAGTTGGTCCATGTTTGAAGGAGAACCGCGGGAAGACTCTGAACTTATGGGCTAGGGAGAGATCCTCCCTCTTTCCCTTGGGTCCTCAGGACACGACGATTGTTTGCATGCCAAACAAGCGCTACACCTCCTTTTGGTGCCCTCCATCTGTCACCGCTCCCTGCATCTGCGCCGAGCGTCCAGCAAGCCCCCCTCCAGCGCTCTCTCACTGCCAGGGTCACTATCTCTCCCAGGAATGCTGGCAGGAGGAATCTCTGCCAGCTGCTGTGCTTGTGAGAGATGAGCAAGCTCCTCTCCCATGGATTGCTGTTCCTTCTCAGAATCAGAGCTGCTCTGGGGCTCTATTGGCTCAGTTTCCACCCTGACACCTGCCTTGCTTTGGATAGGTGGTCGCCTCTGAGGTCAGAAGCAGCCACATATCTTGATAGGATTGCACCCTAATTCTTTAAAATCTCAATAGATTGCACAGAATGGTAACACATGGTTTATTTAACCCATGGTTTGTTGCCCTACCCAGGGCTTTCTGGCATATAGTCAAACAAACTATAGTTTTCTCAGTCCTCGGGTTGTTTGTTTTCCTCCTCCTTTGCCTGCTGCCTCCCTGCATCCCAAATACCTTTGCAGCACTGTAGTACTGGCATGAAGTGTGGCTGGTTGTTGCTTTTACTGCTCTTGCCTCTGTAGCCTGGAGAAAGAACCCATGAACAACCTATGGGGTTAGCACATAATGACAACCCATGATTTAAACAGCCCACACTTCACACCCAGCAACAGACCATGGTTCTCTTTCAAGGATGTTTGTGGTTAACAAATCATGGTTTGTTAGCACAGCCACGTTCACACATAGTGACAACCCAGAATTCAACAACCCATACAATGGGTTAGCATTATATGTGGACCAGGCAAGTGTCTTCAAATATCCCTAGCATCATAGCACATTTCAGGCATGGATGCTTCCTCTGTTGTGTGGAAAACAGCCAAGATCTGGTCAAGTATCGAACTTCATGCTGCATCCTTCATTAGCGGTGCAGCAACCACATCATAGGACGCAATCAGTCCAGGGTTTTGAGAAGCACAAACCCACATAATCATAATCTCAACACCTTTGCCATGCAATCAGTTTGTCTGTTTATTTTTCCACTCTTAGCCTTCATTTCAGATAAATAACAACTGTATAGTAATATCAACAGCATTCAAAAAAAGAATGCCAATGTCAAAGAATGTCACAAACATCCATATTGCAGGCTTTGAGAGTCTATCTTAATTTTTAAATCCATCTTGCTAACTACTTCATTTTCTTGAAATGCCCCATTCCTGTAAGGCAGACCTATCCTGCCCAATCGCTGAGGTCTTCTGAAGAGGTGCTCTTGGTGGTTCTACATGGGTCGGAGATCCACCTGGAAACCATCCAGAATAGGGCCTTTAGTGTGGAAGCTCCCACCCCATGGAATACCCTTCCTACTGAGATCAGGAATGCACCTACTGTACACTACTTTGCTTGATGTGTTAGCTGGGGACTTTTTTCCAAGCAAGCATCTCCTAACTGATGAGTAAATTCCAGCTACTGTTCAATTGATCTATTTCCTTTTATTGTAACATTTTGTATTTTGTGTTTTAATCTTTGCACACCACTCTAATATATCTCAGTGTGGAGCAGTTTATAAATTCTGTACTTAATAATAATCATAAATATGTGTGTGTAGCTGATGTAGATGTGTGCTGCAATTCTCATCTGGTCCTCGCTGAATTGTATGGATGCTCTGATGTAGCTTGAGATGTCTATCTACACCAGGCCCACTAGTTACAAATGTTGAAGTGTTAATGGGCCAAAATTGGGGCCATAGCCTTTGTTGGACCACAAGTATTTTTTTTAACCTTGTCTGAGCTTTCTACTTTGAGTTAATCCTCCTGAATGCTGTTTTAGCTGTTCCATTATCCAGTTCCTCCCTTTCCCTTCACTTTTGACCTGTGAATCTTACTTGGATCGTAAGCGCTCTGGGAAGGGACCGTGCGGCTATGTTTTGTACAGCATTCAGGACAGTTCTGGCACTAAATGAATACTGACAGCATAAATGAGCAAGCCACATTTGAAATTTGCTCTGAGAATATTTATGACTACACTGAAAATACCACCTGAAAAGAATGAGGAAGATAACAGCATGAAAGGTGTGGGCAAGAAGTCAAGAAAGATGTGGAAACATGCATATGTTAGTTCCAGTCTCTGAAAGCATGATTTTACAGCATTACAGCGAACAGGATTTTTAAGGACCTTTCCCTACTGGAAACTATGAGACAAACATGGCTTCACGTGCTCATATAATCTTAATTCATGTCAGATTTAGATGCTTCAGTTATCCAAACATATTGTTCCTTGCTTATGATGCTTTTCCACAGTCTAAAGTAGCCAAAGACCATTCAACCATGGGACTGCTCCAAGGTGAACTTCATGGTATGTACGTTCATTAACCAAGCAGCAACCATGTAACAAGACGGCAACTGATCCAGGCTTTGGAGAAGCACAATCTGACTTGATCAACATCTCAAGATGCTGTGAAATGATCCAGTATTGTTTATTATTTTATTTTTCCACCGCTATCACAAACAGCCCCTAAGGTGGCTTCAAAATAATAAAATTACCTAAAGAAATTAAAACTAGCCGTTAATACAATTAATATAGAGAAGAGTTGAAGTGTATTTGGTGTGAAATCTCCCCAGCTCTTATATTTTGAATGCACAAGATCCAAATTTCAAAGGCTGAAAATTCAATGGATTTTGAGCTAATACACCATTTTTTGTCCTCTCTCTATCAAAATAATGCAAAACATTCAAAATTGCCTTAAAGTTATATATGTATGTATGTATTACGTTTCTATGCTGCCCAACCAAAGCTTTCTGGGCAGTTCACAAAACATAAAGTATTATTAATTCAGTGAATATTTTCTAATTTTTCAGAAACTTGATATTTTGGCATTCAAGTTTGGGGACTGATTTTTTTTTTCTAATTAAGGTCTAGTTCTTACTGAGGTGGTAAAACTGCATCTGGGCTCTACCACGTCATACTGCAGGTGGGGTCTCACACAAAACGATGCTTCTATACACAGAGAGAACACTGGCTCCAGGTTTTGGAGGACCCTTGGGCAAGACACCCTCAATGGGCTCCCTCCCTCAGTGAGTCTACTTTCTCACAGCCTGTCAGGAATGATTCTGGTTGTGTGGAGATAGTTAGCAGCTCAGACTCAGTATGGGAACAGCCAGAACTGGGGGAGGTTTCCTCCCTCGTGAGCTCAGATATGGATAGGCATTCTTCTCAGAAACTTGGCTCACAGATGGGTCAACCTGAAGACCCCCCCCCTTTCCTCCCCTGTGAGAATCCAGGTCTCAGAGGAGGAGGAGAGTGTGGGGTGTGACCTGAAGGATGCTCGAGTCCAGTGCAGAGCGAAGCGGGAAAAATTAGAGGCGAAGCTCACACGTTCTACCTGGTTGGCTATGTGTGATAGCCTGTGTAGGGGGGCACAACTGTAAGGGAGGAGCATCCCCCCCTAAGTTATTCTGGCTGGCAAGTTCTTGTTCAAACTGCCAGCAACGCCTCTGATTCCCACTTGGCTCCTCTATTGATATTCGTAATTGTGTGGAGTAGCTGTTTTCCTTTGTAGTGAGAGTCTCTGAGGATTTGCATTTGTAAAGAACCTGGTAGCTAACTAATAAAGTAGTGAGCCTGAAGCCTGGTGCCTTGGAGTGTATGACTGTGAACAGAGAGGACCAAGGAACTTGACACAGCCATTGTCACCAGTTGCGAATGCTCCTCATCCTCTTTCTCAGCATTGCTACCACTTTCTTGCTAGACAGGCAGAGAGCTAGTGAGCAAGCAGGAAGTGGCATCTACTGCTCTTTCTTCTCACCACCACCTGTCAGGGGTGTTTCTGAGCACAGGGAGTGGGATAGCAGTTCAGATTCTGAAGGAGAACCATCAGACATGGGGGAGGTGTTTTCCCAGGTTAGTCCAGATATGAGTAGGCCTGCTTCTCAGGTTACAAATGTCCAGATGGCTGAGCTCGAGTACGTAAATATTTATGTAGGCTAAAACGGGGGGGGGGCGCAAATGGCGCCACTACACTATTTGCGTTCCCCTTGTTTTTTGCCGTAAAACGGCTAAAAATAGGGGACACAAATGGCGGCCGCCGTAGCTGCTGCCATTTGCGTATGCTGGTTTGTTTGTTTTTTGGCTTGCTGTGATAGGCTACATAAATACTTATGTAGCCTATCACAGCAGTTTCGCAGGATGCAAATGGCGGCCGCTATGGTGGCCGCCATTTGCGTCTGCAGCAGCCCGTCCACGGCCGGAACTCCAGCTGCGGACAGCCCTGGCCGGTGGCTCCACGGAGCTGCCGCAGAGCGGAGCCGGCCCAGGGAGGATTCTGGGGGGAGGGACGGAGCGCCTCCCCACCACCACGAATCCAGGCTCAGCAAAGGTAAGTGACTTTCATACATCCCTAGAAGTAATGGGTTAAAAGCTGTAGACTGAAGCCTCTCATCTGTGTATGTTTGGGCATTGAAGTAAAGTGGGGGCTAAGGGAATCCTGACGCCACCACTGTATAGGCCTGAGCAAGAGGCAGGTGAACAAGCCAGTTGCAATGGTGAGGAGCTGGAGCAACTCCATGGAGCTTTTGTCAGTGGGCCCCTGCTGGGGTGAGGGTCTTCGGCAGGTGCCCAACCATGCCTACCTTTGTTGCTGGCTCTACACACACACACACACACACACACACAGATTCTTACATTATCACACAGAGAAGACTACCGTAGAATTTCTCTGCAGTATCTAGGTATCCAAGTGGAGGGAGTTGTTTTATGGAGGGAATTTTCTCATGAAAGAGCATTTCATCATATGAGCCACACTTCATCATTTGAAGTGGTACAGCTCAGGCAGAGTTTCACTACCACAGTGAGGCTCAAAGTACAAGTTTCATGTGATCCCTTTCTCCCTGGAAGGCATGACCACATATAAGGAAAAGAACAGTGGATTTAAACACACACACACACAATCACTTTCCCCAGCCTCTCCTTCTTTGCGCAGGGTGGGGATATGAGGAACCCTTTGCGCAGGGTGTAGGTATGAGGAACCTACAGAGGCCTCCTACCTTTCCCCTGTAGGTGAAACTTTGTGTGTGTATTGTGTGTGTGTGTGGGGGGGGGATTTGACCTTGGAAAGAACCAGAGGAGAAAAAAGGGTAAATAGCCACCCTCTATCGTCTTCTTCTATTCAGACTCACAGATTGTCCAGATTGATTTTGGTTAAAACACACACACACACAAGTAATAGAGGTCTATCTAACTACATACATACTTTGAATAGGCCTGAGAACAGTTCAAAAAAGTGAGTTTTGTCACTGAGTTTTCATTATTGTCAAAAACCTCACATCATTAGAATCAGAAATAGGATTGTACAAGAAAAACAAAGTTTCACTATTCCATTAATTACCGAAGACTTCTTTTTTATTATTAAAGACTTATTTTGTTTTGGTATTCATTCATTAGAATCAGCAACAGCAGCAATATGCCAACTTTAGCAGTCACTCTTGACAACAACTATTTCCCCAGAATATTTATTTATTTTATTTAAAATCTTTTTATCCCACCATTTGAGGTGGAACCCTCATCAATTTATAATATAATGTATTAAAAATAAAATACAATTAACTAAAGAAGCAACATAAAACATTTAAAATAACGGCAAACATAGAAACTCCCACCTGTAAATAAATGCGGGTATCCATTCATTTAAAAGCCGATAGGAACATCCAGGTCCTTAAAAATTATTTAAAAATAGTCCAGGGAGATACAGTGCACATCCTGTGGGAGGGTATGCCATAAGTGTCATTCTCAGCAAAAGAAATGGCAGCCCCCGTTCTCCCAGAATGTCTTAGAATGATGGAACACCCAGGGCATACTGGGAAAATTAAAATGGCACTTGCCAGGAAAAGCCATTGAAATCAGGTTGACTGCCTCTGCAACCACTGGAGAAAATACAGGCCTCCATGTCTAAAGGAGTGAAGGAAGAATACAAATGTAATGAACAATGAACCATTTGTTACACGACCTATTCCAGAACAACTGAAAATTGAACTGAATGGGCCACATTCACTTCAGTTAAGTATGTGTTCCAAAATGAATGCACAAACCCAATCAGAAATCATGTAAAGAAAGCCCATGGAGAAAGCAATCCTATGACCTCTAGACAACATCCGGGGTGCCATAGGAAACTCTGGATCATCTCCTCTGATCTTCCCTCCCCCACCCCCTCCCAGCCACTATGAAAAGCTTATGTTACAAGGCTGCAACTGCAATCTCATAAGAGCAGTTGAAGAGGGAGAAAGGGGCCATGCTGGTTGGCAGGAAGGGGAGAGGAGAGGCTCTGATACACAATATCCTATGAGCTCTCCAGTCCCCTCCCCACCCACTGAAAGATAAGTCAGGGGCCCTCCAGCTGCTTTTTGCAATTTAAATGGAGGAACAGAGGCAAAATTGCCTCCATCCTCTTCTCTCCCTGCCTGGCTCTTGCTGGCAGGGCATAGGATAGGTGAAGGGCTCCAAACGTGGAGCCCTCTGTTGGGAGTGGAACCCACAGGATTGTGCCCTAATCCTCAAATAATACTTATTTTTAATAGACAATATGGCCCTGATCCACTTATGCACTTAGACAAGCATATGTACATATAGGCCTGTCAAATGAGCAGCAGTCTTGACTAGGGATGTACGTACGGACTGTGTAAAATCCGCTCCATCTGTGTTTCGCAGATTGTCAGGGGCCTTTTGTTCCATCATCTACCCAGAGGCAGATGCGAATTTTTTTTTTTCATCATGTGGAAAAATCCGTAAATAATTACGTAAGTATTTATATAAATATTTACATAATTTACCTCAGTATTTAACATTTAGCATATTGTCCTCCATTCCATTCAACGTTTCCTCAGCAGAAACTTAAGTATTTTCCTACAAATTTATATGAGTAAATTTGGGGAAAGTTAAAAAAAAAAAATCATCCGAAAGTCCACGTACTCCTCGTGGCCTGCAGGGGTCACTCCACAGCAGATTCTGCAGGTTGGATTCTTAGAAATCCAAGCTCATTTTAGTAGGGATGTTAGATACTTCTGCCATGGATCCCAGGGAGGCCAAAATCCAGTGAATTCGGCACCCCGGAATCCGTGGCGGAATGGAGCAACTCGCCCCACCACCCCACGAAAGCCCAGCGAAATGGAGCCTACCTGGCTGCGGCTCCGGTGGAGGCGGCAGCTCTGATGGTGGAGGCAGCTCCAGTGGCAGCGGCGAAGGCTTCGGCGGCAGCGGCAGCTCCAGCCGCTGCCAGGCTGAGGCCGCAAATAGCGGCCACTACACTGGCTGCCATTTGCGTCCCTGGCAAGCCATGATAGTCTACGTAAGTATCTACGTAGCCTATCAATGCTCAGGGCAGGGACGCAAATGGAGTAGCCGCAAGAGAATTCCAGAAAAGTGTCTATTTCTGCTTCATTGACTATGCTAAAGCCTTTGATTGTGTGGATCACAACAAACTCTGACAAATTCTTAAAGAGATGGGAGTACCAGACCACCTTATCTGTCTCCTGAGAAACCTGTACGAGGGTCAAGAAGCAACAGTAAGAACCAGACATGGAACAACCGATTGGTTCAAAATTGGGAAAGGAGTACAACAAGGCTGCATATTGTCACCCTGCTTATTTAACTTATATACAGAGTACATCATGAGAAACGCCAGGTTGGATGAATCACAGGTCAGAACAGAATTAAGATTGCCAAGAGAATTATCAACAACCTCAGATACGCAGACGATACCACCCTAATGGCGGAAAGTGAAGAGGATCTCAAGAGCCTCTTGTTGAGGGTGAAAGTGGAGAGTACAAAAGCTGGTTTGAAACTCAACATGAAAAAAACTAAGATCATGGCATATAGAAGGGGAAGAAATGGAAGCAGTGACAGATTTTATTTTCTTGGGCTCCAAGATCACGGCAGACGGTGACTGCAGCCATGAAATTAAAAGATGCTTGCTCCTTGGGAGAAAAGCTATGGCAAACCTAGACAGCATAGTAAGAAGCAGAGACATCACCTTGCTGACAAAGGTCCGTCTAATCAAAGCTATGGTTTTCCCAGTAGTAACGTATGGCTGTGAGAGCTGGACTATAAGGAAGGCTGAGCGCCGAAGAATTGATGCTTTCGAACTGTGGTGCTGGAGAAGACTCCCCTGGACTGCAAGGAGGTCAAATCAGTCCATCCTAAAGGAAATCAACCCTGAGTGCTCATTGGAAGGACAGATACTGAGGTTGAAGCTCAAATATTTTGGCCACCTAATGCGAAGAGAAAAGTCACTGGAAAAGACCCTGATGCTGGGAAAGACTGAAGGCAAAAGGAGAAGGGGACAGCAGAGGATGAGATGGCTAGATAGCATCACCAATGCAATGAACATGAACTTGAGCACACTGTGGGAGAGAGCAGAGGACAGGAAGGCCTGGCATGCTATGGTCCATGGGGTCATGAAGAGTCGGACATGACTTAATGACTGAACAACAACAACAACAACAACAACAACCATGAATTCAGCACCTATTTGCATGTGTGCAAAAGCCTACTTGTGTATTTACATGCCACTTAGCTGGATCCGGATATATGAGTGTTAGCTTAACATGCCATTTTCATATTATAATTACACTATAGAATAATAAAGCCAAAGTTAAAGGTAATTGTGTATAAGACTGAAGCCTTAATCCCACACTTCACCCTATGGGACTTAAAAGCCAGCTAACATGAACTACAGGATGCCCCTTTTATGTGTTTTTATTATATTATCATAGTGAATCTTATTATACATTGTGGCCTGTATTAACTATTTTGCATGAGGTTAGGAAATATAATTCAAAAGTTATATTTTATAATTAAATGTTATAATTGAAAAGTAACTTTATTTGAAATGGGGGGGGAATCAATACATTATTTAAAACACACACACACGCAAATACAACTCAAGTTCTAAAATTAAAAGTTTGAAACATAACAAAGTCTGGGAAAAATATCTGAGCCTGTGTTCCAAGGTATCATATCTTCATTCATATTATTCACATTTGCTTCATTTCCAAATACTCTGCCCAGAGCTGACTCCTGGCCTTTATAAAATATCTTTAGAGTCAAATACCTGCTGTCTCTTTTATGGAACATGTAGCTGAAAATACCTTCTCCTGGAGTGATTCATTTTGCCATACATAACTGTGAGTTCAATCTATCATTAGACTCTAGTATTCATATCTGAGATACCAACTAATTCACCGGCATCGGAATTATCAACACATTGTATGGTCTGCTTGGAAACATCTATTATGATCAGCATCACATATCTAGCGAAGCAGCCAAAAATAATATAGACAGTCAGTAGACTGTAATATTCTCTTTGCTGACAGAAAACCACAGAAACTCTCCAACATCTGCTTTTCTTCTGTCTCGGCTATCTGGATTTATTGCCTTGGCTTCCAGGTGTGCACCATTTCTTGTTACTCTTTGGTGTTTAAGGCTCATATGCAATCTGTTTCAAACCACATCAGAATGAAGTACTTGTTCACTTTGGCATTCACATGGAGACCAAAGGAAAAGGAAGTCGGGGCAGGGAGGGGGGGAAATTAGGATTCCACGAAGAAGAGCAAAGCAGATGAATGGTGTAAGCTGTACAGCCAATCTATAACCATGGGAACTTCAAGATCACAAAAACTTGAAAATAGAGGTTGGACAAAGGGAAGTCGATGCAATTTTAGAGAAACTATATGATTTTAGAAAAACCTTGTTGGAAGTACCACCTCCCAAGCACTGGAGAGTTACATTGATGGCTCCCCTGGAAGAGGCTTCAGAAGAAGAGAGCAATCTTTGACCACATTCACTGTACTTTGCTATGACTATATATCCTAATTTTACCCCATCCTTATGTAAGGAGCCAATAAGAACTTGAGGGGGTTCAGAAGAGATATTTCAATTTGCAGCGGTTATATTTTGTAGCATGATTTCCCCCTTCCCTTTGCTTACCTGTGTGTGTGCTCGGCCCTGCCACCTACACACACACACACACACACACACTTGTTGAGTTCTAGGAAGAGAAGTGGTAGCAATTTGCTTAAGTTTCCATGTGTGTTCTGAAGATCCACTCTTTGTGCCAAGTGCTCCCTCTGTGTGCAAAGTGCCCTTAGGCTGGTGGCTACAATAGCCTTCATAATGTATGAAGAATAGTCACCACCGTTGTAAGCCGGCTTAGTTTGTTTTCAGCATTTGCATTTTATAAGGTTGCTCCTGACAGAGATGCATTTGTCTCTGAAATACTTTGCAATCAGATAAAGAAGTTTCCCTAGGCACTTCTGCGAATATGTTCTGCTTTTGCATTTCATGCAAGAGAGACAGAGCCTTCTTGGTTGTAGCATCCCATTTATGGAACACAGTCCACAAGGAAGTTTGCCTGGTGCCTACATTGTTATCTTTTTGGCACCACCAGGCAAAGACCTCCCCCCCCAACTCCCAAGCATTTTTTTTAGTTTTGATGGCTGTTCCTGTGCTATTCGTAGTCATTTGTATTAAACTGTACTCTTTCAGCTTTTTGTAAGCCTCCCATAGAACATACGGGAAATATAATAAACAAACAGGGGACTCCTCACTGAGGTGGTAACCCTAAGAGTAAACTTCAGCCTTCAGGTGTTTACAGGGCTGAATGGACATCGATGCCAATAAATAAATAAATCTCCATATAGAAAACAAGATATCAAAGATAAGGGTTCTAGTCTAGCCTATTCTCAGACATTCTGTTTTCTGTGTACAGAGGGGAGGTTTTCTCCATGGTGGCACATTCAGTTGCCAACCCATCTGCAGTCTGACACTGAACAGCCAAAGCTCAGGTTTACCAGCTCAGTAAAAACTAGACCAATAACATTCAGAATGGTTGAAATTAAAACTAAGTATAGCCTTAAAGCACATTTGCAGAAGGTACTTGGCTCAGTTGTCAGTTTGAGTGGCCAGGGATTGGGGTGGGGTGGGGGGACGTAAAACTGAAATAGCAGTAGAATTGTACCTCACAGTTGACATCATTCTGCATGTGGCTGCTGCAAAAACTCCTGGAACGGAAAAGACAAAAAGATGCCAGTCTGCGTAAGATTGCACAAATTCTGGTGTATTCTGGAGTCTTCCATTTCATCCTCCAAACAGGAAAAAAAATGTCAGAAGGAAACCTCAGGCATCAGTACTACTACTTTTTTTCCTCTTTAGTAATAGATTTTGACTTAACCACGCATTTCTGTGCGTGTGTGACGCATCACAAGCTTGGAAATGTATGTATTTCCAGCTGCAAATTGCATTCCGGTTCATAATTGGACCTGGGAGGTGCAAAGAAGGTAAATCCAAAGAAGGTGAATATTCCAAAAAAGGAATAAGCTTCTCAGAGTACATTCCTCACACATGCCTAGCCAGGATAGATAGCTGGACAGGCTGATCAGTGTCTGAAGCAATTACAAGTGTGTGAACAACTCGGCAGGAGCAACAGTGTATATATGGTGAGGAGGTGAAAAGAAGAGGAAAAAAACCCTACCAGCTAGATGAGCAAATAACAAGCTGAGAAAGAAAAGACTTCCTTTCTGATTGCAACAGAAGTGAAGACCTACAATTAGGGATGGCAGAGAATTCTGCCACGGATCACGGTGAGGCCGAATGCCAGTGCATTCGGCCCCCCAAAATCTGTGGCGGAATGGCCTGCCACCCCCCCTGCTCCCCCCGGATCCCCCCCCGGGACGAGACTTACCTTGGGTAGATCTTCTGGGCAGCGGCGGCTCCGGCGACGGCTCCAGCGACAGCTTCAGCAGCGGCAGCTGGTCTCCCAACCGGCTGCCACTGCCGCCATTTGCGGGGTTTTTTGTGTGTTTTTTTTTTACAGAGACGTGATAGGATACGTAAGTTTTTACGTAGCCTAAAACATCTGGGCAAAAAAAAAAAAAGGCATATGCAAATGGCGGCAGCTATGGCTGCCACCATTTGCGTACGCCTTTTTTTTTTACCCAGACGTTTTAGGCTATGTAAAAACTTACGTAGCCTAAAATGACTGGGTTAAAAAAAAGAAAAGCGTACGGGGGGGAGGAACGCAAATGGCGCCACTACGCTATTTGCGTTCCCCTTATTTTCGCCATCTTAGTCTATGTAAATATTTACATAGACTAAGATGGCCCAAACTAAGGAACGCAAATGGCGGCGGCCGTAACCGCCATTTGCATACGCAGTTTGTTTGTTTGTTTTTCCCAGAGCCCTCCGCAGCTGGAAATCCGGCTGCAGATGGCTCTGGCCTGGGTGGGCCAGGCCGGCTGCTCCGCGGAGCTGCCACGGAGCACAGCCGGCCGCGGAGGATTCCGGGGGGGAGGAATGGATTGCCTCCCCCCCCGTCGAGGATTCCAGGGGGAGGGACGGAACGCCTCCCCGCCCACCATCAACATAATCCACGAAAGGTAAGTCCCTTTCATACATCCCTACCTACAATTTTCAAGTGTGCCATCTTCAGTTCTAAAATTAGTTGCTCAAGGACAGTTTGTAGTCTTATCATTTGAAGTTCAAGTAAATGGTGCTTTAGGCACAAGGTGGGGGGGGAGAAGGGCATGCAGGTTGCAAAAGCTGTTTGTGGCCCTAAGTACTACTGATCATACAAGGAAGAGAGCTTTGACCTATGACCAGTGGAGGCTGGTGGCTCCAATCTTGGTGGGGCTATGAATCCATTATGAGTTTTAGTTCGAACCAGAAAGACCCCCTAAATGAGCTGTCCAGGGTGCTGAACCCTATCCCCAAAATAGGTTCAGCACCTTGGATAGCTTCTTTTGCATTGTGGCTGGTTCTGACTGAAACTCAGAATGGATTCACAGCCCCACCAAACTCGGAGCCACCAGTCTCCACTGGATGACACTCCTCTTACTGTCAGGGAGGTGCAGAGGAGCATTCAGCAACTCCATCACCACAACTCCAAACCTCCTCCCTCAAACCAGGGGCAGGGGATGTGTGGCCCTCCAGATGTTGCTGGACTGCAACTCCCACCATTCCTCACTATGATGAATGCTGATGAATGCTCTTCAGCACCTTCCTGCTGAACCAAAACTCAATTATTCTTCAAAATTCAGACTTCTCCAAATTTTGCAGTAGAGTTCTTTTATTTATTTATTTCTATACTGCCCAATAGCCGGAGCTCTTTGAGCAGTTCACAGAAATTAAAACCAAAGAGCACACAATAAAACAATACAAAATCTATAAAACATTAAAACCACAGTAAACAATACAACCAGAATAAAACCAGAATAAAACCTAGCAGCAATGCAGGGATTTAAAATACAGATTTAAAACAGCAAAGCTAAAAGTCTAAAGAACTAAAATGTTAAAATGCCTGGGAAAATAAAACGGTCTTCACCTGGCGCCAGAAAGAATACAATGTAGTTGCCAGGAGAACCTCACTAGGGAGCTCATTGCACAGCCAGACAATTCTACCAAAAATGCATACAAAAATTTGTATATTTGGGGAAAGTGCACATGAAATTGCATATCTTCATGAAAATAGCTTTAAAAATGTATTATATTAGGAACATTAGTCCTGAAAATTGAGTATATTAGAGAAAATTGCATACAAAAAAATGCAAATATTAGGAGAAATGTGCACAAAAATGTGTATTCATATGAACTTTAAAAAAAAAAATCTCAAAGCTTGGCATGAACCGAACATAAGAATGGAAAAATGGGAAACTGGAATTGACAGATTTGTCTGTCCCAATGCTCTACCACCTATCTCCTCACATTCCTGATGCTCCCCTCCTTTGCTCACTCAAATACTCCATATTTGGGGGAAATGCTAGGGGACCTTTCTCAATGGCAGAGACCATCCTGTACCCTATTTTGTTGTATTCCATGACTGCATATGCACAAAAGAGGTGACAGAACAAAGATACGAGGTGAATTATTCCTTGTTTGCCTATAACTGTCATTGCAATGTGGCCGTTAGAGCATGTTCAGTGTTCGGATGTACGGTCAGTGTAAAATCCACTCCATCTGCATTTCGTGGATTGTCAGGCACCTTTTGTTCCTTCATCCACTCACAGATGGATGTGAATTATTACTTTTTCGCCATGTAGAAAAATATGTAAATAATTATGTAGAAAGTTTCATAACAATTTAACAATTTACCTTAGTACGTAACATTAAGCATATTGTCCCCCATTCCATTCAACTTTTCTCCAGCAGAAACTTGCATATTTTCCTACGAATAAATATGCATACATTTTGGGAAAGTAAAAAAAAGAAAACATCCAAAGTCCACGGACTCTGCCTGGCCTGAGGGGGTCGCTCTGCAGCAGATTCTGCAGGTTGGATTCTTAGAAAGCCAAGTTCTTTTTAGTCTGTCTCAAATTTCTCCAGCGTCCCTATTTCAGAGTCTCCATTTAGAAATTGCTCTTTGCTTTTTGAAATTGCTCTCGAGAAATTGCTCCAGAAAAAATACCAGTTTTCTGGAATGGGGAAGAGCACCTTTGTATTGTTCTCCCTTTCCCTTCTGTACTGCTTATTTCTACCATGAGTTTGTGACTTTGGTTTCTCAAGGATAGGTTTTTCATTATGTGTGTGACATAGCAATCATTGGGTGGAAAAACTCACCCAAAATGAGATTAAACACCATGTGAAAGTGATCATTTGGTTTTATCTCCTTGTAGTCTACACTTAGTAACTTAATCTGGGGTGGAGAGGTGGTCCTCCTAGACTGCAGTTCAGCACCTAAAGCAGTCTTCCCCAACCTGGTACCCCCCAGATGCATGTGGGGGCCATGCTGTCTGGAGACAATAGGAGATGTAGTCCAGAACATCTGGAGGACACCAGATTGGGGAAGACTGACCTAGGCACTGGGCCAGTTCACACAACTGAATTTCTCCACACCACATTGCATGCAGGTATGCAACTACCGCACGGTGAAAAGTTAGTATGAGCTGAACTGTCATGCCCCCTCTGGAGGACCTCTCTCCAGAGGATGATTGGGAGCCCCCTGAGCCAAGCATCACAGAGGACCTGCCTTTGTCTGGAGACTTTGAGGTGGGTCAGGGGGATCCTTTGAAGGACAACTGTCAACTCTATCCTTCACAACACAGCTAGCCCCCTCTCAGACTCAGAAGCAGATGCCAAGTGGCCACCTAGCTTCGGGGAGCACATGCAGTCATCAAAAGGTCAAGGCTCAGTCAGCTGCCAGATGCAGAAGTGGAGAATAGGGACTCCTCATAAGTAAAGATATACTTGTGAGCAAGGCCCTGCTCACCTTGCCTCAGTTGACACTAATGGTATGCAGCTGTGCTCTGGGGGGTTGAAGGCTCAGGCTTAAAAGCCTTCAGTTGCAGAGACTACAGACTAGATGATGAAGAAACATCTGAATATCAGCATCATTTTACTAACCTTCCTTCTTCCTTTGACTGATCTCTTGTGGTGCTGACCCTTGGACATCTGATAAGACTCTTTGTGCTTCTAACCTCAGCCTGTATTATGATCTTTGAGATGGATTTGCTCCATAGACTGTGTGAGAACAATCTATAAATATTTTTTAAATGATTCTCTCTCTCTCTCTCTCTCTCTCTCTCTCTCTCTCTCTCTCTCTCCCCCCTTGCCCCCAAGCACTACTCCTATACAGGTCTTTGACACAGTAACAAAGCTAGGCCTCAGGTGTACTTGGATACATTATAGCCTCACAGGGGTCATACAAAATGTTTAAACATTGCCAAACATAAAGAAGTATTTATATACATAGCATTTCTTCACAGACTGCTTCAAGACTGAGCCTCAACTGGCCACAGCAGGACATGAGCTGTACATGTGGCAAGTCAGTAGCTATTACAGCTATGGCTGATCCTTCTCCACCACCAGCTGCCATTGCAAAGATGACTGCCAGGTCACTGAGAAAAACAATACTTAATTGATTCCATTAGGTTATTTACCATTTACTTTATACCTGTAAATTTGGTAAGATAGTTTACCATGCACCATCAGGGCTAATCTGTCTGCAATGTCTTCTCTTCTAAAGAGCAAAGGGACATCGCTGTGCACATGCCTCCTATCGTTAACATTGGGCGAGACTTCTCTCAAACTGTTTCTCCCCCCCCCCCGCCGCCCCCCCCTGGAAGAGAAGAGGATCATGTTAAATATGGCCTTTGTGCTGACATGCTGGTTCAGATAATGAAAACTGGAATGCAATTTGAAACACCTCTTAAAACTATGGGTACTTTCTGTCCTCCATTTACATTCAGATTGGTCACAGCTACTTTTCTGTAATCCAGCATCTTGGAGGTAATAATTAAAGGAGAAAGCCTGACTTTACTAGTGACCTCCTCTCAAGACTAATGCCCTAACAGCTGAGAAAAGAGGCAGCCCCATTAACTCTGAGAAATCTGATCCTGGGATTTGAGATTGTTATGGACAATTAGGCTAGAGGGATAAAAAAAAGCAGTGCCCCAAGGCCAGAAGAAAGAATTTGCCAAGTAACCAAAGGTCAATGCGGCAAGGTGCATGGCGCCTCATGCCATTGGCAACAGAAAACATTGATGGCAAGGGGAACAGCTGGCTGAGCACCTTGAGGTGGAAGGATTCATCCCCTGGCTGGATTGGACCCTGACAAGAAAATTAAAAGGACTTAAAGAATAGCAGATGAGTACAAGCTAGGGCAAGGTGCTTAAAGTCATAAAGTGAGGCTAAATCTTGAAAGAACAATCATTAAAATTGAGAGAGTGGTGGCAATTTATGATACTTCATTCATTAACAGCAATAATTAAAGTGAAATTGGCAAAGCCCTAACACCTGCCTGCACCTCATGTTTACAAGCTAGGACAGGATGATCTAAGATGAAAAACAGAGAACCAGGCCAGCAAAACATCCAAACCAAATGTGTGGGTGGCGATGGTTTGGGAGATGTGATTTATCAGCTTGACTAATTACAGTAGAAGTATGGTTTGGTGGTACCTGATATAAAAACAGACCAGATAATAATATAGCTTATCATAACATCAGTTGCACAACACTTCTGGTGTCAGATGAAGTTAGATCAAAGGAGAGAGGAACAGAACATGAACCACTGTCTTCAAGATTATATGTGGCATAGACCTGTATAGAAACGTTGTTGTTGCTGCTGTTAATCTACATCCTGCCTTTTTTCCTCTTGCAAGGAACCCAAGGTGGCTTACATGGTCCTCTCCATTTTATCCTCATAACAACCCTGTGAGGTAGATTAGGCTGAGAGTCAATGACTGGCCTAAAGACACCCACTGAGCTTCATGGACGAGTGGGGGCTAGAACCCAGATCTCCAGAGTCCCAATCCAACACTTTAACCACTATACCACACTGGCTGTTACCTCATAAGTTTCTGTTGTCAGTTATGTGTCACTGATGGTGCAATCTTATGTGTGTGCTCAGAAAGAACCCCAGCTAAGTTCAGCGGGACTTAGTGTGTATAGCAGGGGTGCTGAACCTTTGGCCCACGGACACCCCAGTCTGGCCCATGCAGCCTCTTGAGGTTCCTCCATGGGGCGTGGCTTGGGCTCTAAGCCCTGCCCACTGGAGGAGGGCATACCCCTGCTGCCATCTGAGATAACTGTGGGGATAGCCCTGTTTTTACACACCAGCAGTGGAACACTGCTGCTATCTCAGATCAGAAATAGCAGTGGGGGTGAGAGACACTGGTGGCTGGGACTCACCTGCACTGTGGAGAGTGACTGCACATGGGCAAATCCTAACACCTCTCATCCCCCCTGCTGTCTCCATTCTGAGGCTGGAGATAGGAGCAGGGATGCAAGGCAGCCTGGGTACTGGTCTGGGACTCACCCACATGGAAGAACAGCCTATCTCAGATTGGAGATAGCAGAGGGGATGTGGATCCTTGTCTCCATCCTGGGAGGAGGCACAGTTTCATGCTTCCTTCCAGTATGAAGAAAAAAGGGGGGGAGAAAAAAAGGGTGAAGTTAAGGGGTGGGACAAGTAGGGACAATATATTTCTGCATCCTGGGTGTATAGGGTAACAGTCTCTATCTTCATGAAGGTAAGGATGAGGGAGAAATGTTACCTGATTTCACACTTTTGAACCACCATGAGAACCAAACTCAGCTGTCCGAAATTTGCACTTCTCCAACTGTCGCAATGGAGTCCTCCAATCAAAAATGAGTACAAATGTGTGTACAGTAAGGAAAATAGTGTTCAAAAATTCATTGCATTAGGGAAAATGGCTTGCCCAAAATGTGTCTCTTAGGCAAAAATGCATGCATTAAGAGAAATGTGCATAAAAATGCTTATGAATTTTCATGTGAGCTTTTTTTTCTTTTTAAACCTTCCAAAAGTGACAAGCTAAATCTAAGATTAGAGAAATGAGAAACTGATAGAAACTGAAATTGACAAGATTTGTCCATCCCTACCTGGAAGAAGCCCCTTCATGGATCACTGCCTTGTTGTGGCGAAGGGGCTTGTGTAACTCAGTGAAGCCATAAGCTATGCCGTGCAGGGCCACCCAAGATGGACAGGTCATGGCAGAGAGTTCTGACAAAATGTGGTCCACTGGAGAAGGAAATGGCCACCCACTCCAGTATTCTTGCCAAGAAAACCCCATGGAACGTATCACAAGGCTAAAAGAGATGACGCCGGAAGATGAGCCCCTCAGGTCAGAAGGTGTCCAATATACTACTGGGGAAGAGCAGAGGGTATTTCCAAGTAGCGCCCGAAAGAGTGAAGCGGCTGGGCCAAAGCCGAAAGGACACTCAGCTGTGGATGTGTCTGGTGGTGAAAAGAAAATCCGATGCTGTAAAGAACAATATTGTTTAGGAACCTGGAATGTCAGATCAATGAATCAAGGTAAGCTGGAGGTGGTCAAACATGAGATGGCAAGATTGAACATCGACATCTTGGGAATCAGCAAACTGAAATGGACAGGAATGGGCGAATTTAATTCAGGTGACCATCATATCTACTATTGTGGCCATGAATCCCTTAGAAGAAATGGAGTAGCACTCATAGTCAACAAAAGGGTGGGAAAAGCAGTACTGGGGTACAATCTTAAAAATGATAGAATAATCTCAGTACGAATCCAAGGCAAACCATTCAACATCACAGTAATTCAAGTCTATGCCCCAAAAACTGAGGCCGAAGAAGCTGAGGTTGATCGGTTCTATGAAGACCTAAAACACCTTCTAGAACTAACACCAAAAAAAGATGTCCTCTTCATCATAGGGGATTGGAATGCTAAAGTAGGAAGTCAAGAAATCACCGGGATAACAGGCAGGCATGGCCTTGGTGTACAAAATGAAGCAGGACAAAAGCTAATAGAGTTTTGCCAAGAGAACACGCTGATCAGAGCAAACACTCTTTTCCAACAGCACAAGAGACGACTCTACACATGGACATCACCAGATGGTCAATATCGAAATCAGATTGATTATGTCCTTTGCAGCCAAAGATGGAGAAGCTCCATACAGTCAGTAAAAACAAGACCTGGAGCTGACTGTGGCTCAGATCATGAGCTGCTTCTTGCAAAATTTCAGCTGAAATTGAAGAACATAGGGAAAACTGCTAAACCATTCAGGTATGACCTAAATCATATCCCTTATGAATATACAGTGGAGGTGAGGAATAGATTTAAGGGATTAGACCTGATAGACAGAGTGCCTGAGGAACTATGGACGGAGGTCTGTAACATTGTTCAGGAGGCAGCAACTCAATCCATCCCAAAGAAAAAGAAATGCAAGAAAGCCAAGTGGCTGTCTGATGAGGCTTTACAAGTAGCTCACGAAAGAAGGGAAGCGAAAAGCAAGGGAGAAAGGGGAAGATATATCCAGCTGAATGCAGAGTTCCAGAGAATAGCAAGGAGAGACAAGAAGGCCTTCTTAAATGAACAATGCAAGGAAATCGAGGAAAACAACAGAATGGGAAAGACTAGAGATCTCTTCAAGAAAATTGGAGATCTCAAGGGAACGTTTTGTGCAAAGACGGGCATGATAAAGGACAAAGAAGGCAGGGACCTAACAGAAGCAGATGAGATTAAGAAGAGGTGGAAAGAATACACAGAAGAACTATACAGGAAAGATCTTAATGTCCTTGATAGCCATGATAGTAATATCCTTGATAGCCATGATAGTGCGGTCACTGAACTTGAGCCGGACATCCTCAAGAGTGAAGTCAAGTGGGCCTTAGGAAGCATTAGTAACAACAAAGCTAGCGGAGATGACAGTATTCCAGCTGAGTTATTTAAAATCCTAAAAGATGATGCTGTTAAAGTGCTGCACTCAATATGCCAACACATTTGGAACACTCAGCAATGGCCGCAAGACTGGAAAAGGTCAGTTTACATTCCAATTCCAAAGAAGGGCAACGCCAAAGAGTGTTCAAACTACTGCACAATTGTGCTCATTTCACATGCCAGCAAGGTGATGCTCAAAATCCTACAAGCTAGGCTTCAGCAGTATGCGAACCGAGAACTACCAGAAGTACAAGCTGGGTTTCGAAGAGGCAGAGGAACTAGAGATCAAATTGCCAACATTCGCTGCGTCATGGAGAAAGCAAGAGAATTCCAGAAAAACGTATATTTCTGCTTCATTGACTACGCTAAAGCCTTTGATTGTGTGGATCACAACAAACTGTGGCAAATTCTTAAAGTGATGGGAGTACCAGACCACCTTACCTGTCTCCTGAGAAACCTGTACGAGGGTCAAGAAGCAACAGTAAGAACCACACATGGAACAACCGAGTGGTTCAAAATTGGGAAAGGAGTACGACAAGGCTGCATATTGTCACCCTGCTTATTTAACTTATATGCAGAGTACATCATGAGAAATGCCGGGTTGGATGAATCACAGGTCGGAATTAAGATTGCTGGGAGAATTATCAACAACCTCCGATATGCAGACGATACCACCCTAATGGCAGAAAGTGAAGAGGATCTCAAGAGCCTCTTGTTGAGGGTGAAAGAGGAGAGTGCAAAAGCTGGTTTGAAACTCAACATTAAAAAAACTAAGATCATGGCATCTGGCCCTATCACTTCCTGGCATATAGAAGGGGAAGAAATGGAAGCAGTGACAGATTTTACTTTCTTGGGCTCCAAGATCACCGCAGACGGTGACTGTAGCCATGAAATTAAAAGACGCTTGCTCCTTGGGAGGAAAGCTATGGCAAACCTAGACAGCATAGTAAGAAGCAGAGACATCACCTTGCCAACAAAGATCCGTCTAATCAAAGCTATGGTTTTCCCAGTAGTAATGTATGGCTGTGAGAGCTGGACTATCAGGAAGGCTGAGCGCCGAAGAATTGATGCTTTCGAACTGTGGTGCTGGAGAAGACTCTTACGAGTCCCCTGGACTGCAAGGAGGTCAAATCAGTCCATCCTAAAGGAAATCAACCCTGAGTGCTCATTGGAAGGACAGATACTGAAGCTGAACCTGAAATATTTTGGCCACCTAATGCGAAGAGAAAACTCTCTGGAAAAGACCCTGATGCTGGGAAAGACTGAAGGCAAAAGGAGAAGGGGACAGCAGAGGATGAGATGGCTAGATAGCATCACCGATGCAATGAATATGAACCTGAGCACACTCCGGGAGAGTGCGCAGGACAGGAAGGCCTGGCGTGCTATGGTCCATGGGGTCACGAAGAGTCGGACATGACTGAACGACTGAACAACAACAACAACAACCTGGAAGAAGAGGGGACATTTGTGGCAAAGCCACCACCACATCCAAAGTCTTGCTAGCTCACCATGGCCAGGGCAGGAGTGGCAGGTTTTTTCCCCCTTTCATTTCAGGCTGGTGTAACTTTATGGCCTTTGGGTGGGCATGTCAGGGAAAGGGGAGCATGGGATCCTGTCGATCTATGGCCTCACCCGATACTGCCCTGACACACACCGATTCTAGCCCCACCCCTGGCAAAGCACCACCACTAGTACAGTAGTGATGATAAAGCTTTCTGGTCCCACACAGGGGATACCTCTGGAAGTGCACCTCCTCCTCCAGCAGCAGGCCTCTCTCTCCAGTGGCAGAAAAGACGGCCCATCAGCCAGTCTCCCAGGAAGGCTAGCATTGCTCCCTAAGCATTGTATCAGGGAGGGTGGCCAAGAGATAAATTGTTCAGGAACAGAAATATGAGCAGTTCTAAGCCCAAGCCCATGTAATTTACTTTTCAAAATATTTTACTTTGAAACTACTGAACGTATCATGCAACATCTTCATTGCACGTTTTATAAGCATCGAGGAAATAAATATCCAAAAAGGCCACATAATTTCTAAGCCTACATTCACATTAAGTACTAAGTTTAAGGAAATTACTACTTTTAATATTCCGCTGTCTTGTGACACTGTCTCACTCACACACATACGCACACACACATCCCGACACAAGTCATGTTGTTGTGGTACAAGCCACCTTCCAAGCATAAGAGGTTATTGCCACTCTGCCTAAGACCCATGTTGCAATGGCTACTAAGAAGGGACAACTGAGGGGGTGAAACTGGCCACTCCTACCCTTCTGTCATGCCATCGGCTCCCCCAGACACAACTACTTGTGGCCCTAACATTTCTATCATGAATTTGGCTCAGCTTTACTTTTTAGTGGAATACAAATTTAAGTTTGCGTTTTCCCCATTCCTAAACCCAATACTGCAGCTACCTTACCTCACATGAAAGCAACTGAGGGACCCCAATCATGTGTTGGGTCTCACACCTCTCCTCTTAAATCCTTTGACAGGGAGAAGGAATGAAGGTTGGGTTGACTGTGTGTGTGTGTGTGTGTGTGTAATTGCTGTTTATCAGATATGTAGAACCATCCCGTGGTTATATATTTTTTCTTTCCATGAATGTAGGATCAAAATGAGCTCTGCACAACTATATAACTAATATGGATGGAAAGGAAAACTGGGGTCCAGCAAAATGTCTTATTGTTCAACAGTAATCACTGTGCAAGTGTATGCACTCCATTAGTCATAGCTGAACATCAGTTCATTAATAGTTTCTCCTAGAAGACATGTTATTCTTCCAAACAATGTATTGATGCTTTTGTGGTGTAAGTAGATAGCTGGTGGTCACACAGATCAAATTCTTCTCCCATCCCCACCCCGCTCCTATTCCTGAACAGAAAGCTACTGTCTTCTCTTTTGCTCACACAGCACGGGCAACTCAAGGCCAAATAGCAACCTGTCAAAGTTATTCATTGACTCATCACATGCCAAGGGCAGAAAGGCAAAACAGAGTCCAGGAGCCCCAAACAGGTGTAAAATGGGGAGAGAAGAAATACTGAAGGTCATCAGTAATACTGTCACTCACACCTGCTCCCAATGTCTTTTTAGTCCCCTTACTGCTTGTCTATTGTGTTTGCTTGAATTTCAGTTGATTTCATCAGAGGATGAACCAGAGTACCTTGGGAGATCTGTTGACCTGAACTGGTTAGTTCAGCCTTACCCAACCTGGGGTCCTCCTGATATTTTGGACCTCCCAGCATTCCTAACCCTTGGCCATGTTAGCTGGGGCTTCTGGGAGTTGAATTCCAGAATCTGGAGAGCACCAGGTTGGGGAAAGCTGGGTTAGGACATTAATCACTAGCTTTAATTTTCAGGTGAATTGCTCCAAGAGTTACCTAGCTTTAGGTAAGAAGATACTGGCAGGATTAATGATTCCAAGACAGCATCCAAAGGCGCTGTAAGCCTCATCTCCCCGTGTGTTTGTGTGGTTTTTATGTGACATGATTACTTGATTTAAAAAACAACAGCAAAAACATCCTCTCCCCATTTATCCAGATAAGCTTTTCATGTTCTGTTTTTGTGAGCTTGGCTCATTACACTGCAGAATCAACCCCATCAGTCTTCTGACACTGTGTCCCTCAAGGGAATATGCTCCATATAATACTTTTGTAGGTGTAAGAAAAAAGTGATATTCCCCACAATATCAGTTTGTAGAACTCTGAAACTTTGGGAAACCCATCATTTTGTGTTTCAGTTAGCAAATGACTGCTTGCTTGACCAGAAGTACAACAAACATTATTAACTGAACTTAAAATGAATGCCCCATTTAATATTTTCCCATTTTGATACTTGCTTCGCAATGCATCCAGGAAGGTCTAAATCAGTTTTGTTTGCTGCTAGTGATGCCAGTGTCTTGCAAATTTGACG
Source organism: Heloderma suspectum (assembly GCF_057233095.1). Classification (NCBI taxonomy): domain Eukaryota; kingdom Metazoa; phylum Chordata; class Lepidosauria; order Squamata; family Helodermatidae; genus Heloderma; species Heloderma suspectum. Next base: position 29,351,746 of record NC_139461.1, on the reverse strand, counting down.
GGCTTTGTAGCATTGTAACATCATCACGATGTCTGATCACTTTAGGATGGGAAACAGTTCCCTGCTTCGTTGCCTAAAAAAAGTGGCACTGAAGCAGCCAAATGCCTTTTTTTTAAAGATACATATTAAAAGTATTTTCAGGAAAATATTCTGCACTCCTGAAAGTACTACATTAGATTTGAAAAATGAAACAGATGAACATTCTTCACAGCCTTAGATAATACTCACAATGACCCAATTTGTATGACACGCCTGGCTCACCATGGGTGATGTAACCCATAATGAGCTGCAGACATACCAGGTACCATTTGGAATATGCAACCCCCAATAGGATTGTGGCATGTTGTGCAAACCTGGCCCTTAGTTTATTGTAGGGTTATACAAGGGTTGTTTAACCTTTGCATACCACCGATGACCAGGTTCCCATGACATGCTGCAACCCCACTGGGGCTTGCATATTCAAAATAGCTCCCAGTGTGCCCTGCAGCTCATCTTGGCTTAAATAACTCACAGTGAGCCCAACATGTAATGCAAATCAGGCCATTGTTTCAAAGCCATTTGTCATTTCTTTGTTTCCCCAGCTGCTGCTTCTCCTTGATATCACTTCTTTTCCTTTTCACGGTCATTTTCCACAGTCTTATTTGTCCTCCTTCCCATTTAATGTGATGGGTTTCCGCCAACCATGTAATATTGCTTTTAGGGGCATCCATATAGCAGATTTAGCATCTTCACACTGTTGACAAAAAACCACATGGGTCGCTACAACCAATATAGTATAAATACATAGATAAATAAATAATCTCCCAGGTTCAGGAGATGTCAAAAGATAGAGAACTTGCCACTGGAAGTTCTATGAGAAACATTGTTCTCTAACTCTGTTTGAAGGTCTAATATTGTGCTGTGAAGTATTCATAACCTAGGCTCTAGAGCCCCATTTTGTGGCTGTTGTATTACCATTATCACATCCAGGGCAAAGAAAAGAAAATGTGGGAAGGTTAAATGAGTTGCCCAAAGATATATACATAAATGTGTAGCAGAATGATAGCTAGAGTCTAAATCTACAGAAACAGAACCGTACTGTTACCCACAATCCATTCCCCTCTTTGACTGAATTATGGATTAAACAAATAACAGGCTGTTACGTGGAACAGCCATGCTGTTTTGTAGTTGGCTCTGCTCCTTGCTAACCAGAAAAATGCATGTCCATGACTTAGATCTTATAATGGCAAGTTGGCGAGTGTGTTTATGGCAGACTTATAAACCTTTGGAAATGATGGGACTCACTTAATGAAAATATTGACCTAGCTTTTCATATGCTTCTGTACATAATGAAAGATCCCTGTGTGGCAGCTACTTACATCCCATCACTTGTATTCATTACTGGAACATCGTATAACTTAACAGAAATTAGCATATGTAAAGAATGTCTTCCCGGAGGGAGATCTGGAACAAAGAATCTATTGCTAGCATTTTGGTAAGAGCCCATTTTACAATATATAATCATAAAATGCACAGTGAAATGCTCATTCTAATTTTGTTTTATACCAAAAGCCCAATTTTTGGCTCTATATTTCTGCTTTGTACAGCCAAACTTGAAAAGAAAGTTTGGTTTTCAAAGAAAAGGAAACCACACTCTCCAAGCTTTAGAATAGTTGGTGGCATTTTACGAAAGTATGATCCCTTGGAGGCTTAACTTGTTTCTGATATTATTTACTCTAATGGAAATACATATGCATTTTTTCTCCACTGGGTACATTATTACTTACACTTACAGTACACATCATGCAAAATGTATGCCAAATCTTTTTTTGAAAAACGTACAGTTAAGGCAAGCACTAGACGAAGGCTGCAATCCTATGGTCCCTGGGAGGGCATCTTGGGGCTAATAGATTGTTTCAGATCTCACCCTCTGAGGGTGGAAAGAAACATTTAGCCTCAGATGGGGAGAGGAGACATTGCGAACACCCTCCCAGCTGCCACAGAAACTTCCATGGGCCTTGCTCCGATGTCAGAGGTGGAAAACAGGGGATGTTCCATGAATGGATCAGGGGAAGGGATCTTTCACAAGATCCATAGCCTTCTAATTCCCCTAACACATCTCTGGAATGGGTATTCCTGGTGCTAGCATACATAATTTCCTTCCCATTGCAACCAACAGGAGGGAAATTTTCAAGGAGCCCCCCCCCCTCCAAAAAGGGGAAGGAATGAACATAAGAAGAGCCCTGCTGGATCAGACCAAGGGTCCATCTAGTCCAGCATTCTGTTCACACAGTGGCCAACCAGCTGACCATGGGAAGCCCAGAAGCAGGACATGAGTTCAACAGCACCCTCCCACCCATGTTCCCCAGCAACTGGTGTACATAGGCTCACTGTCTCTGATTACGGCTGTTGGAGGAATCCATCCAGGGGGTGAATCTTGCCAGGCTTTCATCAGTTCAGCCACCTGGAGATCAGCTTATTTCCCTGCAAGCTGGCCCAACTTGATCTGCATCAAGTTGAGCCTGTTCATGGATTTTCCTTTTTTTTTATTTGCGCAAATAGAAACGTGAACAAATTTCAGCCAGAATTTGCCTAATTTGCAGAAATTGTAAACTCAATTTGTACACCTTTATATTTACGCCAACAAAATCGGAAAACATTCCCAGATTTTAGAAAACCTCCATGGCTCAGCCCACAAATGTGAGCTGAGTTGGGTGCTCAGTGGGAGTCCATCAAGCCCCCAAAGGGCTGGATTTCACAGCAACAGACAACCCTCCTCTGATACTGGAGGCAGCATATAGCCTTCATGGCTAGCAGCCATCGATAGCTTTATCTCCATGAATTTGTCTAACCCCCTTTTAAAGCCATCCAAATTGGTGGCCATCACTAAGTCTTGTGTTAGCGAATTCCATAGTTTGACTATGTGTTGTGTGAAGAAGTCCTTCCTGTATCTGTCCTGAATCTCCCACCAAACAGCTTCATGGGATGACGTTGGGTTCTAGTATTTTGAGAGAGGGAAAAAATGTCTCCCTTTCCACACCATGCATAGTATTGTACACCTCTATCATGGCTCCCCTTACTCATCTTTTCTCCTAGCTAAACAATCCCAGCTGTTGTAACCTTCCCTCATAGGGGAGATGCTCCAGCCCCTTGATCATTTTAATTTCCCTTTGTTGCACTTTATCTAACTCTACAATATATTTTTTATCTTTCTCTTTTCTATCAATATCTAACAATGCTCTTTATTTTGTCCCTTCCACTCTGCCGTGGTGTGACTGGCAGGACTTTGAACAAGGTTGTTCTTCACCTTTCAAACTTTTCTCTCCACCCCCTGCCTGCTCTGCCTGAGACATCGAAATGTATAGGAATGCGTCATCAACATAATCATCATACAGCTCACCATAATGTGGACTACTGTCAAGGATGGGTGATCATGCGAGGTTTGAGCTCCTTGATGTTCTTCGTATTCCTCCTCAGAGTTCAGTTTGCCTAATTCACGTTCCTGAACGCAAGTGTCTTTTTTTTTCCAAGTGGGAAAAATTTGCATTTTTAAAAGTGCACACCCATAATGTACACTCCCCCCCCCCCATAGTTAGCCTATGATGATGAGAATTTGGAGGGGAAATGTGCATTTCAAATGCAAGCGCAAGCTCAGGAATTTGCAGAAATTTCCCGAGAATTGTGCTCCTGCTTGCATTTGTCTTTGGAGCTTCAAGCAGGACATGTTCACATGATTTTCAAACAAGAATGACATTTGTGTGCATCCCTACAGACTGTGACGAGGTGGCCTGAGTGCTTGACTGTCCAGGGGCTAACTTGTGACAGGCAGCAGTTCTTACGGTTCTTTATCCTTAAACTGGAAATGGACAGGGCAGCTCTTCAAATAGAATGCAGTCCTCTGGCACCCTTGTCCACTTTCTGGCCTTGCTCTTGAAGGAGGTAGTATTCTTTGAAATCAAGAGTTTGACTGCTGCTACCGCATTGCAGTGTCCAACTGGGTGTATGACCAGCTTCCCTCTGGACACATTTTTAGAAAGCATCAGGTTTTCTCACAGAAGGGCTGGAGGTCCCAATGTTCTCCACTCAACGTGTTAATGGTATTCCATAACCACATCATCTGGTCAGGCAATAGAAGTCAAGAATTTTTATCTGGACTTCACTGCAACAAAATGTCATGATGCACAGTTAATTAGAGCTGTAATATAAATTGGCAGGAATCTTGGAACATAGAAATGTGGACTGGCGTAGCTCACGCCTTGATCATGTCTATGCATTATTTTTCAAAATAGTGATGTGGACACACATGCTTTGGATCCCAAAGAAGTTGATCATTAGTCTACTTGTCCCTTGCCTCTTGCATATACTAAATTCATGCCCAGCATGAGCTAAGTACACTAATCAAGCTTGAATCTGGTTTGGGGGGTTTTGTCAGTTTTCATCACCTCATGATTCCTATTTAAACTGAATCATATTTGTGTCTGGAAAATAAATGTATATTTTGAGGTGAGACTTGGACTGCTGGGAGGGTGGTTTTTTTCAAAAAATAGTTTTTTAACATCTTGTTTGAAAAGCTTTAGAGTGCTACACTCAAAGGAGAGCAAGCATGGTTGAGATAATAAAACTTTGGCTGTCTCTGTTAGCTATCTTTGTAGGAGACAATTTAGTACACTTGACATCTTTATATCCAAAATTCAGTGTCAACTCTTCCTCTCCCTTCCACCTATATGAGAGAGAGTAGAGTGGTAAGGGCACAATCCTATGCATGTCGAGACAGAAAAATTCCCTACAATTCCCATGGCTGGCTGAGGCACGCTGGGTGTTGTAGGACTTTTTTCTGTCTCAACATGCATAAGATTGTGCCCTAAAGGTGCAATCCTATGCATGTTTAGACAGAGAAAAGTCCTACAACTCCCAGCATTCCCTAGCCAGCCATGCTGGCTCAGGAATGCTGGGAGTTGTAGGCCCTTTATTTGTCTGAACATGCATAGGATTGCACCCTAAGTCAGTCATTTTCCGAGCCTCTCTTTTCCTACATATAGTTTAGTGTGGTCATGGATGGGAGCACCCTATTTTACTCAGCACTCCAAACAAGCAAGAAGAAGTTCTCTCCATGCTGTGCAGACAATGTCTGAACATTGTCTCCACAGATTATCTCTAAACATTATCTTTGTCCAGTGTGTATGAAATCAAAACACACTAGGAGAGAGTACAGCACCTCAATTGTATGTTTGAAAGCTGAACAGAGAGGAGACATGTTCATTCAACAGATCATGTTACTTGCTTTTAACCACAACAGTGCTACATTATTAATAGCTATCAGATTTATGTCACTTTTGTAAAATTTGTATTTATTACCAACAGTGGTTTCCCTATGTTTTCAGCTTCATTGCCAAAAGCCAGACATTCAGACTGATACCTTATATTCATAACTGGGCTCTTCCTCATTACATCTGGAGGGATATTTTTTTCCCTTTTGTGTACAAAAGTCTGACTGTATCCAGTAAAAGGCCATGGCAGTCTGTATCTCTGTCTGCTGGCATTATTTGCCATCTTTCCCTGAACCACTTACCAGCATTCCTGAACAACTTACAGTAATACCCTATAGAAGCTGTGATGAGGAAAAACATAGCAAGGCTGCCTGAGTAAATGCCTTTGTGACATCTGCAGCCAACCGACCAATCTCCTCCCTCCTCTCATACCTGTCTGCATTTTTATAATCCCCATCACCAACTGACAGGCAGCTAATAAAATAAACCATTCAGTTTTCTAGCCACCAACTAGTCCTTGTGTCAAACTTGACTAGTGGTAGACTCTGGGCAAAGGCAATGATTGTTCTGTATGATTGGCCTGAAGAAGCAGTAATTGACATGTAAAAGAGGAATTGAAAGGTATCATATATCTGTCTTGTGTCTAAAATTATCCCTGCAGCACATTGGAATCAATGGGGATGGGTTTTGTTTTGTTTTTAACCCCCTGCGGGGTGGGGTGGGTGGAATTTCAGGATGAAAATGGGAGGAGGGAAGCTTAAATCCTCCCTCCTGAATTGTTATCATCCTGATCTGAATCAGGGCCACATGTGCTTACACTCAAGCAAGTAAGCCAGTCACACATAGCTCTGCTATGTTAGTTTAGTTGTATAATGTTTAACAAATGTTTAGTTTGGCCCTAAGTGTGTGGGGGTGGCAGACTGTAGTTGGTTGTATAAGAAAAGGCACTCTGCACATGCTTAGCTGCTCTTCCTTATTAGGGAAGAAGAAATGCTGGGGAATACAGCTGCATGTGTTTGTGTGTGGTGCACTCATTTCTGGTGGGAGCATAAAACAGGACAGTCATAGACATTTCACAGGGATTTTTCATCTCCAAGCAAGATTTCCCTGCAAAAATCTAATCATGAGATTGGACCCCATATGCCCATCTTTGTTCCATCTTGTACCCAGTGCAATACAAAGGGGTTTGGACTATCTGACTAACAATAGTTCGGCTCTTAAAATATCATAGTTTACAAAACTGTGAGAAGGTTTGGCCTGTGTCAGATTCACAAGGGACGCTGGAGCTCAGATCAATGACAAATGTTTTATTACCCTTCAGAAAACTGGAAAAAATGAGCATTTCCGTCTGCTGGGGAAGGCTCATAAATCTGGTGAGTAGCCAATACAATAGACAGCTCTTAGCTAACTGAGAAAGATGATGCCAGCTATAGTGTTTGGAAAATATTAGCATTGTCCTGAGAGTATGGAATTAAGCCTGCAAAGAGGTTTCCCCAAACTTATGACAATCATACCATTTAATGAAAAGACAACCTAAGCCCTCAGGATAACTTAAGCTCACACACACTCACACACACACACCCCTAGTTTTCCCCTGGAGTAGGATGGGGTGGGGTGGGAAAGAAAGGAGTGAAAAAGCTGAGGGACGTATTTGTTTTCTGGTCATCCGGGAGGAAAATCTGACCAATGTCGTTTCTGTAATCTTCTTAGTATAATCTCTCTTGAGAGTGGCTTAGACAGACAAAAGTATCGGCTTCTCTTATAATAGCTTATTTCTGAATTTATTTCTCACCATATGGCTGTTGTAAATTAATGTCAAGCTAAACCTCAAGGTACTTCGACAGTCACTGCAAAAAGCTATTTTTTTTTTCATTCCCCGGTTTCTTCTTGGTTCATACAGAAAATGGACCAAACCCCCAATCATTCACAATGGTCATTGTTGTCTGGTGTGGCCACATTTTTACTAAAATGGTCTGAAAATTCAAGGTCATATCGTCAGAAGTAGTTTCCCTAACCAAATAGAAGCTTCCACTACATAGTAACTTACACCACCATTACATGCGCCCTGTGAGGTGGGTGCCACCCACTCTGTGGTTGCGGCCACATTGGTCAGGGTCTGTTTGGTGAAGTGCATTGCTTGCGTGCTATGCTAAACACACTGTTGGGCTGAAGCCTTTACACCAGACCTCCTCAGCCTGAAGCCCTCCAGATGTTTTGGACTACAGCTTGCAGCATTTCTGTCCATTCACTATGTTGGCTTGAGCTGATGAGAGTCGAAGTTAGAAACCTGTAGAGGGCACTAGGTTGGGAAACTGCTTTACACTGGACCAGAAGCAGCTTCGGAGGTGATCAGCAACCATGCTTCTTCAGGGTAAAGCACATCCAAGTTAACTTCCTTTTATCAACCCACCACAGGTATCATATTCTAGGTGTCCAACGAATTCAATGGCCCACTTTTCCCAGGAACATCTTGGCATTAAGGCAGCAGTGGGCAATTTCAATTTCCCACCCCAGAACCCACCACAGGCTGCATCCCCCCACCACTGCCAAAATTCGGCTGCAATTTGGCGGTGGCAAAAAAGCCACTTTTTCAGTTTAAAAGAAAGCATGTGGGGAGAGTGCACCTCATCGCAATGCATATTTGCACCCCTCAACATCCTGGGAGAGACCATATGCTTTAAAACAAGCTGTGCATGCTCTCCAGGCATCTCATTTTAAGATGAAACAGTGGCTTTTCGCCATCACCACTGAGCTGCTGAATTCTGGTAGCAGCAGCTTGGGGGGGGTGGGGGGAACAAAAAAGGTGAGAGGGGCTTCATGCAGGCTGTGGGCTGCATGTTCCCTCAAACTGCATGAAAAACAGGGGAGGTGACCATAACAGTTTTTCCATTGGTTCTCCTTCCTACTTAGGTTTACCACTAATTATGATTACTGAATAGACAAAAGCAGAGGGAATGAAAAAATAAACCACTTGGACCTACTGCGACAAAATGTTGCAGAGGGAGTGGGCGGTGTTCTTTGCCTTTAGAAAACCATCAACACACACACACACACACACAAGCTCTGCTGAGGCAGACATCATCTGAAGGGGTGGGGTGGGGGGTCAACCCAGGAGGGAAGTCAGCAGCTGTGATGACTCCCGTTGGTGTAACTGCAGAAGGTGAACAACCTTCTCCATTGCCATCAAAGCTTTGATCTCAGACCCCCACAGTTGTCTACTGGGTGTTGCATTTTCTGGGGACTATCTGATTATTTTCCTCCTCACTCCCTGAAGTTCTCTCCAGGGATGTGTCCCAGCTTTTTTCTTCTGTGCTAGGGGAGGAGAACAAAGTGTGCCTATTGGGGATGCTGCCTGGACAGATAATCTTTTTGCCTTAGCAGCAATTTCTCTGCTGGAGATCTCCCCACTCACAACCCTAAGATGGCATAACAGAAATGCAGGCATGCCGACGCATGTGGAGTTCTCGCTTTCCCTAAATGGGGGGGATTTTGCCCCCTTTGGAGTAATTTTTGAATGTCATGTATGTCTGCCTACCTCAGAGTTCCCCTGGTGATGCACAAACCATCATTCTGTCTCTGGATGATCCTGTTTTATTTCCAAACCCATTTGTCATGAGGCCACCAGAGTCTGCTATTAGAGGGAATGTCTGGTCAGAATGGAGAAGCAAAAAAATAATGGAGTTACACTTTTTAGATAGCATTCTGTTCCTTTCCCCTATTTTAGGCAGAAAATAATTGCAAATTATATCAATAATAACAGGGAACATTTTGTCTCAAGAGTAACAAAGTCACTTGTTTCACAGTTACAGGGATCTCCTTCTCAGGTTTGTCATTTTCAAAAATCCCCACAGCCTTTAAATTCTAGCATAGTGCCCAAAGAGAGCAGATTGTACGCACTTACTAGTTCTGAATTCAGGACCACCAAGTGGCAAATACATTCTTGGCATTTCCCTCATGTTCTCTCACTGAAGTGTGGGTTTCAGACTTGCAGAACTGATTCTAGAAGATAATTCCATGAGAAAGAAAGAAAGAAAGAAAGAAAGAAAGAAAGAAAGAAAGAGAACACCACATAGAAAGAGTCATTTGCTTGGAATAATTTCCTTCACACAAGTATTAGGACAGCTCTGATGCAAATGACCATATGGATGCTGAATTGCACCCAAGAATATACCACAGGGGAGCAGAACCTCTTTCAGCCTGAGGAGTGAATTCTTTTTTGGAGAAGCTCTTAGAGGAGCAGGGCCAAGGTCAAAAGTCGTTTTAATGTTTTTATATTTTATATTGTTTTACTGTGTGCTTCTTGGTTTTAATTTTTGTGAACCACCCAGAGAGCTTCAGCTATTGGGCAGTATAGAAATGAAATGAAATGAAATGAATGAATGAATAAATGGTTTGGGGCCAAAAATACCAAAACCACCAGCATATTGTAGCTTAAAGCCCTTTACTGCTGGTAACAAAACCTTCGGAGAGGCAGTTCAACCTTTTTGAATGGGGGAAAACAGCACAAAAGCAGGGAAACTACCAAACAATTGGTGGTTGGGGGAAAGGGAGTGGGGCCAGGTGGGAGTGTGAGAAGGGATGGGATGGTGTGAGTGTCTGAGTGCCTGGGGTCATGTGACTGGCCAGTGAGAATGCTGATGGGAGGGGGAGTTGGAGTGAGTTCGAGTTAGTGAAAAGAGGCAGTTGGATGACAGAAGAGGGATGAGGAGGGAGAGAAGGATTTGATCTCTTAGATAAAACATCTCCTGGGGATAGGGAGAGGTGGGTAGTGGTTTTCAGCCTTAGTTTAGCGTAGGTGAGGTTAAGGGAAATCTTTTAAAGTTCAATCTGTATAATAATCTACATAAATGATTTTGATTCTTTTGCATCAAGTCTGTACTGAAGTCTTCATCACAATACTTATACTTAACCTAAGGAGAAGCTTAAAAAGGGCACAACTCTCTCACACAATTATACTCTAGGAAAATAAAGGAGTATAAGAAAGGTGGCAAAAGGGGGAAACCTGCGGTGGGTGGGAACAACCTACCTAGGTGGAAGCAAAGATGAACACTCCCCATCTTGAGGGACCGTAGGCTGAGTGAAGAGAGTGGGGGTTTCAACACAGGCGAGGGAAGGGGGGTTTTCTGGGGACCCCCAGACTGGGTCTGTGGTTTTGCACCCCTGCTATAGCACCAGCTTTTGATATAGATTGAATGATTGAATTTGATTTGATACCCTGTCCATCAATTCATCAGAATGACTAGAGTGGCTCGCAGATTAAAACCTACATAAATACAATATGCCCAGGTTCTTTCGGAGTATCACGACTTTGAATATTTGGCCCTCTGGGAATGAGTTTCACTAGAGGGCTGCTCTGAAGAAGAAGTGGGGATATTTATCCTGTCACCTTATCTCAATGCGGCCTGCTGGGGTCACATATTGCATAGCTTAGGAGTCAGCAATGCAGTGCCTGCCAGGACCCCACCACCTTCCTCCTGACAGATGCCTTCCTCATCCCCCCACTGGTCACTTGCACGCTGCTCACCTCCCCTTTTTTCCTCACCTCTCCTGCAGCTGTCTTTGCCACACTGCGGTCTCTCACCGCCCCTCCTTCCTTGCTTCCTACCACTGCACCTCTGCACCATTCAATAATTGTATAAATTTCTCTCATGACTCTCCTTAGTTATCTTGCCCCACCCCACCCCACCCCAAACTTTCCTCAGAGGGATTTAATGGGCATGTTTCACTGTTCAAAATGAATATATATGTTTTGTAAAGTCCTAGGGTGTCTTCAAAGGAATTGCCTCACAAATCTCTAGCTAATATCAAAACTAGGTGGCCATTCAAACAGTACTGAGGATCTCAAAATGGTCTCCAAAAGATAAAAGAACAAGAGGAGTGGCAGTGGCAGGCTATGTTCCAGGCTTAACCAAGTAGTCCCCTTTGTCTGAAACATCCACAGGGATGACATAATACAAATTTAATTTAATTCATTTCCTTGGCATTTTTGCTTTAGCAGTTCCATTTAAATATATTACCAACAGTGTGTAAAAAGGTTGTATTCTATTGTCTCACTAAGGATGTACAGGGAGAAAAATGAAACAGAAATAGGTATGATGGGGTAGTCTGAATAGCCACAATACCAGGCAGCTGTATGTGTTCATAAATTGTATAGTATAGGTCCAAAATAGGGCAGCAAGATTGTTAACAGGGACTGGCCAGTGAGCTCATATTACACCAGTACTTTTTCAGCTGCACTGGCTGCCAGTCTATTCCCAGGCCCGATTCAAAGTGCTGGTATTAACATTCAAAACCCTTAATGGCTTGGGGCCAGGTAACCTGAAGGATTGCCTCCTCCCATACGTGCCTGCCTGGACCTTAAGATCATCATCAGCGGCCCTTCTCCGTGAGCCCCTGCCAAAGGAAGTGAGGCGGGTGGCTACTAGGAGGAGGGCTGTCCCTGCTGTGGCACCCCAGCTCTGGAATGAGCTCCCTATTGAGGTTCTCCTGGCACCTACATTGTATTCCTTTCTGCGCCAGGTGAAGACCTTTTAATTTTCCCAGGCATTTTAGCATTTTAGCTTTCTAGACTTTTAGCTTTGCTGTTTTAAATCTGTAGTTTAAATTCCTGCACTGCTGCTAGATTGTATTGTGGTTGTACTGTTATTTTGTGGTTTTAATATTCTATGTATTTTAAATTGTTTTATTGTGTGCCATTTGGTTTTAATTTTTGTGAACCGCCCAGAGAGCTTTGGCTATTGGGCAGTATAGAAAATAAATAAATAAATAAATAAATAAATAAATAAATACAGTACTGAAGCCTAGCCAGAATAGGCAATGGTTGGGGAACATCCCCAGCAGTGTCAGCTCCAAGTTTTTAAAGGTCTTTGGGGCCCTCAGTGCCTCCCCTCAGTGAGTCTGCCTTCTCATCACCATTGTCGCCAGCTACTATTGATCCTCAACCTCTATCTCACCATTGCTACGACTGGCTTTCATGACTGGCAGAGAGCCAGTGAGCAAGTAGGCAGTGGCATCCGGGGGGGTTGGACTCGATGGTCTTGTAGGCCCCTTCCAACCCTACTATTCTATGATTCTATGGTCTGCTGCTCTTCCTCCTTGGCTCCTTCTCACCACCACCATTGTCTGAGTCAGGGGAAGAGGCGGGTGAACAAGCTGATTGCAATGACGAAGAGAAGCAACAACTCCAGGGGGCTCTTGCCAGAGAGCCCCTGATGGGGCGTGGCCTCTCAGTTGGTGCCCAACCATGCCTACCCTGCATGCTCGTCCTAATGCCCAGACACGGAGATGAACAGTCCAAAGGCAGCTCCAAAGAGTGAGGCTTGGGATGTCCTCCAGAACTAAACAGAAAGATGCAGGGAAACTTCCCAGCCTGCCTGAGAACGAGACTATGTGCTTCTTCCATCATGTGTGGACTGCTGAAAACAGATTGTGTACGACCGACTTTCATGTAAGGATGAGTGAATCTGTCAAGCTCCATTTTGTTCAGGTTCTATTTTTCCACAGCAAAGTTTGTTCCATCCTGTTTCTGCTTTGGATTTTACTTTTGTTTTTTTAATCAGCATAAACACTTTTATGTATCTCCGTGTGCATTAAAAAAAAAAAACATTTCTGTATATATATATATATATATATATACTTTAAAATCTAATCATTCTCGTGTGCACTTTTTAAAATGTATGCCTTTTTTTCTGGATTAGATCCCCTGTGCCTACTCTAGAGTAAAAACAGGGGAGAAAAGACATAGCTGCTGGACAAAGAATTAAAGTAATGTCTGCTTTGGCTCTTGGAGTGCGAGATAGCATATGTGCGCTGTCTTTTTCACTCCAATCCTTCTGCTTGTTAGCAAGATTTTATTTTTCCCTGTGGTGTGGCAGGGACCAAAAAGGAAGACAGACCTATAATTTAGGTCTCACTCCAGTTAGCGCTGGAATTGGAGCCACACACGTTTATAGTATGAGCTACAAAGCCAGCAACTAGAAAGCCAGGATGCAATGGACTCTGTAAAATCTCTGCCTGGAAATAGCATTCATAGCCCATCCCCTTGAGGTTACATCATTATTTACACAGAAATTACACCTCCTATCAATAAATGAATTCCATTATATGAAGGTTAGGACCCTATGCTTTGACAGCAGAAAGTCTTGAATAAACGACAGTACACAGGACTCCGAAGGACAGATCTGTAGCGTCTTGTTGGTGTAATGGCATCTCGACACGTTCCATTTATTTTCCAAGCTAGTCCGAAAGATTGAATGCTGCCAGCATCAGTTATCTAGGTGAGTAGATGAGTGAGCCAGCTTTTGGGGTTGTTTTCCAATACTGGTGATGCAGGATTGTTCAGCCATTTGCAAGCTAATCCAGACTGAACACCTCCCTCAACAAGATGTACTGGAATGGAAATGTATCACTGCAGCTTTGGCAGATGCAGACAGGGGTGCAGAATCTTAGGCCTGGGGTCCAAATCCGGCCCTCTGGGCTTTCCCGAGCAGCCATAGCCCCTTCTGCTGGTCCTACCCCCTTTCCCCCAACCACCAATTGTTTGGTGGTTCTCCTGGCTTTTGTGCAGATTTTCCCCATTCTAAGCGGCTGAAGGGTCTCTCCTAAGGCTTAGTTACTGGCTGTAGGAGCTTTAAGCTAAAATGTGCTGGTATTTTTGCACAGACACCCCCCCCCCCAAGGATGGCGTGGACACACAATTCCATCCAGGAATCTGGGAGAAACACTCCCTCCGCCTGCGCTCTCAAGCCCCAATCACCGATCCCCTGCCCCCACTCACACCCTGCCTGCACCCAGCAAGCAGCCCAGATTCACCCCAGCAGCCTTGTCAAGCTCCGTGGTGACCATTTTTGAAAAATAAAAAGGCCATCACAAAAATGTGCATATTTGCAAAAATGCACATTTTCCAAATGTGCACATTTGCATATCCGTAGAAATGCGCATTATAAAAAAAAATGTGTGTTTTTGTGCATACGCAAATATGCGCATTCACAGAAAATGTGCATTTTTTTCTATCGCCGTCTTATTTTTCAAAAAATGGCGACCACGGAGCTCAACGAGGCTGCTGGGGTGAATCCGAGCCGCTTGCAGAGCATGGGCGGGGGTGAGCAGGGGCAGGGGATTGGTGAGCAGGGCTTGAGGGTGCGGGCGGGGGGGGGGTTCTCCCAGATTCCTGTACAGAATTGGATGTCCATGCCGTCCTTGGGCAGGTGTCTGTGTGTGTGTGTGTGTGCAAAAATAGCAGCATATTTTAGCTTCAGACTCCTACTGCCAGTAACTAAGCCTTAGGAGAGACTCTTCAGCTGCTTAGAATGGGGAAAATTCTAAGGCTGCTTGGGTGAGTGTGAGCTGTTCGCTGAGCACACGGGGGGGGGGGGGCGCAAGCGCAGTCCAGGGACCAGCAAGCAGGGCCAGGGGCTGGTGGAGACCTGGAGGGCCCAGATGGGGGTGGGTTTGCACATCTCTACACCACACTGCAATACTGCCCCCAAAAGTTTCTCCAAAATTGAATTAGGCCCTCAGGCTGAAAGAAGTTTAACAGCCCTGTGTTATCAGATATGTACAAGTGTGATTTTCTTAACAAGGACATAATTTTGGGTGTGGAGGCTCAATGACAACCACACTGTAGTTGATCAGACTTTAGTTTCATTGTAAGCAGCTGGTTCAGTCTCAAAGTAACACTGCATGTATACACAGAGGACCTGATCCAGTAGGGGGAAAGCATTCTCACAAACACATGGTATACATGGGCTAAATCCAGTGCTGTCAGGGATGTTGGAGAAATCCACAATGGAACCAAATGAGTTTGGCGTTTCATAAATCTGACCTGCAGATTCTACAGCAGACCGTTTTTTCCCCTGTCAGGTGGATTCTGTGGACTTGAGGACTGATTTTCTAACTTTCCAAAAATTTGTCCAATTTTGCAATTTTTTGCAATTTTTCATTAAAAAAATATGCAAAATAAAAAAATCCAGCCAGAAATATGCATTCCCCTATAGGCTAAAATGTGAAAATGCGCATGGGGTTGCGCATTTTCGCACATGCAACTTTGCACAAATTCAGAAACAATACAAATCTGATTCCAGCACCTGACAATCCACAAAACACAGACGGAACAGATTTTAAACAATCCATACATCCCTAAATGCTATATGAGGGATATCCACATGTGCAATGGGAGTTTCTTTTCAGCTCAACAGAAGACCATGTATATCACTATTACACAGAATGATAACACAAATCTGTTAATCCAAATCTGTGTTCTTCCTTCACCTTTTCTTATTTAGGGATACTTCTAAAATTCTCAGTATCTGGAGTACCAGTTACCTGGCCTTGTTTCTGAAGTGGAATGGATACATTAGGATTACTTCATTGTTCTTAAAAAAAAAAAAAATCCAAGTTTAGTACTGATCACTGTGTTCACTATTGTTTGCCACAGTTACGTGTGGATCCCAGATCACAAGAATGATGGAAGGGCTGATGAGTAGTGCTGACGAGAATGGCTTCTGTTCTGTACCATATGTTGGGCACAGGAGTTGCAATTCTCAGTCCAATGTCAGGAAACCCAATCATGGCCCTGATTGCTAGATGTAGACTAGTGCTGTGCCAAATCCTGCCCCCTATGTTCAGGAATGTTTTCTCTCCCCGCGAAAGGGGCATTGTTTTTTTCTGCCTCTTTTGCAGGGAGGGGGAGAATTTCAGAGAATTTTCTCCTTGAGGAGGGGGACAGGTTTCCACATAGCTTTTTAAAGTGTCCAAAATTCTTGAGGGGTCTTCTTTCTATTTTTTTTTTTTAATTAAAAAACAACAACAACACCCCTGCACTTGCAGGCTCTTCTCCAGCCAGGAATTCTTCCTCTCCAGCCTGAATATTGGAGAGGGCGAGGTCACACAGTCTCCTGGGAATTCAGAAACAACTGCTGGGCTGGAGAAGAGTCCTGGGTGCCTGCAAGTGCAGGGGGTGTTGAAAGAAAGAAAGAAAGAGAGAGAGAGAGAGAAAGAGAGAGAGAGAGAGAGAGAGAGAGAGAGAGATCCCTCAAGAATCACCGACACTTTAAAAAGGTATGTGGAAACCCTTTCCCCCTCCCCAAGGAGAAAATTTTCTGTAATCCTCATCTCTCCCAGCCTCTTTCACCAGAGTTTTCATTTTACCACACACACACGCACACACGCACACACACACACATTGCCAAAATGGAAGAACTGAAATTTTCAGCACAGCATGAATGCAGACATCCTGCTTGAGGAACTGAATATATACTAGGGATGGCAGAGAATGCTGCCACGGACTACAGTGAGGCCAGATTCTTTGGAATCCACCCCCCCCCCAAGTCCGTGGTGGAATGGAGCAATCACCCCTGCCACCCCGCAAAGTCTGTGCGGACCGGATCCTACCTGCCTCTCGCAGGTCTGGATCCGGCTGCTGCTGGTCGCTGTCTGGGCTGTGGCTGCGAATGGTGTCCTGCGTAGCGGACGCCATTGGCGTGCCTCCCTTTGGCCATGATAGGCTACGTAAAGATTTACGTAGCCTATCATGGCCAAAGGGAGGCACGCCAATGGCGTCCGCTACGCCATTTGCGTGCCTCCCTTTTTGCCGTGATAGGCTATGTAAATCCTTACGTAGCCTATCACGGCAAAGCAGGGACGCAAATGGCGTCCCCTATGCAAGACGCCATTTGTGGCCACAGCCCAGCCACGGACAGAAGTCAGGCTATGGCGGGCGGCCCCGGGCGGTGGCTCCATGGACTTGCTGCGAAGCAGAGCCGGCTGGGGAGGATTCTGGGGGGGGGGAGGAACAGATCACATCCCCCCCGTCGAGGATTCTGGGGGGAGGAATGGATCGCCTCCCCCCTGGCAGACCCCCCGCGGATGCAGGTAAGTGGGGTTTTGTACACCCCTAATATATACATCACTGCATTGTACACTTAGATCCAACTCCAACCTGCTTCTGTCCTTGGTTTTCCCATGGTGGATGTGGGCTATTATTCTAGGAAGTTAGAATGTAAACTTGTTTGTCTGTTAAAAAGTAGTCAAGGTGATTACAAATACAGTAATATAACCCCACTGAGAAACAACATCACAACTGTAGGCCTGAAAACACACGTTATAGCACCAAAACGGCTTTGCAATCCTGATTAACACCTGCTACCTATCTTAAGTGAAGGCTTTTAAAAATAGAAATGTCTTTACCCATTGGTTGAAACTGTACTGAGTGGATATTCCACTGTATGGGTGCCACCACTGAAAGAGACTTGCTCAATTATTCTTGAAGCTGAATCTGCTGGTGGGAAAGGCAGGAAAGAGCCAAAGAAGTCCCCCTCCTCCCCCACCTACTGAAGAAAATAGATTTAGGACCAGAATATCAGGAGGTTACAACAATCGTCATTGGCCCTTATTTTTGTCCCACCATCTAAAGAGATTCAGATGGGGGAAAGACAGGACCTTAACTGTGGTAGCACCCGAGTTATGGACTTTCTTCCCAAAAACAAATTAGATTGGCCTCATCCCCAGTGGTTTTTGGAAAGGCAGTAAAACTTTTTTTTAATTTACTTGACTTTCAACGGTGTTTAATTAGAATATCAAAGTTTTAATTTCTCCATTCTCTTTCATTTTAAACTGTACTCTTCAATGTTATTTAAAACAGTTTGAGTTGTTTAAATAATTGTATTGTTTAAGTATATTGTAAACCTCTTTGGGGGGCCTTGTTTGTGGCAGAAAAGTAGTCTAGAACTTCTCTTCTACATAAAGTTAATGTAAAGAACGTCAGCTATTGGGTGGTATAGAAATTGATTAATTAATTAATTAATTAATTAAAGTCTACTTTCAATGGGAAAACTATACAGTATTTGAAAATATAAGTAACAAAGCTCTGAAGTTTTTTTCATGGACTTTCCTTAGCCCATAGATGTTTACCCAATGATTTATGACAATTCCAAAAGAATCATGTTCTGCTGTTAATTCCTGCAGCCAAATATCACAGAATCCAGAATTCAATTTTCAGCCATCTATTCCAATTCTTGAAACGAAATGAAACTGAAGAGTGCAGTGATATATCATCCTCTAAAGTAGCTACTGAGGAAATGATTTGAGTAATGCTAATAGCATTGGCTGCCCCTTTGAAGGGGACCTTTTGGAAATTTGACCAGCAAATGGAAACAGATTGAATAGTGTCTGCTTGCAGTCACTGTAAAGTGAAACACTCCTCCTGCCAAGGTCTAACCCTTGTCTTCAATAGTTCTTAAAGATTATTCTTGGGAATACTGAGAGAATTTTCTATGGCCTGAACCCGTACACTGGAGCCAGGAATTACAGTTTTGTAATGCAACAGTATTTCTTCCTCCTCCTACCCTCTGTTTTGTGGCTGTGTTTCAAACAGCTGAGAATGCCTTTCGATACAAATTAGTTAAGTCATGGTTACAGTCAAAGCTAGGAAATAATAACCATGTTCGTATGAAAGAGAGTCGCAGACTTTTTGCATATAATATATGTGATTGAAAACCCATGGAGCCGAACAAGCAAGGAAAAAGCTGTGGGTGGTATTACCCAACCAGTCCAGATGATCTGGGCTGCAGCTCAAGTAACTGGGGAGAAGGGAAACAACCCCGGCAAGGTGTCCCACTATGAAATAATCACTGTTTTGGCATCAAGGGAAGCCATGGAAATTGTGCCTAAAGCAAAATCTGAAGTGATGTTTAGGGGTTCCTTTTCTACTGGAACAGACGCAAGATTTTAAAGGAAATGGAAAGAGCTTCTAGAGGAGTACTGAAATTCTTCAGAACATATGTGAAAAATATAAGTGTTGTGTTGGATCAAGCCAAAGGACTCTCTAATCCAGCATCCTGCTGCCCACAGTGGCCAACCAGTGGCCTCCAGGAAGTCGAAAGACAGGGCCTGAAGCATGGCTGGCTGGGGCATGCTGGGAGCTGTAGGATTTTTTTCTAAACTTGCTTAGGATTGCACCCTTAGCTTAGGGAGGGGAAACAAAAAATGAAATTGGAAGGGACATCATACACATTTGTAAAATTACTCATTGTGTGGAGAGAAAAAGTCTCCAGCTCTCATTCTAGAACTTGGGGTCATCCAATAAAATTGATGAACAATAGACTGGGGGTGCGTGAGGAATTCCAACAGGAACTGACCTGATCTACAGCTCCCAGACTAATGTATGGATTAGAACGTCGCTGTCCATTGGATCTCGCACTTCTCTGAATGCTGCAATACACTTCTCATCTAAAAGAAGGTACAAAATGCAATTCAAAATGTACACTTGGAGGTAAAATATAGTTAGAAATATGTATTTTGAAAGAAAATGTGTCTAGAAACGCAATTAAAAAATAAAAGTATATTTTTGAATGTGCATTCTCATGCAGATTTATTTATGTGTCACAGCAGAAATGGAATGGATTTATGGGTGAACACAAGCAAAAGTGACATGGTCTGATCTGTCTATCCCTGGAGTAGATTTGGGAGAGACATAAAAAGTATTTCTGCAAAGAGTGCATAATTGTTTCTTAACCATTTGCTGCCTCAGGAGGATATGGTGAGGGCCACTTGCCTTTCAAAGGGGATCAGACAATACATCTATCAACATTCATTAGCCATGACAGCTAAAAGAACCCCTGATCAACATGGTGGCCTCCAGATGTTTTGGACTACAACCCCCAGGATTCCTGGCTATTGGCCATGCTGGATGGGAGCTAATGGGAGTTGTCGTCCAAAACACCCAGAAGGCCCCAGGTTGGGGAAGACTAAATGCTACCAGCTGCATTTTATTAAGTTCAGAATTTGTTTCTTTTAAAATGTTTTAATACTTTTTGAGCGCATCCTATCTGGATACGCAGCCGCCTCCGAACTCGGAGGTGACCGCCAATCCAAAGCAAGAGCAAGGCAGGAGAAGCATGGGGGAGGGGTGTCATTCCCTCCGTGCCTCTCCTGCCCTGCCGTTTTCGGCTGTCTAGCAGCGGGGAGGGGCTAGTGGGAGAGGAGGCTGCTGTACCACACATAGGAGGTGTCGTAAAGGGAGATCTGCTCTCTGCACCCCAGAACGCCCCCAGCCCCACCCCTTTTCAGCCGCTCCATGCTCCTCTTCTGAGCACGGAGGATGGGGCTGTTCTGCACTGCCTCCGAGGCAGCATGGATGTGTGTGTGGGGGGGGGGATGGTTTTCTGGGAACCAACCTTGGAGTGCAGGCTTCGAGGTCGGTTCCCGGAAAACAGCATATCCTACGGCCGTCTAGCCACTGTCTAGCAGCCATAGGATTGCTCCCTTAATATGGTGTTTTATTCTTTTATCTTTGTTGTTTACCGTTCTGAAATCTTTTGATTTGGAGTGCTATATAAATATTGTAAATAAAATAAATAAATAAATAAATAAATAAGACCTACCATTGAATACCAGCACTCAAGGCTGGTGGAGTATTGCAGCCTTCCTCAACTTGGTGCCTATCATAATTTTGGACTTCAACTCCCATTAGCCCCAGCCAGCATGGGCAATGGTTAGGAATGCTAGGAGCTGTAGTTCAAAACATCTGGATAGCAGGAAACCCACAGATTTTGGGAGGTCTAAAGTGAAATTCAGTGACAATTTGGAGGCTCCTCATTTGAGCAAAACGAGTGAGGTATTTTAAAGGAAGCCCAAAGTTTTTTAGTGACACCAGAGAAATTTCTTGGGGGCAAGGAGGAGCTGTTGCACATCCATCCACATTGTTACGTCCTTGTATATTTATTTAATTCATTTTGACCTAGCACTTTTCAAAAGACTTCAGAGTAATTTAAAACATTTTTAAACATGACATCAAGTATAAAACCAGTAACTAAAACACATTTAAAAAAAAAAAAATCACAGAAACAGCAGAATAAGACACCGTAATAATTCAACTGCTGAGGCCACTTTGAAAAAGAAGCATTTTAACTTGCTTGCTGAACAGCAGAAGGGAACGGAAGGCTCCCTCTGAGGTTACACCAGAAAAGGCCCTGCCTATATGCAAGTCAATCTAGCCTCCACATATGACAGAACCTTCAACAGGGCCTCATTAGCAGATCTTGGATTACAGCAAGAGGGCTCCATATGGAAGGAGACATTTCCTGAGGTAATCAGAATCTAGGCCCTTAAGGCTGCAATCCTGTGTGTATTTATCTGGGAGTAGGCCCAATTGGACACTATGGCCTGGTTCACATGATCACAGTGGGGGAAATAAGCCACTGTGGCTTATTTCTAGGGTTGTATGAACCCCCAATTTCTGGTCCGGGGGGGTCACAGAGGGGCCAGCCATGCCGCTCCTGGCCCCCTCGAAATCCTCCGGAGTGGCTCCGCATCCAGAGGATTTCATGGAGCGGCACTCCGGCTCCCTAGTGCAGGCAATACGGTAATGCCAGCTGCCATTACTATATTGCTGGGAGAAATACAGCCGCAAATGGCATATTGGACACCACTTGCAGCTGTACTGTTTTTTACCTAAATAGAGCCGTAAAGGGCTGCAATTAGGTTAAACACAGTGCTTTACAGCCACAAGTGGCATCCAATATGCCATTTGTGTCTGTATTTCTCCCAGCAATACAGTAATGGCAGCTGCCATTACTGTATCGCTTGTGCTAGGCAGCCGGAGTGCCGCTCTGCACGAAATCCTCCAGAGCTGGAGGTAAGTGGTGCTGTCCCGCTGCGGAATCTGGAGGTCGGATTCTTTGGAATCTGACCTCATTTGAGTCCATGGAGGAATTCTCTGACAACCCTACTTATTTCCCCACCATGCATGCCGGTAATGTGCTGGGGAGATTTGTAGAATTACCCACGCTGGTGAGGCTTGCCATGACATGCAAACTCAGCAAGGGTGGCTTGTTGCCATGGTTAAAAAACCACCCATGAACTGTTTGAGGGTTCTGGGGTGGCTTGTTAACCATGGCAACAAGCCACCCTCGCTGGGTTTCTCAAGACATGGCAAGCTGTGCTGGCAAGGGTAATTATGCAAATCCCCCTGGCACATGAGTGGCATGCAAAGCTGAGGAAATAAGCCACCATGGCTTATTTCCCCCACCGTGATGGTGTGAACTGGGCCACGGTTTTAAGTGGGGTTTCCTCCCAGTAAAGTAAACACAGGATTGCAGCCTTAAAGCCCTAGATCCCGATTATCTCAGAAAATGTCTTCTTCCATGTGGAACTGGGCCAGTTCCATGACTTACTCCTAATTTAAATAGGTATAGGATTGTGTTGTTAAAGTCAAACCCAGCAGCTGGAATTGGTACCAGAAATGAAATAGTAGCATCCAGTACAGTTCTCTAAGATGGGTGATATGTTTACCCTCTTCCCACACACAAAGATCCCACAAGGAGGCTTACAGTAATAGCAATAAATTAAAAACCTCTAAAACAATCCAAACGATAGACCAGCTTGCTTCAACCTGGTGCTCTCTAGCTGTGATGGACATAACACTCATCACCCACCCACCCCACCAACATGGCCACCATGGTGGCTGAAGAATGATGAGAGTTGTAGTTCAACACATTTGGAGGCCACCAGACTGGGGAAGGTTGGTGTAGATAAACAACCCAGTCCATGCAATAAACTATCAAGACAAAATAGTCATAGCATAGTCCAGCAGAGCTTATCTTGGCTGAACCTCAAAGGCCTGGAAGGAAGGAGGAACCAGTGGGAGGTCCTACATATCAATCTGCTGGCTGCATTAGGATGTGATGGTGGTATGCCCCTGATATGGTGGTATGCCCCTGGTTCCTGCAACGTTTGACATTGACAGCCACACTATATGTTCATTATAGCATGCATAGCGGAGCTATGTGTGCGAGCTTCTGTAAGCATGCATAGATTTGGATCGGGACTATGGCACTCCAGGGGAGGAGGATTCAAACTTCCCCCAACCCATTTTTTTTGTGAAATTCCACTCCAACCAGTGCTGGCAGGAAGGGTAGTAGTAGTAGTGGTAGTAAAAGGCCTCCTTCAGAAGTCTGTGACCAGGTGACCTGTGTGCTTTGCTCAGTCTGTTGTTGATGGGCAACTTCAAGGCCCAGCTCTTCCTTCTGATGCTTCTTTACCATTAAACCAGACTTGGATGGGACAACTCTTCAGATAGGACATTTCCCCCACCATGTATACAGAGCAGAGGGCTGTCAGAGTAGGACAGAGTAGAGGGCTGTCCTCTGTAAAAGAGGACACATGGCCACCCTAGCTAGGTAGGAGTGATGGGTTAGAGGTGTACCTGCTACATTTGAACCCATACCCTTCCTATGAGCTCCCAGGTTCAAACTCCAACATCTGGATTTACGGAGCACGGTTAGGAGCAACCTCCGGCCCATGCCCTGAAGAACTCTTGACAGGCTGGAGTGGATAAATCACTCTCCTATATCAGTACAAGACAGCTCCTTACAGATCCCAGGGAAATACTATGCATTCTGCTCCTGCATTTCTATTTCATAGTGCTGCTCTTCATGGTGCTTTTTCCCCATTTCTTTTCTTCTGGAGTAGGGATGAACGAGAAATTGATTTCAGTTCATTTTTACCAGAATTTATCCAGTTTGCACCTCCCAGACCTGAAGGCACAATGCAGCATGTACATTTCTGAACTTGTGGATCCAAAGAAATTGTGGATGAAAAATGCGTACCTTTGAAAAATACGCATGAACATATGCAGACGTTTGGGGAAAAAATGCACAGAAGAAGTCTTTAATCAATGGGAGAAAATAGTGTACATTTTTTAAAAGCATGTAAGTGATGCGTACACTTGGGGAAATCAAAATGTGTACGAAAATATGCACATGTTTTCATGCAAAAAGAAAAAAGAAAGCTCATAATCTGATATGGACACAAGTGAGAACAATCCTTGAGGTGGAATTCAGTGAACCCCAGAAAGCTTGAGTTGTGCTGATTTGCACATTCCTGTTCTGGAGTACTCACAGCCCTGGCAAAGTGGCAAATCTGATGGTGATATATGAATTGCAATCTCTTACGGACAGCTTTGGAGATTCACTTTGAGTCCCTTTTTTCCAGATGTTCATTCATTCTCTGGGTTAGCTTTGGGTTTGTACCAATTCAGGTGAGCCCCCTGCCTCATACCTCTTTTATAAGCTAATTTGACATTCTGAGGAAGAGTTGGTGGACACATGTCCAGGAGAGGGCAGTAGCGTACTTAATAGCACACCTTGGTGAGCAAGCTGCTACCTCCAATAGAGAACAACCTCAAGATAAGAATGCTAGTAAAGAATAGGAAGATTTAGTGAATAGCTGACATCTTTTCCAACATCTGTGTACTTTATTTCTCTTATACCTGATCGGAGAATGACTAAATGCTCTGATTAGGTCGGTCCACTTACTTGGTGATAATAATGGCAGTCTAATGTTGATCCATTAATCTCAAATGAGAATAATCTAGATGTTTCTGGACTAGATTATTAGATTATGAAATCTCTGCAATTCTGTCAAATGTAAAAGATCTCGAAAGATTGATGTGGGTGAAGCATTTGGGGCTCTGAGTTCAGCTTAAGATCTTCTGGGATAAGGACCTGTGAAAACATTATTAGATATCACTATATGCAACCATATCAAGTATCTCTTTTCTCGAATCTGGACTTTTCTGTATGCTACCCATAAAGAATAATAATTTGTTACAGTTCTGCCTGGAATGGTGCACTTTGTACTGCAGGCGTGCGCACACGCGTGCGTGCGTGTGTGTGTATGTACTGTTTTGATGTTTTCCCCTTTGCAAAAGCTCCCTGAACTTACCGAACTAGCAAATCATGGAGAAGGACAGTTTAGAATTCTTCTACTTTTCCATGTGCATAGAAATCCCCACCCCACCCCAAAAAACAGGGAGCCATCAAGCATGAAATCCCCCTTCCATTGCTTGAAGTGGTACAGTCCAAGATAAGATGCACCATTTGAGTCAGCTACATGTAGTGATGTACAAAAGTCACTTACCTGGTCCTGCAGCTTCCTTCGCGGTGGGGGGGAGGCGCTTCGGTTCTTCCCCTGAAGTTCAGGCCGGGGGGGAGGCGCCCCGCCTCGCCCGGCCGAAATTCAGGCCGGGGAGAAGTACCCCGTCGCCCCGGCCGCGAAATAAAATGTGAATGAAAAAAAAAACAAAAAACACCCGTGATAGGCTACGTAACGATTAACGTAGCCTATCACGGCTAGATTACCAAAGTCAGCCATGATAGGCTACGTTAATCGTTACATAGCCTATCACGGGTGACTTTGAGGGGGAAAAAAAAGCGCGTACGCAAATGGCGGCACCCATGGGCGCCGCCATTTGCGTACGCATTTTTTTTTTCAAAGTCACCCGTGATAGGCTACGTAACGATTAACGTAGCCTATCACGGCTGACTTTGGAAATCTAGCCGTGATAGGCTACGTTAATCGTTACGTAGCCTATCACGGGTGTTTGTGGTTTTTTTACTTTATTTTGTAATGGCGGTGGCGGCAGCCGGTCGGAAGACCGGCCGCCACCCCCGCCCCCGCTGAAATGCCACTGAAACGCCGCTGGGACCCACCGCCGAGAGGGACATTCGAGGGAGGTAAGTCCCATCCAGGGGGGGTGGGGGGGCGGAGAATTTCACCAACAATTTTGGGGGGCCGAATGCGTTGGCATTCGGCCTCCCCAAGATTCATGGAGAAATTCACGGCCATCCCTAGCTACATGTGAGAACTCACCCCAGGGTAGTTTAGTCATCTGTATGGGTTTTTCTGAAGTAGGCCATGCATGAATGTACTACATCAGTTTAATATGGTGATGCTTATGCCTAAAATCATATAAACATGAACATTGCAAAACAAAGGATACCAGGCAGAACACTTGCTTTCAGACCTTCTTTCTGGTGTGACACAGTTCTGTAACTTTCGCATTCGATGACTGATTTCTTACAAACTGGGTTGATCTTAGTTTTTTCACTATCTGGTCAACCTCCTAGTCTATTTTTACTTCCCTGGGACCTGGTTGGCTTTTCTATCTTAGTACCATTGAAGTCCTTCCAAGATGTGGCACTCATATGCACTGTGCACATGCCTCCTTGACCAGTTTTACTAGGAAGGGTTATCCCTTTTCATGCAAGCATGTGCAACTTCTCTTCTACCAAGTCGAAGTGCAGCCCACTAGCCATGTATTGCAGCTTGCCAGGTATTTGACACCCCCCCTGCCACACACACACACACAAGCACATGATCAGTACTGCCACCACCACTCCTTTATAGTCCCAGGCTGGTAGCAGTAACACATTTATTGTTGCTGTCTAGCTCATCCTGTACTTTAGTAATGATATAAATGGTGAGTTCAGCCTGGTGAGTCACAAGTTGTGCAGCCACATTCGTTTACATTGCTGTCACTTGCCCTAAACATCAATTTATTTATTTATTTGTTTATTTTAAAAAACTACAGTTGGGGCAATACCTTTCTTAGGACCAACCAAAATGTCACAGAATTTATAACAAAGTGTTACTGGCAGAGTAGCCTTGTGATGTCAGTTCCATTTACTGTGGGATCCCTGATTGGCTGGGATAACCAATGTGAGTAGGATTATCAATGTGACTAATCTGAGATGGGCAACAATGTCTATAAGCATAGGGAAAACAGCACCAAAACAGCAGCAACAAAATTCATAATGAAATATTCCTGGCTCAGTAGCTTTGTGATGTCAGTCCTGTGGGATCCCTGATTGGCTGGGATAACCAATGTGACTAGGATCACTAATGTGACTAATCTGGGAGGGGCAACAAAGAAACAACCATAGGGAAAACAGCACCGAAACAGCAGCAACCAGGGTGATGTAATACCACAACACAGGACTGAGCTGTATCTGAATAATCACATGATCTTACCTATTTTCTAAGGGAAATTTCCACTATACAGAAATATCTACCTAAAAAGCGAAACTGGAGAATATTTGCCATGGCTTTTTCGTTTAATACTTGTCTCAGCTAAGTCTCTAGCACCTTTACTACTTTTACAAAACACAGCTGCCTTTGTAGGGTGGGCAATAGAAATCACACTGCTCTTTTAAAAGTTAATAATATGGTTTGCTATGCGATTTCTCAGTCATTCTTTGCAGGATGAGTGAGGAGGTTGGTGTTAACTGTGGTACTTCTTATCACAGCCACCTCCACTGACATTGTATCAGCAGCTCAGAGGAGAGGTGTTAGGATGCTCACGGAGGTACGTGACCAGACTGTCACAGAATCAATCTCACCATTAAGATGTCAGTCCTTTAATAGCACTTGGAAGTGAATCAAACACTTCCAGTGACACTGTAGCTTCAGAGTGTGAAAGGCACGTCTTATTCCTCGGGATGTGTAGGAGACACTTTCATTTACAACAAAAGCTGCTGTTAAGTGTTGTGGTTCCCATCAGTATTCCCAATACTCTTAGGGGGAAATCAAAGGAAACCAATGTCACTGCAAACTTCATCTCTGTCAGGTTTCAGTAGATCCGTACTATCCATCAGAATTGCTCATCTCTTTTTTTAAAAAAACTGTCAGCGCTGGAGCTGAACAAAACCGTGTGCCTGGCACACAAAACCTCCTCCTCAGTGTCAACAACAACAAATGTGTGCATGTGTGTGTGTGTGTGGGGGGGGAATCTGTGAAAACTTACCTTCTCATGCTCCAGAGGTCCTATCTTCTCCTATGAAGGCCAGAAAAAACTGGAAGTCTGATCTCTGAGACTTCAGAAAGTGCTGGATTGGGTCTGAGGGGTGGTTTAATTTCAGAGTGTTCCACAATGTTGAGTCGCTGGGGCACAGCTTTTTTGCAGAATTAAACACGAGTGTGTCAGATTATGACTGGGATTCAAATCCCCATTCAGCCATGAACCTCTCTGAGCCAGTTACTCTCTCTCTCTCTCTCTCTCTCTCTCTCTCTCTCTCTCTTTCTCATAGGATATAAATATAATAAAGAAATAACATTTTAAAATATATATCCCCATGTAGATATAGAATGATAGGGGTGGAGGAATACTTATTTTAATATGTGCATGAGCGAGAGGAGTGATTTTCTTTCCGCACCCACTGCACCACAAATATATATGTCCCTGCAACTGTGGAATGTCCCAGTTCAAAGTCTTTCAGTATCCTTTCCCTTTTCCCTATGCTTTCCAGGAAATGACAGTATTGCTGGGATTCCCCTGCACTGTCACACTAAAGTGATGAATCAGAGAAGCCCAGTGCACCCTTCTTCCCTCCTTCAATATGATGCCACTGCCCATCTATTGACACAGGCAGATGGGATCGTAGAGTTGGATGTGACCTCAAAGCCATGGGGGCAACCATGTTTCCTTGCTGTTTGTCTCCAGCATCTAGTGTTCAGACATATGCTGGCTTTGAACATGGAGGTTGCATTCAGCTATAATGGCTGATAGGAGGGGCTTCCATAGGCAATGAGTGGAGAAGTAGGAGGAACTTTGCTTGGATGGAGGCAAGGGAAAGTGGGGGGCAGGAGTGGCTTGGCAGGTAGAGGGAATGTGCAGGACCCACACGTTTTGGAAGAATGAGCCACTCTTCCGAACTAGATACAATGTGTGGGCTATTCTGAGACATTGCCCCTATGCAGCAAGCAACAGTGTAGCACACAGGTGACAGGGTTGCAGTTGGACCTGGAAAGACTTGGGTTAAAATCTCATTTGGCTACAAATCTCTCTGCGACTGGAACGTTTTCAGTGGGACATGTTCTGTATGAACACACATGCAAATATAAATGCTTTAGCAATTTTTATGTAATGTAATTGTATTTTAATGTACACTATGACGTATTTTGTGGACCACTTCGAGATATTTTTAAATATGTGGTATATAAACGTATAATTAATAATAGCAGTTTAATGTAGCCATTGTCTCTTGGCCTAGATTAGCTCACAGGGGAAAATGGACAAACCTTGCCACCATATGTTCTACTGAACTTCTTGGGGAAAGGGTAGGCTGCACATGTGATGGATAACATTACGTTTAGTGCAGATTGTGCGTATATAAATTTTTATGACTGGATGATTAAGAAAGCTGTTTATATAGAATTACAATTGCACAGGCCAACGTGGGAACAACTGTGGTTTGGTAATGGAATAGTATATTAATAATATACACTGTATTGGAGATATACTATTATATTCAATGGAGAATGACTCACTGCACGCTTGATGTATATTTGTCACACTCCCCAAAAGCTGCCCACATAAGCAAGTGTCTTCAAAGTTGTTTTTGTTCCTTTTGCTTTCAAGATGTTCTTTTTAGGTTTTTCCAATTAGTACTCAAAGAAGGGGAAAGGGGCCTTTAAAATGATCCAGAGCTCCTGTTCGCAGTAGTGTAAATGATGAGCAAGTTAAGATCCATTTGGTACGAGCTGCATTAAGAACTGCAGTCCTTGAAGTCATTTTTGTTTTAATTGCACCATCTTTCATATCACTTTGAAATATTTCAAATGAGGGCTGAGAGCCTGTCTTCCAAACAAATAAGACACAAAAAAAAGAAGAAAAAAACCCGTTGAAGAAAGGAAATTGCAGTATAATGGAACAAATGGCTTGCAGCCATACCACTATGGGCTGTGTGATCTCATCAGAGCAAATATGTTAAGCTGCCTTGGATTTGGTTAGCACAGAAAATAAGGGGATCTCTGAAGGAAGCGACAAGGAAATGTGGTGGTGGTATCCTGGTAGGTGGCACTCTCTTCTTTGAGGGTCAGGATTTAATTAAAGTTCCTTCAACTGCTGGGGGGTGCTGGTCCGTGGGAGGTTCCAGATGAGATGTCCCCATTTCCTGAGGTCAGACAACATTGTGCCTTGTGGAACAGCAGAACACGTTACCTCAGTATTCTGGTCAGATTACATTGTCAGTGTTTTTTCTTGCTCCTCCCTCCCATTGCTGGCCTTCCCCCCTCCCTCCCCACTTCCTGCCTGTGCAAATACAGAAGAACAGCAGAAGTAGGAATGCCAAACATGTACACTGACCGATTAACTGGTCTGCTTATAGCCTTGGGACCTCCTGACTTGGTAAAGGCATTCCTCCTGCTGCCCCTTGAAGGAATGTACTTCGAAAAGGGCATGCTTCAATCTGCAATTATGGGGATTGGGGAGAGAGGATACACAAAATGCAAGCCAACTGCTGGGAGTGCCAATTAAAGTAACATATGCCCTAGCTGTCCTTATTTACCAATGATGGTCCCGGTTTTCTGAGAGCTGTCCCTGGTAAATAACTGTCCCGATCTACCTTTGGGTGAGATCTGGTGGGTGCCTTGCTAAACATTGTGGGTTGGATGGATCTAGATTGAGGCACATGCAACTGGGCTGGCGGAAGCAGTCTTCCCTGCCCCTTACTCCTCATGGTAGCCCTTCTAGGTTCCCTGAAAATGCTACACAGCAGGGCTGGGGGACCCTGCTGAATGGGATATGCTGTGGTGCGAGGGGGAGGGGGGAATCCCCCCAAATTGGGCAGAGGCAGCTTCCATGAGCAGATCCTGGATCTAAGCCATATGTTAGTATGCGTATATGTGTACCGACTATAGAGTACACTAGTTTCCCTTCCATGTCCACAACTGCATGCCTAGGTGGGACTGGGAGATGTGCAAAGCCTCTCATCAGGCTGCAGATGGTGTTGCCAGCATACTGTTCCACGAGGGAGCATGGAGTCATAGTTCAACCATCCATGACCTTCAGTGGAAAAAGAGTGGTAGCATCACTATGCTGACGGTGTCTTACAGGACCTGCGTCAAAGGTAGGCATGATCAGGCACCTGTCGAGGGCCAACACCCCAGGAGGGGCCCATTGACCAGCCCCTCTGGACTTACTCCTCCTGTTCACCATCACAACCTGCTTGTTCACCTGCCTCTTGCTGTGGTGACAACAGCGGTGGTGAGAAGGAGGAGCAGTAGATGCCACTGCCAACTTTCTTACTGGCTCTCTGCCTGTCAAGCAAGCAAGTGGTAGCAATGATAAGAGGACAAAGGAGCAGCAGTTGGCGACAATGACCATGAGAAGGTAGACTCACTGAAGGAGAGGGCCTACAGTGGGTGTCTTGTCCAAGGATCCTCAAAAGCTGGATCCAGCACTGGTGTCTTTACTTAGCTAGCTTTTGGTGAAGGAGAGGAGAGGCCTGGTGAGATTTCCCATCTTTAAGGGAGCTCCCCACCATCTGCTTCCTCATCCTTGTCTTGCAGCATTCCCCTTGGAGGACAGCAGTAGGGAACCTGGTAGAAGGGAAAATTGAGGGTTTGAGCAGAATTTAGCACAGATCCACCAGACTATTTTCACCTGTGAAATGCTGGAGAGTACAGGGTTGCAAACTCTTGCTGTCTCCACATGATACAAATATTGGCATTTCCCCCATAAAACAAGACTCCAAACTGTTTTTCTTTTCTTTTTTTTTATAACTGGTGGTAAAACTTTATTATTCAAGTTTAGATGTAACAGACATCTTTTGCTGCCTGAAGAATTGTTTGCATAAGAAATACACCAGGAACATGTCTGTGAGTAGAAATGAACATGCACTATGAAAACAGGAAGGAAGGGGAAGGGGGAGAGAAAAGCACAAATAGAGAAAACAAAAACCAAATTCCCGTGTCTTGTAAAAGACAGAACAGTAATGAGCATTCTAAAGTCAATTCAGAGCATTCTAGAATCGATACATTTAAATAATTTTCTTGGGAACATGACCTCATTCCACGAGTGAGACTTCCGTTGGTGAATTTTGCTGTTAAGTTAAATGTTAATGATGTTTTGAGATTATGTCTTTTCTTAGCTCTCCAGAACTTGTTTAGAAAAATACAGAGGTGGCCCTGGCATGAAGTAAAATGAGGCAATCACCTATAGCGGTGGTTTTTAGGTGCCATTAGGAGTGGGAAAGTGAAGGAAGAAAGGAGGGATGGAGAACACAATCTAACCATGGGGCGCAATCTACTGGAAGTTCTTCTTTGCCATTAAAATAAAAGCACAGCAGTGTTTCTATACAGTTCCCATTAATTTCAATGAGGCTTACACAATAGAACGTTCAGGTGGATTGTACATCATTTCAGTTAGTGTTAAGGAGGAGGTGTGCAACTTGGATTTTTGACCTGAAGCACTGGGCCAGCCCTGGAAAGTGTGATAGGTGGCCCATAAAAGTGGACTACAGCAACAGGATGTGTGTGTGTGGGGGGCAGGGGGTTCATTCTTCAAGATGCTGTTAGTTTGCTTTGAGTGGTCATTGTTTCTAATCTTTAGGCAATTCAGCCAATCACATAGGCTTTTTTCTTTCCCACAATAGCTGCCAATTTAAAGCTCCTTGAGCCTAATGGCTGCATTTAATATTGGGGAGCGCAGGTAACAACACTTTTGATTAAGTAGCCTTTTATGTGGTCCTTTTCTTCAGCCTATGAAAAGAAAATGGTGGATGCAACGTCCTGCTTATTGACTGGGATCCATGCACGAAGAGAGCTTTGTGCCAAGGTGCATTCTCATTATCTTCTCTGCGATAGAAACACTCCTAACATGCAATTCAGAGTGTATCCAGAGCATCTACTCTCTATGGTAAAGAATGGGAACATGGGGGGGGGGGATGGATTGTGGCTACCCTCTTTATGAAGAAGGCATACTATCAAGTGTGTTGTTGGCAAGGAGCAAACACTTTCAAACTGGACAAAATGTAACTGTATTTTTAGGAGTGAGCAAATTTTTGGAATCTTTGGCTTTTTGATCATTAGGGTCAGCCCTAATCAGGTCAAGACAGCCAAAACAGAAGAATCTTTTGGAGGCAGACATGGAGTTTTAAAAGACTGAAAGAAGGCCTGGAGATGAAGAGATAATAAAAAATACTTTTTGTTGGCACTGCACTTAGGCATTGCTATCTATTGATTCATATTGTTTAACAGTAGCCTAAAACCGTGTGTATGTGTGTGTATACACACACACACACACACACGGCTAAGTTGCTGCCTCAGCACCCATCAAATTCTAAAGGTCTGGTGAATCTCTTTCACTGCATATTCTTAATTCACAAAATATCTTCCTCTCAACAATTCGTTTTGTAACTCTGACATCTCTCTCTCTCTCTTCCCCCTCATAGCTGGCAATTTTTCATCTACTACTATATTAATAAGGTGGCATCTAATTTGTTAAGTGAACTCAACCATTTAGACAGGAAAAAGGGTCACTAATGGGAAAAAGAATTCCGATTTACAGAATTTAAGTTGTATTTATTTGGATTATTGAGATCCTATTTGGTAACGGTGAAATGCTCATTGTCCTTAAACTGGATTGGGTAGTTTGGGATACAGTCAATATGCTTTAGAGTGCCTAATTCTGTGCTGGACTTCATTTTGCCTTTATATTCAGACCCAACTCCTACATTATTATTTTTTAGGCATGAGATGATCACTCTTGTATCTCAATAACGGAAACATATCCTACGGGCAATGGACATCTGAATAAGAAGCTCTACAAAGGGCTCTTTAGTTCTTAGGCTGTTGGAAGAACACCATGTGTGTGGAACTCATTTTCATAAAAAATACAGGTGTGACCATCCTATGCATTTAAGCATTAAGATGGCATGTGGCCCTTCTATTGTTTTCCTCTCAGAAGCAGAAGAGAGAAAAATGTTAACCCCTGGGGAGACAGAAGCATGAAGTGATTACTAAGTGAGCAGTTTGTTTCTGAGTATCTCTGTTTTTGAATGTCCAATTTGAGAAACTGGTCCAGTTTTTTCAAAGTGAGAGGGACCATTTAAGCAGAAATACAAGATAGGTCCACAGGGACAGAAATAGGACACAGAACAACAAGTTCTTAGAATCTGACACAACCAGATACTTCAGTGGCTTACAGCAAAACAGCGTGGTAGCCGTACACTGGGGGTATGCCCCTCCTCAGAAGAGAGGTGGGAAAATGCATGTTTGACTATCCCCAAAGATAAAATCCTTCCTAAACACAGACATTTAGCATGTCGGGGGAAATATGACCTAGAATCCATCTCTTTGACCTGCTAGTTTTCTGTGTACAGGGAGGTTTTGTTGTTGTTTTGCTTTGTGTTTGTTATGGAGCATTCAAGATGTGTATTCTAACATTATGGGAGGGCCACAGTAGGAATTCGTTGTGATATGGGTCTTATGAGTTGTAAATTGAAGTGGAGTAGATTGTATTAGGTTGTATCCAACTGTGTCCGTCTGCCAGTAGAACAGATCCTGTTGGTAGAATGGACTCTCCCTTCCCCTGCATCTTCCCCTGCAATCTACTCAAGACTGGGTTTGGGGTGGCACAGGGGATGAGTGCAGGGAGGTGGAAAGGAAGGAAAAGTCCACTCACATAATGTTGGATGCTACCCACTGACCCAGTTTGCACATCATGGTGACAAATTCTAGGTTATTTACTGTAATCAACCACTTTCACTTACTGTAAACAATCTCCAATTGGTGTGATTGGAGGTTGTCAGCCTGACATGTGAGCTCAGACTAAACAATCCATTGTTTGTTGTTGGGTTAACTGCTGGGTCCAGGTTTGCATGTCACACTGACAACCTTAGATCACACCGATTGGAGGTTGTTTACAGTAAGTGGAAGAGGCACATATGGGGGTGTGTATCCCAGCAAATCTTGGGCTAATTAACCCATGATTTGCTGCTGTTATGTACAAACTACCTATGTGAAAATAAAGTGTCAATGGCACCCCCCTCTGCAGTATTCCAAAAAGCATTCCTTTTAATAAAGCTAGAGACATTCCCAACCCCCACAAACGTAGCGGGGATTACATGTAAAATGTATTATTGCAAAGGAAGAATGTTTAGAACAACTCAATATGTCAAGCCAAAAAAAAAGATAAATTTATCAATCTAGACAGACTGGGTCAATCTATTTAATATTTTAATGATTTTTACATACGTTAAATGTTACAACAGAGAGCTCCATCCTGCCACACATGAACAGGTTTATTTCTTTGCAAAATTCTCCAGATCTTTTTAGATAGTAAGCTACCAAGCAACCACATTTCTTCCATAGTTTCCTGCTTTGAGTCCAGCACTAGTGGTCCAAGCCTGGGGTAGGCAACATAAAGTCTCAGATTCTATCCAGCTCACCAAGGCATTTGCCTCAGGTAGCTTTTTCTCCTTTCCCTCCAGAAATAGCTCCCTTGATGGTAACTCAGGCCTGCAGTGAGCGCAGCCTAGTGTGGCAGGGGTTTATTGTAGAACAACCAGAACAGAAATGCAGGCAGCCTGATACACTGAAAGTTATTTAATTGTATTAAATATTAATACAATAAAATTTAATTTTTATAACTTTAAACACAAAGGCATAGAGCTTGTTGATTATGCTAGTGCCTTTGTAATCATTGACCAGAACACTGGAAGGTAGGAATGAGTTTACTGCTCAGCGAGCAAGCGGGCAGAATATTGCCAGCATGCTTTTATCCTTATCCACAAGATAAGGACTAGGGTCTTAAAAAAAAGAAAGAAAGAAAGAAAAAGAAGCTGAACATTCAATGAGGGGCCTTGAATAGTCCTGAGGGGCACCTACCCCATGAGCCTACCCTTGACAATGGCCCTGAAGGCTGTCCATTGCCTACCCAAGTATAGTCAAATACAGAGTTCTACAGAGTTTTAATTTCCTATGATGCAGATTAATTTTGGGCATTTCTGCTGGGACCTTGCTATGACAATGTCTGTTTTTAATGGAACACCATGTAATTAGAAAAAGGACAATCCATTTCCGCTCCTGCCATTGACACAAGTGTGGTGCTGGAAAACTGTAATTGCTTCAAGTAGCTGAAGTACAAGATTTGTAGGAGGAGGAATATGGAAGTCATCCTTCCTTCACCAGGGGTACAACCAAACAGTTGCTTACCATAACCTCAAGCAAATAGTGAGCATCATTCTTGACAATGCCCAAACCCAGGCCTGTACAACTTGTGACTATCAAACTAAATGGAGACCACCATCCATCTCTTATGGTTTCCCAGGTGCCTGATAACTTCGACTTCTGCAGTCCTGAGGACACAGTAAAAGTAGGAGGCATATCAAGGCCCTGAGGGATTGCCATACATGAGTGGTGGGCTGCATTTGGTGGTTCAGACTTGTCATGGCTGCAGTTCAAGCAATGGGTAGGCCAAGAGGATTTGCAACCTCCATGTAGAACAACAGGCTCCCTATGACTTTCAAAGTGGAAGAATGATTAAATAGCAAGTCGCCCATGAAAAATGCAACTCGTGTAACCCTGCCAAGGTCAGCAAGACCTTTGGTGGCTAGGTATATGAGTGCTTCTCTTGCAGGTTAAAAATTCCCACAGCTTGCTTTAAATATAAATTTTGAATGAGTGAGTGGCAACTTCTGATGGAGTGCACATAAACCACTTGTCAAGCGGATACAACTGCTGTTTGGAATGGCTTTCTGTCTTATCCAGCCAAATAACAAGGGCAATGTTTACCTTTTGTCTTCAGAAATGTGAGAAAGCAGAAGAGTGATAGAATTCTTTTCTGCGCTTGGCAGAAGAGTACAATGACCAGCTTGCCACATGGTTACATTGCACTCCATGGATAGTTAACTCTTGGCAAATGGTCATTTGCCTTAAGCACAACATTTTTGTCTACCAAAGCAGTGTGTGCATTCCAGACGGAGGCAGTGGGAACCTAACTCCCTTGCCTTTTATGATGGGCCTGGTGTGCCACAATCCTATGCAGAAGTTAGTTCCACTGTGTCCAAATAAGCTTTTACTCCCTACTACATGTGTTTAGGATTGCAGTTTTAGTTATTGATTTTGGAAGGCTTCACCAGGAGGCAGGGGGACATGATTTAGCCAAAAGTTGGGGTGGCTCATGGATTTCATTAAGGATCCCCAACAATTCAAGCACTGTACCAAAGTAACTGCTGGTCAGGTCAACTCCTCTTAGTTGTATACTCTGTCCAATTATGGTAAGGAGATGACCTTGACCTCACATGTCCTCTCTTCTTCCTCCCAGTTGTACCTGGTCAAATATATTTTAAATGCTCACTTTCTAGATCAAGAGAATGATGTATCAGAGCCATATTAAATGATAACTTTAATTATGTGAACAACTGTGATAGGCACCATGTAAGTGGGATCAGAAGAAGGATCATACTTTTCTGAACTGGGGTTCTAGCCTGGAAACAATGTCCTAGTACGTTTAGGAAAATAAAAAGAGGAGGGGAGGGGAGGACAATGGAATATCAGACAGACATTTTAAACTTCATTCTCAGCAACATTCAGGAACCAGTTGTACTCCACAACTTTAAGAGACTAAGACCCTGCAATGCAAAATAAAGAAATAAAGCCCCAACGCAACAAAACAAGAAAACATGAAGCGACCGTGTAATATGGTAAAAATGGAGTGCAATGCTACTACAGGATGCAATAAAAACGTCAGTGCCAAGGAGTCAGATGGCACCTCTCGACATAATCTCTGAAATGTTTCATCTGAAACATAGACAAAGCAATAAAAAGAGGATATATGTTTATCATTTTAAGCATAACAATGTGAGTTAAGAGCTTAAGAATACAAAAAGTACTTGGAATGAATAGTGCTACCCTTTTTCTTCCTCCTAAGCAGGCATAAAAATATTTTCATTTCCTTCTTCTCCGTCTTCGTCTTCTTTCCCCTCCCCCCCAATATCATTAATATCAACAAAGTCCATTCATTTCATGTTACCGTTTACAATTTTAATGCACACACACACGCGCACAAATAAAAGATACCTACTGCAATAGAAAGTTGCTTCATTACCTTGTTTGCTACATTTGCAAATGTAAACAGAGCGAGGCAGAGCCAGCGCTGAATCTTATGCATGATGGAATATCTTTGTTGCATACGTACACTGTAGAAAATAATTATTCAATATGTCAGGCACCATTATTTGAAATGTAATACATTAATATTTACTAGAAAAATAAGTTTTTTTTCCTATTTGTTCTCCCAACTTCTTAAATGAAATAAGTTAATCTGACAGTGCATCCAGTAGCTTGTAATATCTCTTGTATATCCCTTCGTTAAAAACAAAACAAAAACTGATCAAAACTACTGGCTGGGCAAATGATTTGAAATCTGTCCTTTGTAGATCCTTGTAGCATCTATGGAGGCTTGTCTTAACAGCACCTTCAACCAATGATTGAATATTTAGTTATTTAGCCCTATTTCCCTGAGCAGTTATGCTGAGGAGCTTTCCCTTCATGGAATAGTTTTTACAAAAGCTTTTTTTTTTTCCTTTTAAAATATCACAAAATAAGAATGGCCATGAAGGCAAATGCTAGCGAAAGCTGGCGTTAAGTCGAGTGAAGAGATTGCCCGCTGCATATCAATAACCAAAGGACTTTTGGGGAAATCAGTCATGCAGTCTACCCTGAAGCAAAATCGAGAAAGAACAGCTAATGTAAAACATTAATACTATGCATACCAAGTTCATAAAGTAGCTTCCATATAAGAAACAAGTCGTCAGACAGCGTACTTTTCTATAAAATGGTACTTCCTAAACCTATATTTTGGCCCAAGCACATTACTCACAATCTCCTGAGATGCTGTTTGCAATCCCAGGGCCTAATTTGAGCAGGAATTCAATGAAGACTTGCACAGTCTCCATTTTAAAGGGCCTTCCCACATCCTTCAAAGCTTATAAGGCAGGCTGGAAAGGAGAAGGTTTTCTCTGTAAAATATATATTATTATTTTCTGGGACTCAAGTCATTTAATCTTTCCTGAGAGTTTTTTTTTTTTTTAATTTTCTTTCAGATTGAGAGGGAAGGAACAGAACATTGTGGCCTTCATGGTCTTGAACGCTCATAATGGTTGTTCCTAGATCTGCAGGTACCTATTCAATATATTGTTGCTAGTCTAGACCTTGAAAGACTTGGGAGCACTGTTGCAGACTGCAAGCTGTAGTGATCAGACAGTAGCTACCTACTGGCTTAGCATGAGAGATATCCGGAGAAAACTACTGCCTCCAGACTGCAGAAATGATGATGCCGTGGGTTGTTCTAATAAGGCCAAAGTGAACCCAAATGGAAAAAAAAATACTACTAGATTTCTGGACATCAGTTTATTTAATAAGTCCATTTCACTATACAGTGTGCATATGTTACTGTACACCTGCTTACTTCAGCATTATACATCTTTGCATTCTAGCCAGCTATGTTTCTTGTACAAGAACAAAAGCATTAGTTGTCTGGTTAAGTTTATTTTCCAAAGAAACTTGCCCTGATATAGTGTCTTTTGTATAGTTTTGCTGGGACAGTCCCCAAGTGATGATTCCTTACCCCTGCCCCCCTGCCCCTCATTCCAGCTGCCATCCATTTTGCTTTACCTTCATGGAAACTTACTTTTTGTTTATAGGAAGGAAAAGGAGGGAAGAGAAAAGAATGAGGGATTGTATATTGGATAAGGCATGCTTGCTATATGAAGTGCTTAATAAGACATTACAAGCTATTGAATTCCCATCAAGGAAACCTATTTCTGTTTAATTGTGCTAAGTGCTAAGGTTTTTTTATTTTATTTTATTTTACTCTTTAGATTTGCCATTCGTTTCAGCTTGTGCATTGTTCCTATGTAGGCCCCTCTGGATGTGAGTTGTGAAGTCATACTTGTCCGTGCAAAAATGTTGGCATATGCTGCACTGAAAAGGTCCACTGTCACCATGGCAACTCATATGCAAGGCATACATCACTTCATCCAGAAAGACAATGCCACAGTGCACGCACTTGGTTGACAGTTCATCTTGAGTACTTCGGTCAACTTTCTCCGTTTTAACTACATTCAAGGGACCTTCATTTTTTACATTTGGCGGTGCCTTAGCTTTCTCCTTGGAGGCACCGTTTGCAGTTGGCCCAGGTCTGGAATGCTTTATCGCCAAATCTAGAGGAATGTCATTGTCGGATCCGACAGCTGAAAAATGAGGAGGCAGATTAAAGGTGGGATAAGGCACATAGTTTTGGCAAGGATTTGGTAGGCCAGGCACATGACTCAAGTAGTGTGGATTCCCAGGAACAGACAGCTTATATTTACTCCAGAATCTCAGCCAATCAGCTTCACTTTGAAAGTCGTTGTGTACAAATGGAAGCCCAAAGAGTGGGTACTGGTACTTTTCTATGGGGCTTCCAGGTGGCGAATAGTTCGGGTGTTTAGCAGGTCTCATGTATTTCTCTATTGGACTGCCTCTCTCTGAGCTTCCTTTTCCTTCTGATATAGAGGAACTATTGCCTGGGTCTCCGGTACTTTCCTGAGGACTTTTTATCTGAATGTGCAAAGGTTGCATCCTTTTATGAATATCCAGAGTTTGGCTGACCAATATCGACTGCGGAGCAGAATGGCTTTTAGTCAATGAACCCTGGGCTTCATATTTACTCAGGCTGGGAAGCTGAATTTCTCTCTGGTGACCTTCTGTTAAATGATCCTCTGACCTCCTATCTAATGGGCTGCCGTTGACTTGTTCCTCGCCGCTCCCTCTCTGCTGTTTGTTTAGCTGTTCAGCCTGAAGTGCCTCCGGGTTAAGGCGCTTTCTCGTCCTTCTCCTAATGATCTGCTCACCGTTGTTCTGCTTAATGATGTTTAAAGGCCTGGGAGTCTGCATATAAAACACAATAACATCATGAATAAAAGAGCAACGGTAAGCAAAGCTTTACAGAACTGTTTGTAGAAATCCTACAGTTAAGAACTGAGTCCCATCAAGCCATTTCAGGGGGACAGTTTTAAGGAATGGCTTTCCTCCAAATAAGAAGCTGCTAGGTCAAAAAGCACTAGATAGACTCCTTAATTCTTACTATGCTAGAGTGGACATGCATCAAATTTCTAAGTTACTTTCAAGGTATCTGGAGCACACTATAGGTAATAAGTTTCACATTGACTGAGGATGCTCAACATTACAAGGCCTTAAATCTATCCTCATTGGTGGAAAGTCTGAAACGAATGGAATGAGGCTTAAGTCAGTCATGATTAACTTAAGTCCCATTCATTTCATGGGTCTACTCTACATAGGACTAACATTGGATACTACCCACAGATTCCCATTTTGGATGCCACAGGAAACTGTGAGTTAAGAAACCAAGACAGATTCACATATGAGGGAAGGATAGAAAGAGAGGTGGAGGAGAGAATGTACAGACACACATCTCTTTTTCAGACTGATAAATCATAGTTTATTGGACTGGGATAGTTACGTCTGAACTGTGCCTCTTTCTCCTCTTTCCTCTTCTCTCCCTCTTTTAAGCAAATGTGGGGCTGCAACCCACTTGAAAATCCTGACCCACTAGTTGAAGATCAATGTTCTAAGGGACTAGGACTGTGACTCATGAGTTACGTATATTAGCAACTTGAAATTAACATCAAAGTAGATGGTCTGCAAATTCTTATCATCACCTTCATAGAGCTATCTAGTCACTTGACCTGGCTCTTAATCCAACCTCCTTTCCTGCCTCTTTCTTTCCCCAGAGTTTAATTATTTGTGTAATTAATGGCAATTTAGCTATAGCTGCTGCTTGTTAATTGTTTACTATATTAAAAATCTAAATCAGAAGAAATGTTCATTATGATTTAGAAGTTTAATAAGAAGTGAAAACTTTTACCTCATCGCAAAACACCATTGGTTGAAGCACAGCTTCCTCAATAAGGCAAGAGCAAGTGTGTGGTAGAGGAAAAAAATTACGATTATGACACTAGGTCCCAAACGTCAAACACATAAGTTGAATGTTAGAGCCTCTTTCACCAGAGATGCTTTAAACTTATACAATAAGATTAAGTTTCCCCCCTTGTTACATTAAACAGCATTTTGCATGACCAACTGTGGAAATTCCAGCAAAAAACACAGAGTCTTGTGGTACCTTAAAAACTCTATATATTCTGGGATAAGCTTTCATCGATTCTAGCACACTTCATCAGATAAATCTGATAAATCTGATGAAGTAGGTTATAGCTTTTGCCATAAATTTGTTATTCATTAAGCCTTAAAGAGGGTGGCTGTGCTATTGCAGCAAAAGCAACAAAGAGCCTTGTGGCACCTTAAATCTATTTTTGCTCCATTAACATGTCTACTGTCTGGAAATTCTGAATATTTCTGCATCCTTCAAAGTTGCCAGAATACTATGGGTGGATTCTTCTTGGGCCTTATTCACTACTCCCATGTAGTATAAAACACTTACATATGACCTTCATAAGGAACTACAAATGTGCATATTTTGAATCTGTCTGCAAAAATCAAATGAGAACTGGCTATCTTATGGGGTTATGGGGAGTGGTCATCAGTTGCAAGTAATGCGAATCTTTATGACCCTGAACAGGAAAACATACACAAACCAGCTCAATGTATTAGGCTGGGTCTGCATAAGCAGCAGAATGAGGTGGGAATGAAATGGCAGAATAGACTGTACCACTTAAAACTACAAATGAGAGGGTTCACTTTTTATCCCCCCTGCCACACACACACATGAAGAACTCCCTGCATATAGAACACTAGCAGATCAGGGAGAGACTTTTTTTGCCTGCTGTGCTCATTTTCTATTTGCATAAAATATTAATGTAGGGTCACATTCATGAATGGTATCCCTCACCTATAAAGTGGTACAGTCCATATCATCACCTTAGGACTCTACCAACTCATTCTGCTGCATGTGTAGACCAGGTTTTAAACAGCCACATTTCTAAGGGCTGTCTTTCAAATAACTTGGTGTTATTTTTCTTTATGTAACTAGTGGCTTTCATTATCACAGTAGTATGTACTATATGAACATTCAGGTCAACAATTCAGCTGTAATAGTCCTTGTCAAGAACTCCATTTTCTTTTTGTGCTCTGTGTGTCTAACTCCACTTGGCCCGACTGAGGCGGCATGTAGCGTTGCAACCACCTGTTAAGTAAGACCCAGTTAACTGGATTGAATTATCTCAGCTGCGTTCCTATGAGAACTTTTACCCTCCCCTATGGGGTTTGGAACGCTGCTTCAGTAGGCCTGTGATTGGCTAATAAAGATCTTCCTTGAGTTGTTAGGGGTCTGAGCATAAAAAGAGGGGGCTTGGAGCTGCCCATTTGTTTTCCTCTTCATGTTTCAACTTGCTTTTGGGGTTGTGGTTCTTTGGATCCCAGACTGGACTCTGTCTTATTGGAAGATCTGTACTTAGGTAATGTATAGGGCAGATTTAAGTAGTTTTTATTATCTTCTTGCCTAAAATGCTGTTTCCAATGGTTACTCTAATTTTTGCATGATTTTTTAAAAAATCCCTCTTCCCCTTTTCCCTATGTAAATAAATTTAATCTGGATCTTGAGAGCTGTGTGTGCTTTCTTCCACATAAGCCTCGGTATTGAATCCAGAGTCTTCTGGTTGGTTACTTGCTACTGTTTATTGTTTCAAGCTTTAGGCTTGTGAATAGGGTGGGGTGAAGCTGAATCCCTATTTTCTAACCCTCAAGAGTGTCCTGTAAGGTCTGACAGTTCCCTGGCTGAGGTGGATGTAATGGGTGGTTGCAGCCTATCCTGGCAATTGTTTGATCCTGTATACACTTCTGGGAGTTAGGGCACCACTCCCCCTCCCTTCCTATGGTGACAGTAGTGGAATAAGATGCTGAAGCTGATTTCGAATGGCACACATTTTGATTAAAGTGGTTTTTGTGAAGGGAGAGAGTGGGTTGCCCTAACTCCCAGCATTTACTTCTAAGTAAGTAGGTATATGATTGCAGCCGTAGACGGTAATACATCCACTGTACAAGCTCAGTCCTCCATTGATATTAACTGGTCTTTTTGGTGGTCTTTCTTAAATGGTAGTTCAGTTCTAAATACTGTCCACATGATCTATGGGAAACAGTAAACTAGCTGCAATTTGGCACAGTTGAGAGGGAGCAAAAAGCCAACCATGACTCTACACACTAGTGCTATCAGGGGCAGAGGGCAGATTTAGCCCCCCACACACACACACATGCGCATTAACCGAATGCTGCCATGCACTTGTGTCAGGGAGGGGAATGAAAGCACTGAATTTATGAGCAATATTTCAGAGGAGGGGCAAAAGCAACCAATGTTGTCTTCCCAGTGGTTGGTCCAATATCCACCAACAAGGAACCAACTGGAAAGTGGAACATATTGAAACAATGTGCCCACACAGACCCAGGGGCAGTTGAATAGGCGATCCCTCTGCATATGACACCTTTTGTCATAAAATGGGTGTGAAGGTTTCAGGCCTACAGAGGCAAAGAGAAAATGGGTCAGGCTTAGTGGCCTGGATTTTTCTGTTGGGAGGAGGTAACTCTGAGAGGAGTAGTTTCCTTTCTCCGGTTAAGTGTCAGTTTAATTTCTATACTTAAGTTTAATTTCTTCAGGTGTGAAGCAGTACTTTCGGTTTTGAGGGAGACGGGTATATAAACAGAGCGAGAGAGCCAGTAAGAGCAGAGACAGTCAGAGTCTGAAGTGAGAGCAGGTTCTGAAGAGTGACCAGGAAGAAGCAGCCTCAAAAAGTCTAAGGACAGCTAGTGTAAAGGAACTTGCGTTTTGCAACTTTTATTTTCTTTTGAGGCCTTTCGTATCCCTCAGCTCTATCGTGCAAATATATTTAGTTGTGATTTGTTTGCTTTAAATTTACTAGTAAATGGTTGTGGTTAAACCATGTGTCTAGAGTGTCAGTCACCCCATGTCTACAGCCTAGACCCCACGTTACTGGAAAGGGGAAGTTAAAAGAAGGAAGGTTGGACTCTAAAGGAGGCAAGAGATCCTCAGGAAGTTGCTCAGGGGATCCAGGTCATAAGGGGAACCTTGATAATGGGTAATTTTTTAATTATTTTATTTTGTTATTGGAAAAACAAATCACAGTTGAAGGCGTTAAAAGGGGGCAGGATCAGAATATCAAC
Organism: Heloderma suspectum; assembly: GCF_057233095.1. Lineage (NCBI taxonomy): Eukaryota > Metazoa > Chordata > Lepidosauria > Squamata > Helodermatidae > Heloderma > Heloderma suspectum. The sequence continues at coordinate 29,306,747 of NC_139461.1, read as the reverse complement.
ATGCAAATTCAAATTATTGAATGTGAATTAATTTGTACCCTATTTCTAAAAGTGAAAAGCCCTACCCATATTTGCTACCATATATACTAATTAACAGACACATGAAATCTTGGTATTTAGGAATCAGAATTTCCCTGTGTATAGCTTTATAAAGCTTTAGTAAAAATAGCCTTCAATAAGAAGAAAAACTGATGCAATCTCTATAAACATCTACATTTACTTTGATATGTTTCTGTTTGTCACAGCCTAGCAGGGTTAAGGTTTAATTATATCTTTGGCCTTTGGGCAGAGTTAAATTAAAGTAATTAATGTCAGTGTACATCAACTGGCCGTTCACTACCATACCCCAATACTGGTGCTAAAAAAGGTGTTATCTTAGCTCTGTACTAATGAAATAAAAGGGTTTACAACTTATTACCACTTAGCAATGTTGCCAGCACACATCTATAAGGATTGCTTCCTATGTTTTATGAGAGGTGGATTTTTTAAACCCCCCTCAAATAAAATTATTCTTGTAGCTAAAAGGTATTCATTATTTCAGGCCAATAGTCAGGGTAAAAAACTATCAAAGCATAAAATTATCTGAATTTGAAAGCATATGACCCTAGTGTGTGTGTGTGTGTATGTATGTATATATTGGGGGGTGCAAAGTCACCTTCTGCCTGCCCATTCTGTGGTCTTTTCTCTGGATCCCACCCAAAAGTATGAAGTAATAATGTTGCCAACTCCTATCCTAGATGGTAAGAGATGATAACCTTTTATCTTGCTCCAAGTATTTCTTTCTAGTTGAAGCGAGCGAAGAGGAAGACTTAGTGCAGGGGTCTCCAACGTGGCACCCGTGGGTTCCATGGTACCCACGGAGTCCTCCAATGGTGCCCATGAACCTCTCTACTCCCTGCCCCCTTATTATTTTTAATAGAAACCTTGGAAAATGTTAGGGCAATTTTCTTTCTCTACCTTTATTGCCTCTAGCTTTGGTCTTTCCCCTTTGCCTTGCTATTTCCCCCTCCCTCTCTGCCTCTAACCTCACTATTTTTCTACACCTGTCCCCACACCTCTAGCTCACTTTCTCTACCTCCCAGTCTCTAGCCTTATTCTTTCTCTCCCCTCTACCCCTTTGCCTTGCTATTTTCCCCTCTAGCCTCACCATTTCTCTCCCACTAACCTCTTTAGCTCACTTCTGACTACCCAGGCCCCCATGGCAGCCATTATGTGACTAGACACATCTTCCGTGGGAGCCATTTTGTGGTGGTGCCCACAGTGTTCCTCAAATTCCTAACTGTGCTCATGGGTCTAAAAAGGCTGGGACCCCTGTCTTAGTGTCTCCCAACCATTCCCCTCCTCCCCTCCCTTCCTCCCCTGCTGCAGCAAGTCATGCCGCAAAGTAAGCTGAGAACAAGAGGTCTGAGGGCACGGGAACAAGGACGAAGTGGCTCCCCACCCCCTTGCCAGCTGGAGATGTAAAAGGAGGCAACACCCAGGGTCTGGGATACAAGATGGCAGCCTTGACCTGCATGTATGAGTGAGCTTTCAGAGACTGGCAGAACTTTCAAAGACAGATATCAACATGAAATTGCTGAAGTACAATTAATTAAGACATTTCCTGTGGCCTGAACTAGGATAAAGATATTCAACCATGTTAACGCTTAATTAGGGCCACCTCTTTTTTCTGGTAGGCTCATCATCTCTGACAGCTATATGGCAGGCAGGTACCTCATGGTCGTCTCCATGCTGGGAATAGCTGCACCTATTGAAATTGGCTGGTGCAGATGGGTAGGAATTTCATTTCATTTTTCATAAGAATATACCAAAACTTGCAGTGTTCATATCTGGGAGAGAAAGAACTTGAGACTGAAAGGTGGGAGAAAGCGAAATGGCCTGTTTCATCCATCCCTAGCTGGGGGATGCTTGGAATTGTAGTCCAACCCATCTGGAGGGCATGAGGTTGGGGAAAGCTGGTATGCACTTACCAGTAGTGGTGCACCAGGGAAGGGCCATGGCGTAGTGGTAGAGCACATGTTTTGCATGCAGAAGGTCCCAGGTTCAATCTCTTGTGTCTCCAGGTAGGTTTGGAAAAACTCCCCATGTAAAATCTTGGAGAGCTGCTGCCAGCTGGTGCTGACAATATTGGACGAGATGGACCAATGGTCTGAGTCAGTATAAGGCGGCTTCCTATGTGTCTATGATTTCAGACAGGTGTCTCCGACCTGAAGATGCCAGGGATTGAACCTGTGACCTTGTTCATACAAAGGGCCTTCTCTATATGATCAAGCGGAGGGCATCTCAACAAGTCCTGTTGCAACACATTTCTGTGAGCTCCTCAGGCAGGAGGAGGAGATAGCCCCATTTTAAATTTATTTTTTTTGTATCAAAATAAGTAATGCCTCATTGGTAATCTCCAGCATGGGCTCCTCTCCATGGCGTATCAACCTTCACATCTGATTCCAGGGTGATCACATTGAAAGAAGTGCAGCTAGGAAATGAACCGCAGCTGCCCAACTTCAGCCGTGCTGCCTAAAAGCTTTCCTGCATAAAACAAGTTCTTCCTACCGAGTGAAGCTTCTGGTAGAGACCACACGCGTTGCATACATATCCTCCATTTGCATTCTTTCGCCAGAGAGAGGTCTTTGTGGTCAGGCAATTGGCACAAAAAACACCCGAGCCTCTACGTCTCTGAAATAGGGGAAGGGGGGGGGGAACACAAGGTCAAAGGTTAGTCACATGATCTGTAGAGTTAGGACAAATCAACACAGGAGTTTTGTCTCTAGGCTGGCAACAACTGATAGTATAAAATCACACTGCCCATAATGAGGTCAGGTTCAATTGTGCTTAATAGGCACCGCTGATTTTCATTACAATTTACCCTACAGTGATGGATGAGGTGTGCAAAACGCCATCACTTCTTTCCTACCCCCCACACCACCCCTCAGTAACAGCTTTAACTTTTTGAACTTTAGAGTTTGTGCCTTTTAATGACTAGGTTCCAAACTCTGAATTTCAATATTCTGCTTTGACACAAAATGATTCCTGCTGATAGCTGCTGATAGCAATTGTTTAATTGCTTTATTTTAAAAGTGTGATCCTTAACAGCAAAGCTTTAAAAAAAATTATATCTTTCTGATTAATTCTAGTTTGTGTACTGCCTCATTCCTGTAACAGTTGATACTTCATTCATAATACACACAGCACTGACTTATGGGCTAACATAATTCTAAAACCGATGTATACTATTTTCTGTTTCCCATAGCCTACTGAGGTCATGGCTTCATTTCAGCAGTAAAAAGGTATAGCATTGCTAATGATACACTTTCAAAGCTCAGATGAAACCAGGCAACACCACCTCATCAGTGAATGGTTGTTAGTTGAGTTTAGTTGAGTAAAGGCATCGCTGCTCCAAATGCAATATGAACAGTAACTGGCCTGGTGGTTGAATTCTACAGCTTTACTGATAATCCATCCTGTTCAGCAGTGGCACCAATGATGAGAGAAGCTTGTTAAATTCCTTCTGTGGCATAATGATATCATTAAACTTTTCATTTTGATAAGAGCACCACAAAAAATAGGCTGTGTTTGTGTGCACAACGGCTAACAACAATGACATGGCTGTCTTGCTCTATCTTTTTTTTTTTTACTGCAATCCCCCCCTCTCCCAAACTGAACACCCAATCTATTTCAACATTGGTTTCTTTTTTATATAAACTTTTATTAGAAGTTCTCCATCTTACGCAAGTGTGGACAGATAACAGTTTCAGTAAAAGATTAAACTGATTTTGTTCTAAATTAAAAAATTACTAGCTCTGTAAATCAAAATTTCAAGGTTTCGTCAAATTTAAGTAATTTATTTAACTTTGCTCCATACTGTAGGGAAGGGGGTATCTGTGCCAAGAAAGTACAATGGTTATAATTGTACTCTGATACATTTCAAATGGAAAGCTTTTTGCAGACATAATTTTGGCTTGGAGAGTGGAACACTTTCTTGGCATTGAAAGGGCATTTGATTCATCGGGTGTTTCACAATGTATCACTAAAAAGACCTGGTGATCAGCCAGTTCCCTATAGGGTAATTTTTCCATCCAGATGCAAGTGCTATCAGAGGCCCTCGTCAGCTAAACTAATTATGATCTTGCATTTGCTGATGCCTGCTCACTCTAACATTCGACATCCCCCATTAATCATCAATACGAGGAAAATGAATGAAACATCGAGAAACGACGGCTGGTAACCTACACGACCATAAAAATCTAAAATGAGTGCAATAATTTAAAAAGATTGGGGAAATGTTTTTCAGTGAACACCAAAGTCAGACTAACAATTGCCCTTTTAAACCAAGAACACAATTTCATTAGTGCAGCAGGTTGTGTTACTTTAAGTCGAGGTAATAAAATCAAGAATGTCAATGGAATAATCTCTTGCTCCCACCCCTCCAACCCAAAACCACTAAATCAGAATCATAATTATACCTCATTGTCTCACGTAAATCTTAATATAATAGGACTGATCCTTATGTGACAGCCTTTGCAGTGTCTTGAGATTTATATGTTAGCTTGTTTGTTTATTTTATATATATACACACACACACACACACACACGATAGAAAGACCATCAACAGGGTATTCAAAAATATATTTAAGCTAAATGTTTCAGCTTCTGCCCTCATCTGTAGCTGTGCTATTTTAACAGCTACTGATGGGGGCAGAAGCTGAAACATTTAGCTTAAATATATTTTTGAATACTCTGTTGATATTCTTATATATTTTACATTTAGACTGACTGCATCCACAGTGGATCCACAGTCTCCTTGTTTTGCAGTTCTGCCTCTTTACATCCTCCTCTCTCTCTCTCTCCATGCACCATTAAAACCATGAGGAAACTTACAATGATACAAGGTAAAATACATGCTTACTATTAACTTCAGTTAATAAGTTTGCATTACAAGTATCTAAAACTCTTTTTTAAAGGTTCAGTTAACTTATCCTTGAAAGAACTCAACGGATTGTCAAAATACTTTCCTTGGAGATCAATACACTTTTAATTAAATAAGTTGACTGCTGACCATGCAAAGAGTTTGATTAAATGGAAACTATTTTGCATGCTGATCATTTTGATTTGATTGAAGAATATCTCCACTTCATTCCAAATTTTCTTAAAGATGGTGAGTACTTGCAGCAGCATGTTGAACAGGGTGTAGTCTTAGCATGAGTCTTTCCATTCTTTCATGCTTGTGATGATTATTCACTGAAATTTTATTTTTTTAAGGCCATGGAATTATTTTGAACAAATGGTTTGTAATAAAGTACTTTGATCTGGAATTACGCTTCGCAGTTATTGTGTTGTATATTATGGAGATATACTGAATAAAAAAAATCCAAGCAACTTGCACATCAACCTGTAGCTGGAGCTCTGCTTGGCCCTAATTGAAGAGAACGTTCAGGACTATAAATAGAGAAGGTAGCTCTTAAAAATGAATACTCTTTCTTGCTAAGGAGCACATAGATAAGTTTATAGTGCTTACTGATGTGGCCACAAGTTAAAGGAGAAATCACAACTATACTAGGCATGCTTATTTCATAAAATACGTGTGAGCCACCACTGCATTAATGCTAAGCTGAGCAGCAGTGAACTAGTTTGCCATATTGATTGGACTGGATGGGCAGGTACCAGGTAAAGGACTTTGGGAAGGATACCTGCTAAATCAATAAAGCAAAGTCTTTATTTGGATTCCAAATTAAAGTCAAAGGCTGGTAGCCAACAGTGTCATTCCACTAGCACAAATGACATTGTCTAGGGGAAACTAGGTTAACTTTGCACAAAGGGAACATTCAACTAAGTTCCACTTGCACAACCACTTTCAGGAGAGTGGGGCAGATGCGCCACTAGTGCGTGCCCTGCTAATGCAATGTGCAAGTGCTTGAGCAACTTGGGTTTGGCAGAGCTCCACTAGGGCTAATTGAGTTTGCAGAATGACACTGTTGGGTACTACCAGTGGGTTGTATATAATGGTGTCACTCCACTGATGGAAACAGAGCTGGGAGTGGGGAAATTTCCCTTCAACCCTGCAGCCCCCTGTGTGTCCTCAAAATTTGTTCTGGGGGATTGGGAAACCCTCCGGAGCAGATTTTCAAGTGGCAAGAAGAGCTGCAGTGGGGAGGAGAGAGGGAAAAAGTCCCACCTTGCTAGTGGATGGCAACTCATGTGACATTGGATGTAATGCTTTGTGCCTTCTTTCACAACTTGGGGGCGTGGGCCCTTCTGAAAAGCAATACTGAGCTCACATTTGCTGTAACCTGTATTCCAGGGCCACATCTATATGGCACTGCTTTGCCCCCCCACCCACCCCGTCGCAACTGCGCAGCATTTCGGCTTCAAGTCAGCATGCTCTACGATACATTCATGATGTACTGTGAGCTTCCCTTACAGACTTGCCATGGCCTTTTTTTGCCATTTTACTGAAATGTGCTGCTGTGCAGTCCTGTGAGTGTGGGGGTGTGACAGTTCAGTGGCTGTTTTGTATTTGAGGGGCTCTACTGTGTCTTTCTGTCCCTTTTTAGGTAAAAAGTGAGTGTTTTGTGCTCCTTCATTTCCGCACCATCAGTTTGTCAGTTCCCCAGCCCGAGACTCTCGCGAAGGTTTGCACTCAGAAGTGTGAAAGCTACGTGCCTAAGCCATCGCTCCGAAATGGTGGCCGGAGCAATGTTGGTCCTTCTCCAAGAACCCCCCCGGCCCTTGGGTACTCAGTCCACAACTGTTGTGAAGATACGAAGCTGAAAAACTGTGCAAAAGTGCGATTAAATAGATGAAAACGCCCCTCTGTGCCTCTGTAACTGCGCAGCTGCAAAGCGATGGGGGAGTAAAGGGGCGTCACAGAGTGATGCAGGCACAATGCACGCTTACAACATGCCCACTGTAAGATGTGAAGTCAGTTTGGGGAAGGAACAGACGGCCCGTAACTGTGGGGAACCCGCAGCACCCCCTCCCCAATCGCAGTAAAACGACTCCTTCAAACTCTGCTTTTTCTGGGCGAAAACCACAGATGGCTGCGAAGTCACGACTACGTCATCTATCACGAGGGACCTCAACTTTCATCTGCCCTGGAGTAAAAGCCTGGTGTAGATGGGGCCCTGGTCATGGTGGTATAAAATCACTCCTGTAACTGGACGTAATCTTACTTGATGATCTGAAAGATTATGTGGGGAAAATATCAGACATAGAAATCTTTGTGAAATAGTGGTCTGTGAGAAGAAAGGAAATAATCCCCAAATGGAAAAAATTCTGACCACACAGTTCTTATATAGAAGATGAATTGTTATGGAACTGATTAACTTAACCCAGTTATAAATGTGGAAAGGATGCAATCATATGTGGAAGCTATTCATCAATACTTGGGAATCCACACATTGGTAAGCAAAATCACTCAGGAACCTGTACTACTCTGTCTGGGAACCAATAATACTCTTCTAAGCTATTTTTTCTTGTGTTAAATGGAGATTTCATAAGAACATGAACATAGCAACATAACAAATGCCACGCTGGATCAGATCACAGGTGTATCCAGCATTCTTGTGGACGCAAATTCCATAGTTAAACTATGTACTGTGTGAAGAAGTACTTCTTTTTATCTGACTCTCCCACCAAATGTTTCATATAAAATCAATGTCTAAAAAAGTCTAATTTCTGGGTAAGCTGTGCAATTCTATCCTGACTCTGCATGGTTCATAACTTCCTTGTTCACAGTACAAATCTAGCTTGTAATGCTTGGGTCTATGATGAATTGAATGGCATTTCATCCAAAAGTTCTTCTCTGGTTGGAATATGAAATGAAATTCTGTGCATGTGCGATCAGTGTTCAGCGGCACTGGTGCCCAAGCCAGCTGCTTTGTACGCACACATGCAAAAGTTCAAACCCCTTTCTCTTGCTGATTGCTGTGATGTGAACTCTGAAGACCGTTGCTTATTAAATGTGTACTATTGGCTACAGTGCTTGCTGATTGTTGTGAAAGCTGTGACCAGACCACTCAACCAAGCATTCTTTTCTTTGATGTTGAATATCTTCTCTATTTTGGTTAATTGCAAAACGTGATTGTTCCCACTGATTTGTCAAATGCTCTCTTCCTGGGTGGTGGGTAGGGATGTACGAAAGTTCCGCCACGGATCTCGGGGAGGCCGAATGCCAGCACATTCGGCCCCCTAAAATTGGTGGCGGAACGGCCCCCTGCCCCCCCGGGACGGGACTTACCTTAGGTGGATCTTCCTGGTGGCTCCGGCTCCGGTTCAGCGGCGGTGGCTGCGGCGGCCGGTCTTGGGACCGGCCGCTGCCGCCACCTTTTCCAGGTAAAACAAAAACAAAAAAAGTGATAGGCTACGTAAAGATTTACGTAGCCTATCACGGCTAGATTTAAAAAAACCCACCGTGATAGGCTACGTAAATGTTTACAGCCTATCACGGCTGATTTAAAAACAAAAACAAAAAATGTGCGTACGCAAATGGCGGCGCCCATGGGCGCCGCTATTTGCATTCCTTATTTTGGCACGTCTTAGTCTACGTAAACATTTACGTAGACTAAGACGGCGAAAATAAGGGGAACGCAAGTAGCGTAGCGTCTACGCTATTTGCATTCCCCTTATTTTCGCTGTCTTAGTCTACGTAAATGTTTACGTAGACTAAGACGTGCCAAAATAAGGAAAGCAAATGGTGGCGCCCATGGGTGCCGCCATTTGCATATGCGCGTTGGTTTTTTTTAATCAGCCGTGATAGGCTACGTAAACATTTATGTAAACATTTATGTAGCCTATCACGGCTGACTGCAGGGACGCAAATGGCGGCGGCTATGGCCGCCGCCATTTGCGTCCCTGCTAGCCAGAGGCTGGATGTCCAGCTGCTGGCGGAGCCAGCTGGCGGCTCCGCAGAATCCCTGCGGAGTGGAGCCTTCCGGCCAGGATTCCGGGGGGAGGGACGGAACGCCTCCCCCCCAGCATCAGCATAATCCGCGGAAAGGTAAGTACCTTTCATACATCCCTAGTGGTGGGTTGTTGTTTTTTGGTGGTGGTGGGAGAGTGGTGGATTTCTAAATGGCTTTCTGCCATGGGTGGCTCTGGTTACAATTACCAGTGGGCGAAATAAGAAAGCATATGTGAGTGGCTTGTGCTACAGTGCTGGCTCCAGCTCTTGGGAGCCCTTGGGAAAGATGCCCTCAGTGGCCCCATTCTTGAGTGGGCCCACCTTCTCTTCACTGCTACTACATAAGAACATAAGCTCATATTACACCAGTACTTTTCCAGCTGCACTGGCTGCCAGTCCATTTCCAGGCCCGATTCAAAGTGCTGGTGTTAACATTCAAAGCCCTTAACGGCTTGGGGCCAGGTTACCTGAAGGATCGCCTCCTCCCATATGTGCCTGCCCGGACCTTAAGATCATCATCAGCGGCCCTTCTCCGTGAGCCCCTGCCAAAGGAAGTGAGGCGGGTGGCTACTAGGAGGAGGGCTTTTTCTGCTGTGGCACCCCGGCTCTGGAATGAGCTCCCTAGTGAGGTTCGCCTGGCGCCTACATTGTATTCCTTTCGGCGCCAGGTGAAGACCTTTTTATTTTCCCAGGCATTTTAGCATTTTAGCTTTCTAAATTTTTATCTTTGCTGTTTTAAAACCTGCACTGCTGCTAGGTTTTATTGTGGTTGTATTGTTATATTGTGGTTTTAATGTTCTGTATATTTTAAATTGTTTTATTGTGTGTTGCTTGGATTTAATTTTTGTGAACCGCCCAGAGAGCTTCGGCTATTGGGCGGTATAGAAATGAAATGAAATAAATAAATAAAATAAATAAATAAGAAGAGCCTTGCTGGATCAGACCAAAGGTTCACCTAGTCCAGCATTCTGTTCACATACCGGCCAACCAGCTGCCCACAGGAACCCAAAAGCAGGGCATGAGTGCAGCAGCACCCTTCTGCCCATGTTCCCCAGCACCTGATGTGCATAGGCATACTGCCTCTGATACTGGACGTAGCATATAGCTACCTGGACTAGTAGCCATTCATAGCTTTATCCTCCATGAATGTGTCCAATCCCCCTTTAAAGCTATCCAAATTGGTGGCCATCACTACATCTTGTGTAGGTGAATTCCATAGTTTAACTACGTGCTGCTGCCCATTGGGTTGCACTCTCCCTTTGGGCCCAATCCACACAGAGTAAGGGGGACATGGCAAGGTGAGCTGAGGCTGTTGCTCCTTCGTGTTTTTCTCACTGCCCACTTTCTTAGATGAACAGGTAGCCACAGGAAGTAGGAGCAGCAGGGTCAGGGGACATCGGGGCTTGGCAATGGACCCCTTCTAGGGTATGGGCTGTGCCCAATGGTGCCAATGCCTGATGCTGGCTCTGACAGACTAACATTTTGAGCTGAGACAGAACTCTCAGAACACAAGAAAGCTCATAATCCCGAATCAAACCGAGAGTGTTCATCTATCACTACTGCTTGCCTCATCTTGAACATTATTCTGTTCCTAACCACAGTTTCAGCACAGACAGTCTCTCTCTTTGAAAACCTGCACATCCTCTAGGGTGATTTTTCACAGTCATGCAGCATGGTGGTAACATGGCAAAACACTTTCCTTATAAGCTTCAGGAACCTCTGCCCAAGGTTACTCCCCCTAGCCATTACCAGCAAACCACAACTTTAATTAACAGGGTGCCACTCTCATTCACTAGACGTTTGTATTCAGTTTCATTCAGACCTGTTTTATCCTAGCCTTAACAGAGTCTCTTAGCAGAACTTCTGAACATGTCTGATGGAAGGACTCACTGTACACAGAAGAAGGGATCTGGATTCCCATCAACACCACTTGTTACTAATTGGCGTTATCCATGTAAATTTCCTGTACGTGCTTGGGAAAAAAAGCCCAAAGGGTCTATAATTGAAACTACATTTCTGCTAAGCTGAACTTTAATTATGTGGATCCTTATAGCAGTACATTATAATAACACTGCCTGAAGGGACCACTACAGTTAAGGGTCTGTCAGTATTTCCATTTTAGTTCTTAGGTTGGGTGTTTAATATATCGGTTGTCTCAAATCACACTGGGCTGAAATTTGGCACACAAATTGGTCAGCACAGATGTGAGGATTTTTTTTTTAAATTAAAACTTTATTTAAATCAGTTCAGCTGTTTATAATTTGGAGGAAGGCCAAACATGAAAAACTTCTCAGGTTTGTGGATTATTCCCCTCCTCTACATGAACCACAGCAGCAAGGTTTCCAGGGAAATACCAAATGTATCTAGTAGGAAAGCTTCTTGATACATTAAGTTAAGGGGAAAGAAAGCTTAGGGAGAATTAAAAGAAAAGTGAGTATTTAATCTCTGAGTATGTTCCATAAACCACACCTTCCAAAAGTTTTCTATGAATAAGCACACTGAAACTATGAAATTGGAACATAGGAACGTAAGAAGCTGCCTTTATAATGAGTCAGACCATTGTCTAACTAGCCCAGTATGGTCGACACTGATTGGCAGCAGCTCTCTAGGATTTCAGACGGCGACTTTTTCTCTACCACTGAGCCATGGCCCCTCTGATTGCATAACAACCCTTGATATGCATACATTATGCATATGTACAGATTGCACAACAACCCTTGATATGGGGAAACCAATTCACAATTTTTATCAATATTTTGTTGAGTTTTGTTTTTAGTCCACACCAACTAAACAAAGGCAGCCATAACAACAAAAAGGACCCCCCCAAAAAGCTGGGATTGGAGGAAGGGGGAAGGGCAGTGAGAAGGGCCAGAGCAAGGGGAGGGTAAGAGTCATGGGTCCATGTCCATAGGCCCTTCTCATTTCCTGAGTTTTAATTTACGGTAATATCACTAACAAAACATTTCCACCCAGCATAAAGCCCGGCCCGGCCCGCCACTCAGTCCCCTACCTCTGTAATCTATCATATGCAGCCAGCTCATGCGTGGCGAATGAGAACAGGTCCATTGTGTGTTGGTGGACTGCTGGGGACTGATCCACATTTGTAATGGTGTCATTTCACCTTGGGCATTTCAAATCAAACCAGGAAGACACCTGAGACCCCTTCGCACTTAACTTGCATGCATGGGGCATCATGCGATGACTGCAGAGTGGGGCTGTGCTCCTGGCCATGCCCTCCTAGCACTGGCCCTGCTGCTAGTCCCATCTCCAAACATCCGTGCCTTAGTGTGGTCTGCAGTGAAGAAGCCCGTCTGTGAGCGGCTGTGCTCACATGTAGGCTTCTACATTGGAGGTGACCTTGCTAATGTATGGATGTCCTGAGGCAGGGCCAGCACTGTGCCCGATGCTGGGGGTGGGGCTAGAAGCACCCTCTACCCAACAGTCATCCTATTAGCTACTGAGCCATGAGCAAGGTTGTGTTAGCGTCATACAAAGCCCGAAATAACTTGGGACCAGGGGGGTGTCTCCATGAGTGATTTACTCCGAGCTGGCTGCATTTGGAGGTCATTAGGGATACACGACTTTGTAGCCATCCAGCAGCCACCCTGGAGCTTATCAGGGAAAAACCAAATTTCCCGAGACTGCTTAAAGTCCGATTCTTTTCCTCAAGTTGGGTTCTCAGCGGTACAGCTGCTGTGTGCCCCAACCCCTGCATTTACCTCGGGTATGCTAGCCCTGCCCAGGGGTGTGCCTTTCACCATGACCCTGGTCAAGGTGTGTTTCCTGTGTGTTTCCCCACCCTGCACAAACTAATTAGTGTCTACTCAAAAGTAACTCCCATTGTGCTCAATGAGGCATCTCCCCTGAATGCCCACATCAGAACTTACAGAGATCCCCCTCAATTGAAATGGCAGTTTAAAGCCCACATTCCCTAAGTGCTGTAAAGCATGATCTTGAGGCTCTGATTCTCCGTTGTTTGGTTTATTGCCTTAGGAAGTAACTACTTCACACCTTCATTATAGAGATCTTGCTGTTAGAAAGGGGGCTGGTTTCCCATCCCTGTGTCCCCCCCTTCTTTCCCAGCACAAGCATATGTGTGTCTACTCGGAAGTAATTCCCACTGTGCTCAGTGAGGCTTGCTCTTGAAATGCAGGGGCATCTGGAGTTTCAGGGGAAAGGAGAAGCAGGAGGAGAGAGGGGAAACCTTTCTTACTAGTTAAGCAACCCCTGCCAGTCAGATGACGTTCACTCCAACCTCCACCTCCACTAGGAAGTATGTTCTATGAAGTGATTTTTACTGGTGTGGAGCACTTGCTCTTGGAGCCCTGCATGGACCAAAGTGCAGCAAAGCTGATTCCTTTTAAAAAATCTAGTACTCCTCCGTTCGTTTCTCTTTCCATTGTCGTGAAGACTGTCATAGATACCTAGCAGACCATCTTCCCTCATACATGCCAAGGCAACCTTAAGAGCAGCAGAGGAGGTCTTGCTGGTAATTCCAAAATGAATGGAATGTCGCTGTGAAATACCCAGATGGTGGGCCTTCTCTGTAGCGGCACCCACCATTAGAAAACTCATCCTAGCTCAGTTTATCTGGGCACTCGCCGAAGCAGCGCCTCTGCTCGCTCCCCCCTGGACCCATGCTCAGGCCGCCAACAAGCTCGGCAAGTTCCCGGGCTCACCACGATCCTGTTCGGTGAGCGCCCACCATTTTCACGCCTTTGATTTCTATGTAAAAGAAGAAGTTAAAAAATGGGCATATTTAAATATGCACACTTTGGAGCTGGGAAAGCTAAATAAGCCCCGTATCTCAGTTCCTCCTACCAAATATTGCGCTTATTTAGCTTTCCCAGCTCCAAACTGCACATATTTAAATATGCACATTTTTTAAACTTCCTCTTTTACGTAGAAATTAAAGGCGCTAAAATGGTGGGCGCTCACTGAACGGGACTGTGGTGAGTCCTGGAGAGCATGAGTGGGCACAAGCAGGGGGAAAACAAGGAGCATCTCAGAGAAAGCAGTCTGGGGGGAGCGAGCGGGGGGAGCCAGACGAATTCCCGAACCCAGTCGGGCGCCCACGACATCCCTACCCACCATCTGGAAAACTATCCCTTGTGTAGTTCAGGAAGCAGAAAACGTGACATCTTTCAAACTCCTCCTGAAAATGCACTTGTTCACCCAGGCTTTCCCTGGGCTGTAAGTAAATTAATTACACTGATCCATTTTACTGCTCCTTGAATTTTTTACTGTAGTTGGAAGTGTTTTTAATGTGTGTTTGAATGCTGCTTTTTAATGTTGTGTTCTTAATATTGTATTTTAATACTGTGAACCCCACGGAGAGCTTTTATTATGTTCAACCGTATATAAATGCCACAAAATACATAAAATAAATAATAAATAAAATAAGTAATGGGCCATTTCCATGAGGAATGTCTGAAGGGGGCTTCTAGTTACACGTCACTGTTAAGCTTGAACTGTCACTTATCTCTTCTCTCCCTTCTTACATTTCTAGTCCTTTATTTAAAATAGGTGTGTTAATTAACCCCGTTCCGTACCATGAGTGTTGCATGGGTTTGTTCACTTTGTATTCTGCTCTACCTGCATTCTGGTATAACGCTGAATATTTCTAAGATTACTTTTGGCATTGGTGCGTGTGTACCCTCCTGAAGTCTTGAACTTGTGGTCTCTTTTTCCGTACAAGTTGCCACACAAAGCAAGTACAGATCCATTACATCACAGCACAAAAAGGAATCCCGAGGTGATCATGGAAAGCAGGTGTGGGCCCTGTCCAGCACAGCCATAGTGAGGGATCATGGGAGTTCCAGTCCAGCAACATCTGGAGGGCCACAGGTGGCCCACCTCTGATGTGAAGAAATCATGATAGAACGTATTTATTAATACGTTTTATTATAAACCCCTAGTTTATGTATTGCATTTTTATACTACCTAATAGCCAAAGCTTTCTGGGTGGTTCACAAAAATAAGAACCACAAGTAGCGCATAAAAAAAGAATAAAATAAAAAGCATTAAAACTACAGTATAAAAGTACAACCAGCATAAAACCTAGCAGCAACTCAGAGATTTAAAATACAGCAACAAATTTAAAATAGCACTGCTAAACAACTAGAATGCTAAAAATACTGGGAAAATACAAAGGTTGTCACCTGGTGTCAGAAAGAGTAGAACGTAGGGACCAGGTGAACCACTCTAGGGAGCTCATTCCACAGCTGGGGTGCCACAGCAAAAAAGGGCCTCTTCCTGGTAGCCACCTACCTCACTTCCTTTGGTAGGAGCTCCTGGAGAAGGATCCCTGAAGACGATCTTGGGGTCCAGGCAGGTACATATGGGAGGAGACAATCTTTCAGGTAACTTGGCCCCAAGCCATTTAGGCACTTTGAATCGGGCCCAGACATGGATTGGACTCCCATGTCCTGTTGTTAATCAGCCTCTAACTAAGCCTGAACACATGCAACTGAAGGAACCACATATTGTTTCCTTTCCTCCCCTTGCCTCTGTCACTTCCCTTGTGTCAAGTTTTAGAGCATAAGTTCCTCTGGATAGGGACCTGTCCTCTTTTACTGTGGTAAAGAGCCATGTACCCTGGTGGTGCTATATAAACAATAGATACTACTAATACATAATCATTAACATATTAATACATGTCCATTGGTCTGTTTTACAAATGAGCTGAAACGGAAAGATGATTTTTGTGAAGATTTTTGTCAGCATTGTAAGGTGCCTATGGCCTTTTCAGCAACCTTTTTGCGATTGCTGTGAAAGGAATGGAAGTGTTTGCCAACTGGAGTGTTTCCCTTGCTGCAAATATGCTTTCTTTGCCCTCATTTTCCTAAGATCAGCAGCCACATGGCCAGTCCAGAAAACGCTGCCCTCACTCTATATTCGCTTTGTGACAAATCAGTGACATATGCACATAGCCAACTCTGACTGCCAGGGTAGCATCTTGACTTTATTACAGTCACTATGTTGTGATAATCTACTATCACAAGTAGTAAAGGAGAAAGAACCCCTAACCAAAGGGAGGGATTGTGGAATAATACCAAATCAGCAACAGATCCGGGGAATAATTGCAAAAGGGCATGGAAAAAAGGTGTACATTTTCAGGATTACATCTCAGTCCTATAGATGGTTAAATGCCTGTAATAGGCACAAATATTAAAGGAACTGACTTTAAAATAAATGTGTTTGTTTACTTTCAGTAGTAATGCTGGAGAGTCATAGCAGTAGCAGAAGCAGTAGCAGCAGCATACATAAAACATGTGTTTAGCACTGACAGTGTGATAGGATGTGTACAAAATGCAGAACAAACATACTAGGATTACAGTTTTTAACACCGGTAAACAGAGTGATCTCTTAGTGACTGTGATCTCACCGGAATGGAGGTGGTAAAGTATGGTCAACCACCAGAAGATTTAGGTTAGCTGTATCTATAGTAGTTCAGCAAAGCCATTCCAGGCATATGGGAGCAGCATAAAAGGGGTTTGAAAGCAGGATGTAGGACCCTGCAGATAAACAAAAACTATTTATGTACTATCCAGGCTAATCTCTGGACATAAGAGCCATGTAGGAACAATGGTTTGTAATAAGACTTCCCTTGAAAGTTTCCTTCAGGTGGATCTTTCACTTCCTTAGTGTGCCCCTCCTTTCTCTCAACTGAGAGTACAGATTCATTTAAGTAGATAACCAAGCCTGTGTAACCCTACTATGTATTACACAGCCTGATCCTACATATATTTCCTCAGAAGTAAGTCTCAAGAGTGTGCAATGGAGCTTACTCCCAGGTAGGAGCACATGGGATTGCAACCTTTTAGAAAAGTTTTTAACAATTAAAACCTATTTTTCTGCCTGCTGCTTGATGTGGAATGGGTGATGTTGAAAAACAGAAGACTTTTAGAACTAGAAGGACATGAATTGAGATACGGGTGGCATGGTTATTTGTGGTATGATAAAACAAAAGTGAATGTAGATTTTGATAATCACTATATAAGAAGGGCTGTATTAAGAATTTGGAATAAATATAAATTAAGGTTCTATCAAAAAATACCACGTTGGATATCTTCACAAGAAGCAATGCATAGAAGAGAATTTGATAGCATGCACACATGGATAAGATATAATGATTTACTGGAACTGTCACAAGGGGAATATAAGTTAAAATCAAGGGAAAGCTTATTGGAAGAAGGTCATGTATGTCAGTGGTTTTCATATTTGCAAATTAAAGAAAGGTTTAAAATAGATAAAAAATGGTGGATTTGAACAAACAGAATCTGAGTTTGAAAGAGCATTGTGTACAAACGATGAACATGTTATTGCTAAACTATATAAATTACTGTTACGGTATGAGACAGAGGATGAACAAGTAAAAGATTGTATGATAAAATGGGCACAAAATGTTGGTCATAACATATCAGTGGAAGAGTGGGAAAGTATGTGGGGAAAAGATTTAAAATTTACTTTATGTACAAGTCTTAAAGAAAATTTTAATAAGATGATGTATAGATGGTATATGTCACCATTTAAATTGCCTAAAATGTATAAAGGTGTTTCTGGAAAATGTTGGAAATGTGAAGATCAAGAGGGAACATTTTATCATTTATGGTGGACTTATAAAAAAACTAAAATATTTTGGAAACAAATACAGTGTTTAGCTCAAAGAATATTAAAGACTACTATAGAATTAAAGCCAGAAACTTTTTTATTGGGACTAACAGATAAACACGTAAAAGAGAAGGGGGGAACCCTCTTTCTCTGCATCAGGGGCCCCCAACCCCCAAGCCACGGACCGGTCCCGGTCTGTGGCCTGTTAGGAACCGGGCCGTAGGGGTGTGCAAAATCCCCTTACCTTGGGTCCACGGGGGGGGGAGGCGATCCGTCCCCCGCCGGAATCCTCGCCGGCCCCAGCTGGCTCTGCGGACTGTCCGTGGAGCTGCTGGGCCGGCTCCAGCCACTGGCGGACTTCTGGCCGCTGGGACACAAATGGCGTCCGCATAGCGGACGCCATTTGCGTCCCTGTTCTTCAAGTAATAGGCTACGTAAATCTTTACATAGCCTATTACTGCAAAGAACAGGGACGCAAATGGCATCCGCTACGCAGACGCCATTTGCGTCCCAGCGGCCGGAAGTCCACCAGCAAACCCCCCCCCCCGGTCCATGGAAAAATTGTCTTCCACAAAACCGGTCCCTGGTCCCAAAAAGGTTGGGGACCGCTGCTCTACATGACAACGGCTGCAAAGTTACTGTATGCACAAAAGTGGAAGAATGAAACCATACCAACTGTGAGCGAGTGGAGCATGAAAATGATGGAGCTGGCAGAGATGGCAAAACTTACTATAATAATTAAAGAAGGATCAACAACTAAATTTATGTTAGATTGGAAACCTTTTATAGAATTTGTACAAGAAATAGAGAACAATGATATTTATGTATGTGGATTTTGAACTTTGAGATGGTTCTCTTTTTGTTGTTGTTAAAATTAGGAGAGAAATGAGATAATGTCTGTGAATTCAATGTATGATATACAACTAAGATAAGAACTAGAGAATAATAATAAGCATTTGTTGTGTAAGGGGAGCCAAAGGTAGATACCTTACAATCTTAAGAGATATTTTAGTGTATGTGTACTGTGTGTTTATGATTATGTTGTTGTTGTGTTTTTCTTTTTAAAAAATAAATTAAAAATTATTATATATATATATATATATATATATATAAAAGAAAAGTTTTTAAAATAAATATTTCTCTACTTTAGGCTATACAGTTTTCAGTGTAGATCTAATATTAAGATAAAAAACAACAAGTCTGGCATGGTTATAAATAGGATACAGGATTTAGGAAATAAAATAACAGTCACTGGCAGATTTTGAATCCGCTGTGTTTCATTTAGATAATGCACTACGGAAATTAACTTTTCCCTCACCATTTATCATTTAGTAATCATTTAGAAGCTTTTCAAAAATGGGTCTATAACATAATATAGTGTAATGTAGTATAATATACTGTTTAAATGACTCCATGTTATTACCTCATTAACACAGACAAGAAAAACTACAAAGATGTATGAATTGTTTATCGTCTTTTGCAATTAATTCTTATTCTTTATTATGCCTGGCAAACAAGGTCTTAATTACCATCCCTGTCCCCAAGACTGCCCTAACCCTTATTATTATCTGAACTACTAAAAAGAAAAAAGAAAATAAACCCAGAACAGAACAGCTGTAGCACTTCGATTCATCAGCAAGTAACATATTCACAGTTAGAAAAATTTGTCTGAGGTCCTGGGAAAAACTTATTAACTAAGAACAACTAAGACATGTTTTGGACATTAGGCAGAGATTAATTTGACACAACATGACAGGAGGCTGTAGACCAGGGGTATGCAGCCTGGTGCTTTCCAAATGTTTTGAACTACAACTCCCATAATCCCTTACCATTGGCCATGTTTGCTGGGCTGATGGGAGTTATAGTCCAAAACCAGGTTGCCTAGCCCTGCTATAGACAATTATTGATGTACAAGAGGACCTGCAACAAACTGCTGCTGTCTGGAGTACTCTTGTTCAGTCTTCTAGCCAGCCAGGTAGCATTGGCTTTTTCTGGGATATTCCATTCCATGCCCCCTCCCCAACAGCTGTTTGTCAGAATTCCATGCCCACTCACTCCTGGTTGAGCTGTTTGGGGGTTCCCTCTCCCTTAATTCCCCCCACCCCATTTTTTTTTGTACTTCTGCAGTTCTTGATTCCTGCTCATTCCTCCCTCTTGTATATGAATGGTGCCATTTTGCCACCATGAGGATCCAGACTCATAGAATAAGTTTGCTATTATTATACAGCAGCCTTCCCCAAGCTGATGCCCTCCAGATCTGTAGGACTACAACTCCCATCTCCCAAAGCAGCAATGGGCATGATGGCTGGGAATGTAGAAATTGTAGCCCAATATATCTGGAGAATGCCAGATTGAGGCTATATAGGATTTTACATTATTTGCATCTCACTTGCTAGCTAAGTAATCAAAGCAGTTTACACATATGAAGAAATAAAATTGTACTACTAATATAAACCCAGCAGCACTAAAAACACTCAAGACCCTCTAAAATGTGACATTATACCAGAATTTTCAGACCAAGATATTTAACTGCGCCACTATCTGCCTGAGACATAAAGGTTAGCAGCCATGGTTAGTGATCTTCTCGTTGACTATAAAACTTCCTTCAGTTTGGGAACAGCTTTCCTACTCATCTGGTATTACCTGCAGCCAACATGAGATACATCTGTGGCTCATGGTCTCAAGGCAGGGGACACAAGGGGACATTTGGGTCTGGTTAGTGCCTGAATGGGAGACAGCCTGGGAACCCCATGGAAGCCACCTCGAGTTCCATCAGGGAAGAAAGGTGGGATACAATCATAATCAATACTGATGCAGTCAACAAAATAATCTGGCTTTTATTTCCATTACCAGTAGCTTATATCAGGGCCACTGTGGGAAACTCACAGACCCAGCCTCCCAGCATGAGGAACCCAGGGCAGTCATCGGCATCGGGATCCCAGCAGCTGTCTGAGGGCGCCAGGGTTCATACTAGTCCTGGGTCCAGCAGCCTTCATGTCTCGGCTAAATTTGGTCCAGAACTTGTAAGGTGAGTAATGAAACCATCACCACTTCTTTATCCTAAACCTCAATCGCTAGGCCTTGCCCTGCTGCTTAGACAACACGAAAAGGATGACTTAATGTTCAACATGACAAGATTATTTAATTTTCTTTCCATGGGGGCTACCATCTGTACTGGAGAAACTCCATCATACCCTCCAGCAATTAGGATGGCCACTTGCATATCGCTGAAAAAGAGGCATAACATTTGCATATGCTAATTTATATGTACAGATGCAAACTCAGAGAGAATCACAATACAACTCACCATAGTGGGGAAGACTGTGACCAAGTGACCTGTGTGCCTGCTCAGTCTGCTGTTGTCCAGGACAGGTGCTCACTCTTGATGGTTAGTTTCAAGGTCTTTGCTGCTCTCCCTTCTTATGGTTCTTTATCTGTAAACTGGAGTTAGGAACATAGGAAGCTGCCTTCTACTGAGTCAGACCCTGGGTCCATCCAGCACAGTATTGTTGACACTGACTGGCAGAAGCCCTTGAGGGTTTCAGGCAGGATTCTTTCCTCGCCCTACCTGGAGAAGCTGGGGATCGAACCTGAGACCTTCTGCATGCAAAGCATGTGCTCTGTCACACTGAGCTACGGCCCCTCCCTAGAGTGGATAGATTGGAAAGCCCTTCAAATGGAGCAGTCTTCACTAACCTGCTGTCCTCCAAGTGTTTTGAACTGCGATTCCTAGAATTCCTGGCCATTGGCCATGCTGATTGAAGCTTATGGGAGCTGAAGTCAAAAACATCTCGAGGGCACAAGGTTGGGGAAGGCTGAAAGAGAGCATCCCTTCAAAGAGGGGGCTGTCCTCTCCAAAGCAGGGCACATGGCTGCCCTAAAAAAAGGTAAAGGTAAAGGTGTCCCCAACCAGTCGTGTCCGACTCTAGGGTGCGGTGCTCATCCCCGTTTCTAAGCCAAAGAGCCAGCGCTGTCCGAAGACGCTTCCGTGGTCATGTGGCCGGCATGACTGAACACTGAGGTGCACGGAACGCTGTTACCTTTCCCGCCGAGGCGGTACCTATTTATCTACTTGCAATTCCTTGCTTTTGAACTGCTAGGTTGGCAGAAGCTGGGACTGAAGACGGGAGCTCACTCCATCACGCAGCACTCGGGTCTCGAACTGCTGACCTGCCGACCTTCCAGTCTGCAGTTCAGCGTCTTAACCACTAAGCCACCGCGGCCACACAAGGCTGCCCTACCAGCTATTAAACACACACACACACACACACACACACACTAAAATCAGTGCATCAAGCTAATGCAAGACATGGGAGTGGTTTACTATTGAATATTCCAGCTGGGAGTCTGCAGGTTGAACTGGGAACCTTGGATCTAGGCTAGAAAGATACGTACAACTGTATGTGATTAGGCCTCAGAACCCAATTCAGGAACAGAAGTGAACAGGAGTGTTTAACGTCAGCTCCTATGATTGGCGAGCACTCTGAGCTGTCTGGATTGGTCAGACCTAGCATATGAATACTTGGAACCTGGTTTTCTGTCCGTAAATTGAGGGAGCTTTCTGCCTACTGCATTTTCAGACTCTCATTCCCTATACATGTTTGCTTTGGTGGACTGTTCCAATTAAGTTGCTTTATTGTGGAAATGCCTATTTTGGAGAGCTATTTTGGTATCATTAAAACAAGGGTTACCCCTAAGCAAAGCTGTATATAGTATTCCAAGAGATCACAACAAAAAATAGTACCAATAATTGTCTCAGTATATCTCTAAAGAAACTCTTATTATGGGAAGAATTGTGCATTTGCCAATCTCATACCAAATTTGCACACAGGGCGAAACTGACTGGTGCATCCCCTGGCAAGTCACAATACAACCATACAAGGTCTCCTCAGGGCAACTTGATATATGAGCCCTGAGGCAAATTAAGTATCCTACTCCACTAGACAATAATTCTGCCAACTTAACTGACCCACTAAATCCAATACAGAGCAGCATCCAATGCTGTGCTAGCAGGAATGACAGCACAACAGGAAGCTGAAGCAACTGGAAACTTCCTGAAACGACC
The DNA here is from genome assembly GCF_057233095.1 of Heloderma suspectum. Lineage (NCBI taxonomy): Eukaryota > Metazoa > Chordata > Lepidosauria > Squamata > Helodermatidae > Heloderma > Heloderma suspectum. The sequence goes on along the minus strand of NC_139461.1, from coordinate 29,284,173 downwards.
GCTTCCGGAATGGGACAAGTCAGTGCAGCTCATGGAAGGGAGCTCCACTGACTTGTTCCATTCCGGACGCGGTTGATTCCATTTGTGTCCTGGTTTGTGCTAGCGCTACCTTCCAGTTGTGCTAGTGCAACGTGTTTAGAGTGGGTAGACTGCCAGCACTGGATACTGTCCATATGCTGACTTTGATCCAGACCAAGCATTTTGAAAACTGTAGTCCCTGTAGCAATTAAAAACATTTGATGCCACATTTTCTTCAGTGTGTAGAATAATATTTCCACTGCACAAATTGAAGGATTCTACACATACTAGGCTTCATGACAGTATCAGAACTGCTGTTATTACAAGCAATGACTATGGTTACCCTAGATTCATATCAGCCCTTTCTAAATCCCATTTATGGCCGTGTGAGTATTGAGGATGCTTTTCTACACAGGAATACCGAACTACATTATAAGATGTACATTTTTTTGGTCTTCTATAGTATTCAAATACAATTTCCATAAAAGATAATTATAACTGCTGCTGTTTTAAGAACTTTGCTATATGAAGACGATTTGTATGAAATTATGGACTTTTGCCATGGGAAATAAAACCTTTTTGAGTAGCCTTCCAGAACATATATAACAGCTCTAAAATTTCCATGTTGTATTGTTTAGTTTCTCTCATTTCTTTACTCAGTCAGTCAACGAATGAAAAGGAAATAAATGCCGGGCACTAGGCACTGCTGCAGAACTCTGATGGGGTGAAAATGCTCAATTGATAATGACAGGAACTGGCAATATTACACAAAATTGTTAACATTTCACAAGGCCTATTTTTTCCCCTTTATTTAGGCCAAAAGAGAAAAAAAAGTGCACTCTAGTTTTTCCTATTTCGGTCTCATCCAATTCTGGGCCACACTGAATTTTAAATAAACTATTATTTAATCAAATACAGGCACATTAGTCTCACTCCTGCTGACAACTTCAATTAGAATATTTTTACTTTGGACTGAAAAAAAAGGCTCGTGATCTTTATATTGCTGTGGCTTCTGCACAACATCTGGTTACAATTTTTATATACCCAGCCATCAAACTCCTATCTCCACGAAACAGTTTATTCAAGATTTGTTTTAATTATCCAGCACTGCAAACCTCATCTGGCTTTTACAAGAAAGTGAGGAGGATATTTCAATTGAGGCAAGCGTGCTTCAACAGGATCCGTAGGATTGATTGCTGGTATGTAAAGAAAAGGGGCTGGGACAAAATGAATAATTAAAAAGAAAGACTTCTTCACCAATGCCGGGAAGCAAGTGCTACTTCAAGTGAATTTTTCTTTTCTTTTCTCCCCCCCGCTTTTTTTTTTTTTTTTGCTATTACACACTTTGATTTTATTCTTGGTGCTATAATTTTGTTTTTTTGGCAGGTCCTTTTCGAAATTTCATCTGTTATTGTTTCTACTTAATTCTAAGGTGGGCTTCAGTTCTACTTACTTGGAAGTAAGATCAATTGGATTCACTGGGCCTTAACTTCCAAGAGTCAGGCTGACGATATAACATAACTGTGGCAATTCATGTTTCAAAAAGTACATGAAAAAGTACAGGCCAATTATGTATTTTCTCATACTGTTCTAATCCCTAGGAACCAGCTATGTGTATGGGTGTAGAAGAATGACACTGCCAAAATAGATTGGTCTGACCCTTGTAAATACCAGTGCTGGAACAAAAGGGCCTTAATGGGAGAAAGGTACTGGAGAAGATTAGGGTCTCTATCAGGACTGATTGGCCAAATGTAATGTAAGACAAGCCAATATGGTTTGGCCTTAGGTTTTAAATACTAAATTTTAAGGGTTGTTGTTTTTCTGGATGTAACCAGTGGCTGTATTTTAGTCAAATATGTTTTAGCTTTATGGACTGGTTCACTGTTTTGCAAATGACTGGTTGTCAACACAGTAACACTGAACAGGACAGAACAGATTGGCCAAATGTCTATGCAAGTGAATCTAGTGCTGTGTGCCCATTACAGGCACCATTTAGGGAAATCAGGGGAGCGTGTGTGTCCCCGCTCCAAGTTTTAGACTATATGTGGTTATTATTCAGGAACATTTATGTTTCTGGTTATTATAAAGTACAAAAAAAGAAACTAACATAAGAACACAAGAAAGAGCCATGCTGGATCAGACCAAAGGCCTGCCTAAGTCAGTATTCTATTCCCACAGGGGCCAATTAGATACCTATGGGATGCTGAGAAGCAGGACATGAGTGCAATAGCGCTTTCCCACTCATGTTCCTCAACAACTGATATTCAGAGGCGCACACCCTCTGGAAAAGGCATGCTACATGCTCTTAAATGCTGCTGCTGTTGTTTTTGGTGGGGATGAGGGATGTGATTTAAAGAAAAGCAGGCCTTTGAATGATGATGAAAATCTTGCCTGTTACTGAAATCTATTGCCCCCACCCTGAATACACATAGTTCTCCCGATACCAACCTTGTGATTACCATGCAATATGTGATGAAAGATTAAGCTCATGCTGTGCTTAAGGTATTGAGCACAGTCTACATTCCTCCAGAGGTTCACTAAATGCGGGTGGCATATTTTGTCTCCAAAATTGCAATAACCAAGTGGTGGCATTTCATTTTAGTTTTTCAAAACAGCTCATTAAAATATCTTCAAAATGTACTCTCATCCTAGCCAGAAACCAAACCCACAAGCAACCCATTCTGAAAATGGATAAATAAAAATAAATCTCGTTACTCTCTGAGCACGTTGGGATAAACAGATCCAGAATTATACTGTGTAGAGGAGCAGAAACAAGGGCGGTCAAGTGTCTGCGGATGTTTGGCAGCATATGGCTGGCCACTGGTGACAAGCAGATGTGTGGAGTCTGTGCTCCCCTCCAATGTTGTTGGATGATTATTCCCACCACCTTTGGTCATACTGGCTGGGGCTGATGGAAGTTGGAGTTCAGCAACATCTGGAGGGCCACAGGTTCCCCCCCTCCATTATAAGTGTTGGCACATGGTTAAAGATCCATATCAGAACCATGTTGCATGGCTGAGAAGCCATATCAGATGAGCAGCAGATCCTAGTGGAAAAACAGTTCCCTTCCCACCACACTGAAGGCAAAAGCAACTGGGTTAAGTCCTCTGATGAACAAGAAAACAGTGGGGAAGGCAGCACCACTTCCAAGTCAAGATATAAAAGGGACTCAACCACTGAGTACCAAGATCCAGACATCTTGTTTTCATCATGCAATGATTACATATAATGCACACATATAACAAATAACTATTTTTGCACTTGCATCTCCACAAAACCCTAGTGAGAGTATTCAGAAATACCAAGTCACACACATGTGTCTTAAACATTTAAGGCAGGTTGGCAGATACAAGAGGAATGTCAGCCATGCTCCTCCTTTAACAAAATATATGCACAGGCCTCAGCCTTAGGGACAAGAGCAATTTTGGCAAAATTAGCATTTCTGTGGAACGCTCAACGATACCTCACTGGTGAGATAGAAAGATAATTAGCTTCTCTGTGGTAGATTCAACGCAGAATATTTGAGGGTACAAACATTCTTTATTCCTTTACGAGTGTTCATTGCCTATATGGATTAAAGGCAAAGTAATGTGGAAACTTAAAACTATTTATTTTATGAGGTAACTATTTTGGAATCCATTAAATGAAAATACTGAAAAAATGGTCTCATTATTCTTGTTTTTCAGGCAGCGAGGGTTTATCGTTCCAAGTCAGATGTTTCAAAAGCTTTGGTCTCTCACCCCCCATTTTTTTCCCCTAAAGACCATGTTTTGCTTTACAGGCAATCATTGACTAGTTGCACCACCACTTCTAAACTTGGCCCCATTCATTCAGCTATGACATTCCTGATGCAATTTCCCTAGATAGACTTCTAAAAGCAACCACTAGGGGGGAAACAGAAGAAATACCATTATGAGACGATTCAAGGTCACAAAAATGTCTTGCCAACACTGGTCAAACATGGCAGTTCTCTGGACAGAGTTGTAGTATGTGGTACACCCTCACATTTGACCCAGGAATTTGAAGTTAACCACACTTTTGTGGTCTTCTGGTCATTTTATCAGTTGTGATCATTTTATCATTTGTGGTGTAGTAGCTAGAACAGGCCTTCCCAACCTGGTGCCATCCTTTCACTCCCAGCCAGCAAGGGGAAGGCTAGAAAAATGGAAAATTTATCCAAAAGTTGTTATTGAAAAATCTTTAATGAACAGCATCAATGCATTTCAGATTTGGGAGAGGTATCTATTGTAGGGCACCCTATTGTCTAGGGAAAATATTTATTTCCAATGATGATTACCTAATGACATTATTACTGGCTTCGGGGGAACTCTCCTTAGAGCCAGGAATACTGGAATTAGATAATCATCATTGGAAATAAATATTCTTGCATATTCTCAATGGTCAAAATGGGAACAAATAAATGGGAATTTATTATACAAACATTAGGCTACTTTGCTGCCAAGTAGCACAATGTTTGTATAATAAATTTCCATTTATGTGTTCCCATTTAGACCATTGAGTCATCAATGGACACAGTCCACTGGGAAGTTCAGTGAAAGTCCCACTATAGTGACTATGGTGACTAGAAGGGAATATTCTGGTGGGCAGTGTTCAGATTTATTGTGGATCTATATATACATTCTGAGATTATTTCTGAGAAATGATCATGTTCTTTCTTTCTTTCTTTCTTTCTTTCTTTCTTTCTTTCTTTCTTTCTTTCTTGCATTTATATCCCGCCTTTTTTCCTCTTGCAAGGAACCCAAGGCGGCTTACATTATCCTCCTCCTCTCCGTTTTATCCTCACAACAACAACCCTGCGAGGTGGGTTTGAACATATTATCCAGTGAAAGTATTGTTTTTTTTACAACTTGTTGGGTTTACATAAGGAAAAACAGAAAACAAGCAAATATTTCAATAACTTCATTTTTTTTGGTTATTCTAATGTAGTTTTCTTTTGTAATTTAAGGGGTTATATACCTTAGGAACAAGGAAGTTACTTTTACCAGGTCAGACTATTTGTCAGTCTCTGACTGGCACTGGCTCTTCAGGGTCTCTTTAATGGAGGTGTGACCCCGTATAATAAAAAGATAAGCTGTTGTACACTTGGACAACAGTAAACATGACCACCATATGAACATCATTTATACAACAAAGAAAGCTAATAGAAAGACTGCTCCCGTCCATGTAAGAGACTTGCCTGTTCTGCCCCCGCCAACCCTCCTCCACCAAGCACAACAAAATGCCTCTGCTGCAGGTTTGGAAAAGTAGTTTCAAATGTTGCTTGAATTCTCCCAACCTGGTGCCCTCCAGATGTGTAAGACCACAAAAGTGGGTGCCTTCTTAGCCCGCTTTGCCCAACCTGGTGCCTTGCAGATCTGTTAGACTACAACTCCTATCCTCCTCAGCCAGCCCCAGGTTGGGGAAGATTGCCCCTAGGGCATTGCAGCACTGCTCTTCAAAATGTCATACTCAAGGTGAGTTAAAGTTTCTTTAATGCACAGTCTCTGCCCATGTCATGCACTTCCTCTTCTTTCTTTGTAGGATGTACACAATGTTGAATCAATATGTAGAACACCTGTTTTTCATTTGCTGTGTTTAATGTTTCTTTTCTGATCAGTGTCTGCAGCAAGATGAGATGTCAAAGTCAGATGTGCTAAGATTTTGAGACAAAGGGCACAATCGATTTGGAACTCTCCATGTGTACAGCCCACTGAAAATAATGGGACTTGCAGAATAGCAAGAAGTCCCATTCATTTCAATGGAGAATGGACAAAAGTAGTTCCCAGGGGATTGTTTGTTAAAAAACAGCCAGTTGCTCTTTAGTTTAGAAGGTATTCTTCTTTTTCTTATATTCCTTACGTGCTCCTATGCAGTCTCCCATCAAAAATGTGAATTCTAATTTTGTACAACTAACATTAAAATGCACAATGTTTAAACAATTGGAAGTAAAATGGCAGAAGGCACTGCTGACTTTTCAGGCATGCAAATTTTAAACATGATTTCATTTATGCAAACTCAACGGAGGAATATAGGACAAGACAGATTCCTGTCGAAGTACATATTCCTGTTTTCGGCTGTAGTGGCTAATAGTGCAAGATGTCCTGGTTTAATATGTGCTGTAGTACCTTAATGTTTTCATTTCTGTCTTCTAAAAAGCAAGAACCCTGTACCCTTTTCAAAGTCTCTCTGTGCCTCAAGTAAGTGCCAAAATAGAGAAGGAGTCATCTGATAAAGATAAACCATGACACAAAAGTTTCCCATATAATTGCCTTCACAGACTGGTTGAGCTCTGAGCTCTCATCTCTTCTAATTAGCCTCATTACCATACCTTAAGACAGACTGGCAGTCACTCAAGCCTCCTCTTTTGCCCTCTCAAACTATCCCTGACAAGCAAATGGGCAACACATGGACCCAGTAAGCTAATTCCAGGCAATACTTTTATAAAGCTGCTGTTTAGCAGAAAGCACATGTAACAAAGTTTTCCACCAACAAGGAATGTGCAGGATATTTGAGCGTGTGTGTGCGCGCGTGTGCGTGCGTGTATATATATATATATATATATATATATATATTTAAATTGGTGGTTCTAGATAACTCAAAGCAAAATATATCTATCCAAAAAGTAAACAGAGTTACAGCTTGTTATCCTGTTGGTGTTTCAATAAAACGATTTTGAAGAGTTTGAACAGAGGTACCACTTATGTACAACTCCACTGTGGCCAAACAGTGTGTATTTTGTTTCGGGTTTTTTACATCATCATGGCAAGTATAGAAACAATAACAAAGTGTCATCATCAGGATCACTTACAAGTACAGAAGTGATCACCATCTGCCTATTCCTCTAGGGCAGCGGTTTTCAAACTTTTGTCCTTGGGGTGACCCTTTCCACCTTGAATTGTCTGCTGAGAAGACTGCCGTGGGACTCTTGAGCATTGAATTAGATAAAAGGGGATACTCTATCATGTACAATCAATTCACAGGGTGTACCAGTTAGGCTGCTTGGATTCCCCATCGCTCTACACGATGGGAGAGTGAGACCTAGGACAACATTTCCCTGCAGCTGCTCATTACAAGAGAAGATAGGTAGTGGGCAGGCAATCTGTCTTCTAGAGAAGCTTGTCTGTCATTTCTGATCTTCCCATTGAGGAACTCATCATAAGTTCCTGAGGAACCCCTTGTAAGTTTCCCAAGGTTTTCCAAAAGACAGCTTGATAAACATTGCTCTAATTATATATCATAAACTGTGATCAAGTTCTGAATTTTAACATAGCTATCTGAAAAAGCATTTCCCTCTTTCAATCCATGACCAAATCTAGAAGACTCAGACTAATATTTGTTCCTCAGAAATGATTAAATAACAAACTCTCCATAATTTACAAAATCTCCACAGATTCATACAATCGCCCATTTTTAAGTATTCAACTTGGTTAGATTATATAGAATATGCAGTAGAATAGTAAAGTATCAATATGCTGTTTCTTTGCATCTTCCGCATAGCAAAGGACATTTAAGGGCAAATTATTAGAGTTTGGGATGTGATTAATATTATGTTGTGATAAAGATTAGTAGCCAAATATTAGTCAATGAGATATTGCTACACGGTTGTTTTCAATGTCACTCTAAAAATAAAATAACAAAAGGAACTCAAAGGAAAAGAAGCAAAATGTTTCTGTCACTTAGCTGCCTCAGCATGAATTTTTTTGTACCTAATTTAATGAGATTTTTTTTTTTAAAAAAAGGAGCACCAGTTCTCTTTCTTTTTCCAGTCTGCTGCTCTCCTGCTTTCTAAATAGGAGCGTGTTGCTTTTTTTTATTTTTTTTTTTTATTTTGCTTCTGCATGGGGAAAAGTGATGCAATGGCAACAAAAATCGGGGAAATGGATTTTCTGCACTTTGGAGTTTGGGGGAATTAACAGTCCATTCAGTGTGACTGAAAAATACCCTGAAGGCCAATATTTACTAAGCATGGCATGCACACACAGGAGCCTTGTTGAAAATCCACAACAAATCTTTCATTGCAAACAAATCCAAAGCTTTCGGAGTGGATACAACAGTCTGAGTAACCTTGAGGCTGACAGTAAGAAAGCTTTTCTTTCTTTCTTTCTTTCTTTCTTTCTTTCTTTCTTTCTTCCTTCCTTCCTTCCTTCCTTCCTTCCTCTCTTTCTCTCTCTCTTCTTCCTCTTTCTCAAAAACACAGTCTAACAGGAAAGCTAAATGCCTGTTTGGCCCCCACCAAGATTTTGTGATTTCAGTTTCTTCTTATTAGTCCTTGTTCGCTCTCTCTCTCTCTCTCTCTCTCTCTCTCTCTCAAAAGAGCATAATGAAAGGTGAGCTGCATGAAATGACAACCTGGCTGATGCTTCAGTAGTGTGCACCTAGTATCCAGAGTCCCAGTTAACAAAGATTAGTTATTTAAAAATGACCAGCGTGATAAAGTCATACAAGATCAATACCTGGCTTGTATGAAGATAATCTGAGGAGGAAAGTAGGTGAAGGCATTGATTTCCATCCCCCACAGGAAATATTTTCTGTTTCACACACACAGCATTTCCAAGTATGTGCGTATGTGTGTGTAGACACACACACACACACACACACACACACAAGAGATTCCAGCACAACAAGTGATGAACAACACTCCGTGCTCAAAAAGAGCAACAAAAGTATTCCAGTGTAATGCAGGAACGTAAATGTGTAAAAAAGAAAAAAGAATGCCATGTAGGAATGCAGTGCAGCCAGGCTAAAACAGAACAGTATGTGCACATACCACATACTTTCAGATGTGTGTGGGTAGGTTTCAGAAGGGCATTCTTCAACAATAAGATGCCAGCCTTGCAAATCATTTCTCAAATCCACATCTTGCAACCACCTTGGTGACCCAACTTCCCATCTGCTCAGATGACAATGGGGAAACTGAATCCCAAATGCAACAAGGTGAAAGAATCAGTGTTTATAACTTTTGTGAAGCTGAGCTCAGCTCACTAATTCTTCAGTCAATAATCTGTATGCTGCTGGTTCATTCTGCAATACACGCATCTGTGTCACAACGTGTGTGCCTCTCTTACAATCAGGCAATGCAGATTACATATGGCTTGACACAGCAAGTATAGAATCACAGAATAGTAGGGTTGGAAGGGTCCTACAAGGTCATCAAGTCCAACCTCCTGCTCAATGCAGGAATCCAAGTCAGAGCATCCTCGACTGATGGCTGTCCAGCCTCATCTTGAATGCCTCCAGTGTGGTAATTGGTTCCACTGTCGTATTGCTCTAACAGTCAGGAAGTTTTTCCTGACGTTCAGCCGTAACCTGGCTTCCTGTCACTTGAGCCTATTATTCCGTGTCCTGCACTCTGGGATGATCGAGAAGAGATGCTGGCCTTCCTCTCTGTGACAACCTTTCAAGTACATGAAGAGCGCTATCCTATCTCCCCTCAGTCTTCTCTTCTCAAGGCTAAACATGCCCAGTTCTTTCAGTCTCTTTTCATAGGGCTTTGTTTCCGGTCCCCTGATCATCTTTGCTGCCCTCCTCTGAACCCTCTCCAGTTTGTCTGCATCCTTCTTAAAATGTGGTGCCCAGAACTGGACACAGTACTCCAGATGAGGCCTAACTAGGGCTGAGTAGAGGGGAACTAGTACTTCCTGGGATTTGGAAGCTATGCTTCTATTAATGGAGCCCCAAATAGCATTTGCCTTTTTTGCAGCCACATCACATTGTTGGCTCATATTCAGCTTGTGATCGACAACAATTCCAAGATCCTTCTCGCTTGTAGTGTTGTTGAGCCACGTATCCCCCATCTTGTAACTGTGCATTTGGTTTCTTTTTCCTAGGTGCAGAACTTTGGCATTTATCCCTATTAAATTTCATTATCTTGTTTTCTGCCTTGTGCTCCAGTCTATCAAAATCACTCTGAATTTTGTTTCTGTCTTCCAAAGTATTAACTCTCCCACCCAATTTTGTGTCATCTGCAAATTTGATCAGCATTCCCTGCACCTCCTCCTCCAAGTCATTAATAAAAATGTTGAAGAGCACTGGGCCCAGGACTGAGCCCTATGGTACCCCGCTTGTTGCCTTTCCCCAGTTTGAGAAGTTCCCATCGATAAGCACTCTTTGAGTCCAATTCTGTAGCCAACTGTGGATCCACCGGATCATTGTTTCATCTAGCCCACTTTGAGCTAATTTGCTCATCAGGATATCATGCAGCATTTTGTTGAAAGCTTTGCTGAAGTCGAGGTATATTATGTCTACAGTATTCCCACAGTCCACAAGGACTGTGATCAAGAAACTTGATCAAGAAATGAGATCAGATTCGTCTGGCAGGATTTGTTCTTGACAAATCCATGTTGGCTTCGAGTAATCACCGCATTGTTTTCAAGGTGCTTACAGGCTGATTGCTTACAGATGTGTTCCAGAATTTTCCCAGGGATTGATGTCAGACTGACTGGTCTGTAGTTCCCAGGTTCCTCCTTTTTACTCTTTTTGAAGCCAGGGACAACATTAGCCCTCCTCCAGTCATCTGACACTTCACTTGTCTTCCATGATTTCTCAAAGAGAATAAGACAGTGGTTCTGAGAGTTCTTCTGCCAGTTCCTTTATTACTCTAGGATGCAGTTCATCTGGCCCTAGGGATGGCAGAGAATTATGCCACGGACCCCAATGAGGCCGGATTCTAAAGAATCCGGACCCCGGAGTCCGTGGCAGAACAGAGCACTTACCTCCGCCTCCTTCCGGAATCCTCTTCGGCCAGATCCTCCTTGCGGCTATCCTGTGGAGTCACCGGCCGGCTCCACAGAGCCAGCGATATGGCCGCCATTGCTGTATCGCTGGCTGAGGGGGACTGTCTCCAGATGCAAATGGCATCCAGTATGCCATTTGCAGCCATAAAGGTCTTCGATTAAGGTAAATGCAGCCATTTACAGCTGCATTTACCTTAATCTAAGACTTTTACGGACACAAATGGCATACTGGATGCCATTTGCATCTGCAGTCAATTCCCCTCAGCCAGCGATACGGCAACGGTGGCCGTATCGCTGGTGCTTTGTAGCTGGCCGGCAGCTCTGCGGAATCACCGCAGAGTGCAGCCGGCTGGCCAGGATTCCGGGAGGAGGAACAGGGCACCTCCCTGCTGTGAGCGGATTCCCCCCGGAGCAGCAGGTAGGGAATCCACCCATCCCTATCTGGCCCTGGAGATTTGAACTCATTCAAAGTAATTAGGTGTTCCTTGTAGGGATGGAGGAGAATTCCGCCACGGATTTCAGTGAGGCCGAATGCACTGGCATTCAGCCCACCGAAATCCGTGGTGGAACAGCCTGCTCCCCCGCGGATTCCCCCCAGGACGAAGCTTACCTGGGGCGGATGTTCCAGACGGCGGCGGCTCCGGCTGGTCTTTTGACCGGCTGCCACGGCCGCCATTCACATCCTGGTCTTTGCCATGATAGGCTATGTAAGTATTTACATAGCCTATCATGTCAAGCCAAGCAAAAAACCCAAAACAACGGCATACGCAAGTGGCCGCGGCTATGGCGGCCGCCATTGGCGTTCCCTATTTTTCGCCGTTTTAGCCTACGTAAATATTTACTATTACGGCGAAAAAAAGGGGAACGCAAATAGCGCCCACTACAGCCTGGCATCCCTCGCTAACCTCAGCTCGTTCTCAGCTTTAGCCTTCCTGACGCCATCCCTGCAGTTCTGTGCTACCTGCCTGTACTCTTCCTTTGTTGCTTGGCCTTCTTTCCGCTTCCTGTATGTGTCCTTTTTTGTTTTCAGGTCATCTCTAAGCTTTTTGTGAAAAAAGTACACTAACAGTGCCGGCTCCAGGATTTGGAGGGGCCTTGGGCAGGACTGGCCCCAACTGGCCCCCTCCCTCAGTAAGTCTACTTATTCACCGCCATTGCCACCAGCTGACATGGCTCCTCCTCCTCTTTCTCATCATTGCTATCACCTGCTTGCTTGGCAGGCTGACAGCCATCTCCTGCTCCTCCTTCTCACCACCACTGTTGTCTGGGCCAGACTGAGAGGGAGGTGAACAAGCAGGTTGCAATGGTGAAGGGCAGAAGCAACTCCAGGGGGCGCTTGTCGGTGGGCCTCTGCTGGGTTGTGGGCCCTCGCCAGATGCCCAACCATGCCTACCCTTGACATCGGCCCTGTATTCTAAAACAAGATATAACGAGGCTTCCAAAACAGTTTGCATATTGTTGTTTGCAATGCGATTCCCCCCATTTTTCACCTGTCTATTTCTCCTTGACCACTTGCTTTACCATTTAAGTAGTCCCACAACAATCAATGAGATGATCCTACTCCTTCAAATTCATCCTCACGTTCCACCTTTCCCTAAATGTCTTAAGGGTGCTTCCAGACGGACGGCTTCCAGCACTACCAGTCAGAAGACATTGTGCAACTATTTTGTCTTTCTCTCCTTAACAGATTTTCTGCAGTGATAAACAATGCAGAAGACGAGGTGGGAAAACAGGAGTGCTACAAATAGAAGATGTTGGTGTCTGGACCCCCCAATAAAATTCCATGAATGAGGCTGGGAGATCGCACCATAAAAGCCTTGTCTGGAACACCCTAACTCTCAAACCACAATGAAATCTATGCAAGTATAACTGCATTCCTCACGAGCATCCCTTGTTACTCTTGCCTCTCCATCCCCTTCCATCCCTCTGTTTTCTCCACAATACCAAACTTGAAATTGTAAGCTCCATTGGGCAGGGACCTGTCACTTTTGTTGATGCTGTAAAGTACCATGCATATTGACTTCTCTGTATAGAAAATAATTTTTGGAATAGGTTTTTTGGAGATTAGAACCTGTTTCTTTCCCTTTTCTGTTCAGTTATTAAGAATCAGCTCTTCATCAGTCCTAACCCCTTGACCTATTACTTATTCATTAAAACAAGCATTGCAGAACACAACGGAAAGCAGACGAGATTCCACATACCACACTCCATCCCCCTTCCTTCAAGAAATAAACTTCTTATCTGCTTAGAACTAACACCTTATTTGAAACCAGTTGAGCTACAGCATGTCCTTAAAAATCAAATGTGGCCAAGATACTATATTCAGAGGAATGCAAAATGGGATTCCAAAGGGGATTCCAAAGACTCCCACAAGCCTGGCAAGGAACATTATCCTCATGCCACTTGGAATTAGTCCCACTGAGGATGACTGAGAAACCTCGTGTAAATGGGATTACACTGGAATAAATTGTTTTGAAAACCACAGCCACATACTGGATTGATACTGTTCGATGGTAAATTTTGTCCAGTGTGTATTAAGGTGTTTTTTACCCACAGGGCATGGCAAAGCTGTTTGAGTTGTGTAAATGCAATGGCCCATCCATTACATTATCTCCTGTCGAGATATATTACCACAAAATTATCAGTCATGGTTGGCAGAAATAACCATCTTTGGAAAATGTTGGCATATATGCTTGATATACATTGTACTACGCTTGGGCTAAGGGCCAAACTGGATATGAAAATCTGAATCACTTTAGCATCTGGACAGAGACAGTTGGCCGCTGATATACATGCACTGGTAACATTGCTGTTGCTTGTTGTTGCTGCTGCTGCTGCTGTTAAGATTTATAGCAAGATAAGGCACCTTATCAGGTTACTTTACTACAATGTATTATACATGGGGAGTTTTTGAAGACTATTGAGAGGCACTACAGACAGGGCCTTTTTGGTGATGGCCCTGTGTTTATGGATTTCTCTCCCTATGCTGTCAGTTTGAAACAGGCCTTGAAGACCTTCTCTGTGGCTGCATCATGATTTTAGAATGCTTTACCTAAGTCTGCCCACCAGGAGTCTGATTTAATGAGTTTTAAGCACCAGGCTAAGTTTCTTTCTTCCTTCCTTCCTTCCTTCCTTCCTTCCTTCCTTCCTTTTTCTTTCTTTTCTTGAACTGCCTACGGTTTTAAGGTGTTACTGTTATTTTTTTTTAATATGTAAGGGATGTCATTATTCAAGGATTGGTATTGTATACATAAATGCATGTTTACTGATGGAGCTTGCTCCCTAGTAAATGGGAGATTGCAGACTCCCCTGTTTACTGTTTAGTATTACTGTGCACAATGAGAGACCCTTTGACCCCTTATGTCCCTGCCTGGTCACTGCAGTCATCTACAGAAGCCCTCTTGGGTAGTGCCATATGCTGT